>NC_086317.1:206674325-207874325 GCF_036172605.1 Pelobates fuscus | reverse complement strand
TTACGAAAATCGAACCAGATAATATTTAGTCTCGCAGCATCAACCTCAAGGACCTCATTAATCACTAGTAAAGGTAATTTCAATTTACTTTATTGTTTTCTCATTAAACTTTATAAAGTTAAAAAAACATTATAAACATGGATAAAGTAGAAATGAAAAGATAAATGTACGTACATTTATTTTATTTTTAAAAACACCCTCCTTTCTAAAAAATATTCCGCACTTGCGCGAAAACTGGTGGGCGGTAAGGACATTTTTCCATCAAGAAAGATGCATTAGTGGGCGGTAGGTAGAAAAAGGTTGACTACCCCTGATGTACACAATACATAAAGGGAACATTAACTAAACAGGGGCAGGACAGGACTGTACATGGACTGGGATTGCAAAATAAAACAAGACAAGATATAATAGGCAAAACAAGAGGAGACATAACTAAACACTATAAATGAAAAGTATGGGGATTTAGTTACATTATATGATCATACATTGCATAAGCCTGCCACAACGTCAATGTACCCCATATTCGGCAGGTCCTACACTGCCTAATGTTCGCTAAAAGAACCATCCTAAATCACAATAGCACTTACCTGCAAGAAAGGGCAGAGGGCTTGAGCAGCTGCCTGCAGGACACTGAAACAAAAAGAATGATGGAAAACAAACGGGTGTGGCAACATAAAACAAACATTTAAAGGAAACCTGGACACTGGGAATTCCAGGGACGGATTCCAGGAATTAACCCAGAAAAACCCAGCATAAAGAAAACCAGACATAGAATAGAAAACCAAAAAAAACAAGAAAAACTAAACAAGAATTCTAAAGAGTACTGGATACCAGAAGCCAAAGCCAGACATCTCCGCAGAACATGGCATGATGTGACTGTCAGGATCGGGACAGGGATCCAACACGCAAAGTACAAACAGGAGGTAGGTACGTATACCGGACCTTAGAATGGCCGGACTAACGTAAGGAGTAAGCAAAGAATGGTCTAGAGACAAGCCGAGGTCGAGGGAACGAGAGAGCAGATAAGCGAGAGACAAGCCGAGTCAAAGGGTAATAGAGGTAAGCAGGATAGAACAAACAAGCCGGGTCAAAACCAAAGAGACAAATAGATAACAAGAGCACTGAGTGACTAGACAAGCTAGAACCACGACAGGGCAATGAACAAATGCATAAAGCCCTACTTTATACCCTGGTTCTAGATAGGTAATCACGCCCCCGACGAGTCCTGATTCGTGGTCGGGACTTGATTGACAGGTCGGAACGGATTGTCGTCATGACGTCGGCTACTGAGCGCCGCGTCATAAAAGGAAGCGGATCCCTCGCGGCCGGCGTGTAAACGGCCGAGTGAACTGCGAGGAACGAGTGAGTCAACCCCTCTGAGAGGATGAACGTCTAAGTATCTCACCTCCTCTGAGGTAGAGACAACAGGTACCCTGACAGTGACATAACTCCCCTCTTAAGGAGCGACCTCCGGGCACGACAAGCAGCTCTCAGGCAGAGACCAGGAAAGAAGCGAGGATCCAGCAACTAAGTCCTCAAGACTTACCGGAGGCAAGGATTCCCCGACACAGCAGGGAAGTAGTTTGCGGCTCACAATGCCATTCTGAAAGACTTTACTTCCTTTGGAAAGGTCTCCTGCAAAGGAACCACCAGCCAGGACCGAGATCCACTCCAGAATAGGAGCACTGCCACAAAACAGGAACCAAGCATCACAAGAGAACACCTGAAGCGACCACCGTACAGCTTAGCAGATCGACCTCCTCCACGAAAAAAATAAGGAAGCCATCTCCAGCAGACTGGTCCAGATACAGGCACTCTTGCATGCCGAATAACCAACAGGAACTAGAACAAGGAACCAAGCATCACAAGCGAACACCTGAAGCGACCACCGTACAGCTTAGCAGATCGACCTCCTCCACGAGAAAAATAAGGAAGCCATCTCCAGCAGACTGGTCCAGACACAGGATCTCTTGCATGCAGAAGAACCAGGCATGACACGACAGACAGAACAGGAAAGCTGCCACTCCACTCCACGAACTCCAAGTGCCTACGGCCATCTGTCTCGGGTGGCGGTCCGGAAACCGGGACCCCTTAGTGCCTGATGATAAGTGGGAGTCTTCAGCGTGGAAGTGGATTACAGGGCCCGGTGCAGGGTAACCGGACGCCCTCTGGTGTTTGAGCACCAGCGTTTGTGCGGCCACAAACCAAGATCCTGTTGCAGCTTAGTGGAAGCCAGAGCAGATGAATACCGAGATGTATCCAGTACTAGAAACAAAGCTAGGATAGTCACCAAACATGAAAACAAGACAAAACTAGGAGAACCCAGAACCAGATAAGTATAGGAAGCTAAACCCAGAACATGTACACAATACATAAAGGGAACATTAACTAAACAGGGGCAGGACAGGACTGTACATGGACTGGGATTACAAAATAAAACAAGACAAAATATAATAGGCAAAACAAAAGGAGACCTAACTAAGCACTATATATGAAAAGTATGGGGATTAGTTACATTATATGATCATACATTGCATAAGCCTGCCACAACGCCAATGTACCCCATATTCTGCAGGTCCTACACTGCCTACAGTGAAGAGCTTTATATTGTGAGAATCACAAGACCCAGACCTACATTTTTGTGCGTAGTATGTCTCTGAAGTATTAAAAATGAAGGCACAGTTGCAGTTTAGAAATTGCCCTTCAAGTTTGAGCTGGCTAGAGTGGAGTTCCAATGAATGTCAATGGACGGTGTGAGTTGCAAACAAATGGTCATATTGTGACTGATCTGCAACATGGAACAGGATGTGACATAACTCCCCTCCAAAAGAGCAGGAATTAAGCAGACCTCCCAGTCCATGTACAGTCCTGTCCTGTCCTGCCCCTGTTTAGTTAATGTTCCCTTATGTATTGTGTACATGTTCTGGGTTTACAAACTAAAACAAGACAATATATGATAGGCAAAACAAGAGGAGAAATAACCAAGTACTATATATGAAAATCATGGGGATTTAGTCACATTATATGATCATACATTGCATAAGCCTGCCAAAAACACCAATGTACCCATATCTGGCAGGTCCTACTCTGCCTAATGCAATCTAAACCAACCAAAGAAAACACACATTGTACTTACCTGCAAGAAATGTCAGAAGACTTGAGCAGCTGCCTGCAGGAACACTGAAACAAAAGGAATGATTAAAACAAACATTAAAATAACACCAAGAGACTGGGAAATCCAGAGACGGAATACAGGAATGAACCCAGAAATCCCAGCATAAAGAAAACCAGACATAGAATAGAAAACCAAAAAAAAAAACAAGAAAAACTAAACAAGAATTGTAAAAAGAGTACTGGATTTTAGAAGCCATCACCAGACTGATCCACAACATGGAACAGGATGTGACAATGACAATAAAGAAATTCTGGCACAAACCAAGTTTACCTTAATTTATGTGTAGTATGATGTAGTATGTTATTTTTAACGGTTGAAATCTATCAACAATTTAGCCATGATGGTGTAAAAATGTATCGGGTTTTTTAACCCCTTGTATACCGTATGTAGAAGTATATTCTATTTCTTTCTATGTGTACGTTGTATTGTTTAGGGGAGATATGTGTGTAGATAAGCCACCGTGTGGTATGTACTTGTCTATGTATGGAATACTGGGTACATATGTGCCCTTTTTTATTGGCTATTGTATGAGAATATGTATAGGTATATCAGTTTGGTAGTATAGTGATTGGTATGTGAAAGTTGCTGTATGGCTGTAGAGGTCAGCGGAGATGATGTTTGTAAATCTCAATGTGCTTGCAGACCTGAAGGTGGCAGTGTTTGTAAAACCACTGTTGGTCTTGGTGTATTTAAACATTTATGAATGAAACATGCAATTGAGCCCGTACTGAGTTTGCTTTAGGCGAAATGTTGTAACACGGTGGACTTAGTACAGTATCTAACATGAGTCCTGTGTTAGGATATTAGGTACCCGTAGTTCCCGTAAGGCAGGTAATACAAAACATGTAAACAAGGTTTAGACCCCAGATCTGCCCGTTCGTGCGTTGAACCGCACGAATTGGCCATTACTTCACATAAAACATGTAGAATGTGTGGCTGTTCGAGAGTATGCAAAAGCCTGCTTACAGAAAAAGAAATTGTAACCTCAAGGTTTTTCCCCCGTTCGTGCGGTTGAACCACACGAACCGGCAATTACTTTCAATGAAAAAAGACTTGTATCGCCTGTCTCCGTTCGGGAGCATGCGAACAGCCTGCGTGTGGCAAGTTTTAATGTATTAGATTGGGACACATATATGACCGTTCGGTAGTGCATACCGGGCTGTGCAGAAAACAGAAACATATGTATTCCGTTCGTGCGGTTGAAATGCACGAACGGAGATGTCTACACGATTGAGATTGTCAGTATGGTTCCCGTTCGGGAGTATACAAAAACCTGAGCGGGGCTGAATACATGGATTATGATATAAACGAAATGGCCGTGTAAACGAACGGCTGTATATATGAACAGATAGCCTGTATAAGCATTGTAATACAAGAAAGTAACCATAAAGTTAAGACCTGACCCGTGAATGATGCCGTGGGACTGTTGCCTAGCGTAACGGGTAGGTCAACTTACGGTTTGTGAGTCACTAGGACATTATCTGCGGCGATGGAAAGAAGCATGAAGCTGGTTGCATTCTAGTGGTCTACACCTCATTCCTGTTGTAAATTCTGTTACATACCATCCATTTAACTGGCTCAGTATGTATGTATTGTATAGCTTTTAACATGTATTTACAACTTATATCTGATCTACTTTTATCACAGCCTCACGTAGCCACCCTGCACCTCAGGACTAACATTGGACCCCTTCTTGGCCTCATATACATAGTCCTTGCAAAAGGCCCCCAGTGGGACTTTGCAATGTCTGTTTTACGTGACTCTCAGTGGGCAACATACTATGTTCCTATTACAGCCCTTCATTGGGCTTTTCATTTGCATAACATCCACTTACAGGAGTTGCATACTACCCTACCCCACCACAATACACAATATTGATAAACGAATCACACCTTACCTTTCACTAGGTCATCCTCCTGGGGAAACTGTATAATTCATCACGTACGTTGTCCCTACCTCTTGTCAAATACTCTGTTTCAGCAGTATCTATTAGGCGGGATCATCATTACCTACATAGGACACCGCCTAAATATATTCACATGTTGCAAACAATTGAGTGTCATCAATACTATTAATTCATAGAATACCTTTAATACCTTCATAGAATACCTTTAAACACTGTCCTTACTTGGCCTTCACTACATTCACTTCACAAGGCCCTCTATGGGCAACCCAATACAACACAATTTTGGTCCCTCATTTGGGTTTGAAATAAGTATACCTTCCTGGTTCACAGGGTTATAAATGTCTTATCTTACTTTGTTCAATTATACGCTAGGCCTACACCAACCCAACCCAAATGGTCCTCCTCATTCGATAAGTTTAATCCTTACTCCACATATTAAGCCACCTCGGTCTAGCATGGTATTGACAATGTTACAAATGACACCAACATCTAGACACTTAATAATCTATCATGTTGGTTATTTATATCATTATTCTTTGATCACGGCCTCAGATGGCCCTCCATTGCGTACAACGTTGCCACCCTGGTATTCATGGAAATTCTCCCTACCACTACATATGGACCGGTTCAAACAACAAAGGCATCATTCTTGGCCTCCACACAACTCTTACAACCTTGATATGTTTATTCCACATTTGTTCGTTCCATACATCCGTACCATTCATACAGCCATATTTTTTTCAATCCTGCAGCTCAGTACTTACATTGGGCACTCTTGGCCTTTCACTACGATACCTCTACATGTGGCCCTCATTAGGCCTTCACTCCACACGGTTACATATAGCCATCTTCAGGCAAACAAGTACGATCCAATTTCGGCCCCCCATTTGAGCATTTCAATACAGCATTTTCCTGCTTACAAGGGAAAACTACAACCCTTTCATATCACATTTTACTATTCCACACTGCCTTGCTAGGCCCACACAAGAACCCCTTATTATGCAATTATAGGTATTCAGACCTCTTCGCCGATCTGTCTATTTTACTTAAATTAGTATAACCCACAACTTCAACTAATGCACTTACTAGATCTCATAATTTGCTGCACGCTAGTAAACTAGAGATATTTTGGTGTTTAATTACTTAGGCTATTCCTCCTCACACATACTTCAGGACCTTCTAGTAGAAGGACGCACAGTGGGAACTCATATTAAGATTCAGTTCAATCAGGTATCTCTTTTCCTTACTCATTTTGTTCGGCCTAGGTATGTACTTATACATAAGTTCCCTTATTTTTCTAGGTTCCCACCATCCTTACATATCAACCTATTGTTGATGTATTAATCCTTAACCACAACAAAGGTAGGTTATGTCAATTAGCACTTGCATCATCCTGGACATATTCCCATTGTGTCTTTAGGTTCCTCTCTATGATATTCCTTTCTCAAGCTCAACCTCACTAGTTGGGCAAGGTATGTATGTTCCAACATACTTTCTATCAATCCATTACGTTTCTATTCCTTTTTTCCATAGGGATAGATCAACTGACTGCAAAGGGTTTGGTGCAAGCCATTTTCTAGTATGTTCATAATTCAGTCCTGCGGGGCCAACACACACTCACACGGAGGTAGTCACCCAACAGCCCAACTCACAGCTAGAGCATCACTCCAACCTCTACATGTTATTAGATAGGGCCTCACCTGTCACGGCCACTCATTTGAATCTCTTACTTGTCAATGAGAGGCCAACATTTGCGTCACTTCTTTCGATGGCCTCAGTACCTCAGCCAAAATCACAGCTAGAGCTTCTCTGAATCACTTTGCATTTAGCAAGACCTCACCTTCCCCTTGTAAAGCTAATTTCTTCGCCATCTGGCACTTAACGAGCTGCCAGTTGATACAGGGCTACACTCTCATCGAGATGCACATTTAATTTACTCATTGTTTATTCATTATAGTATGTCTCTCACCACGGAACTAGAAGAGGTTATTTCATTCCCCGCCAGACTCTCCACCCCACCTAGTCCATTGTACTCTGGTCAAGTACCAGGATACCACTAACACAGTTCCTAATTGCTGCCGAACTCATGCCTAAAGTCTTTCCATTCCCAACAACAGTACTGAAGCCGAGCTGCACGACTCATGATTGTCAACTCTAAGGCTCCCCAGCTGGGTATCTGCGCCCGTGTAACTATCACACACAACATGGCAGAGATGCATGCTATGATGACATCCATCCTTTCATCATAATTATGTTCTATAATAGTCTGGAGAATTAGTGACCTAACTCAGGAGTTCCTAACCCTCCCACGGAGTACTCCACTATGTACCCCTTACTTTCATGCACCATGGATAACATCACAAGTTACAGTCCGGCACACATTTCCTATGCTCATGTTATTTCACCGGCCATTTAATTCTTCCGTCATTAGTAAGTACATATTGGTAGGCAAAGACATCAATTTGGTCTCCTTGTAGATTTACAGCCTTCACGAATTCATTCCAAAGTAGTTCCCTGCAACATGCCACAGTAGACGTCTCTGTGGCATTTGCACGGTATTAAATGGTAGGGACATTTTATTTGCCACTAGTCTCATGTCTGGGATCTATAGCAGCCCTGAACTATTATGGTAACCCTCTCATGGCTGCTATTGACTGTCAGTGACTGCTATACAATGACACATTATCATGACACATTTCTGACTATTAAGGACCCTATTGCTGTACTCTAGGACATTTACAAGCCCATGGCCCCGTTTCATCCTGGCAGGGCCAGATTAAGAGCCCAGTGGGCCTGGTGCTGACAATTATGACGGGCCTAATTACAGAATCATATCGACCAAAAACAGTAAAACACTCCCAAGCGTCATGTATCTGATGGAGATGGTGCTGGAGAGAAAGAAAACAGCAGCTATAAGAAAACATATACCCTAGGCTACTCTCTCTCTAATTTATGTTTTCATCTTTCAAGTAAATCCATAACCCCTAACAGCAGTGTCCAGTCAAGCAGGAAGTCAATGGGCACGGTAAAAGGGTGTGCCACTGACACCAATCATGTAACCTGCCAAAAGGGGCGAACATGCCCAAAAAGAGGACATGTCTGCCCAAAGAATTAGAAGGCCAGCCTGGCATGAATGCATGTCAGGCTGCCTGCCAATCATGCAGCTGGCCAACTAAGGGCATACTATGCAGACAGCACCCTGAGCTTGGCATAAATGCGTCTAATGATACGCTCACTCCATGCTTTCTAAGGACTGTCCCCTAGCACTCGCTGGTCCACTTGTCTCCTTACCTTTTTACTAGTAGGCAGAAGCTCCTGGTATATAGCCTGGGACAGAGAAACGCTGTATGTAATGAGTGTAGAAGATAGGGAACATGCCACAGTGTTAGAGAGACCAAAGCCAGCATTACCTTAAAGGATCACTATAGGGTCAGGAACACAAACATGAATTCCTGACCCTATAGTGTTAACACCACCATCTAGCCCCCCTGGGCCCCTTATGCCTCCATAAATATAGCGAAATCTTACTCTATTCAAGCCTGAAGCTGTAACTGTGAACGCTGTTAAACTCAGAAAAACAAGCAGTCTGCTGACATCATTAGAAGTGGATCTCATTTACAACATATGAGAAAGCCAATGAATGGCTGCTACAACTAATAGAAAACTGAAAATGAAAGAACGGACCGGGAAGAAGAGTGGGGAAGGAGAAGAGAAGATGAAGGGGGAAAGGGAAGAGGAAGGGAAGATAAAAGGGGGGGGAAAAGGGGGGGGAAAGGAGACAAAGGAAGAAGATACAGAGCGGAAATGAGAAGAACAAGGATAAGGAAAGGGAAAGAAAAGAGACTGAAAAATTATAACACCGGACATTTATTACAAACTGTTCACTACTCCAAAACGATTATCAAACGTTAATAAGATAATCTTGGGAGGACATTAAAGGGAAAGCACACATCATAGTCTATTTACAGCACTATAAGACTACACTTAGCGTAATTTATCACTAAATATTAATTACTCCAACTATAATTTGTTTAAAAATAATTAGGCGGAATCCTCACAAAAAGCACATACCACAACTGTATAGTTTAAGATTCAACATAATAAAACACAAGAAACTATGCACTGTAAATAATGCACTGTAAATTAGTGGAATATAACACGAGAAATTAAACACTATAAGCAGGCCCGGACTGGCCATCTGGCACACCGGGCAAATGCCCGGTGGGCCGCGATGGCCGTGGGGCCGAGGCCGTCAGGGGAGATCACAGGATCTCCCCTGCCAGCCCCTGCAGGGCCAGCGCTATCCGAGCGCCGGCCCTGCTGTGTGTCTCCATGGGCCGGTGGGGAGATCAAAGATCTCCCTCACTGACCCAGAGACACTGTAACACTGCTATGCCGGCCTGGGGAGTGTGGGAGGGAGGAGAGAACCGGCGGAGCTCTAGCCAGCAGCTCCGCCGGATCCTCTCGCGAGGTCTGAGCGTTGCCGCGGTTACTGCGGCAACGCTCAGATCTCGCGAGAGTGAACTCTAGTCTGCAGGGGGCTAGAGTTCACTCTCACCACTGGACCACCAGGGAAGGCAGCATGGTCCCCCTCCCACGCAGAACGGCTCCCCACACCCAGGCAGACCGCGCCAGGCTAAGGTAAGGAGGGAGGGGGATATAATTTTTTTTTTTTTACTTATTAATAACAAACATATTTAAATTTAAATTAAAAAAAATCCCTAAGCCAGGGGGTCCCTCAATCCTTCCTTAAACTGACCCTTTAGCATACTTGAGGCAGCAGTTTCCTTATGTTTCCCCATGCTTTCTTTTATGCTCTTGTGTTTGCTTATGTCTGCTCTCTGCATAACAACAGTATTCCAGTCAGTACCAGTGGTATTATCTCTCCTGTTTCATATAACTACCTAACTATTGTTCTATCTGAAAAAATATGCATCCAGATAACATGTCTAGCTTGTATATCAGCTTTTCTATATACACTGTTATGTCTGCCTTTACTCATGACAAAAAAATAAGAGTCTGTTTGTTCACGGAGCCTATCTTACTTGACTGCATTTAATGTTAACGTGCTGATTGCTCCTACTGCTATTTTCTGTTGTTCATAAAGTCTCAAATAAAATAAAGAATTAAAAAAAAAATCAAAAAAAAAATCACACTAACAGCCCCCTCACACACACACATCACCCCCAGACACACACAGCACCCAGACACACACATCACCCCCAGACACACACATCACCCCCAGACACACACAGCACCCCCAGACACACACAGCACCCAGACACACACATCACCCCCAGACACACACATCACCCAGACACACACATCACCCCCAGACACACACATCACCCCCAGACACACACATCACCCCCAGACACACACATCACCCAGACACACACAGCACCCAGACACACACATCACCCCCAGACACACACATCACCCAGACACACACATCACCCCCAGACACAGACAGCACCCTCAGACAGACAGCACCCTCGCTTACACACACACACACACACACATATATATTTGTCTGTTAACTCACTGAGGGTTATTTTATATATATATATATATATATATATATATATATATATATATATATATATAAAATAACCCTCAGTGAGTTAACAGACAAAGAAAATTAGAAACCTAGAATGTGACGGCAGATAAAAACACCCTCAAACACAGCACCCCTCTTACATACACACACACTGCGCCCCTCACACATACAATACGTCCAAATATATATATATATATATACACACACACACACACACACTACAGCACCCCACACACTGCACCACTTCACACATTACGCTCCAGATACACGCTAGATCCCTTACCCTATATGCACTCTTAATCCTCTATACACACACACACACACACACTTTTTCACTCACGATTTGAGCACTCTGCACAGATGATTTGTCACTTATTTAAACTCTTGGAACCTTTTCTAATGTTAGTTTGAGCTGAGTTTAGAACACCCTCGAAGGTGTTTCTTTAGGAGTATAGGGTTTAGCATAGAGAGTGTTTGTTTGCTGGGAGTCTATAAGTGGGGGGAGAGGTTTATATTATATGGTTGGTTTTTTGATACCTTACCTAAAACGTTTATATATGCTTATGCATTTACCTCTCTCCTTTATTTCTCCCCTCCTCTCTTATTGCTTGTACACCCTTAGCCAGAGCACTATTTAGTTAATCTCCTTTCTATTTTAGAAAGGTAGCTCTCTTAGTAGGCTATTAATTAGCCACTTCCATTTCGTGCCTGGCCTCTCCTCTTTCCTCTCTGTCTCTCTCTATTTAGACTGGTTACCATTAGTTTTTATTTTATTTTATTTTAAGTTTGGTGTATTTTTCTATTATAGATAAGTCTGGATTGGAACACCCTTGAAGGTGTTTCCCAGGAGTATAGGGTTGGAACACTAAGGGTGACTACTTGTGGAGGAGTTTACTATATGTGGGGCTATATGAATGTGAGATTATGATCCACACATTCCATTACCCACTACTCTCCACCTGGCCTCTCCACCCATATGAGTGTTTCTATACCCTTAGCCCAAGCATCATTGAGTCATTATTATTTTTCTTTTCTTTTTAGAAGGATTATATACAGTAGGCTACTATTTAGCCACCTATCTCTATTTTTGATGGTGGGTTATTCCTCTTAACTGACTCTATCTATTTAGATTGGTATTTATGTATACATTGTATTATATACCTTAATAAAGTTATTTATTATTTTCTTTCCTGTTAACATTTACTATTGGAATTGGACTGGGTAATTGTAATTGTCCTCATGGTTGTCTCTTAGTTAGACCACCTTTGGATTTATTTTCTTTGTTTTGTTACACACACACACACACACACACAATCTCCTATACACACTCTGGGTCCTTTACACACTAGATCTCCTACACACACACACACTGCACCACATACACACACACTACATTCCTTGTCAGCAAACACATACAACATTCTCTAAACACACCCTCTCTACAACCCCTACACACACTACGTCACCTATACACACACACTACAGCCCGTATGCACACACTCGCTACATCCCCTATAACTCTATGCCCCCTATACGTACACTCTCTACAGCCCCTAGCCACACATATTACACCACAAACACAAATTTAATTGACACACCACACTCTACACACACGCAATCCCACAAGCAGGCTCCAAACGCATGCACCATACACTTTCCTGGCCCTTTTGTCCTCTGGTATCCCACTTGTGGAGACACCAGAGACAATTTATAAGCAAACACAGCGCAAGCATGTTATTAAATTTGCTTGCGCTGCGCAGCACAAATACAGGGCCTTTTTCTAATGCCAGAGCTCTTCAGCGGGGCTCTGCGCATTGAAACAACATGCTCACTTTGAGAGGGGGCGTGCTTGTCATTAGTGATGACAAAACACACCCTCTCTGGCCCCGCCCCCTTCTTAGGGGGCCGCTCTGATTGAAAAATGCCCGGGACTAATTTTTTTCCCAGTCCGGCCCTGACTATAAGTGAATGAAACATAGCATGAAAAAATTACGTTTTGCAGCCAATGCAATATATAACGAGAAATTAAGCACTGTAAGAAAATGTTATACACCACGTGAAATTAGGCACTGTAATCCAATGTAATATATCACTAGAAACCATGCATGATATAATATAATATGAGATATAGTGTGAGATATCATGCATTGTAAGTTAAAGAAATAGGGCACCAGAAATTTTTTCTTCAGCGGGGCTCTTCAGCGGGGCTCTGCGCATTGAAACAACATGCTCACTTTGAGAGGGGGCGTGCTTGTCATTAGTGATGACAAAACACACCCTCTCTGGCCCCGCCCCCTTCTTAGGGGGCCGCTCTGATTGAAAAATGCCCGGGACTAATTTTTTTCCCAGTCCGGCCCTGACTATAAGTGAATGAAACATAGCATGAAAAAATTACGTTTTGCAGCCAATGCAATATATAACGAGAAATTAAGCACTGTAAGAAAATGTTATACACCACGTGAAATTAGGCACTGTAATCCAATGTAATATATCACTAGAAACCATGCATGATATAATATAATATGAGATATAGTGTGAGATATCATGCATTGTAAGTTAAAGAAATAGGGCACCAGAAATTTTGCTTTGTTAAAGTATTATAGCACAGAAATTATGCACTACAATAGAAAAATGTAAATGTGTTGAATCAATTAGGTACTTGAAGCTAATGGAATGTAGCATTAGAAATAATGCATGATAAGTTAATGGAATATACCACGAGAAATTATCCATTTTTAAGGCAAGATAACATAATACGTGACACTATGCATTGTAAGTTAGACGAATATGGCACTAGGAATTATGCTAAGCTAAAGTATTATGGCACTGAAATTAAGGACTGTAAGCTTGAAATCCAAAATGTTTTGAAGGAGATAGAAGTCATGATGTTATACTTAGGTAACAATTCAACCATTTGCTTTCCAGAGGGAGGAGAGAGGGGAGAGATCCCCTCCCCTCCCTTTTTTTTTTTTTCTTTTTTCATCTCCTCCTTCCTCCCCCCTCTCTTCTCTCTATTCTTATACATTGTCCCTTACCATCTCCAATAAGGGCTCCTATTTTTATATATTGTCCCCTACCATCTCCAATAAGGGCTCCCTCCCTGTGGGTATCCATACGATACTTTGATGTTGGAATCTTGTTGTATTCCAATATGTAGGTGCTGCACAATAGGCAGTATCTATATAGGTATGATGCTCTTTAGCATCTTGAGTTATTTGTTGTTTGTTTTTAAATGTATTTGTATATACACTTGGTTGAAAGCGGAAGGGTTAGTGGAAATTGCTAAGTTACAGGGGATCGGTTGGAAATTAACTACTAAAAAATGCTAAAACTGATATCAATTAATGTTCAGGGACTCAACTCTCCAAACAAAAGAGCTTATTTATATAATACCTTATTGAAAGAAAAAGCTCAAATTTCCTTTATCCAAGAAACTCACTGGAAAAAACAAGATAACCATTATTGGAACTATAAAAAGTTTAATATTATAGCCGAAGCTTCAGATCAAAAAAAAAAAGGGGGTTGCAATACTGTTTTCCAATGCGATTAATTATTCATGCGATTATTCTGAAAGCGATATAGGAGGGAGATCTATCATATGGATTGGAAAGATAAATGAGATTCAATATACTTTACTCAATATCTATCTACCAAATAAAGCCCCAATTAGATACTTATCGAAAATAATGAGAAGAGTAGAAACAATCCGTAAAGGAATACTGCTGATAGCAGGTGATTTTAACTGTGTGGCAGACCCTAAACTAGATAAACAACAAAAAATTGGTCAACGAACAGATAGAAACATAGTCAAGCTAGCAGCTTACCTAACCAATCTGGCAAAAAAAAATGATATTTTTGATCTATGGAGAATTTTCCATCCCGATGAACGTAACTATACCCACACTTCATCGGCACATAAAACTTCAGCAAGGATAGATATGTGTTGGGGTGATCTGGATCTTTTAAAACGATTAAAGACTATCAAAATTGAAATTAATACATGGTCAGATCATGATCTTATTATAATGGAAATTAAAGAAAACAGGAAGAAAGATTTTTTACCATGGAAACTGAATGATTTTTTATTAGCGAAAAAACGAAATATTGAATACATAAAAAATCTTTCAGAATTGTTTTTTAAGGAAAATCTCCCTGAAATAACATCTAATCAAAATGTATGGTGTACATATAAAGCAGTCACTAGAGGATATTTTATAAAGCTCGCGAGCTATGAAAAAAAAAATGAGGTCGCCAATATCCGAACTTTATTTACAATTATATAAATTACAAGCTCAAAATAACAAACATTTTTCACAAGATACAATAAATCAGATATAAAAATATGATAAATCAAAAGATTCTTGAAAGAATAGAATTTAATTTGAAACGACTTAAAACTAAATGTTATTATCGTAGTAATAGAATAAACAAATTACTGACAGATCGACTTAAAAAAAAATAAAATGGAAAATAAGATCTATAAAATTATCGATGATGGAAAAGTTTTGTTGTCCCCAGAAGATATAGGCGACTCATTTAAGAAATATTATGAAAAATTATATAACCTGCAACATACACCTACAGAGCAAGCAATAGAAAATTATTTAAATAAAATAAAAATTCCTAAAATTACTTTGACTCAAAAAGAAAAATTAAATCAAAAAATAACACAGCTAGAAGTAGAAGGAGCTATAAACAATTTACAATCATCAAAAGCTCCGGGTCCGGATGGATTTTCAAATCTATTTTTCAAATTATTTAAAAAAATTATAGCTCCCAACATGACTGTAACGTTTAATGAGATGGCCTCTTCTGGTAAAATAACTCAGGAATTATTGAGAGCCAATATAAAACCTATTTTGAAACCTAATAAAGCACCAACAGAAATAACAAATTATAGGCCTATTTCTTTAATAAATATCGATATTAAATTATATGCAGCAATACTAGCCAATAGAATCAATTTAATACTCCCTGAACTAATACACATAGATCAAATAGGGTTTGTTAGAGGTCGCCACGCGAGTGATAATTCTCGCAGAATTATTGATTTACTTGAATATGCTCATTTAACGGGCACGCCCCTTCTGACCCTGTTGATTGATGTAGAGAAGGCTTTTGGCAGGGTCGGATGGGGATACATGAATGGCGTTTTGAGTGCATTCGGTTTCGAGGGATGGATCGCACTGGCGATCAAGGCGTTATATAAAGGTCCATCTGCGAGAATAATAGGATACGATATATGCTCTGAATGGTTCGACATCAACAACGGAACGAGACAGGGATGCCCAAT
The DNA here is from genome assembly GCF_036172605.1 of Pelobates fuscus. Classification (NCBI taxonomy): domain Eukaryota; kingdom Metazoa; phylum Chordata; class Amphibia; order Anura; family Pelobatidae; genus Pelobates; species Pelobates fuscus. The sequence goes on along the minus strand of NC_086317.1, from coordinate 207,858,391 downwards.
ATCACCCCTGTTGTACGTTCTCTCAATCGAACCGCTAGCTATATCTATCAGAGAAAATCAGGGAATAAGAGGCGTGATAATCGAGGACGTAGAAGCTAAGATATGCCTATACGCAGACGATGTATTGATTTCAATAACAGACCCGAAGATTTCTCTCTTTAATTTAATGAAAGAGATTAAGAAATATGAGGATGTGTCCAACTATAAGATAAATCTCCATAAAACAATAGCTCTAACAATTAATATACATTTTCGTATTTTAGCCTCTCTCCAAGAGAAATATAATTTTCATTGGACTAAAAAAGAGTTTTAATATTTGGGAATTATGGTTACGGCGAACCCTCAGAATATTTTAGAAATTAATTTTCTAAAACTACTTAAACATACTAATAAGATTTTAAGGGATTGGCGCCCCTTGGAAATTTCATGGTGGGGAAGAGTTAACACAGTAAAAGCATATGTTATTCCCAAATGGACTTATTTGTTCAACATGATCCCACTGAAAGTTCCAAAACCATGGTTGGACATGCTCCAACACTCTTTTTCTAATTTTATCTGGAAAGGGAAAACACCAAGAATAAAATCACAAATTTTAACAAAAAAAACTAATCAAGGAGGAATGGCCTTCCCACTAATTAAAGATATATATAGTGCCAATATAATTTCCCATATACATAAGTTTCATAGCTCTGATTCAAGAAAACAACCTTGGTATCAGATAGAATCAATAAGGATAAAAGAGATCTTTCGCTTTTGATCTGGGATGATAGAACTAATTATAATACACATTTAATGCAAGCCAACTCTATGATTGTATCTCATCTGATCGGAGAATGGCAACGAATTAAAAAATTACTTACGATATCAACTAAGATAATTGAAGGAGCAAATATAAGAGTCATTGAAAGGACTATCCCCGATATGAATCTCGCTAAATGGAGATCTGAAAGGGAAAGAACAAACAGAATGCTCAAAGAGCTGGAATGAACCAGACTGGTTGAGTATATTGCTGGAAAGTAGAAGAAAAATAAATATAATAGCTGTGTAATCAAAAAAAGATAATGATAATAAATAATAGAATCACATCTAACACAGAGTGCAATCATGCCTTAGTGGCTCACCTCTATATATGCCTATAGATACCCTTATTCCTATTATGTACAGCACATGCGACTGGCTAGTGACTTTATTTGGACTATATGAGTGGTCAAGTCCAGTGGCTTGTGAACATATTCGGTAGGTAAATGTCATACAGCTGACACGGGTATCCAGAATGTGGTCACTATATGTGCCCTGAATGGTTTAGGGAATGCCTTGTGGCTACTGGTAGCACTAGCGTGATTTGTGGCCTGTATATAATTCAGACTACATCACAGTAAATTACCCAGACCAACATTGAGGGACAGCATGTGAATATAGTCTGTGGGTTAAATATCTAGCAACTGTAGAGGATTGATAGATCCCTCTCCAATCTGGTGCTAGATAGTTGTAACTCTAGTTATATATAAGTTACATATTATCAATATAGGCACTATTCATCATGCATGATTAAGTCCCATATAGGGTCAAAGGAAATTGCCCTAAACAGGCAAACCAATTGTGACCAACTGGGCGAGAGAGAGAGGTGAAAAATGAAGATTAAGGTGCCTCTATGTGCAGAACCATACTTAGGATGTTGGTTACCTGCACATAGTGATAGATAGCCCTAGTGAGGAAAAGAGTGAGGAAAATGAGCCGAAAAACAAAAGTGTTACACACACTAATATTAACGCTGCATTTAACCACCTGACATACTTGTTTAAACAACAGATCAGGGCCGGGTGGGAGGTCGCCTCACTCGAAAAATATCTGAGTAAGGAACTAATACCGAGGGGACTTAGAGTCCAAAATATCCCTGGACCTCACATTGAAGGAACTGAATTCATTAAAGAGTGGGAGGAGGCAGCTAGTACCTGTTCCCGAAAGTTTATGAACATCCTATGTAGATCTGAGAAACAAAGACTCGATAAAATCAACAAAGAAGTTGATGAAGAGATTGGAAAAATTGAAGTTTTCAAAACAGAGAATAGTTTCGAACAACTTGAAATCAACAAAAATCAACTGGAAAGATTTCAATCCTCTATCAAAACCCGTAAACATTCTAAATTCATAAGAGACACAAAAGACTTCCAAACAGGCAATATATACCAGAGGTCCAAACAGAATAGGAGGGTAGAATTTGACCAGTTTTCTACGTCGGAGTACGACACTAGTGGCTCTGAACCAGAACTCAGCTCAGACAGCTCCTCCACTCTCCCTGAATCCAACCCTAAGAGCATTTTAAAAAAGGGAATCAATTTTTTAGCCAGAGCAAATCAGGACGCAAGACCACAGAGAAATACAAGGAGCAAATCTACACGAGGCTTCCAACGGAGGAAAGCTTATTGACCTCAGAGAGCCAAATTATTAATATTTCCTCCTATCAGCTCACCACCTCAGAAATACAGCTTCTAAAGAAGGGACTGTCCTTTGTCCCCACACCCAAATTTGATAAATTTGGGTGGACAAAGGACATTCATCTATTTGCCAGGAAACTCGCTCTCCATAAGTATCACTGTATCCAGAAAACCAAGCAAGCAACAAGATTGGGCCTAGAAGCCAGGGACATGAATTTGTTAGATAATTTAGTGGAACTACTCAACAGTAACGATCCATCCAACACTCAAGTAGCTCCATTTACTAACTTGAAACCAAAAAGTAAATTCACCCCACATATACCCGAATATAAATACATTGACTTATTCGTAGAATTATCCTGCAAAGAAATAGAAACTATGGAAACTAACCCACAGTCCAGACTCCATCTGAACAACCTGAGCACACAAGAAAATAGAGCACTAGCTAAGCTAAAAGGTAATGGGACAATTATCATTAAGCCATCGGACAAAGGTGGGAACCTGGTAATATTAGACAGGACCAAGTATGTCCAAATGGTGCTTAGAACACTGGACGATAGGGACACCTATGCAGCACTCCCTGCAGACCCTACAAATAGATTCCTGTTGGAATTGAAAAATATTCTGGATCAGGCACTCCAAAATAAATTAATTAGTGTTGATGAATTTAAATTTATGTTCAATAAAAAACCCACTATTGCTACCTTCTACTCGTTGCCAAAGATACACAAGCAGCAGAAAATACTAACTGGGAGATCCATAGTATCAGGGAACAACAACCTTACCCAAAACTGCAGCATTTATGTAGAACGCATCCTGAGTGGTTTAGTTAGGACCCTTCCCTCATACTTGAGGGACACGAAGCAAACCCTAAAAGCATTGAATGACTTGACATTACCTACCGGGGCTAAACTATGCAGTCTTGATGTGGAAGGATTGTACAGCTCCATTCCCCACACAATTGGCATAAATTACATAAAATGGTTTCTTCAAACACGAGACATATCCCTCAACGACCACAACCAGCTTGTACTGCAACTCTTACAATTCATTCTAACACATAACTACTTCCTTTTTGAGGGTACCCACTACCACCAGGTGAGAGGGACTGCTATGGGGACGACTTGTGCCCCCTCATATGCAAACCTCCACCTGGGGTGGTGGGAACAAAACATCGTGTTCAGTCCAAAATTTGTAGACTACCATGACTTCATCAGACTCTGGAAGCGTTACATAGATGACGTATTGATTGTCTGGACAGGCTCAAATGAACAGTTTGAGGAATTTGTCAAGGCACTAAACATAAACGACTTGAACCTTAAACTGACCTATGAAGTGGGCGGCAACAAAATCAACTTTCTGGATTTGACCCTACAAACCACAGAAGACAAGCATCATATCTCTACAACCCTATTCAGGAAACCTACAGCCACCAACAATCTCTTGAACTGGCAAAGTTATCATCCCAATTCTCTAAAGAATGGGATACCGGTAGGCCAATACCTTCGTGTAAGAAGAAACTGCTCCACTATCGAGGAATTCTAAATCAAAGCTAAGTCGCTAAGATCACAGTTCAAGACTAAGGGATACTCAAATAGATGTCTCAAATCAGCCTACCTAAGAGCACTAGTGACTGAGCGAGAAACTTTACTTGAGGACAATCCTCGAAAGGATAAGTCCCCAAGCTTGATTAGATGTATCGGCACTTTCGACTCGGGGTGGGACCCAGTCAAACATATCCTAGATAGATAGATACTGGCCCCTCATCTATCAAGATCAGCACCTCAAGGAAGTCCTGACACCGCATGTGTCACTCACGGCCAGAAGAGGGCGCAACCTAAAAGATCTACTGGTACCAAGTCACCTCTCCCTACCAAAAGTTGAAAATACATGGCTAAGAACTCCAGCAGTCGGCACATTTCAATGTGGCCGCTGTAAGGCATGTAGATATATCCGGAAAAAATCAAAAACGTTCTCGGATTCCTCAAATACACAGACACATGAGGTTAATACTTTCTTCAATTGCCAAACGTCAGGTCTGGTTTACCTTCTAACCTGTAGTTGTAACCTCATGTATGTTGGAAAGACCTTTAGACCTTTTAAAAAACGAATTCTCGAACATGTGAATTCAGTGAACCCCTCCAGACACATCGATACGGTCATCTCTAGACACCTCAAATTGAGACATGATGGCTCAGCACATGGCCTACGCTTTAATAGTATTGAAAAAATTAAACTAGGCCCTAGAAAGGGAGACATTGACAGTAAATTACTCCAAAGAGAGAGTTACTGGATCTTTACATTAAAAACCCTCTCCCCATTTGGTCTAAATGAAGGATTCTCATATACCTCCTTTATATGAACACACTGAATATCACTTTTCTACCAACTAGAGCTGAGTGGCTATTCTTTCTCAATAGACACTCTGTGTCTGTTATGTATTTGTATCTAAGACAAATTCTGAGTGTATTCACAACTACAATCACTACGATCTGGGCTGTATTTTCCTCTAGGTTAGCCTTTGTCGTACGACTCCACACATGTTCAAGCAAGCTGTATCAACAATATATTAAAGCATTACGTGTAATCTGTACATTTTGTAAATATGTATATATAATAATTCTTTCTAATTTTTGAAAAACTGTATCTCTTTGGGTCCAATGGCCATCTGTCCCAATACATAGCGTTCCCTTCACCCCCCATTTAAACCACAACTTGACTATGCTATGAATATTTATATATGTTATTCAAGTCTAGTTACTATATGAGCTAAATTATAGCTATACTAATGCGGGGTATCAGAAGTTCGGCTTGAGTCACTATCCCTATATCGATCATGCACTGCAATATAGAAGTGATTCTCATCACCTCGATCAGTACTAGAAGATCGACAATTAAATCTCTATTCATATATATACGTAAATCCCATGGAATGTTTATTGCCTAACTGGAAACCTTGAATAGATATATATCAATCGGGATAACCCGTAAACCCCTGGAAAGCCGTGGCTGTTATGGAACTAATACTGGGTACATTATTCCTAGTGACAGTAGCTTTATCAAGCTTTCACAGCTAACGCTATATCCAACGACGTGCTTGGGAACGAACTCGATCCCTCCCAGCACTCAGCTGGTTAAGAAAAGCTGTGACTGCCTTGAATCTATTGGATACATTGTCCCTAGTGACAGCAGCTATGCTAAGCTTCCACAGCTAACAATGTATCCGACGACGTGCACGGGAGCGAACTCTCTCAGCACTCAGCTGGTTAAACAGCTCCCAGAGACACGTCACAGCACCAACACTATGATTGGTTGCCACAATTAGCATAATGACCACAGGGCGTTCTGGCACCGGAATGTGCATGACATTAGCTTCATGATTGGACAGAGCTCGAGATACCGGGACCTAAATTCATTTAAAAGGAGACTGGGATTCAGTCTCCAGTTATCCCCTGACGAAGGTGCATCACAGCACCGAAACGCGCGTCGGGCTCATCTGGGCTCATTTTCCTCACTCTTTTCCTCACTAGGGCTATCTATCACTATGTGCAGGTAACCAACATCCTAAGTATGGTTCTGCACATAGAGGCACCTTAATCTTAATTTTTCACCTCTCTCTCTCGCCCAGGTGGTCACAATTGGTTTGCCTGTTTAGGGCAATTTCCTTTGACCCTATATGGGACTTAATCATGCATGATGAATAGTGCCTATATTGATAATATGTAACTTATATATAACTAGAGTTACAACTATCTAGCACCAGATTGGAGAGGGATCTATCAATCCTCTACAGTTGCTAGATATTTAACCCACAGACTATATTCACATGCTGTCCCTCAATGTTGGTCTGGGTAATTTACTGTGATGTAGTCTGAATTATATACAGGCCACAAATCACGCTAGTGCTACCAGTAGCCACAAGGCATTCCCTAAACCATTCAGGGCACATATAGTGACCACATTCTGGATACCCGTGTCAGCTGTATGACATTTACCTACCGAATATGTTCACAAGCCACTGGACTTGACCACTCATATAGTCCAAATAAAGTCACTAGCCAGTCGCATGTGCTGTACATAATAGGAATAAGGGTATCTATAGGCATATATAGAGGTGAGCCACTAAGGCATGATTGCACTCTGTGTTAGATGTGATTCTATTATTTATTATCATTATCTTTTTTTGATTACACAGCTATTATATTTATTTTTCTTCTACTTTCCAGCAATATACTCAACCAGTCTGGTTCATTCCAGCTCTTTGAGCATTCTGTTTGTTCTTTCCCTATATAGGGGTTAAGCCCCAGGACATCTCTGGAGTGTCCATTAAGGTGTATTTCCACCAACGAGACGGTTCCAACCTCTGGACCCATTCTCACGGGTGGAAATTTCTTTTGTTAGATCTGAAAGGGAGACTTTTGTCAAAGATCTCCTTCAAGATAAAAAGCTGCTGCCCTTTAAGTATCTCAAATTAAAATTAAATCTCCCTGATACAGAGATATTCTCTTATTTTAGAGCTAGAGGATTTATAAATGAATCTCTATTAAAAAGAGAGAGTGGTTCAAACAACTTAGTATATAAGATTTTTGAGAAAGAAACAACAAAATCGATATGTTCCCTGGCTACAGATCTGATAAGACAAGTTTATTCAGACATTTATCCCACGGCTAAAAAACAATGGGAAAAAGATCTCAATATAGTACTGACGGATAAGGATTGGTGTACACCCATGAAAATACTCAGAAAACATATACATTGTCTAAACTTAATAGAAACCTTTTTTAAAGTATATCATAGGTGGTACTTAGTACCAACGAAATTAGCTAAAATATCCACATCAAATTCTTCTCTATGTTGGAGATGTCACAAGTATGAAGGGGATATGTTACATGTATGGTGGAGTTGCCCAAAAATGTCTAACCTATGGGATTCAATCTACTCTTTTTTAGAGTTCTTTAATATTAAAGTTAAAAAATACCCACATACGGGTTTACTTCACCTTAGATGGGATAGACTCCCAAAAGATCAGCTTATACTAACTATACATTCTTTTATAGCGGCGAAGATACTAATAGCAAGATCTTGGAAACAAACCCATACACCCGACAGTAGACAGTTTATAATCCCAAGTATTATACCAGCTCGAAATGGAAAGAGGAGTTGCTTTTTCTAACAATGATAGAAAGTATATACATCACTTAGATAAATGGTTATCCAAAATCAAAGATTGTTTCACTTGATCCGATTGTTTCTCTTATTTCTCAACTTATTTAAATATTGTTTAATACTAATCATCCGGATACCAGATGTGTAAAATATATAGGATACGCCCCCCATATAATAATTAGATCTAGAAATGGAAAGAGGAGTTCTATACTTCAATAAGGACAGGAAATACATCCATTATTTTAACAATATGATATCTAAGCTCAAAGATCGTCCTAGATAACTCGCTAATTTCTACTGCTTCCTGTTATTCCCAAGTATTGTAAATGTTTGTTATGTTATGTTATATTCTGATGTCATCTAGGTAAGGTATATAGTGCAGGTTACCTAGATCACATCAAAAATTTTTTGTAGTTGTATGTATATACTGGTATGAAATACTCGATGGTAATGTCCTTGTTTGTTTATATAACAGTGTAATTGAAAAGGAATTTTTTCCAATAATAAAAAACATTAAATACTAGAAGTGGTGGCCTGATCCAATCACAGTGCTTCCTCATAGGATTGGCTGAGACTGACAAAGAGGCAGATCAGGGGCAGAGCCAGTATGATTCAAACACATCCCTGGCCAATCAGCATCTCCTCATAGAGATGAATTGAATCAATTAATCTCTATGAGGAAAGTTCAGTGTCTGCATGCAGTGTCAGTGTCTGCATTTTAGTCCACCATGACCCAGGAAGGATCTCTAACAGCCATCTAAGGAGTGGCCAGTGAAGTTATCACTAGGCTGTAATGTAAACACTGCATTTTCTCTGAAAAGACAGTGTTTACAGCAAAAAGCCTGACGGTAATGATTCTACTCACCAGAACAAATTCAATAAGCTGTAGTTGTTCTGGTGACTACAGTGTCCCTTTAACTATATATTTATTGTCAGCCAGTCCACACAAGTTTTGTTCCCATACATCCCTCTTAAGTTTCCATACTTAAGTAAGAGTATGTGAAAAGTAGTTAGGGTTGCCACCTTTCTTGGAAAAACATACCGGCCTTGCTAATTTGAATAATTAAATATGTATTGGTGACATCACATGATGTAAATCACAAGGAGTGATATAAGAGAAAATGCTGTAAAATCACCAAAAAACTACTTAGTTTGATTCTGCTGTATAGATGGATTCCTCCCAGTGCCCCCATGTGTCGATTACTCCAGGTCTCAGTGTTCCTATGTATCAGTGTCTCAGTCTCAGTGCCCCATGTCTCCCAGTGTCCCCCAGTGTCGTGTCCCCAGTTCTCCCAGTGATCCTATGTATCACAGTGTCTCAATGCCCTATGTCTCCCTGTGTCCCCATGTATCCCAGGGTCCCCATGTCACTAGGACACTAGGAAGACGGTGAGACCTGGGGACACTGGGAGACCTAGGGACACGGAGACACCAGTGACACTGGGAGACTAGGGGACACTGGCTGGGACACTGGGAAAATAGGGGACACTTGAAGACATGGGGACACAGACACCAGGGACACAGACGCTAGAGAGGCTGGGGACATGGGGACATTGAGACATGGGGCACTGAGACACCAGGGCCACAGACACTAGGGACACTAGCTTGGAAACATGGGGACAGTGAGACACTGGCAGATTGGGGGCACTGGGAGACTAGGGGGCACTGAGACACCAGGGACACTGACTGGGAGACATGGGGACACTGTGTCCCCATGTGTCTGTGTCATAATGTCTCCCAATGTCCCTTAGTGTCACAGTGTATGTCTCCTTGCAGCCTTTCCCCCCATTCCTTACTTCGCTGAGGTGTAGGCTGTCTCTGCAGGGTGGGTGTTGCTGTCTGGACTCTCTGTAGCTGCACCCCTGCAGATCAGTGAGTAGAGATAGGCAGGGAGGGATATGCTGGAACTTCCTATTCCTGCCTGTCTCCACACACAGCGACCCCTACTGGCCAGTGCTGGTATTGCATAGTAATCTCTTGTTTATACTGAGAAAAATACCAGCATTTGTATTGCCAGTATCACTGCAATATTGGCACCAGCCAGGCAGCCTCAAATACTGGCTGTGCCAATAAAATAAAAGCCAGGTGGAATCCCTAAGAGTAGTGTGTGAAAAAAATAAAAAAGTAAACATTTTTTTTTTTTTTTAAATCAATGGGCCTATTCCATGTGTCTGGGCCTGGAGCTGCAGCTCCATCAGCCCCTATGTTAATCCGGCCCTGCATCCTGGGTATACCGCTAACCCAAGATATACCATAAGCATAGTAATATTACTAGGCGTACATCTTTAATTGTCAATACAGCCCTCCCCCCCTGCGGACAGTGTCCAGCAAATCAGGGAAGACAGTCATTCATCGGCAACGATGAATGACTGACCAACGATTTCCCTGTTATATTAGGCTAGGTTTGCAGACATTATAAAGGGCAACTGGTTCTGTGACACATGGCCCGCAGATACACAAAGCCTACTCTTTTAGTAACCTTCAGCTATCATTGTAGTATACTCCATCGCTGCCACTGCACAAGCCTGGGGGTCTCTATGGGGGATGAAGTCTGTCAATTACCACTCAAACACAGCAGTATGCAAAGTTACTTGGCTGGCATCCGGCAACAAACAAAGTGCATGCTGGCATCCGGCAACAAACTTGCATAGAATTCACATTAGCCACCAAGATTTCTTGTTGTGGGCTGGCTGAGACCTCGTAACTTCAATCTTAATTTATCAGATAACTCCCCTATTTGCTATCCTTATGTGGGATTTTCATATTTAAGGGCACCAATTTAGGGAATTATCTACTAAACAACTAAAAGATCAAAACTGAAAAAGCCCTTTTCTTAATTTTAATCTTTCAGTTGTTTAGAATATAACTCACTTATTTGTTATCCATATGTGAGATTGCAATGTTTAAAGACACCAAATAAGGGAGCTATCTACTAAACACATACACATTTATATACACACACAATATCACAATATATGTATGTCTGTGTGTGTGTTCATCTGTGGTTGTGTATAATATATATATATATATATATATATATATATATATATATATATATATATATATACAGTATTATATATACACATATATTTATATATATTTAAATATACACAGGGCCGGACTTAGGCCTTTAGGTGCCCTGTGCGAAAAATCTTCACAGCGCCTCTCCGCCCGTCATCCATGTATGATGTAATGTTTGTGTTGTCTGTGTATGTGATAGATGTGATGACTGTGTGTGATATGTATGCTATGTGATGGCTGTGTGTGATATTTGTAATGGGTGTATTAACAGTGTGTGATATGCGTGTATTGGTTGTATGTGATATTTGTGCTGGGTTTATTGGCTGTGTGTGATGGTTATTTAATTCAGATAAAAACATGCATTTAGGCCTGTGTGTGAATGCAGGTGTATATTTTTGCGGAGTTATGTGCACACATTCCCACAGTCAGATGCACACAGTTATACATATACACTGTCAAATCCACCACATGCACATAGTCGCAGGCATATAGTCACATACACAGGATCAGACAGAAACACACAGGTAAAGGCAGTAACACACATACACAGTTACAGGTAAACACACTCACACACAATTACAGGCAGACAGCCACACACACACAGCCACACATACAGTTTTACACACACACACACAGCCACGCATACAGTCTTACACACACATACTTACATGCAGACCGTCACACACACACAGGCAGACAGCCACACACACATGCAGCCAAATACATACACACAGGCAGACAGCCACACACACACAGGCAGACAGCCACACATACACAGGCAGAAACCCACACCCACACAGGCAGAAACCCACACACAGGCAGAAACCCCCACACACACGCAGACAGCCACACACATACACACAGGCAGACAGCCACACACACACATACAGAGGCAGGTGGCCATCCACACACACACAGGAAGACATCCACACACACAGAGGCAGGCAGTCACACACACACAGGCAGACAGCCACACAAACACAAAAAGGCAGACAGTCACTCGCACACACACAGGCAGACAGTCACGCGCACACAGACACACACACACAGGTAGACAGTCATACACACACAGGCAGACAGTCATACACACAGACACACACACACAGGCAGACAGTCATACACACACACACAGGCAGACAGTCATACACACACACAGACACACACACAGGCAGACAGTCATACACACAGACACACACAGACACAGGCAGACAGTCATACACACACACACAGGCAGACAGTCATACACACACACAGACACACACACAGGCAGACAGTCATACACACACACAGACACACACATAGGCAGTCACACACACACAGGCAGACAGTCACACACACAGACACACACACAGGCAGATGGTCCTACACACAGACACACACACAGGCAGTCACACATGCACAGGCAGACAGTCACACACACACACACACACACACACAGACTCCTTCCTGCTTCCCCTGCAGCAGTTATGGCACTTAGCTCCGTTCCTGTCGCACGGGAAGCTCCGCCCCAGCGCACGGGAAGCTCCACCTCCACCACGAATATATTTTTTTTTCAATCCCGGCCGGCTGTGCGGCCACAGGGCTCCCCCTGCTCAATGGCGCCCTGTGCGGCTGCACAGCTCGCACACCCCTAAGGCCGGCCCTGTATATACACATACATAGTCAGAGACATACACCCACACATACACAGACCTACACACATAATCACAACACACACTTAACAACAGGGATGCACACACACATACAATCACAGACACAAAATCGCATACACATATAATTAGATGTACACACACAATCATCACATACATACCCACGTTTAATAAGAGGTCCACCAACCTTCCTAGCTTGCTCTGCGAGGGCAGGAGGTGATCCTCAGTCCATGTTGGTCATTGGTTGCTGCTGGGATGTCTGTGCTCTTCCTGCACAGGTCCCTCGTGTGCACTGTAATGACGCCAATGCCGGGGTGACGTCATATCCCAGCTGCCGGCTCACTGCAGGGTGAAAACAGTCAGACACACACAGTTATACACATATACTGTCAAATACAGTCACATGCACACAGTCCCAGGCACACAGTAACTCGCACACAGTCAAACACACAGTTACAGGCAAACAGTCACACACAGTTACACACACACACAATTACAGGAAGTAACATGCACAATTACAGGTAGACTGTAACACAGTTACGGCAGCATCCCACAGTCACAGGCAGACAGTCTCACACACTCAGTGACATGTAGACAGTCACACATAGTCACACACAAAGTTAAAGGCAGAAAGTCACACACACACAGTCATATGTAGTCAGTCACACACACAGTCAAAGACAGTAACACACAGTCGCAGGCAGACAGTCACACACACAGTCACAGGAAGACAGTCAGACACTGGCACAGGCAAACAGTCATACACACAGGCACAGGCAGGCAGTCATACACGCAGTCACAGGTAGACAGTCACACACACAGTCACAGGTAGACAGTTACACACAGCGTCACAGGCAGACAGTCATACACGCAGTCCCAGATAGACAGTCATACACGCAGTCCTAGGTAGACAGGCAGATAGTCACAGGCAGACAATCACACACAGACAGTCACAAACACAGTCACAGACAGGCAGTCACACACACACACAAGGTCACAGGTAGACAGTCACACACACACATACAGTCACAGGCAGTCACACACACAGTCACAGGTAGACACAGTCACAGGCAGTCACACACCCACACAGTCCCAGGCAGACAGTCACACATACAGTCACAGGCAGACAGATACAATCACAGTTACACACACACAGCACAGTCTCTCACTTACTGGAACAGGAGTGGCGTCACTGAAGTGTAGTTGTTGGGGAAGCAGATACTCCTTCCTGCTTCTCCTCTGTGTGCAGCACAGCTGGTGGAGGCCGCCTTTAGCTCCACCCCTGCTGACGATTTAGCTCAGTCCCCAACTCTTACTGAAGTTCTCCTGCTCCCTGCCTCTGCGTGTGTGAGCTGTGTCGGCTGCCTGGCTCCCCTGCTGCCATGGCGCCCTGTGCAGCCACACAGCTCACACCTCCCCAAGGCCAGGCCTGATGGCAACCCTTACCTTGTGGCACGCGGGTGGGCCGCCCTTCCCCCTCCCCCTTAGTACACCACTGCACTCAGAGCCTTGCATTTGGTTAATACAATAGTGCAACAACAAGTTAAAATAGAGGTTGGGGTGAAAAAGAAGGTAGGGAAGAACAGGAAAGTGGCTTGGATGAAGTGATACTGATCCAGAATGTCATACACCAGGGGGAGTGTCCAGCAAAGGTAAAAATGCAACAGCTAAAGAGAAAAACTCCAAGTGACAGCAGCACAAATCACTAAAAGAGTAAAGGTGAAAAGGAGAGAAAACCCAGATAGAAAAGCTCCAATATTAAAGTATACTAGAAAGGGCCCTGGTGCAAGAATTATAATAATAATACCTCTCTATTCTGGGACTGTCATGGTCAGACTGGAAAAGGAAGAGTGGAGAAGGACTACATTAAATATTTAGTAGACCGGAGAAAACAGTCAAGGTGGTACTTTGAGTCTCTTGCTTCAAAGCAATGCAACATTAATGAAAACTGGTTTTGAATGTCTTAAACATATTACTATACTAATAATTATCGCTATTTAAAGGATACCATAGTCGCCAAGACCATGTCATCTCAATGAAGTGGTCTGTGTGCTGTGTCTCTGTCCTTTAAATCATGCAATATTCTACAAAGTGAGGATTGGATAATCACAGAGTAGGCCATTTTTCCCCAATGACATTGCTTCAGGCAGAAAGGTGAGCAGCGCTGAGAAAACCTCAGACCTGGGAAAAGTAAGGTTATCATTAATTCTAGCAAAATATATGACACACGGGATACTAGAGACAGGGCGTTGTATCATTAGGAATACAGGTTTGTATTCCTAATGCTATAGTGTAACTTTAAAAGGAATCTGCCACTTCTGACCTGACCATCCGCTCCCCGGCCACTATCTCCTTACAGAGGTGCATGTTATACTTCTGTAACACTTACCTCCAGTCCATCCTCCCCCCCTCCTGCAGTCTTCACTGATTTGCCCTGTTTCGGAAAGCTTCGCCAAGCAGGGCAAGGCCACTTCATGATGTCGTTGCTGCCAAGATGCCGGTGTCTAAACAGGATGACGTCAGTCACTCCGTTCCTATACTCTCTATCCAGTACTAATCATTACCATTGCAACCTCAGTGCATGCACTATGGTTGCTATGGGTGAAGAGCAGAAGAACTTCCTATAGGATAGAGTCTATGCCGAAGAATTGATTGACAGGTGGGAGAAAAACCTATTTTTTTATAGGTTTTACTGCCACTCTATAAATTTGCTAGCTAAACTACTTGCTCAATGTACAGATAAAATTTCATGCGCTTGCCAAAGAGCATTAGTGGTTTTGGGAGAGACAAATCTGACTGCCACTTTTATACAAAATTGTTTGTGCTTGGGTGCCATCTAGTGGTTAGATTGACTTAATCTTTCAAGATTCTTTATTTTCAGGAAGTGTTTCGGAGGATTGGAGGAAGGCAGATGTGGTTCCTATATTCAAAAAGGGTTCAAAATCCTTGCCTGGAAATTATAGACCTGTGAGCTTAACTTACGTGGCTGGTAAAATATTTGAAAGGTTATTAAGGGATAATATTCAAGAATTCCTTGAGAAGAAAATGGTTATCAGCAAAAATCTGCATGGTTTTATGAAGCACAGGTCATGTCAAACTAACTTGATTGCGTTCTACGAAGAAGTAAGTAGAAGTATAGATCAGGGTGTTGCACTGGATGTGATCTATTTGGATTTTGCCAAGGCATTTGATACAGTTCCACACAATAGATTAGGAAACTCAAGGAAATCGGTCTAGATGAAAATGCTTGTTCTTGGGTAGAACATTGGCTTAAAAACAGAGTAAAAAGAGTTGTTGTTAATGGTAAATTTTCAAACTGGACAGAGGTGGCAAGTGGTGTCCTTCAGGGGTCTGTTCTGGGACCCATTCTATTTAACATGTTTATAAATTATCTTGAAGACAGCATTGAAAGTCATGTTTCAGTATTTGCAGATGACACAAAACGTTGTAAAATAATACGATGTGAGCAAGATATTACTTTGCTGCAGAGGGATTTAGATAGACTGGAGGACTGGGCACTCAAATGGCAGATGAAATTTAATGTTGAAAAATGCAAAGTTATGCACTTCGGCGTAAAGAATACACAAGCAAAGTATACCCTTAATGGAAGTGAATTAGGGATAACAACACACGAAAAGGACTTGGGAATTGTTATAGACAACAAACTATGCAACAATGTGCAATGTCAATGAGCAGTGGCCAAGGCCAGTAAGGTATTGCCATGCATGAAAAATGGCACTCATTGCCGTGAAGAGAATATCATTTTGCCCTTTTTATAAATCACTGGTAAGACCACATATTGAATATGCTGTGCACCTGTTCTAAAGAAGGATATTATGGCACTAGAAAAAGTGCAGAGGCGGGCTACAAAATTAATAAAAGGAATGGAACATATCAGCTATGAAGAAAGGTTAACAAATGTAAACCTATTTAGTTTAGAAAAACGTCGCCTGAGACGGGATATGATAACATTATACAAATATATTCGGGGCCAATACAAACCATTGTGTGGAAATCTATTCACAACCCGGACTTTACATAGGACACGAGGCCATGCGTTTAGACTGGAAGAAAGAAGATTTTGTCTAAGGCAAAGGAAAGGTTTTTTTACTGTAAGAACAATCAGGATGTGGAATTCTCTGCCTGAAGAAGTGGTTTTATCAGAGTCCATAAAGATGTTCAAACAGCTACTAGATGCATACTTGCAAAAACAGAATATTCAAGGATATAATCTTTCAATGTAGGGTAATAACTGCTTGATCCAAAGATAAATCTGACTGCCATTCTGGGGTCAAGAAGGATTTTTTTTCCTAGCTTGTTGCAAAATTGTGCTTCAAACTGTTTTTTTTTTTGCCTTCTTTTGGATCAACAGCAAAAAAACAAATGTGAGGAAGGCTGAACTTGATGGACGCAAGTCTCTTTTCAGCTTTTCAACTACCGTATATACTCGAGTATAAGCCAAGTTTTTCAGCACATTTTTTGTGCTGAAAAACCCCAACTCGGCTTATACTCGAGTCAATGTCTGTATTATGGCAATTTACATTTCCATAATACAGACTGGGGCTGTGGGGGCTGCAGAGCGATTACTTACCTCTCCTGCAGCTCCTGTCAGCTCCCTTCTCCTCCGCGCCGGTCCGTTCAGCACCTCTGTCAGCTCCCAGTGTAAGTCTCGTGAGAGCCGCGGGGTCATAGTACGGCCGCGAGACTTACAGTGTGAGCTAACAGAGGGAGTTGCACGGACCGACGCGGAGGAGGAGGGAGCTGACAGGAGCTGCAGGAGAGGTAAGTAAACTCTCTGACAGCCCCCACAGCCCCCCCCTCCTACACAGTGCCCATCCACTGGACCACCAGGGAGTGAGAGCCCCCCTCCCTGCCATGTATCAAGCAGGGAGGGGGGACGAACAAAAATGTAATAAAATAAAAAATAATAATACAAAATAATAATAATACAAAATAATCATGATAACAAATTAATAAAATGATAAAAAAAATAATAAAATTGCCCACCCCCCACCAAGGCTCAGCTACAGACACACACACACACACACACACACACTGCACTCATACACACACTGCACTCATACACACACTGCACTCACACACACACTGCATTCATACACACACACTGCATTCAAACACACACACTGCACACGTACACACACTGCACTCATACACACACTGCACTCATACACACACACTGCACTCATACACACACACACTGCATTCATACACACACTGCATTCATACACACACACTGCACTCATATACACACACTGCACTCATACACACACACTGCACTCATACACACACACTGCACTCATACACACTGCATTCATACACACACTGCACTCATACACACACTGCACTCATACACACACTGCACTCATACACACACACTGCATTCATACACACACACACACACACACACTGCACTCATACACACACACACACTGCACTCATACACACACACACACACTGCATTCATACACACACTGCACTCATACACACACACTGCATTCATACACACACTGCATTCATACACACACTGCACTCATACACACCCTGCACTCATACACACCCTGCACTCATACACACACTGCACTCATACACACACTGCACTCATACACACACGCTGTGGCGAAACCGAACTCGCCAGGTGTCCTTGGAGGGGGCTGCTTGCCCGCCTCTTGCCTTTGGACTATGGACCAGACCTTATGTGAATGTGTTAACCCAGATAGTTATGCCATGGAGCCCATTCGTGTAGTTAAAGACTTCGGCTCCGTGGCGAGTGAACTGTGTGAGTAGGATCTGCGCGCTATTCGGTAGTTTTGTGCGCGCAGATCCCAGCTATCTGGGGATATGTGAAATGTCTGTGTGTTATGGATAAAAAGTAACTTTCTGTATTTTAAAGTATTTTATGTCTTTTACTGTCTTTTTGTCTGCCATGTGGGTAATGGAGTTTTGCCTCAGTCCTTGGAGATAATTAGATTCCTTCCTCAATTATCTCCAGGCCAGAGGGGAGGGATTGTGAGGCATTGTGGGAGGTAACGGGGGTGTTAGTTAATGAAGACCAAGAAAAGGCAGGAATTCTAAATAACTATTTCTCCTCCGTATATATTAAAGAAGAACCCATGGCAATAGATGTGCAAATGATTGCTACTAAAAACTTGCAGAATAATTGTAATTGGTTAACTCAAGACAATGTGCTGCAGCAACTAAAGAAAGTTAATATAAACAAAGCTCCAGGGCCTGACGGTATCCATCCACGTGTACTTAAGGAACTAAGTGTAGAAATAAGTGAACCTCTGTTTTTAATCTTTCAAGATTCTTTTCTTTCAGGAAGTGTTCCGGAGGATTGGAGGAAGGCAGATGTGGTTCCTATATTCAAAAAGGGTTCAAAATCCTTGCCTGGAAATTATAGACCTGTGAGCTTAACTTCTGTGGCTGGTAAAATATTTGAAAGGTTATTAAGGGATAATATTCAAGAATTCCTTGAGAAGAATATGGTTATCAGCAAAAATCAGCACGGTTTTATGAAGCACAGGTCATGTCAAACTAACTTGATTGCGTTCTACGAAGAAGTAAGTAGAAGTATAGATCAGGGTGTTGCAGTGGATGTGATCTATTTGGATTTTGCCAAGGCATTTGATACAGTTCCACACAAAAGATTAGTGTTCAAACTCAAGGAAATCGGTCTCGATGAAAATGCTTGTTCTTGGGTAGAACATTGGCTTAAAAACAGAATACAAAGAGTTGTCGTTAATGGTAAATTTTCAAGCTGGACAGAGGTGGCAAGTGGTGTCCCTCAGGGGTCTGTTCTGGGACCCCTTCTATTTAACATTTTTATAAATGATCTTGAAGACAGCATTGAAAGTCATGTTTCAGTGTTTGCAGATGACACAAAACTTTGTAAAATAATACAATGTGAGCAAGATATTACTTTGCTGCAGAAGGATTTAGATAGACTGGAGGACTGGGCACTCAAATGGCAGATGAAATTTAATGTTGAAAAATGCAAAGTTATGCACTTCGGCGTAAAGAATACACAAGCAACGTATACCCTTAATGGAAGCGAATTAGGGATAACAACACACGAAAAGGACTTGGGAATTGTTATAGACAACAAACTATGCAACAATGTGCAATGTCAATCAGCAGTGGCCAAGGCCAGTAAGGTATTGTCATGCATGAAAAAGGGCATTCATTCTCGGGACGAGAATATCATTTTGCCTCTCTATAAATCACTGGTAAGACCACATATTGAATATGCTGTGCAATTTTGGGCACCTGTTCTAAAGAAGGATATCATGGCACTAGAAAAAGTGCAGAGGCGGGCTACAAAATTAATAAAAGGAATGGAACATATCAGCTATGAAGAAAGGTTAACAAATTTAAACCTATTTAGTTTAGAAAAACGTCGCCTGAGAGGGGATATGATAACATTATACAAATATATTCGGGGCCAATACAAACCATTGTGTGGAAATCTATTCACAAACCGGACTTTACATAGGACACGAGGCCATGCGTTTAGACTGGAAGAAAGAAGATTTCGTCTAAGGCAAAGGAAAGGTTTTTTTACTGTAAGAACAATCAGGATGTGGAATTCTCTGCCTGAAGAAGTGGTTTTATCAGAGTCCATACAGATGTTCAAACAGCTACTAGATGCATACTTGCAAAGACAGAATATTCAAGGATATAATCTTTCAATGTAGGGTAATAACTGCTAGATTCAAGGATAAATCTGACTGCCATTCTGGGGTCAATAAGGAATTTTTTGTCCTAGCTTGTTGCAAAATTGTGCTTCAAACTGGGGTTTTTTTTTTTTTTTTTTTTCTCTTTTGGATCAACAGCAAAAAACAGGTGTGAGGAAGGCTGAACTTGATGGACGCAAGTCTCTTTTCAGCTATCTAACTATGTAACTATGTAACTATGTAACCGGTCTGAGCTGGAAAGTCATGCTGACAGGGGTTTTAAAAGATACTATTACTAACTTTTGAACCCCTGGTCTGATTCATGCCATTTTTTAATATGTTAATAATAGGCATTTGATACAGTTCCACACAAAAGATTAGTGTTCAAACTCAAGGAAATCGGTCTCGATGAAAATGCTTGTTCTTGGGTAGAACATTGGCTTAAAAACAGAATACAAAGAGTTGTCGTTAATGGTAAATTTTCAAGCTGGACAGAGGTGGCAAGTGGTGTCCCTCAGGGGTCTGTTCTGGGACCCCTTCTTTTTAACATTTTTATAAATGATCTTGAAGACAGCATTGAAAGTCATGTTTCAGTGTTTGCAGATGACACAAAACTTTGTGAAATAATACAATGTGAGCAAGATATTACTTTGCTGCAGAAGGATTTAGATAGACTGGAGGACTGGGCACTCAAATGGCAGATGAAATTTAATGTTGAAAAATGCAAAGTTATGCACTTCGGCGTAAAGAATACACAAGCAACGTATACCCTTAATGGAAGTGAATTAGGGATAACAACACACGAAAAGGACTTGGGAATTGTTATAGACAACAAACTATGCAACAATGTGCAATGTCAATCAGCAGTGGCCAAGGCCAGTAAGGTATTGTCATGCATGAAAAAGGGCATTCATTCTCGGGACGAGAATATCATTTTGCCTCTCTATAAATCACTGGTAAGACCACATATTGAATATGCTGTGCAATTTTGGTCACCTGTTCTAAAGAAGGACATCATGGCACTAGAAGAAGTGCAGAGGCGGGCTACAAAATTAATAAAAGGAATGGAACATATCAGCTATGAAGAAAGGTTAACAAATTTAAACCTATTTAGTTTAGAAAAACGTCGCCTGAGAGGGGATATGATAACATTATACAAATATATTCGGGGCCAATACAAACCATTGTGTGGAAATCTATTCACAAACCGGACTTTACATAGGACACGAGGCCACACTGCATTCATACACACACTGCACTCATACACACACACTGCATTCATACACACACTGCATTCATACACACACTGCACTCATACACACACACTGCACTCATACACACACACTGCACTCATACACACACTGCACTCATACACACACTGCACTCATACACACACTGCACTCATACACACACTGCATTCATACACACGCACTGCATTCATATACACACGCTGCATTCATACACACACGCTGTGGCGAAACCGAACTCGCCACGTGTCCTTGGAGGGGGCTGCTTGCCCGCCTCTTGCCTTTGGACTATGGACCAGACCTTATCTGAATGTGTTAACCCAGATAGTTATGCCATGGAGCCCATTCGTGTAGTTAAAGACTTCGGCTCCGTGGCGAGTGAACTGTGTGAGTAGGATCTGCGCGCTATTCGGTAGTTTTGTGCGCGCAGATCCCAGCTATCTGGGGATATGTGAAATGTCTGTGTGTTATGGATAAAAAGTAACTTTCTGTATTTTAAAGTATTTTATGTCTTTTACTGTCTTTTTGTCTGCCATGTGGGTAATGGAGTTTTGCCTCAGTCCTTGGAGATAATTAGATTCCTTCCTCAATTATCTCCAGGCCAGAAAGGAGGGATTGTGAGGCATTGTGGGAGGTAACCGGTCTGAGCTGGAAAGTCATGCTGACAGGGGTTTTAAAAGATACTATTACTAACTTTTGAACCCCTGGTCTGATTCATGCCATGTTTTAATATGTTGTTCCCCTGAATGGATTGATTGTGGATATGTATTTTTATGTGAATGTGATGTATGGTTTTAGAGTTATGAAAGTTGGGTAGAAAGTATGTTTTAACTGTATGTATAATTATGTTAAGTGTTAATCTAAGGGGAGGAGATGTGTGGGAGGTAACATCTATGCTATGGGATATTTTACACCTCCCCTGTGAGCAGGCTTAAATGTGTAAGATGGAAATAAAAGCCAGGCTGGATGTGCCAGTCCAGAGTTCCTGTTTTACCCTCAAAGTGAAGTGTCGTCTCATTATTGGGGGAAGGATTTATTGCATGCTGTTTCAGTTGACTGCTAGGAGTGTAAGCCTATTCGTATGGTTCCTATTCAACGTTCTACAGCATTCCTATGCTTGAGAAGATTCATATGCTTCTCTGATTCGGTGATTGTGGTGTTTGCCAGAGTGCTTGGAGTCCTCAGGAAGCGCTAGGAGCATCCATTAACGGAGGTACCCAGTCGGGGTGCCAGGTGATCCGTTACATTGGTGGCAAGCGGTGGGATGGCGTCCTAGTGCGAGGTAAAGCAGCTCAGAGACACTGTTTGGATTTACAAATTGAGGGCAACGCTAGCAGTCGTGCAGCGCCCCTGGGAGCAGACAAGTATGGAAGGTTCTGGCTCTGGAGATGATTGGCTGGCCGAGGTGAGGCAGCGAGTGGCCGAGTATGGGGATGATATACCCATGGAGACACGCCGGGTGATCTGGAACCAGGTCATGGCCGAGCGAAACACAAGGCTGGACCGAGAATTCCGGCTGGCGAAGTGGGGGTCCTCATAGACTGGTCCTGTGAGGAACCACAACAGGCAGGTAGAGATGGGACCAAGGTCTCTCCACCGGGATGCTGGGCAGCCGGCCCAGATCCCCAGCAGCAGCCAGAGTTGCCAGGTGGGGAAGCAGGTGGCCCTTACTCACAAATGTTGAGGGGCCTCACGGATTGGTCCTGGGAAGACCCACAGATGGCAGGTGGAGATGGGACTGTGGTCTCTCTACCGGCCCTACAGGGATGCTGGGCAGTCGGCCCAGATCCCCAGCGGCAGTGTGCGTTACAGGGAGCTGAAGGTGCCGTTCTTGCTCCCCAGCGGCAGTCTACGGTGCAGGGAGAGGAGCCTGTTATCCCCTCTCCCCAGCGGTTGAAGGTGTGTAAGGGAGAGGAGTTTGTTATTCCCTCTCCCCAGTGGCAGCACAGCTCACCAAGGGGAGACAGTAAGCCCCTCACCAGCGCAGATGGGACCGTGGTCTCTGCGCCCTGCCTACAGGGAGTACAGAGGGTCAGCCCTGCTCCCCAGCGGCTGAAAGTGTGTAAGGAAGAGGAGTTTGTTACCCCCTCTCCCCAGCGGCAGCTTAGCACACCAAGGGGAGACAGTAAGCCCCACACCAGCGCAGATGGGACCGTGGTCTCTGCGCCCAAGTTACAGGGAGCTGAAGGGGCCGTCCTCCCTCCCCAGCGGCAGTGTGATTTGTTGGGAATTGGGAGCCCAGTCTCCATTCCCCAGCGGCAGAGTATCCAGCAGGGAATGGAGAGCCCAGCCCCCTTTCCCCCTCAGCAGGACTCTGTGCTGGGAGGAGAGACAGTCGGTCTCCCTCCGCAGAGACGGGAAGTATGTATGGGAGAGGAGATTGTTACCACCTCTCCCCAGCGGCGGATCATTAATGTACAGGGAATAGAGAGCCCGGTCTCCATTCCCCAGCGGCAGAGTGTTCAAATGGGAGAGGAGCTGGTTACCACCTCTCCCCAGCGGCAGCTTAATGTACAAGGGGGAGACTGTAAGCCCCACACCTGTGCAGATGGGACAGTGGTCTCTGCACTTCCAGCACAGGGGGTAGGGACGGTCGGTCCTGCCCCCCCACGACAGGGCTGTTTAGCCAAAGGGGAGACAGTCTGTCTCCAGCAGCAGAGCTGTGTACCCAGAGGGGAGACGGTCGGTCTCCCCCTCCCACAACCAGGCTCCAATCAGGCTACTTCAGTGGTAGCGCTGGCACCAGGGCAGAGTACCGCTGGTCTCTGCCCACTCAGCAACCCACCAAGGCAGACTACCAGTCCCCCACACAGCCGTGGTGAGGCACCTGGACCTGGACAAAGTTCTCCTCTACCCAGGTGTAGTAACCAGTTATTGTGGGTGGGAGGTACTGCTGTTTGTGCTTCACGGGTGGGTTGCTGGACTAACCAGGGCACGGACCGGCAGGAGGTCAGATACCCTGTTAGTCTGGGGGGTAAAGGGGAGAAGTGTGGCGAAACCGAACTCGCCACGTGTCACGACAGTGACCCCTTCACGCAGAGTGCAACCTAACTATAGAACGTATACCGGACCTTAGAATGGCCGGGCTCACGTTAGAGTAGTACAATGGGATAGCCAGAGGTCAAGGGATAACAGAAGACGGAATAACGAATAACAAGCCAAAGTACAGGGAACCAGAGAGTAGAATAGTCAAATAGAGTAGCCAAAAGTCAAATACCAGGAGAGAATACCAATATACATAAAGAGCACTATGGGAACCAGCAAGAACCACACTAGGGCGTCTTACTGCTGTCAAGACAGCCCTTTTATAGTGTGGTGTGTTTTGCTTTAAAACCACGCCCCCAAAAGGTCCGGGTGCGTGGTTGCGTCATGATCTTGTCGGCTTCCAGCCGACGGCAGTGGCGCGCATGCGCCGAACTTAGAAATTCCGCTCTGAGTGAGCGGCCGGCGTCAGAGGTGCCGTGCCGCTCAGTGAAGGAGGATGCTGTACTGCGTGGGTCCGAGGATGACAGGTAAGGTATCGTGACAGTACCCCCCCCACAAGGACCGCCCCCAGGGCGGTTAGAACGCCTCCTTTCAAATAAACGAATCAGGCGGGGGGCGTGCACATCAGAAGCGTCCACCCACGAACGATCCTCAGGTCCATAACCCTTCCAGTCTAAAAGGTATTGAAGTTTACCCCTAGAAAAACGAGAATCCAAAATAGACCTCACCTCATATTCGTTTTGTCCCTCCACAACTTCAGGAAGAGGAGGAGGGGTATTACGAGTAAACCGATTACAAATTAATGGTTTGAGAAGTGAGACATGGAACGAATTCGGTATTTTCATATTAGAGGGCAAACGAAGACTGTAACAAACAGGGTTGATACGCTTGAGAACCTGAAATGGACCAATGAATCTGGGAGCGAATTTCATAGATGGGACCTTAAGTCTAATGTTACGGGTACTTAACCACACTTTATCCCCGATCATGAACGTGGGAGCAGGTTTCCGATGCCTATCCGCATTGGCTTTGTACACACTAGCCCTTTGAGTCAATATTTGTTTAACCCCTAACCAAGTCTCCCTCATGTTCCTAACGGTGTCATCTACACTTGGCACTCCGGTAGAATGAATGGAACTCGGTAAAGTTGTAGGATTAAACCCATAATTTATAAAAAACGGGCTGTGTAAAGTGGATTCATGGACATGATGATTGTGAGCAAATTCTGCCCATGGTAACAAGTCCGCCCAGTCATCTTGATGAACCGAAGTGAAACAACGGATGTATTGTTCCAGGCATTGGTTCATCCTTTCTGTAACCCCATTAGATTGGGGATGATAAGAAGAGGAAAGGTTAAGGTTGATACCTAACTGTCCACAAAATGATTTCCAGAAACGAGAAATAAATTGAGGCCCTCTATCAGAGACAATATCATGGGGTACCCCATGTAAACGGACCACTTCTCTTATAAATATATACGCCAGTTCAGATGATGTAGGTAATTTATAAAGAGGAACCAAATGAGACATCTTGGAGAATCTGTCAATTATCGTTAATACGACAGTGTAGTTCTTAGAAGGGGGTAGGTCTACTACGAAATCCATAGCAATACTTGACCATGGAGTCTCTGGAATAGGTAAGGGCATGAGGAGTCCTATAGGACGACCCTTAGGCGATTTTGTAGTGGAACAAATATTACAAGCAAGGACAAACTCACGCACATCCTTCTTGTAGGAAGGCCACCAGAACCGTTCCGCCAGCAATGATGTGGTTTTATGTATCCCTTGATGCCCTGCCATTTTGGAGTCATGCATGAGGGATAGTACTCTATTCCGATAGGTTAATGGCACATATAGTTTTCCTTGTGGAACAGTCAAGGTAGTACGATCTTGGAATGTAGAGATCTCCTCTATTAATCCCGATGAGACTTTTGCATAGATAGTTGCTACAATACGATTATGAGGGATTAAAGAGGACATAACTTCATTGGAGGAAGTAACAGGTTCGTATTGGCGGGATAGAGCATCAGCCTTAGTATTTTTTGACCCTGGCCTGTATGTAACAACATAATTGAAACGATTGAGGTATAAAGACCAACGTACTTGTCTGTCAGACATTTTCTTGGCTTCACTGAAGTAAGAGAGGTTTTTATGATCTGTAAACATGGTAACAGGGATGGGTGACCCTTCAAGCAAGTATCGGCATTCTTTAAGGGCAGAAATAATTGCCAACAACTCTCTCTCCCCTATATCGTATCTCTTCTCAGTTTCCGTTAATTTTTTAGAAAAAAACCCACAAGGATGCAATGGTTGATCATCCGAAGGTCTTTGAGATAGTATTGCTCCTATCCCTGACTCGGATGCATCTACTTCCAGTATGAAAGGACGAGAAGGATCAGGGTGTCTTAATACTGGTGCTGAGGAAAAGGCTTCTTTCAATAAATCAAAAGCTCTTTTAGCTTCAGTACACCATTCCCTGTGATTTCTTCCCTTCTTAGTCATAGCAGTAATAGGGGCTGTTATTGAAGAGAATCCTTTTATGAATTTTCTATAGTAATTGGCAAACCCCAAGAAGCGTTGGATTGCTTTAAGTCCAACTGGTAAGGGCCATTGCTGAATGGCTTCTAACTTTTTCGGCTCCATTTGGAAACCCGTACTAGAAATGATATATCCCAGGAAATGCACTTCTTCCTTGTGGAACAAACATTTCTCCAATTTACAATAGAGACCATTCTCTAATAACCTTGAAAGAACCAATCTGACATGTTCATAGTGTTCGTTCATGTTTTTAGAGTAAATCAGGATATCATCCAAATATACGATTACAAACATTTGTAAAAAGTCTCGCAACACATCATTAATGAAGTCCTGAAAGACTGCTGGGGCGTTGCATAAGCCGAAGGGCATAACTCGATACTCATAATGACCATAACGAGTATTAAAAGCAGTCTTCCATTCATGCCCTTCTTTTATTCTGATTAAATTATATGCTCCCCGCAAATCTAGTTTAGAAAAGACAGTAGCTCCTTTTAACCTGTCAAATAGTTCAGTCACTAAGGGAATAGGATAAGCATTACGGATAGTAATCTTATTCAAACCTCTGTAATCAATACAGGGTCTTAAATCCCCTTCTTTCTTAGATACAAAGAAAAACCCCGCACCCGCGGGCGATGAAGATTTAGTGATAAACCCTTTCTTTAAATTCTCGGCAATGTACTCCTCTAATACTTTATTCTCGGCCATCGACAGGGGATAAACCGTACCTCGTGGAGGCATAGTACCAGGCAACAATTCAATAGGACAATCATAGGGACGATGGGGAGGTAATTTTTCTGCCTCTTTAGGTTCAAAGACATCTTTAAGATCAATATATTGGTTGGGTATTTGGGTGGTCAATGGTTCCATAGTAGGTATATTGATTAAGCCTACTGGTTTAATCGGAGTAATGCATTTACTGTGACAAGAATCTCCCCACTTAATGATCTCCTTCTTTTCCCAGTCAATCGACGGATTATGCTGGACTAACCAAGGAAACCCAAGTATTACAGGAAAAATAGGAGATGTTATCTGTTGCAGAATGATAACCTCCCTATGAAGAAGACCTGTAGATAATACTAGAGGAATGGTCTCCTGGGTAATAAGAGGTATCGATAATGGTCTACCATCTATGGCCTCAACGGCCAAGGGTGCCGATCTTTTTTGGAATGGAAGGGTATTTTTCTGCCCGAATGAGAGATCTACAAAATTCTCAGCAGCCCCAGAATCAATTAAAGCAAGGGTGGATATTTTCTTTCCCTCCCATTCTAAAGTAATAGGTAGAAGAAGCCGGAGATCTTTTTTATCATTGAAGGAGGACATACACATAACACCCAAGGCCTGTCCCCCTTGTGAACTTAGGTGCGAGAGTTTTCCGGCCGGTTAGGACAATTCACTCGTGTATGTCCCTTCCTGCCACAATACAAACATAAACCTTCCCTCCTACGGTATTGTCTCTCTGTCTCAGACAATCTTGTAGCCCCTAATTGCATGGGTTCTGGAGGGGTTTCGGATGAGGGATAGGTTAGAGCAAGACGTTCCGGTACTCTCCTAGGTCTCTCTCTGGTATTCTGCCTATACCTAAGACGTTCATCAATATGAGCTAAATATGTTATTAGCTCCTCTAGAGTATCTGGTAAATCTCTTGTGGCCACTTCATCTAGGATTCTATCAGACACTCCATTCAGGAACACATCTACGAATGCTTGTTCGTTCCATCTGACTTCTGCAGCTAAAGTATGGAATTCCAAGGCATAATCTACTAGAGAACGGGTATTTTGTCTTAGACGCAATAAGGATTTGGCAGCGTTAGTCTTTCTGCCTGGGGTATCAAAAGTTCTCCTGAAAGCTGCAACAAAGTTAGTGTAATTAAAGACTATGGGGTTGTCATTCTCCCACAAGGGATTAGCCCAGGTTAAAGCCTTATCTACTAACAGGGTGATAATATACCCAATCTTAGCTCTATCGGTAGGGTAAGCTCTAGGATGGAGTTCAAAATATATGCTTATCTGATTTAGGAACCCCCTGCATCCGTTAGGATCACCCCCATACCTGAGAGGTGCTGTAGCCTGATTGGAAGTGCCTGTAGGTAGCACTTCCATGGGATGTTCTTGGGGTCTCAGACTAGGAGTCTGCTCCTCCGGCTGGAGATAAGCAGTGCGGTTGATTAATGTCTGTACGGCGAGGGCGATCTGGTCCATACGATGGTCCAGCTCCTCAAATCTATTGTCCGCACCAAGCCCAAGAGGGTTAACACCTGCAGGGTCCATGGCCCTAGTGTAATGTCACGACAGTGACCCCTTCACGCAGAGTGCAACCTAACTATAGAACGTATACCGGACCTTAGAATGGCCGGGCTCACGTTAGAGTAGTCAAATGGGATAGCCAGAGGTCAAGGGATAACAGAAGACGGAATAACGAATAACAAGCCAAAGTACAGGGAACCAGAGAGTAGAATAGTCAAATAGAGTAGCCAAAAGTCAAATACCAGGAGAGAATACCAATATACATAAAGAGCACTATGGGAACCAGCAAGAACCACACTAGGGCGTCTTACTGCTGTCAAGACAGCCCTTTTATAGTGTGGTGTGTTTTGCTTTAAAACCACGCCCCCAAAAGGTCCGGGTGCGTGGTTGCGTCATGATCTTGTCGGCTTCCAGCCGACGGCAGTGGCGCGCATGCGCCGAACTTAGAAATTCCGCTCTGAGTGAGCGGCCGGCGTCAGAGGTGCCGTGCCGCTCAGTGAAGGAGGATGCTGTACTGCGTGGGTCCGAGGATGACAGGTAAGGTATCGTGACACCACGTGTCCTTGGAGGGGGCTGCTTGCCCGCCTCTTGCCTTTGGACTATGGACCAGACCTTATGTGAATGTGTTAACCCAGATAGTTATGCCATGGAGCCCATTCGTGTAGTTAAAGACTTCGGCTCCGTGGCGAGTGAACTGTGTGAGTAGGATCTGCGCGCTATTCGGTAGTTTTGTGCGCGCAGATCCCAGCTATCTGGGGATATGTGAAATGTCTGTGTGTTATGGATAAAAAGTAACTTTCTGTATTTTAAAGTATTTTATGTCTTTTACTGTCTTTTTGTCTGCCATGTGGGTAATGGAGTTTTGCCTCAGTCCTTGGAGATAATTAGATTCCTTCCTCAATTATCTCCAGGCCAGAGGGGAGGGATTGTGAGGCATTGTGGGAGGTAACCGGTCTGAGCTGGAAAGTCATGCTGACAGGGGTTTTAAAAGATACTATTACTAACTTTTGAACCCCTGGTCTGATTCATGCCATTTTTTAATATGCTGTTCCCCTGAATGGATTGATTGTGGATATGTATTTTTATGTGAATGTGATGTATGGTTTTAGAGTTATGAAAGTTGGGTAGAAAGTATGTTTTAACTGTATGTATAATTATGTTAAGTGTTAATCTAAGGGGAGGAGATGTGTGGGAGGTAACATCTATGCTATTGGATATTTTACACCTCCCCTGTGGGCAGGCTTAAATGTGTAAGATGGAAATAAAAGCCAGGCTGGATGTGCCAGTCCAGAGTTCCTGTTTTACCCTCAAAGTGAAGTGTCGTCTCATTATTGGGGGAAGGATTTATTGCATGCTGTTTCAGTTGACTGCTAGGAGTGTAAGCCTATTCGTATGGTTCCTATTCAACGGTCTACAGCATTCCTATGCTTGAGATGATTCATATGCTGCATCGGTTCGGTGATTGTGGTGTTTTCCAGAGTGCTTGGAGTCCTCAGGAAGCGCTAGGAGCATCCATTAACGGAGGTACCCAGTCGGGGTGCCAGGTGATCCGTTAAACACGCTGCATTCATACACACACTGCATTCATATACACACACACTGCATTCATACACACACTGCATTCATACACACACTGCACTCATATACACACACTGCATTCATACATACACACACATCACTCATACACACACGCTGCACTCATACACACACGCTGCACTCATACACACACGCTGCACTCATACACACACGCTGCACTCATACACACACACTGCATTCATACACACACACTGCATTCATTATATACACACACTGTAAATAAATATTCAATTAATATCATTTTTTTAGGATCTAATTTTATTTAGACATTTACCAGTAGCTACTGCATTTCCCACCCTAGTCTTATACTCGAGTCAATATTTTCCCAGTTTTTTTGGGTAAAATTAGGGGCCTCGGCTTATATTCGGGTCGGCTTATACTCGAGTATATACGGTATGTAACTATATGTAATGCATATAAATTGGTCAATATAAAACACAAATATGAAATAAAATTTATAAAAACCTATGCAGCAGCACTACTCCCTTTTAGTTGCAACTGGCACATCACACTCATCACCTGCCATGAACCTGCTAAAAATAAGTTGTTTACTGTAGTGTCCTTGATTTTCCTTGTGCAATGGAGAACCACTTTGGCAATGTGAAGAGTCTGATTAAGATGTGCCTAAATTTGGTTTACGCATGAAGAATGTGTTACTGGGGTTGTTTTATAACTGAAGTATGGGTTGTCATTTCTAAAGTATATAATGTGGCTCACCGTCAAACAACAACTGCTGGTATAGAGCAAGTGAAATTGTATTACTATATTTATATTTCTTAACCCTTTAGAATATACCCCCGCTCTCCCTACAAATTGCTATGTATCACACATCAATACTATAAACTTTTATTTATTTTTACATTTTTACTATTTGTGTTTTGTTTTTATCTACACACCTCATACCATATATGTATTTATAGTTGTGGGTGCTCCTCCTACCTCTCCCAGCGCTCTTTCAGTGTTTCTTTCTCTGACTCTACCTCTTCCCCCCCAACCACTCTCTGTCGGCATACCCCAAGGTTCTGTCCTTAGTCCCCTACTGTTCCCTATCTATATGGAACAAACCTTAACACACAAAGTGCAAGTGAGGTGAGGTATTTCAGTTACTCTCTTTGTAGGTGCGACTTCCCCAGTGTTTAAAAACCACTTAAAAAACACAAAGATAAGATATAGAACAAGAACAGATAGGGGGCGCTCCAAATAGTGAATGAAAGCAATAAAGGTAAAATAGATACTTATACAGACTGTTTCTTCAATTCATATGTACACCACAATCTGCAGAGCCACGTATAGTAGGCTCTGACTATAATCGTATGCTCTGATGTCTCAGAAAATGCCCGATATGTGGACATTTAAAGATGGCGACTAAGTCAATAACATCACGGACGGATGTAAAAGAAAAGCGCCGTACGAAACAGGAAACGGAAAGACGTCATCATTTGGAGCTGGAAATGAAGGCGACACAAAGGAGTGAACGAGTGAGTGGCGGGAAAATCGTTTGGCGCCAAAAAGAAAATTTGGACAGGATATTTAAAGGATGTCCGGACAGTTGGAGAATACACTTTGAAAAAGACCATCGGGTCGAAACGCGTTAGTGATTTTGCAGTTTTTTATACAATATCATTATTGTTTATTTTAAAATACTTTTGATTAAAATAGCTATTTTTAGCATTTTGAAAACTTCAGACCTACCAATTATTTCCTCTGCTGACTCCTGGGACCAGTCGAGCTTTGTGCATTGGGAGTGGAGGTGTATTTTCTGAGACATCAGAGCATACGATTATAGTCAGAGCCTACTATATGTGGCTCTGCAGATTGTGGTGTACATATGAATTGAAGAAACAGTCTGTATAAGTATCTATTTTACCTTTATTGCTTTCATTCACTATTTGGAGCGCCCCCTATCTGTTCTTGTTCTGTTCCCTATCTATACTGCCTCCCTTGGTAAACTCATCAGCTCCTTTGGCTTCCGTTATAATTTCTATGCAGATGACACACAAATCTACCTGTCCTCTCCTGATCTCTCTCCGCCCATCTTGACTCGTGTCTCTGACTGCCTCTCTGTGACTTCCAACTGGATGGCTGCTCATTTCCTTAAACTCAATCTGTCCAAAACAGAACTTCTGGTCTTTCCTCCCTCAAGTGTTGCTACTCCCGTGTCTGTCTCCCTCCAAGTCAACGGCGCTACCATCACCTCCACCTCACAGGCTCACTGCCTGGGTGTTCTTTTTGACTTCAGCCTCTCCGTCACCCCTCATGTTCAATCAATTGCCAAATCCTGTCGCTTCCATCTCAAAAACATTTAACGCCGGATGCTGCTAAGGTGCTGGTCCATACTGTTGTTCTCTGTCGCCTTGACTACTGCAACCCCCTTCTCAGTGGTCTTGTGTGTTCCCAGCTTGCCCCGTGGCAATCTATAATAAATGCGGTGGCGAAGCTCATTTTACGGTCCACTCGCACCTCCCACGCCTCCCCACTCTGTCAGTCCCTGCATTGGCTTCCAGTTAGATATAGGGCTCAATTAAAAATTCTGGTGCTTGCTTACAAGTCCCAACACAATGCTGCTCCAACCTACCTATCCTCCCTAATTGTCATGGTTAAGCTCCCCAACACGCAAACTAAGGGGCTCAAATGGTACACAAAACCAGACGCATTACCAGTCCTTCGAATGGCCGGACTTAACATGAAAAAGTACAGGGATAAGAACAGAAAGGTCAGACGAGCCAAGGTCAGAATAGGAGATGGAAGAAAAAAGCGAATAACAAAGCCAAGGGTCAAGGATGCCAGAAGATCGGATAACCAGAAAACAAGCCGAAGTCAGATACCAAAAAAGACAAACCAACAGAACGCACTCTCGGGCTACAAGAGACCATGACAGGGCAAGGAAGTGATGAAAGAGGGAGGTATAAATAGGGCTAAATGAGAGCTGATAGGCTAGGGAAAATAATAGGTCAGTAATTAAATAGATATAAATAGAGTGCCAGTTCAAAGGTTAAAAAAATGGTACTTCCCCTTTAAGAAGCCGGAGACAAGTCGCACGCCCCCAAGCTAGTAATAGCGCATGCATGCAAGCGCAACCAGGCGCACGATGTCGGCTGGGCGTCTGCACAGCTTGGAGGGACAGGACAGAAAGCTTGACCGGATCGGCATGGGCCGGGTGGAGGTATGACACTAATACACAAGTCCCGTTGAGGCCCCTGCGCAAATCCAAAGACCTACGTCTATCCTCTGTCCGTACTCCCACCTCTGATGCTCGCCTCCAAGACTTCTCCAGGGCTGCACCTCTTCTGTGGAACTCCCTTCCCTTCTCCGTAGGACTTTTACCCAGTCTCCACTCCTTCAAAAAATCATTGAAAACTTACTTCTTCAAGAAAGCATATCAAGCAAACTGTTAGCAGGTTTTTATCCCCCACCCCCCCCATGACTCCTCTCCTGCAACTGTCAAAAATTACCTACTAAGCCCTCAGTGAATACTTTTCAAACAACCTACTTCTTACCCCTACTTTTACCCTTTGTGTCACTATACCCCACTTCCTCTAGAATGTAAGCTCATTGAGCAGGGGCCTTCACCCCCTCTGTTTCTGTACGTCCAGTTGTCTGGTTGCAATTACATGTCTGTTAGTCCACCCATTGTACGGCGTTACGGAATCTGATGGCGCTATATAAATAATAAAATAATAATAATAATGTGTACTGTGGGGATATTTATGGGATGATAATAGTAAACAGTTGAGAATTGCCCACTATTTCAATTCTCTCAGATCTCAGAAATCGTTATCATGTAAGTGAAATGTATTCCATACAAATAAAATCACAATTTGTTATAAAAATAGATACAATTTATTGTGACAATTTAAATAATAATAATATGCAATAATAGCAATTTAGGTATTTGGTCCATAGAGGGCAGTATCGCCTAACTAAACTTTCCTATCCAGGAAACGGTTAACTTTTCCTGATGGCGATTTTGACGTAATTTGGCTTATCTATATGGCTGCCATAACTTAAGGTTACTTGTCAGTTCAAAGAGTTTCTTTGGATTTTCACCAGACATTGTGTCTCCAATTCCTGCTGTAATTTCTAAAATGACAGTTATAAACTCAGTCTCACCTTTTTCACTTACAATGGGATCTAAAATTAATTACTAAGTCTTATCTGGTCACTGGTGTCTGGCTTTCTTGTGTGAAGCTAACATTAAGAAGAGTATTCCATCTCCTTCTCTGTTAGACTCATTGTATCACTTGGTTTGTTTATACAAAGCATTCCTTAGTTCGGGCTAGTGTTTAGTTACAAAGAGGATAGAAATGTGTGTCTTTGATAGCTTGAAATCCAAAATGGAGTCTGCTCTGTTCTGAGTTATTCAGGCAATATACACTTTTAATTTCTATCATAGCACAAAATGTCTGCCGATATAAATATCCTGACATAACCTCCCCCCCCCTTAGTGCTTATCAAAGCCAAGATTAATTTAGTCTATGAATAAGCACTAAAGAAGCTACCAGACATATTGTGCATTCACATCATTTCTAACATAGGCCCGTGCGTAGAATGAACATTTTTGTATATTTTTGTACCTGTAAGAGTTTTGAACTTTACACTTAGTACAATCACCCATAATATCATTATTATCATAGCACACCCAATAACAATCTTAACATGCATGAACCAGTCAACACGAGCAATAAGGTCAGTTTCTAGCTCAGAGTACTTAAATGTGTCCACAGAAATGTTATATTTTCTGATTGACATTTGGATAATGTGGTTGGGCTTATGGTCCAGCAAGAACTTTAGATTAGGATCTAGAGGTATATCTAGATTCTGGAAGGGATCCACCATCTCAATAGCACTTTCGATGACGTCAGTGTACACTGGGTATAGCGTAACGTCACCGATGATGATACGAGAGTCGTGGGGTACCTTGATCAGTGAGACAGGTGCTGGTAAGGCAATTACTTTATTAGTCACCTGATACCTGCGAAAAACACTCATGTTTTTAAGACACATGCTTACCAACCATTTATCTTTTACTAAGATAGCATGTACTAACGCATTACTGTCGGTTATTGACATAGTTACTTGACATGTTTCAGAGCCATGTTTAAGGTACTCGATCCCACACAAAGCATTGGTAGAATCGTACACAAAAGGTTTTCCATCACATTGGAAATTATTGTCTTTGAATTTTTCACAATCATTCAAAATGGGTATTGAATACCAATCTGGTACCCACTGTTGAAAAGTCAAAACATCTGGGGTTTGGACTTTTACGTGGATATTTTCCTTCCATGTACCGACGTTGTAAATTGTTTTCATTTGAAAAATGTTTTTTGGGAGTTACATATGGTATGGCCAATAAAAAGCAAATCTCTATACGTTCCGGGTCAATTAAGAGAGGTATAGCGCTCCCCATCTCAAAGGCCAGATTTAATTGCATAGGCTCAATTGTTTCTCCATCCACATTGGCAAGCATCGCATGAACAATATCCTTGGATACAAAATACAGAGGTATGCGTCCCCCTGCCAATTCGATCATTCCAGTTTGCACTTCGTCAAGAAAAGCAAGTGTGTGGAACAATATTGGGTCATGCAGAAATAGAAGTTCACGCTTAACTAAGTCATGACTTTGGTGCAACTCAGTGGATTTGGCAATTAACTCCGAATGGAAATTTGTTGTAACAACTGTGTCTTCCACAATAGTTAACATGTCCTGGAGAAGTGTTCTTTGCTGTTTTATCACCTGATGAATATCGTTAATGTGTTGCTTTAGCGCATAGATTTCCATATCCAGCTTTTGGACAGTAATAGAGTTGGCTGCAGACATTCCAGTTGCGACAACTGCACTGACAGTGGCACAAACTAATGCAACAATTATAGCGGTGAGGAACCTTTTGGGTCGGTTGCTCATGGAAATATAACTGGATACAAATGGTTTCCGGGCTTGCTCCAAGATGTTTCGCACACAGTCCTGTGCTCTTTGGAGGTGCATCTGGTACCAAGTCTGTAACTCAGGAAGCTGCATCGATGAAATGTTGTATGCCTTCTCGATGGAAATCTTGGGGTCCAAGCTGACGAACACACGTCGGATCAGGATCCTCTTCTCTGTCAAGATGAACCCTGGTGTCTCTTGAATCAGGATGCCGGAGGATGGTCCCATCTCTGCGATCGGGTCGGTCCGTAGCTCTTAGCACAGGAGCAGTCCGATCCAGAAACACGCCACATCCTTCTTGGACATCTTTCGACAGTCACGGATCAGGAACTCGTTTCAGACTTATCTACTAATGATTCAAGGTTTGTTAAGCATACAAACTTAGAACAGTGTGACATCACTTGGTCTAGGACAACACATTATTACGATTCATCAACATATGTATTCTCTCTAATTCTATTTTTATAACTTCATCCCTCACTACATTTATTACTGACTCCTCAGCAATATGCCTATAGCAGTTAAACAAGCTAGTAACCTGCTTAGAAAATGTAGTTATTGGATGGCAAGGAAATGGTTAATGACATGAACGTACATGAGATCATGGCACATCACAACATTTCACATCATACGATACCATCATACGATAAGCATTCCTCCAGGTTAGTCGTTCACCCTTCTGCATCCGAAACCACACCTATAATCCTTAATTGAGATTTAGGATGACAAGCACGCAACTGGTTAATGTGAACCCACTTTTCAATAAAATCACCATTCTTAGGAATTTTTATCTTGTACGCTACTGGGGAAATGTTGTCGATGATGACATATGGCCCTTTCCAAGAAGGTAAAAATGTATTTTCCTTGACTTGATTTTGCGCAAAGTTATACAGATAGGCTTGATCTGTGATCTCATATTCCTTTTTCGTGGTTTTTAAATCGTAATAGGTCTTAACCCCTGTCGCTGCTTTTTCTAGATTCTTTTGGGCAAAAGCAAACGCATGTTGTAAATGCTTGCGCAAATCTTCGATATACTGAAGCGTGGTGGCAGCATTGATCTAGTTATGATCCGAAGTACGATATAGTAAATGCTGTGGTAAAACCATCTTTCTTCCTGTCATCATTTTAAAAGGTGACAATTTGGTAGCAGTGCTAGGTGTAGCTCTAATTGCCATTAAAACTAGGGGCAATTTAATGTCCCAGTCTTTACCAGACTCCTTAACATACTTTTTCAGAATATTAACGATAGACTGGTTATATCGCTCTACCTCCCCGCTAGACGCAGCGCGGTATGCAATATGTAGCTTTCGTTTAACACCTAGAATTTTCCACATCTTAGCCATTACTTTGCTGGTAAAATGACTACCTCTGTCTGACTCAATTCTTTGAGGCAGACCGAACCTGGAAAGACATGGTTAATCAACAAAGTGGCGCACACGGTACTCGTGTTCTCTTTTCAAGGCAAACACTCTATCCACTTTGTTTATATACATGTAACGGTTAATATGTATTTGTTACCTCTTGAAGATCTTGTTACAGGACCTATAAAGTCAATTTGAATATCAGACCAGGGTAATGACACCCCCCTCTTCTGAAGTGGTGCACAATGGGTTGGACCATGGGGTTGATATTGCGGACAAATCAAGCATCCCTGACAGTATGTCTTAACATCTCTCAACATGTGTGGCCAATATGCATAATCACAC
The DNA here is from genome assembly GCF_036172605.1 of Pelobates fuscus. Classification (NCBI taxonomy): domain Eukaryota; kingdom Metazoa; phylum Chordata; class Amphibia; order Anura; family Pelobatidae; genus Pelobates; species Pelobates fuscus. The sequence goes on along the minus strand of NC_086317.1, from coordinate 207,820,186 downwards.
AAAATCTCATATGTGATCTTATCACCACGATGCCCAGATGTAGGTGCATCATGCGCGTGTTGGAGCATTAACCCTCGGTATACAGTTGGGACTACCCATTGTTGAATACCATGTTTAGAAGTTCTGACCAGCAACCCATCCATGATACTAAATTGGACTTTATATCTCATCAAGATTCGTAAATCTTCATTATCTTTGCAATCCTCATCTGTGATGGGATTGGCAGTAGGGTCTTCTATATGTTTGACGGGATCGTTCTTCTGACTGGTAATCAGGTCCTCACTAGGAGCTTCTTGACTCCATTGCACGACATTTAAGTCGGCATTATCTCTAGCCTGTCGTCTAGTTATGGCTTCAACACGAATTGAGCCCATAAGATCATCAATGTTTAGGGTTTCACCATTGATGGCTGCTTGTTTTGCTAGTGAATCGGCTAAGTCATTACCATCCTTGTCAATACCTTCTATTTTAGATTGGTTTTCTTCCAATATATAGTTAAACCATTTTCCTTAACCAACTCATCGATTTTACAAAACAATTTCCCATGTTTAACAGGTTTGTTATTGCTTTTCAGCATTTGGTTACGTTTCCAGCTAGGCAGATATTCGACGAAACTGTTGCGAACATAGTTGGAATCAGTTATGATAACAAATTCTGTGATACCATTTTCTATTGCCATTTGGATGGTCTTATATACTGCACAGAGTTCGGCTATCTGACTGCTTTTGGGACCAATATTGTATCCCATAGATACATTGGGATAATCACCTGTCCAGGCGATTCCGATACCTGCAACTAACTTCCGTTCAGCACCAGCGACGTGGTGATATGAACAACCATCAATGTATACCCACGGTAGTGGTTGACAGTATTCCTCGTCATAAACTTTATAAGGGGATAGCAATTGCTCTTCTAGGAAGTCATCTCCAGTGTCATTATCATCCAGAGATGGAGCAGTACAATCATGTAATTCTGCTAAACCTTGGGCAACTGGGCTTCTCTTATTGTGTTTATAACGGACTTCTAACGGCCATCCCTGTAAGGATAGAGTCCATGCAGTAATCCGACTGTTAGAGAGATTACCGTCTCTAATTCTTTCACTCTGCAGATACTGTAGAGGTTGGTGAGCTGTTTCTACAATTATTTTCTCACCTTGGATATAGCTACGAAAATTTTGTAGTGCCCAGACAGTCGACAATAACGTCTTCTCACACGTGTTGAATTTAACTTCAACAGGTGACAAAGTCTTGCTAGCATATGCAATAACTTTGTTTAAACTGTCCTGCTTCTGATACAGCACTGAGGCTTAAATCGGTATATCCTGTCTCCAGATAGAAGGGTTTACCCCCCTCTGGGTATGCTAAACAGGGTGCCTGAGTGAGCTTCCTCCTCAGTTCACTTACCGCTTGGTCCTGAGGCTCCCAGCAGTTCCAGGTAGTTTCCTTTTTATGCAGGTGTAAGAGTGGTTTCGTTATTTCTGCATAGTTATCTATAAACTTACGGGAGTAGTTAGTCATACCAAGGATTCATTCCCTGATGTTTGAAGGTTTTTTAGCCTTTAGTAAGGCTTCATCCTTCTTCCTCTGGGGATTTAATCCTTCAGAAGTTACCTCATATCCGAGGAAGTTGACATGGGTGCGACACCATTGCGCCTTTTGTAAAGACAGTTTAATCCCTGCCTCTCTTAACTGAGTGAGAACATGTCTAATCTCTATGATATGCTTATCAAAGGAAGTGCTTTTCAGCAAGACATCGTCGACATATGATAACGTTCCTCTCTCGAGTGCGTCAGGCATAGCTTTATGCATGAACACAGCGAATTCATGACCAGAGTTTATGTAACTGAAGGGCATACGGGTCCAGATATACTGCTGCTTTCCAAATGTGAAGGCCAATTTGTATTGGTCTTCATTATGGACTGATACAGTCCAATATCCCTGCGCACAGTCAATGGCAGTGAATATTTTGTACCAAACATTGGTCTATGTATGGCACTGGCCAACCAGACATATAGACGCGTTTATTTAGCTGTCGTAAACGCCATTGTCCATTAGGTTTCAGAATCCCCAAGATCGGATTATTATACGAACTGTGCACCGGACGTATAATGCCCCTTTCCTTTAAATTCTGAATGATGTCTTGTAGACCATCATATGATGCTAATGGGAGTCTATATTGTTTGATAAATACAGGTGGTAAATTTGGATCAGTTTGTATTCTGGCTACGTGGAGGTTAGTTAACCCACAGTCGTAGGAATCTTTGGAAAAAATATCTTGGAATTCCAAAAGGATTTCCTTTAGCTGTTGCCGCTCAGCATCGCTGGAGCAACCGTCAGCTAAAGATATTTGCTCTTCTAGCCTTTCCTGAAATCCTAGAAAGATTTCAGGCTGGCCTATCTCATAAGCTTCTTCAAGCCTAGAAGTTAGGTTAGTTCGGTGTTGACTTACCTTTTCTCTTTGGTCGTGATACTCTTGTGATTCCTGCTCATTGAGCGGATGATCGAAGGTGATTGATGCTTCTTCGATTTTACACTAGCCGTCTTCGACATTGAAGGGATATGCAGATAGGATAGTGAATAATCCTTCTGGGGAGGAATGGAATATTTGATCGACAATTTCGTCCTCAGTTAAGTATTCTTCAGGGATTAGGCAAATAATTTGGTTTTGGAAACCAAATGTATAGTACTCAGCATCCAATGCTAGACCTAATAATGTTCCTTTTGGTAAAGTAACACTATTGGGTGTAACATTGTTGACCATTATATAGGTGGGAGTCTTACCAATACTTACCATTGGTGTATGCGTTACCACCATCCCTAATTGTTGTATCCTGTTGGATAAACAGATTAGGGCATCAGAGTTTTCCAATCTCTGACCCTCCTTGACCTGTAGGGGTCAAAGAAAGTTACTTGTCCCTTGTGGAATGGTTATGTCATCAGGTACTTGGATACTTACTGCATATGGTAGTATTTGTCCTGATTTCAGGGCGTTTTCCTCATGAAGGTATCCACAAGGATTACCTTTTAACCTTGTCCACAAGTTGGAATTAATCAGGGGTCAAGTCCTGGGGAATAAAGTGTGGGAACTCACTCGAGTTCCACCCTCACCCCACCACCAGAAAAAAAAACTTGCATGCATATATAAACACGTACACACACTCACAGACTCACAGACACACACGTACACACACACAAACATACATACACTCAGACACACACACTCACATACACATACACTCACAGACACACACTCCCAGACACATACACTCACAGACACACACACACACACACACACTCCCAGACACATACACTCACAGACACACACACACTCCCAGACACATACACTCACAGACACACACACACTCCCAGACACACACACACACACACTCCCAGACACACACACATACACTCACAGACACACACACATACACTCACAGACACATACACACACACATACACTCACAGACACACACACTCCCAGACACATACACACTCACACACACACATCCACTCACACACACACACACACACACATACACACACACTCACAGACACACACACACATACACACAGACACATACACACACAGACACACACACATACACTCACAGACACACACACATACATACACTCACAGACACACACATACACTCACAGACACACACACATACACTCACAGACACACACACATACACTCACAGACACACACACACATACACTCACAGACACACACACACTCCCAGACACATACACACACACACATACACACTCCCAGACACATACACATACACTCACAGACTCACACACAGACACACACACTCACATACACAAAAATTATTTGTATATTTTTTTTTAATTTAAAAATGTCCACCCAGCCTCCCTACCTGGAGAGCTGGCGTGGACCTGTCCCTGGGGTCCAGTGGGGCTTCAGTGCGGCCAGCTCTTGTCTCGCTGTCAGATGCGGCGAGGGAGCTGTGTACTCTCTGCTCCCTCTCACCGCGCGGGCTGTCTGCTGATGCCGGGAGCCGGAAATTACGTCATATTCCGGCTCCCAGCATCAGCAAACGGCGCGCCGAGAGGGAGCAGAGAGGACACAGCTCCCTCGCCGCGTCTGACAGCGAGACAAGAGCCGGCCGGGGGGGGATCCTTCAGGTGGCCATTAGGCCACCTCTTGGGCCCCCCATGACAGGGGGAACACGGGGACATTTGGGGGCGGCATTTTTTGCCGCCCCCCGAGTGCCTGCAGGACCATAAACGGGAACGGCGTTCCTGCACTAAAAAAAGTGCAGGAACGCCGTTCCCACGCGTTCCTGCAGGACTCGAGCCCTGGAATTAATCATGTCAAGGTGTATGGCAAAGCGATGTATGACATCATTGCCAATGTAAACCTGATAGCGAGGTTCGTCTATCACTAGGAATAAATGTTTAACTGTCTTATTTCCGATGGAAATAGATAGTAAACATTTTGCTATCACATTGTGACTCTCTGATTCGCCATCCATGTTCTGGATCCACCTGTCATGTGGGGAAGCGTACCTGATCATTTTAGGATTAGCGATCTGCTTTAACAGACTTCTGCTAATATAGCTGTTCTCACTCTGTAAGTCCAACTTTGCATTCCTACTTCTTCCTAAGTGATTTATCTGAATAGGAAAGAATACGTTGTTATTAACCCTTTCAATTCTGGCAAGGAATTGAGCATGACCTGCCAGATCTACAGATTCAACATAGTCCCTGTGGAGAGAAATGGTTAAAACATCACCTTCCAGAGAGACATTCTGGATCCTCTCTGGAGCAACTCTTACGGAATGCTCATCTACAGGTGCGATTGCATCATTTACCTGCAGGATAGTCACGTCAGGTGACTGACTATTCCTAAAATGTACCTCTATCGAGTCAGGTCTTTCTTCTATCACATAGCAGTTACGATCATATTGAACATGTGATTTCTCATAGGTTATAGGAACCTTAGCTTGTGACCATACAATTCCATTCACACAGTCAATAATTGTATTAAGTCTTCTGAGTATGTCTATACCCAGAATCAGTCGGTTATAGGGGAGATCTACCACTATCACCGGGTGTCTAAAGGTTTTGTTACCAATTTTAAACTTTAACCAGGTATTGCCAATAACATGAAGGGCATTTCCTCCAACACTCAACAGAGCATTGGGGAAATCTCTTAGCTTCGGCTTATCCGTTGCTAAGCCCATTACCTGCTGGAAGTAGGTATTGGATAAGATCGTGGCTTGTGAACCAGTATCTATTAACCCTTTGAAAGGCTGGGGTAGCGAATCCTGTATTTCTACAGACATGTAGTACCTTCCTTCATGTTCTTCTAATTCACATAAGAATTTAGAATGTGTCAATAGTGATGTCGCGAACACGAAATTTTCGGTCGGCGAACGGGAACTTCCGCAAACGTTCGCAAACCTGCGAACCAGGCGAACCGCCATTGACTTCAATGGGCAGGCGAATTTTAAAACCCACAGGGACTCTTTCTGGCCACAAAAGTGCTGGAAAAGTTGTTTCAAGGGGACTAACACCTGGACTGTGGCATGCCGGAGGGGGATCCATGGCAAAATTCCCATGGAAAATTACACAGTTGATGCAGAGTCTGGTTTTAATCCATAAAGGGCAGAAATCACCTAACATTCCTAAATCACAATGGATATGGATTGACACCTGACATATGACATATTGACACCTTGACATATGGATTGACACCTGTCCTCATAGACCCTGATACACACTGGCACAGAGCAGAATAGGGACTATTCCCCCTACATAGGGTCACTTGGCAGATATGGATTGAAACCTATCCTAAGGATCCCTGATACAAACTGACACAGAGCAGAATAGGGACTGTTCCCCATACATAGGGTCACTTGGCAGATATGGATTGACACCTATCCTAAGGATCCCTGATACACACTGACACAGAGCAGAATAGGGACTGTTCCCCCTACATAGGGTCACTTGGCAGATATGGATTGACACCTATCCTAAGGATCCCTGATACACACTGACACAGAGCAGAATAGGGACTTTCCCCCTACATAGGGTCACTTGGCAGATATGGATTGACACCTGTCCTAAGGATCCCCGATACACACTGACACAGAGCAGAATAGAGACTGTTCCCCCTACATAGGGTCACTTGTCAGATATGGATTGACACCTATCCTAAGGATCCCTGATACACACTGACACAGAGCAGAATAGGGACTGTTCCCCCTACATAGGGTCGCTTGGCAGATATGGATTGACACCTATCCTAAGGATCCCTGATACACACTGACACAGAGCAGAATAGAGACTGTTCTCCCTACATAGGGTCACTTGGCAGATATGGATTGACACCTGTCCTAAGGATCCCTGATACACACTGACACAGAGCAGAATAGAGACTGTTCCCTCTACATAGGGTCACTTGTCAGATATGGATTGACACCTATCCTAAGGATCCCTGATACACACTGACACAGAGCAGAATAGGGACTGTTCCCCCTACATAGGGTCACTTGGTAGGTATGGATTGACACCTATCCTAAGGATCCCTGATACACACTGACACAGAGCAGAATAGGGACTGTTCCCCCTACATAGGGTCGCTTGGCAGATATGGATTGACACCTATCCTAAGGATCCCTGATACACACTGACACAGAGCAGAATAGAGACTGTTCCCCCTACATAGGGTCACTTGGCAGATATGGATTGACACCTGTCCTCAGGGACCCTGATACACACTGACACAGAGCAGAATAGGGACTGTTCCTCCTACATAGGATCACTTGGCAAATATGGATTGACACCTGTCCTCAGAGACCATCATACACACTGACACAGAGCAGAATAGAGACTGCTCCCCCTACATAGGGTCACTTGGCAGATATGGATTGACACCTATCCTAAGGATCCCTGATACACACTGACACAGAGCAGAATAGAGACTGTTCCCCCTACATAGGGTCACTTGGCAGATATGGATTGACACCTGTCCTCAGGGACCCTAATACACACTGACACAGAGCAGAATAGGGACTGTTCCTCCTACATAGGGTCACTTGGCAAATATGGATTGACACCTGTCCTCAGAGACCCTGATACACACTGACACAGAGCAGAATAGGGACTGTTCCTCCTACATAGGGTCACTTGGCAAATATGGATTGACACCTGTCCTCAGAGACCATCATACACACTGACACAGAGCAGAATAGAGACTGCTCCCCCTACATAGGGTCACTTGGCAGATATGGATTGACACCTATCCTAAGGATCCCTGATACACACTGACACAGAGCAGAATAGAGACTGTTCCCCCTACATAGGGTCACTTGGCAGATATGGATTGACACCTGTCCTCAGGGACCCTGATACACACTGACACAGAGCAGAATAGGGACTGTTCCTCCTACATAGGGTCACTTGGCAAATATGGATTGACACCTGTCCTCAGAGACCCTGATACACACTGACACAGAGCAGAATAGGGACTGTTCCCCCTACATAGGGTCACTTGGCAGATATGGATTGACACCTGTCCTCAGGGACCCTGATACACACTGACACAGAGCAGAATAGGGACTGTTCCTCCTACATAGGGTCACTTGGCAGATATGGATTGACACCTGTCTTCAGAGACCCTGATACACACTGACACAGAGCAGAATAGGGACTGTTCCCCCTACATAGGGTCACTTGGCAGATATGGATTGACACCTGTCCTCAGGGACCCTGATACACACAGACACAGAGCAGAATAGGGACTGTTCCTCCTACATAGGGTCACCATTTTTAGCCCAAGGCAGCTCATCTCATCAGGCCTTTTTTAGTCGAATGTATCACCCACTGTCAGTCCCTTCGGGATCCATCCCTCAATCATCTTAATAAAGGTGAGGTAATCTAGACTTTTTTGACCTAGGCGACTTCTCTTCTCAGTGACAATACCTCCTGCTGCACTGAAGGTCCTTTCTGACAGGACACTTGAAGCGGGGCAGGCCAGAAGTTCTATCGCAAATTGGGATAGCTCAGGCCACAGGTCAAGCCTGCACACCCAGTAGTCAAGGGGTTCATCACTCCTCAGAGTGTCGATATCTGCAGTTAAGGCGAGGTAGTCTGCTACCTGTCAGTCGAGTCATTCTCTGAGGGTGGATCCCAAAGGGCTGTGTAGGACTTAAAAAGCTCTGAATGTCCTCCATCAACAACACGTCTTTAAAGCCTCCTGTCCTTGCCGTCGTGGTCGTGGGAGGAGGAGGATTACTTTCACCTCTTCCCCTGTTAGATTCCCGTTGTGCTCTGACATCACCCTTATACGCTGTGTAAAGCATACTTTTTAATTTATTTTGCAAATGCTGCATCCTTTCCGACTTGTTGTAATTTGGTAACATTTCAGCCACTTTCTGCTTATACCGGGGGTCTAGTAGCGTGGACACCCAGTACAGGTCGTTCTCCTTCAGCCTTTTTATACGAGGGTACTTCAACAGGCACGACAGCATGAAAGACCCCATTTGCACAAGGTTGGATGCCGAGCTACTCATTTCCCGTTCCTCCTCCTCAGTGATCTCAATGAAGGTATGTTCTTCCCCCCAGCCACGTACAACACCACGGGTACCAGATAGGTGACAACGAGCACCCTGGGATGCCTGTTGTGGTTGGTCTTCCTCCTCCTCCTCAAAGCCACATTCCTCCTCTGACTCCTCTTCCTCACAATCCTCTTCCAGCGTTGCCGCAGGTCCAGCAAGCGATGCTGATAAGGCTGTTTCTGGTGGTGATGGTGACCACAACTCTTCCTCTTCCTCTTCACACTCATCTACGGCCTGATCCAGCACTCTTCGCAGGGCACGCTCCAGGAAGAAAACAAATGGTATGATGTCGCTGATGGTGCCTTCGGTGCGACTGACTAGGTTTGTCACCTCCTCAAAAGGACGCATGAGCAAACAGGCATTGCGCATGAGCATCCAGTAACGTGGCAAAAAAAATCCCAGCTCCCCAGAGGCTGTCCTAGCACCCCGGTCATACAAATATTCATTAATGGCTTTTTCTTGTTGGAGCAGGCAGTCGAACATTAAGAGTGTTGAATTCCAACGTGTCGGGCTGTCGCAAATCAAGCGCCTCACTGGCATGTTGTTTCGCCGCTGGATATCTGCAAAGTGCGCCATGACCGTGTAGGAACACCTGAAATGGCCACACACCTTCCTGGCCTGCTTCAGGACGTTCTGTAAGCCTGTGTACTTATGCACAAAGCGTTGTATGATCAGATTACACACATGTGTCATGCACGGCACATGTGTCAACTTGCCCAACTTCAATGCCGCCAACAAATTTGTTCCGTTGTCACAAACCACTTTGCCGATATCCAGTTGCTGCGGAGTCAGCCACTTTTCCACCTGTGCGTTCAGGGCGGACAGGAGTGCTTGTCCGGTGTGACTCTCTGCTTTCAAGCAAGTCAAACCCAAGACGGCGTGACACTGCCGTATCCGGGATGTGGAATAGTACCTGGGGAGCTGGGGGGTGCCGTTGATGTGGAGCAAGACGCAGCAGCAGAAGAGGACTCAGCCGAGGAGGTTATGGAAGAGGATGGAGTAGGAGGAGTAGAGGAGGTGGCAGCAGGCCTGCCTGCAAGTCGTGGCGGTGTCACCAACTCCTCTGCAGAGCCACGCATTCCATGCTTGGCAGCTGTCAGCAGGATTACCCAATGTGCAGTGTAGGTGATATACCTGCCCTGACCATGCTTTGCAGACCAGGTATCAGTGGTCAGATGGACCCTTGCCCCAACACTGTGTGCCAGACATGCCATTACTTCCTTTTGCACAATCAAGTACAGGTTGGGGATTGCCTTTTGTGCAAAGAAATTTCGTCCGGGTACCTTCCACTGTGGTATCCCAATAGCCACACATTTTTTGAACGCCTCAGACTCCACCAGCTTGTATGGTAAAAGCTGGCGGGCTAATAGTTCAGACAAGCCAGCTGTCAGACGCTGGGCAAGGGGGTGACTTTCTGACATTGGCTTCTTACGCTCAAACATGTCCTTGACAGACACCTGACTGTGGGCAGATGAGCGGGAACTGCTCAAGGCAAGAGACGGAGTGGCGGATGGTTGAGAGGGGGCAAGGAGGACAGCAGTGGTTGACGTGGCTGAAGATGCTGGACCAGGAGGAGGATGGCGGCTTTGAGTTTGTGTGCTGCATGTGTTGATCCCATAGGCGTTTGTGATGTGCGATCATGTGCCCACGCAAAGCAGTTGTACCCAGGTGGGTGTTGGACTTCCCACGTTTCTTTTGGCACAGGTTGCAAATGGCATCGCTGTTGTCAGAGGCAGACACACAAAAAAAATGCCACACTGCTGAGCTCTGCAATGACGGCATTCTGGTGGTGGACACAGCATGCATTGATTGGCGTGCTGTCGGGCTGACCCCCGGTGCCGATGCATGCTGTCTGACTGTGCCACTAGCTTCTTGCGACGACCTCCCCCTGCTTCCAACTCGTCTCCTCCTCCTCCTCTCTGTCTCCCCATCTGAACTTTCGCCCTGTTCTTCTTCTTGCCGAGCGGGCACGCACGTGACATCCATGGACGCATAGCCATCATCAACCTCTTCACTTGTATCTGACAACTCAGCAAAGGAAGCAGCAGCGGGTACAACATCATCATCATCATCACACCATACGTCCATGTGTGTAATGCTGCCTGCCTGAGACATATCCCTGTTATCTACATCCTCTGGCAATAATGGTTGCGCATCACTCATTTCTTCAAACGGATGTGTAAATAACTCCTCTGACATACCAAGTGAAGCGACTGTGGTGCTAGTGTTGGTGGTGGCGGCAGGCGGGTGAGTGGTATCTTGAGAGGTGCCCGAAGCTAATCTGGAGGAGGATGGTGCGTCAAGGTTCCGAGCGGAAGCTGTAGAAGATTGGGTGTCCTGTGTTAGCCAGTCAACTATGTCCTCATAACTTTTCAAGTTCAGGGTACGTGGCCTCTGAAAACTGGTCATTATTCTAGGGCAAAAGGGAATCACAGCACCACGACCACGATGGCCCCTGTGGGGTGGCCTGCCTCTGCCTGTCATTTTTTTGGGGATTAGTGGTACTATGCGTGAAAGCTACTGTGAGACCAGATATGAGTGGCACTGTGCAGTGGCAGAGGCTGGCAGAGTACACGCTGTAGGCCTGACACACCCGCTTGAAGACAACTAACTGCTGTTCAATCTATAACAGTGGAAAAAGTTTTTGGGTTTTAAATGCATGCTATTGTGACACCAGATATGAGTGGCAATGTGCACTGGCAGAGGTTGGCAGAGTACACGCTGTTGGCCTGACACACCCGCTTCAAGGCAAGTCTATAACAGTGAAAAAAGTTTTTTGTTTTTAAATGCACGCTATTGTGACACCAGATATGAGTGGCAATGTGCACTGGCAGAGGTTGGCAGAGTACACGCTGTTGGCCTGACACACAGACGCTTTCAGACAAATAACTGCTAATTAATCTATTACAGTGAAAACATTTTTTTGTTTTTAAATGCAAGCTATTGTGACACCAGATATGAGTGGTGGCACTGGGCAAGTGGGCACAGTATCCACTGTGAGCCTGACACACAGACGCTTGCAGACAATTAACTGCTATTCAATCTATTACAGTGAAAAAAAGTTTGTGGGTTTTTAAATGCACGCTATTGTGCCACCAGATATGAGTGGCACTGTGCACACTGGCAGAGTACACGCTGTTGGCCTGACACACAGATGCTTGCAGACAACTAACTGCTAATTAATCTATTACAGTGAAAAAAAAATTGTTTTTAAATGCAAGCTATTGTGACACCAGATATGAGTGGTGGCACTGGGCAAGTGGGCACAGTATCCACTGTGAGCCTGACACAGAAGCTGGCAGGCAGGCAGGCAGGCAACTGCAATTAGATTACACACACAAAAAAAAAAAGCAGACTGATATTCTAGCCCTAAAATTGGCTTTTTGGGGTGCTGTCCTTACAGCAGAGATCAGATGAGTCCTTCAGGACTGTAGTGGACACTGAATACACTAGCCTAGCTATACATTTCCCTATCAAATGAGCAGCAGCTACACTTTCCCTCCTCTATCGAAGAATGCAGCTTCAGAATGAATCTAAAATGGATGCTGTACAGGAGGTGGGAGGGTCTGGAAGGGAGGGTCTGCTGCTGATTGGCTGGAATGTGTTTGCTGACTGTGAGGCACAGGGTCAAAGTTTAGTCAATGATGACAAATAGGGGGCGGATCGAACCGCGCATGTGTTCGCCCGCCGTGGCGAACGCGAACACGCTATGTTCGCCAGGAACTATTCGCCGGCGAACAGTTCGGTGCATCACTATACTAGACTCAATATCTGTTCAACCCTTGGTGTCGCAGGTTCAAATCCCGGCAGGGTTGACCCTTCAGCCTTCTGAGGTAGATAAAATGAGTACCATTAAATTGCAAAATAGTAACATACCCTGGATGTTGGGCAAAAGCAACATCCCCAGGACATACTTGGAGACTAGCGCAATCTGAATGTACCTTTTCTGGTTAAATACTTTGTTATTGTTATTATTATTATTATTATATAGAAGTAGTCACCCCTCTACGACCGGAGTACAGAGTATTGCAGAGACGTGGTGCCCGTCCTTGGAAATAATGCCTATTCTCATTGGGATCTCCGTTCTCTCTGTGGTTCTCTGAACTTGCTGTGTGCATTTACCAAGGGTGTCTACTTCATCTTCTGCTACTCAACTTCTTGCAGGTTTTCCTACTAAAAATTGCACGGTGACACTTGTTGCACATTGCTCAAGCAGACCGTTCATATGGCTAAACTTTTTCAAGGTGTGCCAATTCCATAACACATGTACGTAGTGGCACACAGTAAATTAGAACCTACCCTCATTTAATCATATCTTCACCCCCCTTTACAGTCTACCCCATTATAACCGCACCACACACTGGGGGTAATCATGGAGCATGGGTGTGTTAGGACGGGGGCAGGGAGGCAATGGCCCCACCGGGCGGCCCTAAATCATGTTAAAAACTACCTTTCCCGGTGTGCCGCTGCACCTGGGCTGCACATCTGTTTCCCGGTGGGCCGCGGCACCTGGGCTGCAAATCCGAGTCAGAGGGATTTGGCGGCTTACCTCCGAGTCAAAGGAGAGTGTCTTGTGAAAAAAACATTTCTCTCCTCAACTCAGTTTCATATGACAATTCAGCATCTTGGGATTCTCCTTCACCTACCATCAGCTTCTTTTTTCTACACCTACGATCCATGACTATCCCCAGATCATCACAAATTTCTGTGACATAAGCTACTGAATTATATATCGACGGAAGGTTAAATGGCGCAAAAAGAGGAAAATATATATGTATAGCGAGCATACACAATATAATTCAAAACAAATAGCTGCAACTCACTGGGAGTCCTGGTGAGATCTCCTAAGTGCTAAATAGGTAATAAGGAATAGTGAGTGCGCTTACAATAAATAAAATACAGTGTTAGTCACACCTAAAAAATCTGAAGGGCATATAACACATTTGATTACAATGCAATAATACCAAAGTGCTATAGTGCTTTAAGAAAGTGACACAATATGTGGAGTGCCAAAGTGCATATATGTGCAAACAAGGGATATCCAATATAAATAAAAAAAGGACTGATATACTTGCAGAGCTTCTGGAACAAATAATACACGGCTCTGTAATACAAATAATACAACACCTAGTGCAATATGTTTGTACAGTGCAAAATTAACAATAAATAAATAGGTATCTCACTCACAATGGTGGAGTGGTTGAAGTACCACCCCAAACTATCAGGCTCCAGGGAGGATCAGCCCCCAGTGATCGTGGGATCCACTCAGTGTAGAAAGAACGTGGGCCAGTCCGGATATGTGTAAACCAAGAATTTCTTTATTACCAATGCCTAAAAATATAAAACACCAGTCTCCTGCAACCTGCTACCGATAGTCCGAGAAAGAGAGAGAAGGTCTATAATCAGCGTGTCCTCCTCGCAGCTCAATCCTCATGGATACACGGATACACGGTGTAGGTGCAAAAACTTCCGGATTGTTCAGATGCAATGCATTTCGCCCCACCTACGTTGCTTGAAAAAGCAATCAAATGTGTTATATGCCCTTCAGATTTTTTAGATTGACTAACACTGTATTTTATTTATTGTAAGCGCACTCAATATTCCTTATTACCATAAGCTACTGAATTGTTAACTAATTCGTCCCTATTTTCAGATAAAAATGCTTTTAAAGTCTTGAGTTTTATGTTACATTGTTGTATGTTTAATCGTTTGGTTTGGAGTTAGCCGGCCCTATGTGTCGTTAATTTTTAGAAGGACAGATTCCCACAGGCCAAGAAAGCACAGGAAGGAAAACGATTGTAATGCAACAAGCAGCACACCAGCATCTGACCTGGTAACTCTATTTTCTTCTTCTTCACCAGTTAAATGTTCTACAGCATTTAAGATTTTTAAGTAATTTTGTTTTACAACACTCACTGCATCTCCCTATGCACTTCACCGAGTTTCTATTACACGCTTGGGAATTATCTACTAAGCGGCTGCAAGAGAAGTCCCGAAGTTCCGAAATTCCGAAGTTCCGAACCGAACCTAAAGTAAACTAATGGGGGGGGACCTATTGTCCTCCCCCACCCCCCACCCATAAGCGGTGGGTGGGGGCCCTGAATTAGAATGGGGGGACCTATTGTCCTGCTCCCTGGCCCCCACCCCTGAGCGGCGGGTGTGGGCCCTAAAGTAAATTAAGGGGGGACTGACCTTTTGTGCTCCCCCCAGGCACCCACCCCTGAGCGGCAGGTGGGGACCCTAAAGTAAAATAAGGGGGGGGGGCTATTGTCCTGCTCCCTGGCCCCCACCCCTGAGCTTAGGGTGGGCACCCTAAATTAGGATAAGGGGGGTGGGGACCTATGTTGGGGCCCTAAATTAGAATAAGGGGGGGGGACCTATTGTCCTCCAATAACTAAGTACCTGTGAATAAATAAATAAAACTTACCATTTGATATCTACTTATGCAACACATAACAAATAATACTTTAGAGAAAAAGTAACAAAAAAATACAAACAGCTATAAAACACACAGCTGTAGCTGTTCCACTAGTGATAATGAGTTGGTAAATACCACCTATAAATATTTTTTGAGTACGTCTTAAAATTGAGTATGTATCACAAATGCCTGTGATAGTGGTCACCTAGTTCAAACCCACAGGACCTGACCTGACTTTACAATCTCTGTAAAACATTGTTTAGTAGACATGCACAAAGTAGGTAAACATTTCTTCGGGTACATGATAGTGCTGAGGTTGCTTAAACATATGCCCTGTAATTGTGATTTTATTAAAGATACGGAGGCTCATATTATGCATAACTCTTTCTTTATTTCCTCAGCAGCAAAGATAGAGGAATATAAATATTATCAAAATGAAAGAAAAAACTGTATAGGTACATAGACAACCAATCACATAACAGAAGTGACTATATAAGGCCTGTGTCCCCCACAATCCCCCTCTTTCTTTGCTGCTTCCTCAGACAGCTAAGTATTTGTTTTTCTCTGCTCATTGTATTTGTTTGCACTATTATTTATTGTACTAGTATTTATTCTTGTTACTGGTTTGCCTTATCTGTGCAAATATTGTATTCTGTATTTGACCTGCTTCACGCTGGTGTGCTCTGGGGTTTTTCCTTCGTTCTGTTCGGCTTTTCTCTACCCTCCTATGTTCCCTGCTCGTGCCGCACGGGACCCAGCGCTGCCTCGTTGCCGCGGCTGTTTTCCCTTACACGGCCGCGGCTGCGTGCGCTCCCCTCTCCTCCATCGCAGGCTGCCCGCGCGGGTAGCGTGCACGCGACCCTTCCCCCGCTGGGAGACAGTCCGCAAGCGCACTTCTACACGTGCGGCGGCCATTTTGGGCGCTCCTTTTTGCCGATCGCTGTGCTGCCGTGCGGTCGTTTTTTCTCGAGCTCTGAGTTCCCCTGGGTGCACCAGCGTACAGGTCATATTGTTTATGCTGTTTATTTCTGTGGGTTACTCAACCCTTCTCACAGGTGCTCCTGTAAACTTCTATTCTCAGTGCCCTTTTATTTGAAGTTTGTTACCTTATAGCTATGCAGGATAGGGAAGAAGGGCCTGAAGGTCCCTCTGGGGATTTTAACTCTGACAACCCTGAGGGTGCCATGGCCTCCCAGGAATCTCAGGCCCTGCTAGAGGCCACTATGGCATCTTCCCTACAGAAAGCGATTGCCTCAGCCATGGGTGCTGTTTCCTCCTCATTTTCCCAGTCACTGCATTCTATGCTTTTGCCTTCCATGGCAACCCCTACCCCCCTGGGTGTGGGGTCACCTTCCCCTGCCCAGATTGTGCCTGGAGCCCGTAAGGCGAAGGCTAAGTCTAGACACGTCGACTCCCACTCATCGATGCAGGTTTTACCTGCCATGACTGACACGCTAGAGGCGGTCACAGCGCGCCTCCCACGTGCAAAAGAGCCCCTGGCCGGGCTAAAAGGGCTAGATTATGGAAACAGGCTAGAGCCCTGGATGATGGGTCGGATACCGACCGGAGTGTGGAGTATGACTCCTTTGACGAGGGCGAGTCAGGCGAGGACCTACCCCTTACGTGTGTCCCCCCTCTGGGCCCTCTGTCAATGCCCGGGGTCAGATAATGGCCCCACTGGGGATAGTAAGGCGCTTTTGGCCCTCAGGGTAACCCCCTGTTCGACCCTGACGACCTCCGCCATCCACGGTCTGCTGATTGGGTCCCCCCAGATCATATCGCCCAATATGTGGCTAAGCGTATGCGCACCCCATTGCCCAAGGAGGGCCGCAATAAGTTGCGCGCCGAGTGCCCAAGACCTTCCCTTCCGGGTTCGGCCTGCAGGACCCCTGACATTGATCCCCAGATTGCCCAGTTCCTGAATAAGTCAGGATGGAAACCCAAGAAGGGTCTTGACCACTCACTTAAGGGATGCCAGGACAAGATCCTGGATACCCTGGGCCCTTTATCGAAGCTATATGAGCTTCTTGATGCCGCTAGAACTGGCGATTCTGTTTTGGACGTGGATGTGGCCATTGGATGGGTCCAACGGGCTATCTGCCTTTTGGGGAACGCTAATACGGCTATGTCCTCAGAGAGACGTAAGGCGATTCTCCTGAAAATCGACCCTAAATTGGCCGCCATGACAGTGGCGGAACCGGATCCGTCAGATGAAGGAATGTTGTTCGGCACATCCTTCGTGAAGGAGTGGCGGGGAGGCTAGCCCTGTTCAACCAAGGGTGGGCAGATATTACCTCAGATGCTTGGGTACTGCAATGCGAAGGGGTTATTACTTGGAGTTTGTTTGCCTGCCTGTCCAGTTTTATACCCCCAGGGAGTTATCTCTCCTGCCGAATCAGGACGAGATGATTTCCACGGAAGTCGAGGAGATGTTGTCCAAGGGTGCCATCGAAGAGTTGCCGTTGGCCGCTCCGGGCTTTATGAGCAATCTTTTCCTGGTGCCAAAGAAAAGGGGCGGGGTCCGCCCGGTGATAAATCTCCGTCCTCTCAACGCATTCTTACGTTACCAACACTTTCAGATTGAAGGTATACATTGCCTCAGAGATCTTCTGCGACAGTCGGACTGGTTGGTCAAGTTGGATCTGAAGGACGTGTACTTCACGGTTCCCATCGCGGTGGAGTCCAGGGACTACCTTTACTTCACCTGGCACGGGCGGCGTTGGCGTTTTACCTGCCTGCCGTTCGGTCTCTCCTCGGCCCCTTGGTGCTTCACAAAGATCATGAAGCCGGTGGTGGTGTTCCTCCGTACGCCTGATTATTTACCTGGATGACATTTTGCTCATGTCCCAATCGAAGGAATGTCTGCTGTTACATTTGGACTGGACAATCAACCTTTTACAAAACTTGGATTTTCTGATCAACTGGGACAAGTCAGTCCTGACCCCTGCCCAGTCAATAGAGTTTTTGGGCTTCCAAGTGGATTCCGTCCAACAATTCCTGTACCTGCCGGAATCCAAGATGAAGGCCATCCAGAAGGAACTTCGACGAGCTCTTCGAGCTTCGGATTTGTCAATCAGGCAATTGGCAAGGATCATCGGTCTGCTTGCAGCCTCCATTCAAGCGATATTCCCGGGCCCACTACATTACCGGGCCCTCCAACGGCTCAAGGGATCACACCTCCGATCGGGTCACTCCTACGAATCCCGGATACGATTAGACGAGGAATCCAGGGACGAGTTGGTGTGGTGGCTGGCACACATGGAGGCTTGGAACGGAAGGGACATTTTCAGTTCCGTTCCGGACATGGTAATAGAGTCCGATGCCAGCTTGCACGGCTGGGGTGCTCGTTGTGGCGACGTTTCCACAGGAGGCAGATGGTCCGACACAGAGAAGTCGTTACAAGAAGTCCAGCATTCTAACGGACGAAACGCGTTTATTCCCTGTGAACTTTTTTTTATTTATTACTGTTTATTTTATGTATTGCTGTATTTTAATTATTGCTCCAAGACTCCTATTGTGGAAACTTTGGATTCACAGCACCAGGAGGTCCATAACTATTTGGAGATACGCTGTTTTTTACTACTGAAGTGTAAGTGCGACCAATAAAATGTGTTATATTATTTTATAACGTACTTCACCATATTTGATTCTTTTATTTTACATATCTGGTTGGAAGGAACTACATCTTATATTCATCACAGTACCCCTGAGTGGGTGAAAGGCTTGATTCTCTCATCTGTTTGTGAGTGCATTCATATCACATTTACTTACATCCTTAATTTAAACTATTTTACGCTATGTTAGCTATCTGATTTGTTTATACAGAGCATATGCTTGGAGAATCTACCTCAATACAGGTCATTCTATTTGTATATATATATCTTAACGTATTCTGGGTGGTTTCCACTTCTTTATATATGGTTACACATCAACTGTCTGGAACTCTTGGCCGGGGCCTTCGCGATTCACAGCCTTACCCCTGGGCGGGCAAACTGCTGCGTTCTCCTCAAGATGGACAACGTATCGGCTGTCCGCTACATAAATCACCTGGGGGGGAACCAAATCCAAGATGTTGGCGCTTTTGGCGAAAGATTTCTGCCACTTCTGCCTTTACAACAACGTCTCGGTGACGGTGGAACACATTCCAGGTCTGGACAATTCGGGGGCGGATTGGAATTCCAGACATTGAAGAGACTCGGGAGATTGGCACTTGCACGCCTCGGTGTTCCAAAGCCTGACCAGATTGTGGGGACGATTCAGGATGGATCTGTTCGCCTCTCATCTGAACACTCAACTACCGGAGTTTTACAGTTGGAGACAGACGCCTTTCTCCAGGAATGGCCGCCGGGCCGCCTATATGCTTTTTCCCCATTCAACATGATTGCTCGCACAATCTCAAAATTAGTTTGTCACGATTGCTGTCTGGCGCTGATCACCCCTCTGTGGAGATCCCGACCATGGTTCCCTCGCCTGATGGAGTTGTCGATAGACTACCCACGACTGATACCGAGCTTCCAGGACCTCCTTCTGGATCCAGATGGGAACTCACACGGACTGGTGTTACAACATCAGTTGCTCCTGGTAGCGTGGCTCCTTTCAGGGGAACCTGGGTTGTCCCGAACGTTCCACAAACAACCCTCCTGCTCCTCGATAACGCCTGGGCTCCGGGTACACGATCAACTTATCGTGCTGCATGGAAGTCGTGGTCTAGTTGGTGCATGGAACGGACAATGGATCCCGTATCTGCCCCTCTCCATCTGATCCTGGAGTTCCTCACGTTCCTGTTTGATTCGGGCAAGGCGTATCACACAATCAACCTTTTCCGCTCGGCTATTTCAGCCGGACACAGTGGTTTGGAAGGTTCACCTGTCAGCAGACATCCTTTCGTATGTCGCCTTCTCAAGGGTATTCACCTCGCTTGTCCTCCTCGGTCTCGTTTTTCTGCCTTTTAGGACGTCAACGTGATGTTGCAGTTCCTATCGTCTTGGTACCCTAACCAAGGACTAACTCTCAAGCAATTGTCCTCCAAACTAGTGATGCTACTTTGTTTGATTTCGTGTAAGAGGGTTTCCTATGTCAGGGCCCTTGATTGGGACGCCATTGTTTTCACTCCTGAAGGTGTTGCTTTCATCATATCCAGGAGGACTAAGTCAGCATCCAAGTCGTTCGTGTACCCCAGATTCTCAGGGTGTCCAGCACTCTGTCCAGTGGATTGTCTGAAGGTTTATCTGGAAGCTATGCAGCCTCTTCGTTCGTCAGATCTACATCCCTTATTAATTTCTTTTAGAGCGCCTCACCGGCCTGTTTCGACACCGACTCTGGCACGTTGGGGGCGTTGGCTTTTATCTTCAGCGGGAATAGACACCTCTATCTTTACACCTCATTCTGTGCAAGGTGCTATGGCCTCGAAAGCATCTGCAGTCGGCTGTCGTCTAGAGGACATCATGCGAGCAGTGGATTGGTCTCGGGAATCGACCTTCCGTAATTTCTATTTCAGACCAATTGAACACATCGCATCTCAGGTGATAGCGCAGCTTTAAACTTGCATAATATGAGCCTCCGTGTCTTTAATAAAATTCCCAGATTTTACTATTAACATAAAGTCATGATTTTATTAAAGACACGGAGGCGAGTATTATTCCCTCCCTCCCGGTGTGGGGTCTAAGGGTGAGATGAGATTGGACTCTTCAGGTATGTTGCAATTTTGTCTCTTTTATGTGAATTGCGTATACTATTTATACAATTTTATATTAATTATATTTTATATTTTTCAGATTTCAGTTTTTCCCTATGAACAACCAGCAGTTTTGCTTGGTAAGTCCACAGTTTGGAGTTTGGGTTTTACCATATTTCTCTCTCTTTTTTAGCTTCATCAAATATAGTGAGGGGAGACCAATAACTAAGTACCTGTAAATAATATAAAAATAAAACTTTTTGATGTCTTCTTTTTTCTAAAATCTTATTTTTTTCAGCCCCAAAAAAGGCAAAATAAAAAAAAAACATAATACCCGTCGCACTTTGAAAAAAAAAAACCCAGAGGGCCAAAAAAAATCTGACGAAAAAAAACCCCAGACGCTGAAAAAATTATACATCTTCACCCATGGAGGGCACCGTGCAGACTGAGCTCTGCAGGGCGGGGGAAGGCTTATAAAGCCTTGCCCCGCCCTGCAATTAGGCTCAGAGCACTCTGGCTGGTTGGTTTAAGCCATCCAATCAGAGTGCTCTGACAGGTAAATGAAGGTACTGACAGATAAGTCTCTACATTTGCCTGTCACAGCACTCTGATTGGTTAGCTTGAAATCCAGCCAATCAGAGTGCTCTGTGTCATTTTACACAGCGTGGGAAAGTTCTTTGGAATTTGTAATTTGACTCATAACAACACTCTGATTGGTGGATTGAAAGCCCAGTTCTCACAACTGTCCTCCTTTTGGCATGTTCAGAGTGCATTCCTGACCCTAAAGTTTTAAAACCACCATCTAGCCCCCCCCCCACCCCCTTGCCTCCCTAAGTATAGTAAAATGTTAGTTGTATTCAAATCTGCAGCTGCTGCCTCTGCCCCTGATCTGCCTGCTGTCTGCTGACATCATCAGAAGTGGTGGTCTGAGCCAATCACAATGCTTCTAGAGTTATCCCTATGCTGTAATGTAAACACTGCATTTTCTCTGAAAAGACAGTGTTACTGCAAAAAGACTGAAGGGAATGATTCTACTCACCAGATTTCCTCCCGAACTGCTGAGCCTGAGTGAGTATAGCTGCAGTTCGGGTGTAGGTTCCAGATGAATGCAGCATCCAAGTAGTTTCTCCCAGCAAGTCGACAGTTACCCAAACATGAGCCTAGACTTCATGAAGGGTACAACAGGCCACACTGGCTTTTATGCAAGTCTCCATGCAAGGGGCACTCCCACATGGACATTGTGGGGGACTGTCAGGGTATTTATATCTGCAGACATTTTGTGCTATGATAGAAATACAAAGTATATATTCTGAAGTAATCTGAACATACCAGACTCCATTTTGTTAGTTTCAAGCTAACAAAAGAGACACAAGATTTCTATCCTTTCTGTTACACTAACTACTGAGCCAGAGCTAAGAATGTCTTGTATAAACAAACCAAGTGATAACAGACTGTCTAAAATGCTAATGGAATATAATAAATTCTAAACCCAGACATAGGTGACAGAAGATTCCAGATTAAATAATTTTATTTTACTTTCTATACCTAACAGATTCCCATTGTATTTAGGGGTCATTTGTAGTATTACAAACTGTCATATTAGAAATTATAGCAGAAAATGCAGACATATAGTCTGAAGAAAATTTAAGAAAACTGTGTGATCTGACAGAAGATTTGAGTTAGGGCAAACATAGAGATAAGCCAAAATGACGTCAAAATAGCCACCAGGAAAAGTTAACTCTTTCCTGGATAGGTATGTTTAGTGGGACAAGACTGCCATCTAGAGTCCAAATACTAAAATGGTTACCTAGAAGGGAACCACACCCCTAGCTTCCTATTGGTTCTCATTTTAAGGAATTTTCCCTTTAAAAAGTTAAGACAAGGGAAGAGAGGGGCAGAATCGGGCAATCAGAGTAACCAAGAAAATCAGAGGAGGATCGGACAATGCAGAGAAGCCTATGACACTCAGAAACTCTTACACTCCATGCAGAGAAAGAGACCCATGACAAACAAGCTACCTGAAAATATCTGATGAAAAAATATCTACTTAACGGGTAAATATACTGGCTTCCATTAATTAATTAAAATTAATTAAAATTAATCGCATGATATATGACTGGATAAATCATGATTAGATTTCAATATTTAGAAATCTTAATTAACTAAGAAATATATATTTATAACCATTTCATACTGCAGATGAAATTGGGATAAGTGTTTATTTCTGTGACATATCACAAATTAGTATATTGTGACATTTTATCCAGCTGTATTGATTTGCTCTAAATTAAGATAAAATATCTGTTAGGCAAATTAAAATAACAGCTTATATAACATAGTAAGATTTTCTCTTAATTTGATGGATTCAATGAAGTGGTTACTGACTGTTTAAATATTATTTTATTTAAAATTACATAGGAGTAGATCTTAAATCCCTAGAAGAGGTCTAGCCAGCATTGAAAGGGTTACTTCTGCCAGCTAAGTTTTTATTGCTCTACTCTCTGTCTCCCTGTGAAACTTTCACATTCCTTCTCTGTGAAGAAAGGGTCATAAATGTCTTGAAGGCTAATGTGTAGATTCTAAACTACGTCTTAGTCATTGGGAAATGTTTTTTTTTTAAATTGCCACACTGTATTGCATATTCATGTTATACTGAAATTCCATTAATTATTATCATGCATGTTACTCATTATTATTATTTAAATTGTTAAGAAATAAAAATTATCTATTTTTATAACAATTTGTGATTTGAATTATATGGTTTACATTTCACTTATAACGATACGTTCTTTGGGATCTGAGAATTAAAAATAGTGGGTAATTCTCTCTGTTACAATTATTATCCCATAAATATCCCCACAGGACAGGGACACTCCCAATACAAACAGATAATTCCCTCCTGCCTGTGAGATAATTGGGTCAGATAAAGTAATAACTCAACTATCTCCAGGCAGAAAAAACAAATTTTTCATAAAAACTTAAAAGTACCCCAAAACACATAAACTCCCCATAAATGTTATATCCCGTGTTAGCCCTGATCTGGGTGACCAACATATGCAAAAATCACCCAGATCAGTTCAGGGGTTTTAGAATTTTATGGATGTCTCATTTGGACCGACTGCACACGAGGCTCCTGCCCAGCAACAGTTCCATGAGTTTAGGCTGTGCGGTCGGTCTATTTCGAAAAGTCACAAAAAACCCCTGGCTCATAGTAGCGATTGAAAAAGAAGGAAAACAATATATAAGTTGTACTTATTCCTAGACATTCACTTCCATTTGGAGTGAATGTCTTGGATATTGTTTTTCTTCTTTTTCTAGTAATTAGGGTTATCCCCTGCTTAACCAGTGCAACTAGGTGACCTCTTTTTGACAGGGGGATATGGTCATAGGTTTTCCCTAGCTTATGGTTTTAGCTAGCAGAAGACTGCCTGACCTATCCCTTGGTTAATATCTTTATTTAGCAAATCATAGTAGCGATTGTTCCCCTGGTTCGTGGGAATCAAACTACTGAACAGCGGTCTCCTGGCTGTTCGGGAAAAGGAAGCAGGCATTCGTATACTTTGACCTGTGTTCAGGAAGTCAAACAAGATGGCCGCCGTTTTTTCTTGCACGTAGCATTCGGCTATATGAACAGCAGCCACACAGGGAGAGCGCTTAATTGACGGTTTCCTTTGAAGATAATGAAACAGGGGGGTAGTCGTGTTTGGTAGTTACAGCTACCGAACCAATAAAACATAAAAAGTCCCGAATGGCATGCTATTTTCTTCACAAGCTGTAGTTGTTCTGGTGACTATAGTGTCCCTTTATTAATTCGGTATTAATCGTGCATTTGATTTTGTTTGACTTTTTGTCTTGTATGCTGTACTACACATATTATAAATTGCTGTTATATTCACTCATCATAAAGATAAAAAAACAGTTAAAATGTACTGCAGGGGGGCGTGGTTTGGCCGCAAGCGAGAATGGCTGCTTAGGGGAAGAGCTCCGTCCCACACAGCCTTAACAGCAAAGCTAACACCGCAGCACGGCACGATAATGGGGCGCACAAAACGCCCAGACGGCTCACAAACCCCCAGGACTCACCCGAGCAATCCCCAAGCTGGTCCTATGGACGGGTACCTGGCACCGTCGACGACCGGACGCCACGTGGCAGCGGGCGCAAACATGGCCGACTCCCCGGTCAGCACACACGCCTCTGAGCCGGCTGAACTCTTGCTGGCTGACATCAGCGCCGATATAAGAGCCCTGACAGCAACCATGGCAACCATGGTTACCAAGGAGGACATGAAAGCTCTATCTGACACCCTGCATGCGGCGATCCGCACAGAGGTAACCACGCTCAGGGCTGAACTTACAGCACAGGCCACCAGGGTGCAGGCTACTGAACACTCTGTGTAAGCTATAGGGGAGAGAGTGGAAGCTTCAAACCTTGCAATCCACAGGCAAGGTAATATGCTTTTACATTTAAGACGCCAAATGGAAGATCTTGACAACAGGGGTCGCCGATCAAACATAAGGGTCCGCGGCCTACCTGAACCAGAAGGGACAGAGGACGTCGAGGCCAAATTACAGACGCTATTCCGAAACATATTGGGACCGGAAGCGCCGGAATCCATGGTGTTCGACAGGGCACACAGGGCTAATAGAGCCCGCGCAACCGATAATTCGCCAAGAGACATTATATGCTGTATGCATTCCTACAAACTAAAGGAGAAGATAATGCACAGAGCCCGTTCGAGACCCACCTGGCAATTCAGTGGCGCTGAGGTGGCCCTCTACCAGGACCTGTCTCCCCTTACGCTAGAGGCACGTAGGGCCCTGAGACCTATCACTACGCTGCTCAGGGATAGAGGGATCCCATATAAATGGGGTTTCCCCTTTATGCTCTTAGCCAGACACCACGAAGAATGGTTCCCGTTAAGATGGCCAGAGGAAGTTCCACGATTCATGCAGCGCCTTAACCTTCCACCCACAGAGGTCACCGACTGGATCCTGGGGCCAACAGAACAGAGGCAAGGGATCCGAACCCCAGGCCAGCAGCGCAGAAGAAGAGACAACACACCACAGCGCCCGCAAGCCCGCAGACAACTAATCCCCACGGACCCTGAGGAGTGAGGCTAGGCACCCCTCCCACTCCCACCAGGCACGAATGGCCGACCACGACACGTGCACCCTACCAGAGCAGGCAGATACCTTCGGACGCCAGCGTCGTCCCGAGCACCACAGAAGACAGATAAGTACTGTTTGCACGCATACACAAGCAAGGGGTATTCACATGGTCCCCTAGACCAGGCATGGCAGCACAATAATAGCACACCCCTTGGACCGGGAGGCTACCCTGAGTTAACTGGGGTGGGGGGGCCTGTTGGGGGAGGGGCACATGGCACACCAAACTCACAGGCTGCGGCCCATGGTGGGACAGATCCGAATGTGCACATGTCCTGCAAGCTGCGGCACTCCACGGGACTGTTGACAGATTTCGGGACACTTGGGCTCAAGCTACAGGGTAACACTTCTGGTACTACGAAAGCGTTCCTGTCGTACCAAGTTGGCACTCTAGAGACTACCTGAAGATTTGCCAGTGGGATGGTCGGGGGGGTGGGAGGTGCCTAGAGAAACCTAACCATGGGTCATTGTATTGTATTGAATTGTATTATATTATATTATTTTGTTGAAAATGTTTTATCGGGCTTTATTAGATAAGGTGGTCCTGCGGGTGGGAACAAGGTAGTGATTAGTGTATCTATGACTTAGAAGGAAGTGGGACAAGGGGGGGGGGGACAAATCGGGACTGAAACTATGTCACTCTGGGCTATACACTGTTTTAGTAGTGGAATATTGAAGACAAGCCTGGCAGAGAGAGGGCATAAATGGGTTCCCGGACAGTGTAGATGAGTAACACAGTATACTTGATGTAATGTATCTCGTGAGAGCATGTGATCCCACAAAACAGCGCGATCACCGCGCGCGTAGACGCACACATATGCCGCAACCAGATATACGCACACACGCAGGAACTTTTACACCGCGGACAGGTAACTAGACCCCATACTCTTGACGCAGGGGACACTACCCAAGGACCTTTATGGAGGGACACGGGACCACATAATGCACCCACCCTCAACCCTACACACCACGACCCAAAGCGCGCGATAGCTCAACGATACACTGCGCTGACCACACAAGCATAAGATAAGGCCAATAGCCGCTCATACCGCACCAGCCTACTGGACACTAACCCATGCCCCACTATGACGTGACCGTACAGATCGCTTCCCTAAGAGACTTAGCTACAGACATATGACTGGAAACATGTGGGAAACGGACATCTCACTGAGCGAGCCACACACACTTTTAAGTTCCTAACCTTTGAGCTCCTGCAATATTGCAGGCAGAGACGTTGGACTCAGCAGGTCTCGCCACTACCCCAGACTAGACCTGCGTAGACCGACCTACTGGGGGACCCAATTCCGCGGCTGCCCTAGCCTGCTAGGAGACGGTGCGGTCTTGTAATCCACCCAGCTACACAGGACCCCCCCATATTGGGGGAACGTTTAACTTCTGAGGGAAAACTACTGTGACCCCTCACCAGGGACCTCTCGGGCCGGGCCGAACCGGGCGCGGATCGGGCCGCAACTTATTTTTTAGGAGTCCTAACACCTGGGGGCTATGACCCTCCTCTTCCTTACCTGTAACTGCACACTCTATAATCTCACCTTCCCCTCCTCCCTTCCCCCCCCCCACCTCATCTACCTTTCTCCTACCCCTCCATCTCCCATCCCTTGGCAGTTGGGGTGCGCACGGGCATCTAGACCTAGGACCCCAGAACTTGACCACGGTGAGGGCTGCGCTCGTACCCACACTATCACAATGGCGTACACGGCTGCACCCCTTTGCGTCCTAATGCAGAACTGCCGAGGCCTCAACACGCCCGAGAAGCGATCACACCTCCTGCGAGAACTTCACCGCAAACGGGTTTCAGTAGCGATGCTGCAGGAAACACACCTTAAAGCATCAGACACCCACAGGCTGAAAAACAGCAGATACCCAACCAACTACCATAGCACCCACACAGATACCCGAAAAGTAGGCGTAGCTATAATGGTAGCGGCTGATATCAAATTCACCCTGACGGACCAACTAGCTGACCCTAACGGCAGATTCCTTTTTATCAAAGGCACGATTTCGGGAAGAGGATACACTTTCGCCTCCGTCTATGCGCCAAACGCAAAACAAGCAACGTTTCTGAGCAAAACGATTCGCCAACTGGCAATATTTACAGAAGGAACGCTTGTCATAGGGGGGGACTTCAACGCACCGCTTGACCCACTAGTTGACTCATCGACAGGACACAGTAGCATACCACAAACCGCGATAAGGGCAATAAGGAAGACTCTGCGAGACCTGAGATTGGTGGATGCGTGGCGAACCCTACACCCGACGGTCCGAGATTATACACACTACTCGGCCATCCACAGGAGATATTCGCGTATTGACTGTGTTCTCATACAACAGGAAGGACTGCAACGTTTGCAGTCGGCTGAAATCACACCGACGCCGTGGTCGGACCACAGTGCAGTATCCATAAATATGGATTCCCCGCTATTCAGACCAACTAAGACGGCATGGAGACTGAATGAATCGCTCCTGTCAGACCCGGAAGTGAAAGCGCTTCTGACAGACCATTTAAACAACTACTTCGCGGAGAACGATACGGCGGATGTGTCGAAGGTAACGCAATGGGAAGCGCACAAGAGCGTGCTCCGGGGACATCTCATACGAATTGCCTCGCGAAAAAAGAGAGAATCGCAGCAACATACGCTGGAACTCACCGAACGGATATCCAAACTGGAAGCACAACACAAGCGATCGCAGCTTGAGGAGCAGTATCGCTCACTACTGGATGCCCGCCGACAGTTAGCGGAACTCGTGGCCCGCAAGCACCACAGAGCGACACAGCGGTCCAAGGCGTTCTTCTACATTCACGCCAACAAGAGTGGGAGACTCCTAGCCCGCACGATCCGACCCCAACAAGCCAGGGCGCAAGTACACGAGATACGGAAGACTGATGGCACCCTCACACAATTCCCGGAAGCAATAGCCACTGAATTCCGTAACTATTACCAACAACTGTATAATATATCACCGACGTCCTCTGATGCCCATCGAGTAGAGCTGCAGAACGCAACAACGCGATACCTACAAAGATTCAGTCCAGACGCCCTAACACCTGAGGAAGCAGACCACCTGGAAGCCCCAATTACCACGGAAGAAGTACTAGCAGCAATTAAGGCAGCGAAAAAAGGGAAAGCACCGGGACCAGATGGACTCTCAACAGGATACTACAAGTTGTTTAAAGACATCCTGTCTCCCCACCTCATGGCAGCCCTCAACGGACTCCAACAGGGCGACAAATTCCACCAAGAAACTTTAGCAGCCACAATCACAGTGCTGCCTAAGCCGGGCAAGAACCCCGAAAACTGCAGCAGTTACAGGCCTATTTCGCTCCTTAACACTGATGTGAAACTCTTCACTAAAATCATCGCCACTAGACTCCAAACATTTGTGCCACGCTTCATTCACCCAGACCAAACGGGCTTTATACCAGGTAGGGAAGCCAGAGACTGCACACTTCGAGCATTTTCCATACAAGCCTTGGCGCTAAAAGAAAAAACGGGATTGCTTCTGCTCTCGACGGATGCCGAAAAGGCATTTGATAGGGTTACTTGGAGCTTCATGCTGGCAACACTGCGTAAAGTTGGCATGGGGAGGGGTATGATGACCTGGATAGAGGCACTCTATACCGACCCCAGCGCTCGAGTGAGGGTGAACAGCGCACTCACGGACACCTTCACTATCCATAACGGCACTCGGCAGGGCTGTCCACTGTCGCCACTCCTGTTCGCCCTTACCCTAGAACCATTTCTGGACAGGGTTAGGCGGAACCCGGAGATTCGGGGGTATAACCACGGAAACCAAGAACATAAGGTGGCCGCATATGCGGACGATATGCTCTTCTTTGTGAGCAACCCCGCTGACTCTATGCCAACCCTGATGAGGGAATTCGACGCATATGGCCAGTTATCAGGGCTGAAGCTTAATTTGACTAAATGCGAATTGTTGAACGTTTCGACCCCCACAGATGTACGAAAGCGGATCAAACGCGAGTATCCCTTCCATTGGTGCCAGAATCAGATGCGATACCTGGGAATTTGGATACCCAGCAACCCAAAAGAACTGTACACTAGGAACTATGCTCCCCTATTACGCACAATACTACTCGACCTTAAAAACTGGAACTACGACCACATCTCCTGGCAGGGACGCATAGCAGTGATTAAGATGAACATCCTCCCAAGACTGCTTTACCACTTTCACACCATCCCCTGGCACATCCCACCAGAATTCTTTGCAACCCTTAAATCAGCAGTAATAAAATATGTCTGGAAGGGAGAAAGAGCACGACTTAGCTATGACAAGCTGTGCCTGCCTAGGAATTGGGGTGGCCTAGCATTACCGGATATACGCAAATACTTCCAAGCCGTGGTGTTACAGCGGATCAGGGACTGGCATGCGGCATCCAACAACAAATTGTGGGTCGCACTAGATAGGGTAAGCACAAACAATGCCCTTCACAGATTCACATGGCAAGGCTCGGCAGACGCGACATCGAAATTGGGCAATGAATCACCCATTACTCAAACACTAAAGACATGGTCTCACTTAAGGCGGAACCAACTCATCTCTCCTCAACCAAGCCCCTTGATCCCGATAACACACAATACTGGAATAGGTGGGGGACTACACAGATCGGCCTGGCCAATCGAGGGAGATGGGGACTGTTATGTCCCGATATCCGAGGTCCTTAGCAATACTGGAATGAAAACCATACGGGAATGGAGTGAGGTACCACAACTGACGCTGATGCACAGATTTCATTATGCGCAACTACGTCATTTCTATTACAACCTCCCAAACCGAGTAGCAATCCACAGAGAACAGACGTGGTTCGAACACCTCTGCATAGCCGACTCTGGGGTAGAGGGTAGAGTTTCAACTATCTACCAACAACAGGTGATCACACACGGAACACTGCGTTTAAGAGGCAATGGGAGGAGTTGACGGCTAGAACGTACACCGAAGCACAATGGGAACAGATACTGATCTTACAACACAAAAGTTCCATAAGCACCAAGTATCAGGAGGTCAACTTTAAGCTACTCTCCCATTGGTACAGGACCCCGTCGCTACTGCACAGAATATTTAGGGATACCACAGATGTCTGCTGGAGGTGTGAGTCACATACTGGTACCCTTAGGCACATCTGGTGGGACTGTGCAAGGATTAGGCCATACTGGGAGGACGTACGAAGGGAAATAACGGCTATCCTGGGAGACCTACCGGACTTTAGCATAGAATTGGCCCTCCTTCACTGCACGGAAAGCTCGATAGCCCAATACAAACGATCAATATTGAGGCACCTGCTGAACGCGGCGAAAGCGTCTATACCGGTTAGATGGAAACAAACCCAACCACCGACAACTGCAGAATGGCTACAGAGAGTGGAAGAAATACACACAGCCGAGGCGCGGTACGCGGACCTACTAGGGAGGAGCACCAAACACGTCGAAATTTGGACCCCTTGGTATGTCTACCTATCACGACCAAGACATGGAGGGTCTTAGCGCACGCCACAACTCCTGGGGATTGGGGGGTGCCTGGGCGCACTCTGACACATGTCGCTCTCCACACTCTTCCCCCCCCCTCTACCCTCCCCACCCTCCCCCCCTTCCTCTTCCCCACTTACTCCATCTCTTCTACCTACCTACATCCATTATGTTTACTCGAGCCCATATGACTTCTCTGAAGGGCATCGCTGGGGCGGCCTGATCTGCGCCTGAGGAGGTCGGGGCGGGGAGGACCCGATCATGCTGAAGTACGATATACCGCCATGACACGAAGTGATGCTTACTGGCTTGAATCATTGACCTAATAAACTGTCGACCGACGGAGGTAATAAGGAACTGAACATATGGAGAAAATAGTCTCCAAAATATGACTCCTTCGACCGACGGGAGGAAGGGGATGTAGCACCAGATACGTGACATCATGGGGCGACACAACACACACCTGACCAGCGGGTTACACTAATAGGCAGACACAACCAAGCTTCTATCTGTCACACACGTGACCCGTGGAACAACTCCGTACCCGAATTCTTGACCATATAACGATCCAACCTACCAAGCGACCAATTTCCCTTCATACACTCAACCTCATAACCCGTAGGACAGGGGTCTCTAATGATGGTCGAGAACACTCTCCTGCTCCACCTGTCACAAAATTTCGATACTGAAGCTACATCCTTCATTTAAACTGTCCGATTATAAGCACAACTCTCCAGAAGACCCTTAGAATAGGGTTCGGAAACGGCTCTTTTTTTTTTTTGCATTTAACCAGTTATTGTTACTTTTATTGAAACTGCTCTAGCTATGAGACAAGCACCCGTCTAAACTTGTTACACTTGTTTATAGTCTATTGATTGACAGCTTTTACGATGCTTGACACATGTGAGATTGCTCAAAAACGATAATGCCTACTGTTTACACTATTGATGTCATTGTTCAACTTGTTTTACAACGCATATATGATGTAGTGGGATAAGCATGTGTTACAGTACTCACTTGAACATCACAATAAAGAATTTACAAAAAAAAAAAAAAATGTACTGCAATAGCTTGTTGATCTATGAAGAAATCGGACTGCCATTTTAGAGGCAAAGAAGAAATATCCATAACTAGAAATAGCTTCAGACTCGATTTTTTTGTCTTCTTTTGAATCCACAGCAGGAATGTGTGAAAGGCTGTACGTGAGCCTTTTATAAGCTTATATAACTGTGTATATATGTAACCACAAAGCCATCACAATTGTTTCATACAACTTGATTATTAGGCCCTATGGATTTTTCGGTCGCGTTATAGTCTATTATAACTAGACATGTGCATATGTGAATTTTCGGGCAATTCGGACATTCTGATGCTTCCGAATGTCCGAATTGCCCAAGTCCCTAATTTCGGAAGTGCCGAACCAAACCAAATGGCCGAAGTGCTTCGGATTTCTGAAAAGTGGCAAAAAAGTGAGGGAGGAACAATTAAGTGAATTATGACAGGGTTTGGGTAGGGTTAGGGTTAAGCTAGTGTTAGGTTTAGGTTAGGGTTGGGTTAGGGTAGGGTAGGGTTAAGGTAGGGTTAGGGTAGAGGTTGAGTTAGGGTAGGGTTAAGATAGGGTTAGGGTAGGGCTACGGCAGGGAGCCCTACAGATTTTCAGAATTACTGAAGTTCGAATTTCGTAAGTGCTGAACCGAAGTGCCAAAATCCCGAATTTTTGGATCATGCACATCCCTAATTATAACTAGTGGGAATTGAGTAATAAGTAAACAGACATGAGGCTGGAAAGTTTGGAGTTATTTACATGTCCCTTACTTACCCACCTCTTACCCACCTTTACCACCCCTTCCCACCTTGTTTTACTCTCCCTCCCATCCATACTAACTTTTTTCTTACTTCTTACAGAATTTCTTACCCTTTTATACTGATGAAACGAATGATTAGGGGACTAAAAAGAATTGTTGATTTGATGCCTCCTTCATTAGCAGGTGAAGAAAATCAGACTTTATATTGTAGGGGACATAAAAAGCTGATTGGGTCAACTACTTTTACTATTTAGTGTATTTCTTTCACTATGTTAATGTATTCGTTTGTTTTACATGTATGTTTTCCAGTCATAACTGAACAAAACTCGAAAAAAATATATAACTAGTGCATAGGCGTCCGCAGGAATTTTTCCAGGGGGGGGCATAATTGTAATGACATCTATGCTTGGCCCCTTTTTGACAGTGTCATGAAGGGGAGGAGCATAGTCATTATCAATTAAAGCCAGGGTGAATAGCGTTTTCACAACTATGGTGTCAGGAATACGTGTTTGTATTCCTGACACTATAGTGTTCCTTTAACCCCTTAAGGACCAAACTTCTGGAATAAAAGGGAATCATGACATGTCACACATGTCATGTGTCCTTAAGGGGTTAAGCAAATTAAAGGGACATTCTGGTCACCATAACAACTTCATCTAAATGAAAATGCTATGATGCCAGGAAGCCCCTGGGTGCTCTTTCCTTTAAGGGGTTAAACCGCTCTCAAATGGTTTAACCCCAAAGGCTTCCTCCAGCTCCAGTTCCCTCAGTGGTATTCGGCATCTGAAACGGAGTGTCAGGAAGTGCAGATTGACGTCAGGCATGGGTGCCGCTGATTGGCTAGAATGGTCAGCTGAC
Organism: Pelobates fuscus; assembly: GCF_036172605.1. Classification (NCBI taxonomy): domain Eukaryota; kingdom Metazoa; phylum Chordata; class Amphibia; order Anura; family Pelobatidae; genus Pelobates; species Pelobates fuscus. Next base: position 207,786,174 of record NC_086317.1, on the reverse strand, counting down.
GCTCTAAGCCAATCGCTAATTCCCGGTTCATAATTTTTTCAAACTCGTTTATTAATGGGGAGCTTTTGATTGGCTTAGAGTGCCAGCTGACCGCTCTAGCCAATCAGCAACACCCCTACCCAGCGGCACTCTGTGCTTCCTGACATTCAGTAAATAAAAGTGAACACATTAACACTGATATTTTTTTTTTACCTGGGGAGATGAGAAGGTCCAGAGTTTCCCTGCCAGGCACAGGTACCAAAGCCTTATGATGTGGTGTCCAGAATAAAGTGGAGGGTTCACTTCATTTGTCCTTCCTGCTCCAATCTCCTTTACTTCTCCTTCTTTTTCTTCTGACACTGTCTTCTATATTTGGCTCCTTCTGCTCCTTTACCTTTCTGCTTATTTTGCGCCCTTCTGCTCCTTTCTCATTCTGATTCCTTTCTGCTCCTTCTTCTACTTTAGCTTTGTGCTCCTTGCTGTCCCTTTCTGCTCCTTCTTCAACTTTGCCTTTGTGCTCCTTGCAGACCCTTCCTGCCCCTTGCTGCCCCTGCTCCTTGCACACCCTTCCTGCTCCTTCCTGACTCTTCATTTAGCCCCCCCACCCCAACTTGCCTAATCTATAGGCTGCCCCCCATGCCTCACTTGCCCAATCTATAGGCTGCCCCCCCATGCCTCACTTGTCTAATCTATAGGCTGCCCCTCCATGCCTCACTTGCCTAATCTATAGGCTGCCCCCCATGCCTTACTCCCCTAATCTATAAATGAATGAGTAATAACAATGTAAAATAAATAAATAAAAAGATAAAATAGAACAAAATCTAAAGGACAAAAAGGAGAGGAATAAAAATATTAATATTAATATAAATCCACTTGCACACACTCTGACGGTGAGGAATGGAACAGTTATAACGAATAGTTCCAATACTTTATAGTCTGCTGGTATATTCCAATAAATTAGTGGAAGGCTTGATATGTAGGGATTTCCAATGAAGAAAAATGGATCTTCTAATTCATGGGGTGTCTTGACTCCGTGATATACATGGAAAGACAAAGCAGAGAAACTCCAATAGTGCAAACTGAGGACCAATAGGAGCAGGATAAATATAGGGGAGGTAAATTACTCACCTATTATTGAGCATAAACTAGCTCAAGTATAGTAAGCATTCAGTGGCGTCTGCCCCCCACTGGCGGGATAAGGTGAAGATAATTCCTCGGTATAAAAGAAGGGGGAGAAAAAACAACCAAATATAGTGCTCACTGTAGATATGATAAAAATAAGTTTAAACAGTAAAAATGCAGGTACTCACATATGGATGAGCAGGATATACTGCTCAATCTATTCGTTTGGGTGGTATAGTCCCCACCTAGGATTCTTTAGCAGGTATCAGCTTCACAGTAGTATAGGACCAGGTAAAATAAATAAATAAATAAAAAGAAAGGATATATGGCAAAATAATTCTAGGTTAAGCCAATATGCCTTTAATAAGATAATAAATATATAAAAATAGCCAAAACGCGTTTCGCCACACAGGGCTTTATCAACTGGCAATAATTGTGTTTTTGCCATTTCTCTTTGAGGTTATTAGAGGGAACCTCATACCCATAGGTTGCAGCTTTTCATTTGTTCCCAGTCCTATTAGATCACTCAGCGCTGATCCAATACCTATCCCCTAATCTATAGGCTGCCCCCATGCCTTACTCCCCTAATCTATAGGCTGCCCCCCATGCCTTACTCCCCTAATATATAGGCTGCCCCCTCCATGCCTTACTCCCCTAATATATAGGCTGCCCCCCATGCCTTACTCCCCTAATATATAGGCGGCCCCCCCATGCCTTACTCCCCTAATATATAGGCTGCCCCCCATGCCTTACTCCCCTAATCTATAGGCTGCCCCCCCATGCCTTACTCCCCTAATCTATAGGCTGCCCCCCTGTAGCGGATTGGTACCGGGCTGTCCTACAACATGTATGGGAATAATTGTATTCGGTCATATTGCTAGTTTAATGTGTGTGAACATGCATAGAAATCATTGTATCCGGTTATATTGGCAGTTGAATGTGTGTAAAGTACTGTATTCCTCTGGTTGTTCGGTAGAATCATTCGAATGAAACAAGGGAATGAAACTACCGAACAACCAGACCACCCTGTGTAAAGTGTGCCTTCAATTACCGTTTGCAACAATGTTGCAAACGGGTAATTACCTATTCGTGCAGTGTGGTCTTTGTCCTCTGGGTGGCCGCCATTCGGGATACGAACACGTGGCGGCGGCCATCTTAAACTGCCGAACAGCGGTGTTTTGCCGTCGAGTGTCTGGAACCGAAATCGGACACTTGACTAGGCAACCACCGCTGAGACCTCCAGACTCCCAATACTTCGTGGGGAAACTACCGAACGGCCCGCCGTTCGGTAGAAAGAACCCCACGAACTAGGGGATTCATCCGAATCCCCGTCAGGCCACTTAACAGCAATAATTCACCTGTTTGTATTCGCCTGTTTGTGACCGACCGCAGGGCCAAAATGCATGGAACTGTTTTCGGATACTTTACCCCTGCGGTCGGTCAATACTTTAAAGTCCCATAACTCCCGAACGCTTTATCCGAATGGGCTGATTTTAACATATGTTGTTCCTCCAGACTAGGGCTATCTGGAGATGATTTGTGGATGTACCCCAAGTATTTAGGGTACATCCAAAACTTGGGTAAAACTATGTACATGATAAGGGGATTATGATGCTAGAGGAGGGGAGGAGATGTGTGGGAGGTTACTGTTCACAGATTGGATAATGTCTTAAGTGATAGAACCTCCTCCCTTGCATGGGAGAGGGCTTTATAAGGCACTGTGGAATAAAGCTTGTCAGTTCTACTCCTGAAACTGTGTGTCGTCCAGTTATTGGGATTGCGATGGGGATATTGCTGTATTACTCTACCTGCTAGAAACCTTGCCTGTGGACTTATCATCACCTTGTTCCTGAGCCTCACTGGGATCTCTAGTGGAGAATAGCTGTGAAAGATCGGCTCTCCGCTACATTGGTTGGCAGCGGTGGGATCCAAACTCACAGAGGAACAAGCGTAAATGGAGTACGGATGGAGATTGATTTTTCTGCGCTAAAACGCTCCACGCTAAAGGACCTCCTAGAGGCAAGGGGTATACAAGCCAGCAATAAGAAGAAAGCAGTACTTGTTACAGAACTCATGGCAGAGTACAGAATGGAGGGCGATTCAGTTCCTGCACAGAGGGAGCCGGGAGGAACACCACAGGACTCGGAATTCTGGAGGCAGGTTCAGTTCAGGCTATCCCTTTATGGGGAAAACCCCCCAGCAGAAATTATTACCAGGACAGTATCCGAGGTACAAGAATTCATCCTAAGGACACAGGCAACAACAGTTCCAGAACAAAGCTCTGCAAGTAGTGTACCACAGGAAGGTAAGCCTAAAATACCATACCAGGCTTTTAAGACATATGTGGAGGCAGAGTGTCAGGATCGGGACAGGGATCCAACACGCAGAGTACAAACAGGTACAGGGTACGTATACCGGACCTTAGAATGGCCGGACTAACGTAAGTAGTAGTAAAGAATGGTCTAGAGACAAGCCGAGGTCGAGGGAACGAGTCAAAGGGTAATAGAGGTAAACGAGGTAGAACAGACAAGCCGGGTCAAAACCAAAGAAACAAACAGCATACAAGAGCACTGAGTGACTAGACAAGCTAGAACCACGACAGGGCAATGAACAAACGTAGAAAGCCCTCTTTTATACCCTGATTCTAAACAGGTAATCACGCCCCCGACGAATCCTCATTCGTGCTTGGGGCTTGATTGACAGATCGGGTTGGGATGTCGTCATGACGTTGGCTACTGAACGCCGCGTCATAAAAGGAAGTGGATCCCTCGCGGCCGGCGTGTAAACGACCGAGGGAACCGCGAGGAACGAGTGATTCAACCCTTTTGCGAGGAAGATCGTCCAAGTGTCTCACCTCCACAGAGGTAGAGACAGCAGGTACCCTGACAGTACCCCCCCCGGCAGAAACGCCCACCGGGCGGAAGGAACCGGGACGAGATGGAAAACGGGAGTGAAAAGCCCTGCGGAGGCGAGGCGCATGCACATCCTCCTGAGGTATCCAAGACCTCTCCTCTGGACCTGATCCCTTCCAATTAACCAGATATTGTAACTTCCCCCGGGAGATACGAGAATCGATGATGGAATTGATTTCATACTCCTCTTGTCCCTCAACCTGAACAGAGTGAGGAGCGGATGCAGTGGAGGAAAACTTGTTACATATTAGGGGTTTTAACAAGGAAACATGAAAGGAGTTAGGAATGCGTAAGGCAGATGGAAGAGCCAGACGATACGCAACTGGGTTAATTCGAGTCAGGACCCTGTAAGGTCCAATGTAACGAGGAGCGAATTTCATAGAAGGAACCTTCAAGCGAATGTTTTTGGTACTCAACCATACCCTGTCCCCTGGAACAAAGACTGGAGCCGCCCTTCTATGTTTATCAGCGTGTTTCTTGAACAACATGGAATTATGCAGAAGAATTTGTCGAGTCTGATCCCACAACCTCCTCAGATTGGCAACATGAACATCAACCGACGGTACTCCTTGGGAAGGAGAAACCGAGGGAAGAATGGAGGGATGAAAGCCATAATTCATGAAAAAGGGGCTAGAACGAGTAGAATCACAAACGAGATTGTTGTGTGCGAACTCTGCCCAAGGAATCAGACCAACCCAATCGTCCTGGTGTTCGGAGACGAAACAACGCAAATATTGTTCGATCTTTTGATTAGTGCGTTCAGCAGCTCCGTTAGACTGGGGATGATAGGCAGAAGAGAAATTCAATTTGATACCCATTTGAGAGCAGAATGACTTCCAAAAACGGGAAACAAATTGGGAACCTCTATCAGAAACAATTTCGGAAGGTATCCCATGTAAACGAAATATCTCTTTAGCGAATATCTCAGCCAATTCAGGAGAAGATGGAAGTTTAGGTAAGGGCACGAAATGAGCCATCTTAGTAAAGCTGTCAACCACCGTGAGAATCACAGTCTGTTTTTTAGAAACAGGTAAATCGACAATGAAGTCCATAGCCAAACAGGTCCATGGTTTCTCGGGAATTTCCAAGGGATGCAAAAGCCCACATGGAAGCGTCTGAGGTCGTTTAGTCTTCATACAGACCTCACATGCTTCGACGAAATCCCTAATATCTTCACGTAAGGTGGGCCACCAGAAATCTTTGGCTATTAAGGAGCATGTCTTACGAATGCCAGGATGACCAGCCACCTTACTATTGTGAAAGCATTGTAGCAGTTCTAGTTGGAGTTTAGCAGGAACAAAATGCCTTGACTCAGGACTCTGTCTAGGAGCCAGATGTTGTAGCTTCATAATCTCGGCAAGCAACGGAGAATGAATCCTGAGGCTAGTGTTGGCGATAATATTGCACTTGGGAACTATAGAAGAGAAAACCGTCTCAGATATAGTAGAAGGTTCATGTTGGCGAGACAAAGCATCGGCCTTAGAATTCTTAGAACCAGGTCTATAAGTGAGCACGTAATTGAAATGGGTGAGGAACAAGGACCAACGAGCTTGTCTGGCGGATAAGCGCTTGGCCTCCCCAATATAAGACAAGTTCTTGTGATCCGTCAGAATAGTAACAGGATGCAAGGTCCCCTCCAATAAATGTCTCCACTCCTTTAAGGCCATGATAACAGCTAGTAGTTCCCTGTCACCAATATCATATCTGCTTTCAGTCCCAGATAGTTTCTTGGAAAAAAAACACATGGATGTAATGGTTTATCCACGCCTAACCTTTGGGACAAGATGGCACCTATACCTGTCTCTGAGGCGTCTACCTCGAGTAGGAAAGGTAAAGTTGTATCGGGGTGAACTAAAATTGGTGCAGAAGCAAAAAGTTCCTTAAGTGTCTTGAAGGCAACGAGAGCTTCAGTAGACCAATTCTTAGTGTCAGCCCCCTGTCTGGTCATATTGGTAATAGGAGCAATAATTGAAGAATATCCTTTAATGAAGCGCCTATAATAATTGGAGAATCCAATAAACCTCTGAATGGCCTTGAGACCCCTAGGTAATGGCCAATCTAAAATAGACTGGAGTTTATCCGGATCCATTTTAAAGCCTTCCCCAGAAATCACGTAACCAAGAAAGTTTATCTGAGATTGATCAAAACTACATTTCTCCAATTTGCAGTACAATCCATGTTGTAGGAGTTTGCGCAATACCCTTCTGACTTGTCTGTGGTGGGTCTCAATTTCTCTAGAGTGTATTAGTATATCATCTAAATATACAATAACACAATCCTGTTGAAATTCCCTAAGAACTTCATTGATCAGATCCTGAAATACTGCCGGTGCATTACAGAGCCCAAAAGGCATTACCGTGTACTCATAGTGCCCATATCGAGTGTTGAACGCTGTTTTCCACTCGTCTCCCTGCTGAATTCTCACTAAGTTATACGCCCCTCTGAGATCTAACTTGGTGAAAATCTTGGAACCCTTTAAACGATCAAAGAGCTCAGTAATCAAGGGAATTGGGTATGCGTTTCTGATAGTTATTTTATTCAAGCCTCGGTAATCAATGCAAGGCCTTAACGTGCCATCCTTTTTATTCACAAAAAAAAAACCGGCCCCGGCAGGCGAGGATGATCTCCTAATGAATCCCTTGTCTAGATTCTCACGGATATACTCCTCTAAGACTAAGTTCTCCTTAGTGGATAAAGGATATACATTGCCCCTCGGAGGCATAGTACCAGGTAGGAGATTAATCTTGCAATCAAAGGACCTGTGTGGAGGTAAAGTATCCGCATTCTTCTTGTCAAAGACTGCCTTTAAATCCATGTATAGAGACGGTATTTGTGAGTCTGTAGACTGGGTGGAGTTAACCGGTGTATTACCTACGCAAAGTGGTGAGACTTTCTGTAAACACCTGTCCTGGCAACCCTGACCCCATGAAGTTATCTCCCCTAGCTCCCAATCAATAATAGGGTTATGTTTCTTTAACCATGGATACCCCAGAACTATAGGAACAGAAGGGGAAGAGATAAGCATAAGGGATATATCCTCCTCGTGTAAGATACCAACAGTCAAAATAACAGGTATAGTCTCATGAGAAATCACAGGTTCAGATAATGGTCTACCATCTATGGCCTCAACGGCCAAGGGAGTATCTCTTAGCTGAGATGGGATAGAGTGTTTAGAGACAAAAACTTGGTCGATAAAGCTCTCAGCAGCTCCGGAGTCTATCAATGCCATAGTCTTTATTACTCCCTTCTCCCATGCTAAAGAAACCGGTAGTAGAAGCCTGTGATCTTTATAATTGTGTATAGAGGACAAAATAGAAACACCCAAGGCCTGTCCTCTAGAGAAACTTAGGTGCGAGCGTTTCCCGGACGATTAGGACAATTTAGGCGAAGGTGCCCTCTTACTCCACAATACATACACAATCCCTCCTTTCTTCTGTACTGTCTCTCCTCTTCTGAGAGGCGAGTATTGCCTATTTGCATAGGTTCAGAAAAAACTGGGATAGTGGTTTGAGGACTTTGAAATAAAGGCGCTAGTTTAAAGGAAGGTCTATGAATATTATCACGAGTGTTCTGTCTCTCTCTTAAACGTTCGTCAATACGAGAAATAAAAGAAATTAAATCCTCCAAATTTTCAGGGAGCTCTCTAGTCGCCACCTCGTCTAGGATTACATCAGATAATCCGTTTACAAATACGTCTATATAGGCCTGTTCATTCCACTTAACTTCTGCCGCCAAAGACCTGAACTCTAGTGCATAATCCACAAGGGTTTGGTTATCTTGTCTAAGGCGCAATAGTAATCTAGCTGCATTGACCTTTCTACCTGGAGGGTCAAAAGTTCTTCTAAAAGCAGCGACAAAGTCATTATAATTATAGACTAACGGATTCTCATTCTCCCACAGAGGATTGGCCCATCTCAGAGCCTTATCAATGAGGAGTGTGATGATGAATCCAACCTTTGCCCTATCTGTAGGGTAAGAGCGAGGTTGTAATTCAAAATGAATACCAATTTGGTTTAAGAAACCACGGCACTTCTCCGGAGAACCACCATAACGTACAGGAGGTGTAATACGGGAAGAAGCACCTACAGTGGCTACTTCTAGACCTGAACTTACAGGAGAGATGGACGTAGCTCGCATCTCCTCCGGTGGATTACTAGATCGAGATAATAAAGCTTGCAGCGCTAGAGCCATCTGGTCCATTCTGTGATCCATGGCCTCAAATCTAGAATCGGAAGAACCAACCTGAGTGTTTGTACCTGCAGGATCCATGGCCCTGTCGTAATGTCAGGATCGGGACAGGGATCCAACACGCAGAGTACAAACAGGTACAGGGTACGTATACCGGACCTTAGAATGGCCGGACTAACGTAAGTAGTAGTAAAGAATGGTCTAGAGACAAGCCGAGGTCGAGGGAACGAGTCAAAGGGTAATAGAGGTAAACGAGGTAGAACAGACAAGCCGGGTCAAAACCAAAGAAACAAACAGCATACAAGAGCACTGAGTGACTAGACAAGCTAGAACCACGACAGGGCAATGAACAAACGTAGAAAGCCCTCTTTTATACCCTGATTCTAAACAGGTAATCACGCCCCCGACGAATCCTCATTCGTGCTTGGGGCTTGATTGACAGATCGGGTTGGGATGTCGTCATGACGTTGGCTACTGAACGCCGCGTCATAAAAGGAAGTGGATCCCTCGCGGCCGGCATGTAAACGACCGAGGGAACCGCGAGGAACGAGTGATTCAACCCTTTTGCGAGGAAGATCGTCCAAGTGTCTCACCTCCACAGAGGTAGAGACAGCAGGTACCCTGACACAGAGGAAGATATAGACGCTTTCCTGCAAGACTTTGAGAGACTGTGTGCACTGCATAAAATTAACACAGAGGACTGGGTACCTATTTTGGCCGGAAGGTTAACCGGGAGGGCAGCAGAGGCATATCGGACTGTACCTAATGACGAAATAAGGAATTACAGTAAAGTAAAAGAAATTATACTCGCCAGGTATGCTATAACACCCGAGGCATACCGGCGGAGATTCCGGGATTTAAAGAAAGCAGAGAAGGACTCGCACGCAGAGTGGGCATGCCGATTACAGAGGGCAGCACTCGGATGGGTGCAAGCTAGCAAGGCACGTTCTATGGAGGATATAATACAGATGTTGCTGATGGAGCAGTTCTATGAGGGAGTAACCAGTGAGGTCCAGGAATGGGTAAGGGACAGAAACCCTACTTCCCTCACCGAGGCTGCTAGAAAAGCAGATGACTACCTGGATGCACGCAGGCAACAAAAACCTGCAGCTCCAAAAGCAACTTTTAAAACATTCGGGGGAACCACCTACACCCCAGCTCCACCGAGACCACTACCACCACCACCACCACCCGCTGCACAGCCCCGGTTCCGACAACCCACCGCTGGCCCCTGTCATCACTGCCAGAAGTGGGTACATTATAAAAGGGAATGCCCACAGCTGCGGGACCGTTCCACCTGGATTCGTCCAGGCCCACCTCCACCCAGGGCGGCCGCCGCCCACCACTACCAGGACCTAGTTGCCACCCCATATGGTTCCGCAGTCCCCATTACCACTGTGGAACAATGGGAGGTACTGCACGAGGCAGATCCTGTCCAGGCCAATGTGGACAATCTACGGCACCATCGACAGACCGTATATCTGAATGGTACAGCAGTCCGGGGGTTACGAGATTCGGGAGCCACCATCACTTTGGTACAGAGCCACCTGATTTCAGATCAGGCAAAACTGAACAAAACTGTTGCCGTCCGGGTAGCTGGGGGAGCGGTGTACCGGCTACCTACAGCAAGGGTACATTTACATTGGGGAGCGGGGGCAGGGGACGTGGAGGTGGGGTTGATGCCGCATTTACCGGCGGAGGTTTTATTGGGGAACGATCTGGGGAGGCTCACTTCTGCTTTTGAGCCCCAGTCGCCCACCACAGGGGAGGTCAACCCTGTAGTCACCCGACAACAGGCCCGCATCCAGGACCACAACACACTGCCGGAGGTCCAGGTAAGCAATCCTACCCCCCCTCTAGAATGTGTCCCCTGGGCCCCACCTAATGAATTTGTAGCTGAAGTTGCAACAGACCCCACGCTTCAGGTGTATAGGGACAAGGTTGTCACGGGTCCCCCCGGGGCGGAGGGAGAGAGATTTATCTGGGATAAACAACTTTTGTACCGGGAAACAAGCAAGCAGATTACGGCGTCAGACCCGATAGCGAGGAGACAATTAGTGGTACCGCAGCGGTACCGGGCTGAATTACTCCGGATAGCACATGATATTCCGCTATCCGGACATCTAGGGGTTAGTCGCACCAGGTACAGACTAACCCAGAGTTTCTTCTGGCCAGGGATTAGCCAGGAAGTACGCAGATATTGCACGACTTGCGATACCTGCCAGAGAGTGGGAAAAAGGGGAGATCGCAGGAAGGCTAAACTTCACCCCTTACCCATAATAGAGGAACCTTTTAGCCGAATAACGGTGGATCTGATAGGCCCCCTCAATAAAGCTAGCCCGTCAGGAAAAAGGTATATTTTAACGGTAGTAGATTATGCCACCAGGTATCCAGAGGCAGTGGCTCTGACCAACATCCACGCTGAAACGGTCGCGGATATTCTCCCGGATAGGATTACCCAGGGAGATTATCTCGGATCAGGGTACCCAGTTTACCGCAGAATTCACCCAACACCTCTGGAGGATCTGTGGCATTAAGCCTATTATCAGTGCCCCTTACCACCCCCAGACGAACGGGCTCTGCGAACGATTCAATGGTACCTTGAAGCAGATGCTCCGAACCTTCGCAGAGACCCACAAGGACTGGGAACGATTCCTGCCACACCTCCTATTCGCATACCGGGAGGTGCCGCAGGAATCCACAGGGTTCTCCCCGTTTGAATTACTGTTTGGGAGGAGGGTCCGAGGTCCATTAGATCTTATTAGAGAGCATTGGGAGGGAGACCGGAGCACAGACGGCACCCCCATCATACCATATGTGTTGGCCTTTCGGGACCGCCTAGAAGCGTTGACCAAGACGGTAAGGGAAAACCTTCAGGAGGCCCAGACCCGCCAGCGCACATGGTATGATCGGGGAGCCAGGGACCGTAGCTTTCAGGTCGGGCAGAAAGTACTAATTTTAAAACCTGTCCGACATGCAGGGCCGGATTAAGAGCCCAGTGGGCCTGGTGCTGATAATTATGATGGGCCTAATTACAAAATCTTATTGACCAAAAACACTAAAACAATCCTACCTCCTAAGCGTCATGTATCTGATGGAGATGATGCTGTAGGGAAACTCATAGGATGCAACTATGAGAAAACACATACCCTTTGCTAATCTCATGCTTTCATCTTTCAAGTAAACCCATACCCCCTAACAGCAGTGTACAGTAAAGCAGGAAGTCTATGGATGCGGTAAAAGGGTGGGCTACTGACACAAATCACATAACCAGAACGGCCGAAAGGGCGAACATACACAAAAAGGGGGAATGTATGTGTCCCTATGTCTCCCAGTGTCCCCATGTCACTAGGGGACATTGAGATACATTGGGACACTGGGAGACCTGGGGACACAGATACTAGGGAACACTGGGAGACCTGGGAAATCTGAGACTCTTGGGGATACTGGGTGACAGACACGAGGGGACACGGAGAGACATGGGGCACTGAGACACTGTGATATATAGGGGACACTGGAGACTTGATAAAAACCTGGGTACAGGTCAAAATGTTGCGGTGTCCAATAAACCTGCTTAAAGCTATCACAGTGAGTGCCTGAGATTTTTTTCTTTTATACTAGGGGACACAGACACTACGGGCACAGAGACACTACGGGCGCAGAGACACTACGGGCGCAGAGACACTACGGGCACAGAGACACTACGGGCACAGAGACACTACGGGCACAGAGACACTACGGGCACAGAGACACTACGGGGCACAGAGACACTACGGGCACAGAGACACTACGGGGCACTGAGAGACACTGATACATAGGGGACACTGATACATAGGGGACATTGGAGACTTGATAAAGACCTGGGTACAGGTCGAAACGTTGCGGTGTCCAATAAACCTGCCAAAATCTATCACAGTGAGTGCCTGAGATTTTTTCTTTTATACTCGGGGACACTGAGACACTAGGAGACATGGGGACACAGAGACATTGGGAGACTAGGGGACTTTGGGAGTCTAGGGAACACTGAGACACTAGGGACACTGGCACACTACAGACACTGAGAAACACCAGGGACACATGGGGATACTGAGATACTAGGGACACTGCCTGGGAGACATGGGGACACTGCCATGTCTCCTATGTCTCAAAGTCGCCCAGTGTCCCCTAGTGTTTGTATCCCCATGTCTCCCAGTGTCCCTTAGAGTCTGTGTACTCATGTATCCCAGTGTCCTGATGTCACTAGGACACTAGGGGACACTTAGAGACATGGGGACACTGGGAGACATGGGGCCACTGAGCCACTAGGGACAGTGGCTGGGAGACATGGGGACACAGACTAGGGGCCACTGGGAGACATGGGGCCACTGTGTCCCTAGTGTCTCAGGGTCATGGGCGTCCGAATGGGGGGTAAAGGGGGGTCCTTCCCTTTCATGACACTGTCAAAAGGGGGCCAAGCATGGATGTCATTGCAATTATGACCCCAACCCCCCCCCCCCCCGGAAAAATTCCTGCGGACGTCCATGCTCAGGGTCCCCATGTTCCCCAGTGTCCCAATGTCTCAGGCGTCCCCATGTCTCGGAGCTGCTGTCTGGACTCTCTGTGCAGAGCTGCTCCCCCGCGGATCAGTGAGTAGAGAGAGGCAGGGAGGGAGATGCCATAACTTCTTATCACTGCCTCTCTCCACACAAACAGCGCTGGTATTGCAGAATAATCTATGTTTATACTGAGACAGACATTTGTATTGCCGGTATTACTGCAATACCGGCACCGGCTAGGCAGCCTCAAATACCTGAGAAATACTTCTGAGATATACCTGGCAACCCTAAGAAATACATGAGAAATACCTGGCAACCCTAAGAGTAGTGTGTAAAAAAAAACAAACATTTTTTTTTTTTTTAAACCAATGGGCCTATTCCATGGGCCTGGGCCTGGAGCTGCAGCTCCATCAGCCCCTATGTTAATCCGGCCCTGCCGACATGATAAGTTACAGGCCGCTTGGCAGGGCCCATATAAGGTGGTGGAGCAAAGATGTGACACCACCTATATTATCGGCCCCTGCACAGGGACTGGGGGGCGACGCATGCTCCATGTGAACATGCTGAAGCCCTACCACGAGCGTACTGAGGAGGTAACCGCCATCTGTGCCCCTAACACGGAAGAGTTTGACAGCTTACCCCTCCCCGATTTGCTAGGGGATGGGCAGTTGTCTGGGGATTTAGGGGAGGTTGCGCTGGGAGATCGGCTGAGCCCACAGGAGCGGATCGAGGTACAGCAACTATTAGAAGAGAAACGCGACACGTTCTCTAATGTACCTGGATACACGCCTCTGGCAACTCACCGGGTCGAGACCCCAGGGCAACTACCCATGCGCCAGACTCCCTACCGCATCCCAGAAGTGGTACGGGCAAACATGCGTAAGGAGATCGACGAGATGCTCCAACTGGGGGTGATTGAACCCTCAGACAGTCCTTGGGCATCTCCTGTAGTCCTCGTACCAAAGCGAGATGGTACAACCCGCTTCTGCGTGGACTATAAGAGATTGAACGAGAAGACCGTATCCGACGCCTATCCGATGCCCCGGATAGACGAGTTACTGGACAGAATGGCCAGGGGCCAATACCTCACCACTATTGACTTGTGTAAAGGTTATTGGCAATTCCCCCTGGCCCCAGACGCCATCCCGAAGTCGGCCTTTGTCACCCCATTTGGCTTGTACCAGTTTAAGGTCATGCCATTTGGGATGAAAAACGCCCCAGCCACCTTCCAAAGGATGGTGGATCGGCTCCTGGATGGATTTCAGGACTATACCTGTGCCTACCTGGACGATATTGCTATTTTTAGCAATACGTGGCAGGAACATTTAGCTCACATAGGAGCTGTGCTAGATAGGATAAGGGAAGCAGGTTTGACCTTGAAGCCGGCCAAGTGTAGTATCGTAATGGCTGAGGTACAGTACCTGGGACATAGAGTAGGGTGCGGTAAACAGAAACCCGAACCCGCCAAAGTAGAGGTGGTAGCCCAGTGGCCCACCCCTAGGACTAAGACCCAGGTTTTAGCGTTTCTAGGGACAGCGGGGTATTACAGGAAGTTTGTTCCCAATTATAGCGCCCTGGCCAAACCCCTCACTGACCTGACCCGTAAGAACCTTCCCCGCCAAGTAAACTGGACCCCGGAGTGTGAGCAGGCATTCCAACAATTGAAAAATGCACTGATAAATGCCCCTGTCTTGGCAGCTCCCAATCCAACTAAACGTTTTCTTGTTCACACAGACGCTTCTATGTTTGGATTGGGGGCAGTACTGAGTCAAGTCGGGGCCGATGGCGGAGAACATCCCGTGGCTTACATCAGTCGCAAACTGTTACCTCGAGAAGTAAGCTACGCCGCCATCGAAAAGGAGTGCCTGGCTGTGGTGTGGGCCCTAAAGAAACTGCAGCCCTATTTGTATGGACAGCCCTTTTCCTTGCTCACGGATCACAACCCGTTAGTCTGGCTGAACCGGGTGGCTGGGGACAACGCCAGGCTGCTGCGCTGGAGTTTGGCGCTACAGCCTTTTGACTTTAATATCCAGTACCGGCCGGGCAAGCAGAATGGAAATGCTGACGGGTTGTCAAGACAAACTGACTTAGAGAAATGATCCGTGAGCCCCCGGACATCCCCAAGCCGATCCGTGTTGGATCAGACTGTGTATGCCGGCTTGTGGGCAAGGGGGAGCAGTGTAGCGGATTGGTACCGGGCTGTCCTACAACATGTATGGGAATAATTGTATTCGGTCATATTGCTAGTTTAATGTGTGTGAACATGCATAGAAATCATTGTATCCGGTTATATTGGCAGTTGAATGTGTGTAAAGTACTGTATTCCTCTTGTTGTTCGGTAGAATCATTCGAATGAAACAAGGGAATGAAACTACCGAACAACCAGACCACCCTGTGTAAAGTGTGCCTTCAATTACCGTTTGCAACAATGTTGCAAACGGGTAATTACCTATTCGTGCAGTGTGGTCTTTGTCCTCTGGGTGGCCGCCATTCGGGATACGAACACGTGGCGGCGGCCATCTTAAACTGCCGAACAGCTGTGTTTTGCTGTCGAGTGTCTGGAACCGAAATCGGACACTTGACTAGGCAACCACCGCTGAGACCTCCAGACTCCCAATACTTCGTGGGGAAACTACCGAATGGCCCGCCGTTCGGTAGAAAGAACCCCACGAACTAGGGGATTCATCCGAATCCCAGTCAGGCCACTTAACAGCAATAATTCACCTGTTTGTATTCGCCTGTTTGTGACCGACCGCAGGGCCAAAATGCATGGAACTGTTTTCGGATACTTTACCCCTGTGGTCGGTCAATACTTTAAAGTCCCATAACTCCCGAACGCTTTATCCGAATGGGCTGATTTTAACATATGTTGTTCCTCCAGACTAGGGCTATCTGGAGATATTGGTACATTTAGTATTTAGGGTACATCCAAAACTTGGGTAAAACTATGTACATGATAAGGGGATTATGATGCTAGAGGAGGGGAGGAGATGTGTGGGAGGTTACTGTTCACAGATTGGATAATGTCTTAAGTGATAGAACCTCCTCCCTTGCATGGGAGAGGGCTTTATAAGGCACTGTGGAATAAAGCTTGTCAGTTCTACTCCTGAAACTGTGTGTCATCCAGTTATTGGGATTGCGATGGGGATATTGCTGTATTACTCTACCTGCTAGAAACCTTGCCTGTGGACTTATCATCACCTTGTTCCTGAGCCTCACTGGGATCTCTAGTGGAGAATAGCTGTGAAAGATCGGCTCTCCGCTACACCCCCCATGCTTTACTCCCCTAATATATAGGCTTCCCCCCATGCCTTACTCCCCTAATATGTAGGCTGCCCCCCATGCCTTACTCCCCTAATATATAGGCTGCCCCCCATGCCTCACTCCCCTAATATATACACTGCCCCCCCATGCCTTACTCCCCTAATATATAGGCTGCCCCCCATGCCTTACTCCCCTAATATGTAGGCTGCCCCCCCATGCATTACTCCCCTAATCTCCCCCATGCCTTACACCCCATCCCTCACTTACCTGATCTGTAGGCGGTCTCTGTCTGCATATGCTCCCCTGCGGTTTCAATCAGCAGAGAGAAGCAGGGATAGATGCAGCTTCCTGTCCCTGTCTCTCTATACACAGCGCCACCTACTGGCCGGCGCCCATGAACTAGTGGGACCCTTTGTGATGAGACCAATCTTGCCACTGTGCATAGGAGGAGCCTGGTTGCCCGTCTGCCTTTAGACTATAGCCCCATGTTGAAACGCTTGATTTTCCCCTGCAAAGACACAAAAGCCGTGTAATTTGGTGCTTGCCCTGTTTGAGCGGTGATACCCCAGATAGCTATGCCATGAAGCCCATTCGTATAACGAAAGATAAAACTTTGGCTCCATGGCAATTGAACTGTATGTATGTGATCCGAGCGCCATTCAGTAATAATGTGCGCTCAGATCTGAGCTATCTGGGGATATGTTGAATGTACCTATTTTATGCAATGGCTGCACAGTTATATATTTTTATGCATTTTATTGTCTTTTGCTGCCATGTGTTCAATGGAGTTTTGCCTCTGTCCTTGGAGATAATTGGATTACTTCCCAATTATCTCCAGGATAGAAGACTCTGTGGAACTGGTTTCGGGCAGAAAAGCCATGCTTCATTTGGTCACAAAGGACTACGATCTATCTTTTGAACCACTGGACCAATTTGTATGATATTGGTGTATGTTTGTATTTGGAGTATAGTATGCTGATTCTGAAAATGTAAACTTTTAAAGTTATGAATAATATGGAAAAACTGTATTTCTCTGCCTGTGATAATTATATTAACCCATTGTGTAAGGTAATTGTATCACAGGCAGAGGGGAGGATTTTGTTTGGGAGTGTCTGAGTGTATTGTACGTGTCTATTGGTTGTTTTACAAAACCATATGGGTGGTACTAATGTGTAAGAATGTGTATATAAGAACAATAAACCCACAGCTCTGGCTGTTCACTGCTTGACCATCAACACGGAGCTTTGTCTCATTCTTGTGGGGATTTATTGTATGCTGTTCCAGTTTGACTGCTAGGAGTGTAAACCTATTCAGATGTTTTTTCCTATTCGGCTGTTTATAGCATTCGTATGGTTCTGGTTTGACTGTTTACGGCATTCATATGGTTTCCTGTTCGGTGGATTGGTGTCCTTGGTAGTTGCCTGTGTATCTGGAAGGGGAATATCCTCTAAACAGCGTTTAACCCCTTTTATGCCCGGGGTGCCGTTACACCCTTATACACTGCTCAAAAAATAAAGGGAACACAAAAATAACACATCCTAGATGTGAATTAATTAAATATTCTTCTGAACTACTTTGTTCTTTACATAGTTGAATATGCTGAAAACAAAATCACACAAAAATAAAAAAAAATGGAAATCAAAATTTTCAACCCATGGAGGTCTGGATTTGGAGTCACACTCAAAATTAAAGTGGAAAAACACACTACAGGCTGATCCAACTTTGATGTAATGTCCTTAAAACAAGTCAAAATGAGGCTCAGTAGTGTGTGTGGCCTCCACGTGCCTGTATGACCTCCCTACAACGCCTGTGCATGCTCCTGATGAGGTGGCGGATGGTCTCCTGACTGATCTCCTCCCAGACCTGGACTAAAGCATCTGCCAACTCCTGGACAGTCTGTGGTGCAACGTGAAGTTGGTGGATGGAGCGAGACATGATGTCCTAGATGTGCTCAATTGGATTCAGGTCTGGGGAACGGGGGGGGGGGGGGGGGCAGTCCATAGCATCAATGCCATCATCTTGCAGGAACTGCTGACACACTCCAGCCACATGAGGTCTAGCATTGTCGTGCATTAGGAGGAACCCAGGGCCAACCGCACCAGCATATGGTCTCACAAGGGGTCTGAGGATCTCATCTCGGTACCTAATGGCAGTCAGGCTACCTCTGGCGAGCACATGGAGGGCTGTGCGGCCCCCCAAAGAAATGCCACCCCACACCATTACTGACCCACTTCCAAACCAGTCATGCTGGAGGATGTTGCAGGCAGCAGAACATTCTCCACGGCGTCTCCACCCTCATGGAGTCTGTTTCTGACCGTTTGAGCAGACACATGCACATTTGTGGCCTGCTGGAGGTCATTTTGCAGGCCTATGGCAGTGCTCCTCCTGTTCCTCCTTGCACAAAGGAGGAGGTAGCGGTCTTGCTGATGGGTTGTTGCCCTCCTACGGCCTCCTCCACGTCTCCTGATGTACTGGCCTGTCTCCTGGTAGCACCTCCATGCTCTGGACACTACGCTGACAGACACAGCAAACCTTCTTGCCACAGCTTGCATTGATGTGCCATCCTGGATGAGCTGCACTACCTGAGCCACTAGTGTGGGTTGTAGACTCTGTCTCATGCTACTACTAGAGTGAAAGCACCGCCAGCATTCAAAAGTGACCAAATCATCAGCCAGGAAGCATAAGAACTGAGAAGTGGTCTGTGGTCACCACCTGCAGAACCACTCCTTTATTGGGGGTGTCTTGCTAATTGCTTATAATTTCCACCTGTTGTCTATCCCATTTGCACAACAGCATGTAAAATTGATTGTCACTCAGTGTTGCTTCCTAAGTGGACGGTTTGATTTCACAAAAGTGTGATTGACTTGGAGTTACATTGTGTTGTTTAAGTGTTCCCTTTATTTTTTTCAGCAGTGTATTATTATTTTTTTTAATATTCTGTGTCAAAGGAATTAAGGACAATTGAGAAAATATATGAAAATTTTACTCAAAATAGCCAAACTTTAACAATTCTTCACCTAAGATTTGTTTTATCTGATCTGTAAAATAATCACTTATTCTCCACAAATTCTTATTCAGTGAGCTTATGTGTACAACCTCATTTTTACTTTCATGAATAAGAGATAGATTTAACAATATCATGGAGGAAAGACCATTTTCCCACAAATTTTTGTTTTGCCCTTGGCATTTATTGAATACGTTTTAGTTTTTGAAGATGCCATCTGTATTCTCCCACACTCCAAACACCAAAAAATAACACAAACAGATAAAGAATCAAAACACTTTTTAATTCAAATATACAAAAAAATTAACATCATCTGAGGTACAGCGTTTGAAAAAAACAAACAAAAAAACAAACCCTTACACACTTTAAACCAGAACACAGAGAGTTTGCCTTAACTTCCAGGGGAACAGGTAAGTGGTTATGACTGATGTCGTCAAACATCAACCTTATCTTCATACCCTGCTGTATCCGGTCAAGTACATAGATCGGAGGCACTGTTAGGCTTCCCCTCAATGCTTCACAGTAACATGTAGAGAACCTTTCACCTGTGAAATCACATTATGGCATAGCTATATAGCTCAGACAGTGCCTCTATTATAAATCAAAACCGTAGCATGCATACAAATTTAGTGCAGACAGTGACAATGGCAACATTCTCAGACAAACATATTTCTACACTATATACATACGTACAGTGTGGCAGAAATAATGAAAATCCTCACACACATGCATACTGGCATGTATACATCTCTATGGGTAAGCTGCAGTGCCAACCTATCGCACCACACACTGCTATACTATGACATATATATAAAGGTACAGTGCAGGAAATGCCAACTTCCCCATGGCACACATAGTATGATCCCCTACACATATTTTATAAAGCAACTCAATCATTCATTCGTGTTATTTTAATCTTGTAGATATTGCCCCTAATCTATGGCACTGACGTTGGAAAAGGCCAGGTGACCCAGTAGAAAAACTGATCCTTCTTTCATAGAACCAAGGAATCTTAACTTTCATAGTAGCTGGCTTCGTAAACCAGGAAGGATGTTCTGTCACATTTACAAACTTTATTTAGCTTTTTTTTAATTTTTGTAATTAACATATTCAGTAAACCCAATAACACAATTAGCTTAATTTCTCCATACAAAAGTTTAAAAGTCACATAATATATTTCAAAAGCACATCATTTGAAATATGACCATTTCAAATTCAGACGTAAAGTTACTTTGATGTGGATGCTGTTAAGATTGACAGTACTGGAATCAATTACACAATAAATCAGGTGGCTCTTTACTGGACAGAATATTGCTGGGTATGGAGTAGTAGCTCCTAACCATCCTTCCTCTAGAAGTTGCACGTAGGTTAAGACTCCTTGGTTTTTAAGAGATCAAAATCCAAAAGCAGTCTAAGGTAGTTCTCTATCCTAAGGGCGAGTGTATTTTAGCAATTGAGACTCAGCGAGGCTAAGGACATTTTGACCTAACTAAAGTTTAATTATCCACATTCTGGACAATATTAAAAATGCTTTTGCTGTGTTCGACAGCACTTTTGACTTTCCCCCGATTGACATTATATGCACACACGTTACAGGCAGAATCAGCTTCCCCTGCACACATACTGCTACATCATGACATGCATACACAGGTAGAGCACGCTCAGTACCAGCCTCCTCTGTGTACCACTGCAAAATGTCATACCCAATAAAATATAAAATGGTTCAAAATGAACACACTGATTTTGTAAAATGAATATGTTCTATTGCTCTGATGCAAAATTCCATAGAAACAGTGCTTATGTTTACATTAAAACTGAATTTTTTTTCCTGAAGTATCCTTAAACATTGGTGAAACATCGGCACTAAGTGGTCATATGTAAAACTGCAAGCATCATTAAGGCTAAGTAGTAAACCTTCTGATCCACATAATCTATTAGCATCATTCGGGGAAAACGTATAGATATAAAAACAATGAATATTCTTAAAATAGCCATTGTAAATCCCCCCCACTTCAGTGCATCATTGTTCTTCACTGTATACTATGAGATGTAAAATTTTACATCTATCACACAGTCTTCCAAAATTTCATATATCGTCTATACCAACAAGATAAACAAAAGGAAGATAAAATGAGTAGATGCATCCATAGACAAAGGAACTAAAGACATGGTTGAGATATAGTGGAGGAACACTGTTGAAAAGATGGGGAAAAGATCACCAATGATGAAATGGGGGAGGGCCTGCTGGTGATTGCGTCAGGGTACACATAGAATTGTCAGGTTAGGAAAAAAAATGAATTGGGAGCAAGAAATGAGTGCTGGATATATAAAGGCTGGAGGGTAGATGGGGGTTGTTATGTGTTGCTGGGGCTGGATTTTAAGCAGTGGGCTGTAGATGTAATATTTGACTGGATATAGTGAGTTCAGGAGATGAGATGGGGAAAGCTACCCACCACTGAAAGCCCTCCAGATTGTAAACTCTCATCCTGATGGAATGTCTTTTGGATGGAATGTCTAAAAGTCTGACCAATGGCATACAATCTAGTACACACATGCCACTGCAAGTGATAATACTATCATGGAAGCAATTTCCATTTAAATCTTTCCCAATTGCTCAAAAGAAATATATATAATGCGATTTTTACAGAATTAGATAGATGTATTCCTGGGGACTGCACCTTCAGAACTCCCCATGTAAGGGATTTCACAGTTGCCCCTAAATGAAATGAAGTGAGTGCAGGCACACGTAATGCACAGACTTTGGTTTCTATTTATTGGACACTGAGTTGTGGTGAGATGACAGCTGGATAATAACACATAATACTATACAGCAGAGTTAGAACAATAGCCCAGTTAGGCAAGTTGTACTCTGTTGAACTCAGCTATTTTGGCTTATGTTTTATTAATTGCTTGTTTTCTTATCACAAATCATTGCTTAATAAATAAACTCCCATGCTGTTTAATAAAGCCCTATCCCTGCCTACCAAGTGTAAAAATCTTAAATACTTCCCAATGCCATCTATGGTTCCTTATCACATACAAATAGCATAATATGCAAGGTATATGACAGCAAAGCCCACAATGAATTGGACAAATATGACACTTTGTATTATGTTAAACAGACAGAGTGGAGCTCTTCTTTTCACCTAATAAATGATTGTGATATTCTTATAATAAGCAATCTGAAATCTTGCTTGCACAGAAAAGGTTTCAAGTTTATAATGCAACCATTTGTAACATCTCACCTCACCGAGGGAAAGTATCATCTATACACACAGTAAGGTTTTACACTGGTTACAGCCTCCACATCACGTGAGTTTATACAATATTGGTTGTACTGTGAACAGTGATAAGCTACATGTGTTTTTCCTTTTGTACTTTTAGATCAAAATCAATAAATGAGAAGACAAAGGTATTAACTCAACATATGCCAGCGCCACACCATTATTACATAGATTGAGTCAGGGCTAGTGGCTCTGCATAATGTGAGTCCATAAATAGAACTATCACACAGCAATGTTACTTATGTAGAACACTTTTCCCTCTTTACCACCCTTTTTGTT
Source organism: Pelobates fuscus (assembly GCF_036172605.1). Taxonomy (NCBI): domain Eukaryota; kingdom Metazoa; phylum Chordata; class Amphibia; order Anura; family Pelobatidae; genus Pelobates; species Pelobates fuscus. Next base: position 207,763,607 of record NC_086317.1, on the reverse strand, counting down.
TTTTCGATCAGAACATCTCCAAAAGTTTAGTCCTTCTAACTTTATCTAACTCACCAACCAGAGCCTAGCCTGGTCATTGTGATGTAATGCATCAACATTTCACCATTTCACTGTCAATGTAATGGCATTTAAAACTAAATGTTTCCATTTACAAATAATATTGAAGGAAAAAAGTATCAGATGCAATAAAGGGTAATTGTTTATATCCTACAAGCATTTTTAGGGCAAAATAAGTGCTCCACTTACGGTGTTTTACACTTTACAATTTTGCTTCACATTTGGGGAGGAAACAACGAATGCTATAGCAGCTTAAAACTAATATTAGTAACAACAGTATATGTTACAATTAAAAAATAGTTTTAAGCTCCATATTCACAAATCACATATTTTTCACAAGGTTACCCACATCAGTGGTGGTGGCAGTGATTTAAATGGAAAGGGGAATATTAAAGAAAAGTTGGTTTTATCAGTAGCATTAGAAATCTATAATCTATTTTTATTGCTTGGAGGAAACTAAAAAGTAGTAAAAAATGTTTGTATATTATACATCACGTGCACATTCCACCTGAGATTAGTAATTGGGTGTTCATTCTTTTATTTACATGCAATGCAATTTACAGGACGAAGTGGAATTATTGCAGGGGTTACTTATAAAAAGGCAGTACCTGGGTAAAGTTGCTATAGTAGAACAACTAGTAGGGATACTATACTATTTCTTCCATTATTAATGCTCCACTATTGGAACTTTTCCCATGAGTACTCCTTATGAATTCCATTCATTGGTGTGTGAGAGGTCCTGTCCAAAAAGTGGGCATGGTTGCCTGGAGAACATGCACACCAGGATGATCAGAAGTCGCACTGGACAGTCCGGGTAGTCAGGGTAGTCTATGAGCAGAGTACTGTTGAACAGTGCTGAGTACAGTTTGCACAATGCAAGCACTGTGCCTTGTCTCTGAAGTTCCCTGGAACAGCTGGAATGGATCCTCAAATCTGGATCTGGGACTGTTGGAAGGTATGGATAACCTCTGACATATGCAGAGCATTTCCTTATGTAAAATCAGGTTTTGGAACCTTAGGTCAAAAATGTATGAGGTAAGAAACCTACCATATGTATTAGTGGAATGGAATATCTTAATATATGGAGTCATTCTCTAAATTCTATTTACGATAATCTGATCAGGCCTTTCTTTTGATGGCAATGTTTAATACAAATTATTTAATCTTAACTACACGTTTTAGTGCACACATCCCATGAGGCCCTTCTAGTTACAATGTGTATCTACTTTAAGGTAAATAAAAATGGTTTAAGTACTCAATAATTGAAACCTTACCCTCCTACTTTCATTCCACCACCACTGATACCCCATTGTGATCTGTTCCACATTAAGCGTGGTCTTCATTCAAAATCTAAAGTGCTATTTCCCAAACTAGTTTCAACCGAGCTACAGGAGTGAGCAATTTTTAACCTTCAGTAATCCCATAATTGCGTTTCAGAAAATATAGCAAGTTACCAGTAAGTAGTGTTGCTTTTTTTTTTTAATCGGCCACCCTACAGTCTGCACTGTGAATAAATGTTAAATCTACCATCTTAACATTATCGCTAAAACATCTGTGGACATCAGCATTGTTGCTGTTTATGTTAAGGCATTTCAACCAGTGATCAGGATAAAAGACGTGTGTAAAGACAAGACTTTGCACAGAAGGTTAGGGATAGAACAAAGTGGGGATTGTGATGACTGCAGGGGGGTCCACCGTGGATGCAGGATCAGCAGAGAGCTCTAACCAGGCCTTAGGAAGAAAGGAAATAGTGTTAGAGGCTTATTTATAAACTTGCAAAAGTAAATGAAAAAAAATATTAATATTTATATCTCAAAATAGCTTTACTTTCATAAAGGTGCTTTATAGCATAAAGTGATTAGATCCCCACTTAGACTAATAATACTTCTGTGAAATGTAACATTTGTTTTCCTAGGCATCACTTTACAACATAAAATAAGGTCTCATTAGCCATTTCAGAACATCAATGACATTATTATATAAATATAGATAACACATGTTACAAGTTCCAAACACAATGCTCAAAGCACACCAACTCAACTGTCCAGATTATGTCAATTTCTCACTTGGAACAGAAAATTAAATGGTTAAATTGTGGGCTTCCTGTTCTACTGTGAGCAGGCCTCCCAAATATCCCAGTTTCAGCAGTAAAGTCCAAATTTTAGGATCCTGTCCCGCCACCCCAGGTTTGTTCATGTCAGCCTGACCTGTCAGAAGTTAAAGTAAACCCCTACCTATTTTAAGGCAGATCCACTCCTTTTTGTGATGCAATTCACGTCATTAGCCAGCCATCTTTACCCACGCAAGCTATTTTCGGTGTAATTATTTGTTATAGATTAGTAAATTATAATTCACTAAAATGAATTAAATGTATTCTGCATTATTGTATTATATGACTACTACCCTGTATGTATGATCTATTCTTTAATGCAAATCTTCAGTTCAAGGTGAAATCTAGAGGGATTTCTCTGCACCACCTACTAACTGTATATATTATTTGTTCAGTTGCTGACCAACAAATATAAAATGGTGCCTGCCTTTATGCACCCTCATAAAATATAATCACTGAAATAATCATTATAGGTATTCCATATTATCCACATTGACCACATTTAGGGTTTCACTGCTGACCTATTTATGCACTAGAAAGACAAACAAACATTCTGACGCAAACAGAAAAATGGATGGATGAATATAGATAGATAGATCTTAACGTGGTGGGAAATATTGCACAGAAGTAAAAGTGAAATTTAAATTCCTCTAATATTTTAGAATAAAGCATCCAGTAATGTTTTTCCTGTTTGGGCAAGGCTTGATTGGTTAGGTCAATCTGTATATCCTGCACTCTTTAAACTTACATATGTAATCTTACTATAGGGTGACAGAATATTCACATGAATGCAGCTGTTTCACATTTGGGGTCTTTGCATAATTAGAGCACAGTATACTGGCACAGTGCGTAACAAAATAAATAAAACGGTAGCACAGGGATTAACCAGCAATCACATTTTATACGACACACATTCGTTTAGGAACTCACTTGTACAAAGGCTGAAGTTGGAGGTGTGAAGTCTTCATAGGAGCCTGATATCCATAAGAATCATAGGAGCCAATGAAATCAACTGCAAGGAGAAAGGTCACACGAGATTAGTGAAAAATGCATTCCTGACTAGCTGTGATTCATTCTTAACCCCTTAAGGACCAAGCTTCTGGAATAAAAGGGAATCATGACATGTCATGTGTCCTTAAGGGGTTAAAGGAACACTATAGTCACCTAAATTACTTTAGCTAAATAAAGCAGTTTTAGTGTATAGATCATTCCCCTGCAATTTCACTGCTCAATTCACTGTCATTTAGGAGTTAAATCACTTTGTTTCAGTTTATGCAGCCCTAGCCACACCTCCCCTGGCTATGATTGACAGAGCCTGCATGAAAAAAACAACCTGATTTTACTTTCAAACAGATGTAATTTACCTTAAATAATTGTATCTCAATCTCTAAATTGAACTTTAATCACATACAGGAGGCTCTTGCAGGGTCTAGCAAGCTATTAACATAGCAGGGAATAAGAAAATCTTAATTAAACAGAACTTGCAATAAAGAAAGCTTAAATAGGGCTCTCTTTACAGGAAGTGTTTATGGAAGGCTGTGCAAGTCACATGCAGGGAGGTGTGACTAGGGTTCATAAACAAAGGGATTTAACTCCTAAATGGCAGAGGATTGAGCAGTGAGGCTGCAGGGGCATGTTCTATACACCAAAACTGCTTCATTAAGCTAAAGTTGTTCAGGTGACTATAGTGTCCCTTTAAAGTACATTGTCATATAATTGTAATAGGCAGTTTATTTGACATTTTAAACTTTAGAATGTTCATGTCTTTATACTAAGTAAACAGAAAGTAAGGGGTATAGTTTTCAAATTCTAATTGTAACACTAAATATTTCAATAACGAAACAATAAACTAGGAATAGAATTCTCCAGTGTGGAAGCTGCTACCCTTTTCTACCTTTCAGTAACATTTAAAGGGACACTCCGAGCACATTCATAAGCCAAAACTGTTTATGGTGAAATGTTTTTATATTAATAATATACAAAAGTATATATCCAAATAAATGTGTTCCCCTTTGTATAAAAATTAAAATGTTTAGAGATTAACTAAAAATCTTACGGTATTATTCTGTGTTTTTTTTTTTTTTTATTAATTTTACAGCAGAATAATCAAATGAGATGTGACTGCAATATAAACCAATAATTCCAGGCAAGTGAACATACTTATGTGCAAAAACACAGGGTAGCTTCATACTGTTATAAATATGAAGGGATATGAAAAAAATCCATAATAGATTAACATTTAATCAATCATTATCTAGCACATTAGTCATCTCAACAATCAATAGTTTGTCAACATTCTGCAATTAATACCCAACAGTTTAGCTGATGCATCAAACACACTTCCATCATATGTGTTAATTTTATTTCAAGTAATAAAGTGATATTATGCTGACAAGAGTAACATTAAAGATAACACTGGCCATATTGTTGTTGTTTTTTTGTGGAAAATCTTTATTTCATTTTTGGAGGAGTAGCATTCTACATCGCATTACAGCAATTAATCCGGTGTATCAAGCACCACAATACTGGTCATTCATCTAGCATTGAATACAGAGTATATATATCCATTGTTGTAACGGATAATTACATGCGAGAACTGTTGAAGGTATGGAGCTGTGGTTTGCACTATCTTTGGTCTTATGTGTGCGAACAGTGTTCACCAAATGACACAAACAGGACTTTTGTCAGTACCTGTCACAATTAGTTTTTTAGAAATAGGGAAACCAGAAGCCAACAGTCCAGTCTCCCACCCAGCCCCTCCAAGGCTGGAGATGGTTTGCATGGTAAGAAGGCAGAGATAGGAGGGGGGCAGGCGTGTAGAGGAGGTAGGAAGCGAGAAAGAGTAGGAGAAGTGTACAAGATGAAATTTAAAAAAAGGGGGAGAGTGACTGGGAGAGCATTAGTTAGCACATGGCAACACACAACTGTGGTCACATCCCCCGCGACCGTGTCTCAACTCTGTTCCTACCCAGGCGCCTCCCACTAGCATTCTACTCCGCCTCAAGTATATTAATTGTACATTTCTGATTCCAGTCAAGTTAGTCAGGTTTATTGTTCCAGCAAGTTGCCGATCCCCTGGGCCAGAATGTTGCCCCTCAGGCCAGCTGCACAGTACGTTTGTACATGAAGTCTAACCATAGTGTCCATGTCTGTAGGCAACGTTCTGTTGTCCCGCGGAGAGAGGCTGTGAGTGTCTCCTTTCCATTTAAGTCTTCCACCTTGTCCATCAAATTTGGAGAGTTATGACATCGGTCGAGCAGTACTGGCCATATTGTCAACGGAAAAGCAGTACATATTCAAACATAAATGAGGGTGATTTAATAGGACATGCATCACTTTGAGGCATCTGGCTCATTAAAAAGCTTTAGTTTTGAATGAGACAAGTGCCTCACTCTGCAGGTTGAAAATAACTCGTAAATATGATTTGTTTCATATTTACCTGCTTCTTCTTTCTAATGCTTTCCACTCCCACTCCAGGGTGGGGACACCGATTAAACCAATCAGTGTCCTATTCCTAGGAATGCCAGAAAAGTGCATTAGGCATGCCTGACAGATTTACACATGTGCAGCTGGAATATCTCTTTACTTTGCAATATCCTGAAAGGGGGAGAAGAGACAGAGGACTCATGCTAAGCAGGCTCCGGTGTCGTGCTTTCACCTTTGCTGCTGCACAATGATGCCCTATGTTTGTTATCAGTGGAATGGTCTGAAACTGAGATTGGTAGGTATTGAGTATTTGTTTGTATACATTTTTAAAAAGTGTTTGCTTGCTAGTTTAACCCCTTAAGGACAGAGCTTCGGAAGCTTGTCTTTCACTTAATGACAACGTCATTTTTTGCATTTTTTGCTGTTTGCGTTCAACTGCAATTTGCATTTGACTAATTTATTGCACCGACGCATATTACACACGGTTTTTTAAAGGACAGAAAGGGCTTTTTTTTTTTACAGTTTTTGCAATAATAATGTGTGCACAATTAGTGCAGGTTAAGGAAAGTAATTAAAAATAAATTCATTCAGTTGTTCTGATTTACAGAATATATAGTGTGTCTGTGATTTTAAAGGACCACTTCAGCTTAATGAAAATCACAGTGAGAGCTTTCCTATGCGACCGGCTGAATGCGCGCGCGGCTCCTGCCGCGCATGCGCATTCAGCCGATGACGTCGCAAGGAAGAAGGAGAGGAGGAGGAAAGCTCCCCGCCCGGCGCTGGAGAAAGAGGTAAGTTTAACCCCTTCCTCTCTCCAGAACCCGGCGGGAGGGGGTCCCTGAGGGTGGGGGCACCCTCAGGGCACTATAGTGCCAGGAAAACGAGTATGTTTTCCTGGCACTATAGTGGTCCTTTAAGTTTGTTTTGGTAGTTACAGGTCACAAAGCACAAGGAGTAAAATAAACTTTTAATGTGGAGCGATTTTAGAATTTGGTATGTTTCTCTTGTAAGCTTAATAGCCATAAAAGAAAACAAAATTGCCACACAAAAGTATATATTTATATAAAGTAGACACCACAGGCTATTTACCTAAGGTTGTTTTGACACTTTCTACGTAGCCATATTACCGCCAATCTCTGCTAAATATTGGAGTAAAATTGTGTTTTTTGGGGGGTTTTGGCACACAAACTTATAACAAAGAACTTCTCATGTGTATTTTGTAAAGTTGGTGTGTGCTATTCCTGTACAAAGTTTTATTTTGTGTTCAGTTACATCTGCTGAGTAAAATGACACCCCCATTGTATGTCTTTGGCACTATTTTGTGAAGCTACAGTGCCATATAGGAGACCTGTCTTTTTCAGTATTCACAGTCGAATTTTGAGAAACTGATTTAATGAGCCCATGCTTCCATTTGGGGTATTATAGTAGTTTGACTGTTCAAAAAAACCCCACAAAGGCCTACCATTTGTAAAAGTAGACACTCCAGGGTATCTCATAAGGTGCATATTGTGCCTTAACATGCCCCCATTTTTTTTACCAATATATGCCAAAGTATGTGGTAAAAAATAATTTTGTGCATTTTTTACATACGGATTGCATTTTTGCTGGGCATTTTGTATATTTCATATGTGCCACTAAGTTCAAACCCCCCAAATTATGCTCAGCTAAGTCTTCTGAGTAAAAGGACACCCCCACTGTATGTCTTCGGCACTATTTCGTGAAGCTACAGTGCCCTACAGGAGACCTGTCCTTTTCAGTATTCACAGTAGAATTTTGAGAGACGGATTTAATGAGCCTATGCTTCCATTTGGGGTATTATAACAGTTTGACTGTTCAAATAAAAAACCACAAAGGCCTACCATTTGTAAAAGTAGACACTCCAGGGTATATCATAAGGTGCATATTGTGCCTTAGCATGCCCCCATTTTTTCACCAATATATGCCAAAGTATGTGGTAAAAAATTAGTTTGGGCATTTTTTTACATACGGTTGCATTTTTGCTGGGCATTTTGTATATTTCATGTGTGCCACTAAGTTCGAAACCCCCAAATTATGCTCAGCTAAGTCTTCTGAGTAAAAGACATCCCCAATGAAGGTCTTTGGCACTATTTTGTGAAGCTACAGTGCCATATAGGAGACCAAGCCATATCAGTTTTTACAGAACTTTGAATTTTGACGCTGGGCCTATGTGCAATTTCCAAGCATCTTCGCAGGTTTTAAATTCAAACTACCCCACAAAGGCCTACCATTTCTTAAAGTAGACACCCCAGGGTATTTCAAAAGGCATATTTTGAACCTTAGCGTGGGATCATTTTTCCGCTAGCTTGTACCAGGTGTAGTGGTAATAAGCGTTTTTTCTGCCTTTTTGACACACAAAGTTTGCAAAGTATATTTTGCAAACCTTATGTGTACCACCACTCTATAATACTTCATTTTTCATTTTTTCAGGTGTAGTGGTACTAAGCGTTTTTTCTGCCTTTTTGACACACAAAGTGAGTTTGCACAGTATATTTTGCAAACCTTATGTGTGCTACGACTGTATAATACTTCATATGTTGCTCAGCTATGTGGTGTCTGAGTACAGCAATACCCCCCCCCCCGTATGTACCTTTGCCAGGTATATGTGGATGTTGAAGGGGCACATTTGAGACACAGCCATTCAGTTTTTTTCTACTTTGAAGTTTTACGCTGTGTCCATGTTCCAATTTGGAGTAGTTTAGATGGTTGGTTATTGAAACTTCCCCACAAACACATACTATTTATTAAAGAATACACCCTGGGGTAATTCAAAAGGCATATTTTGAACCTTAGCGTGGGATCATTTTTTCTCTAGTTTGTTCTAGGTGTAGTGGTAATGAGCGTTTTTAAATGTATTTTTTTACTTTTTAAAACTATTTTTTAAACTTTTGTTTTGCTTCTTAATTTTTTAAACTTTCCTAAACTTTCTTAAAACTTTTTTTTTACAGATTTAACATTTTTCTAAGCTTTTTTTTTTTTTACCGTTAACCCCTAACTAGCAGTAAGCAGCACTAACCGTAAATTCCCCATTTTCCCACCCACCCCAGCTAGAAAAAAATATTTAATTATACAATATTTAAATTAGTTAATTAAATAAATTGAACCCCTGAGGATTAAAAAATAAATAAAAGTTAATCGTCAGGGGTTAAAAAAAAATTAGATCACAGTATAATACTGTGATCTGTGTTTTGATCACTGTAGGCAGTGATCGACTGGCAGGGAAGGGGTTAATTTTTATTTGGACTGGGTAAATGTTTTTTTTTTTTTTTTTTACTTAAACGTTATTAAAACTTTTTTTTAACTTAATTTTTAACTTTTTAAAGCTTATTTTAAAACTTTTTTAAACGTTAACCCCTAGTTAGCCTAACACCAAATCCCCCAATTTCCCACTAACTTCCACCCTCCCCAGTTAGCTAAATATATAATTTTAAAATACTTAAATTAATTAATAAAATTAATTTAACCCCTAAGGGTTAAAAAAAAAAAAAGAATTAACCCTCAGGGGTTAAAAAAAAAAAAAAAAAAAATCAGATCATAGTAAAATGCAATCCCTGCCAATTGATCACTGTAGTCAGTGATCAATTGGCAGGGAAGGGGTTAATTTTTTTATTAAAATGGTAAAGGGGGGTGGGATTTTAAATAAACTTTATTTTTTTTTACACAGGGGCCAGGATCAGCACTGATCCGTCTCCCTGCACTTCACACTGAACCCGGAAGTGCAGGGAGGCGGAAGTTGAGTATACACAGCACATGTGCTCGCTCTGACATGCTGTCAGAGCGGGCACATGTGCTGGGACAGCCCGATCCGGTGCTCCCGGTCTGCCTCTAATACAGAGGCAGACCGGAGCACCATTAACCAACGCGATCGCGGCGATCTGGGGTTCATTTTACCGCGTGACGGACAAGGTCCGTCACTCGTCGTTAAGGGTTTCCCCTGAGTAACGGACCTCGTCCGTCACTCATTGTTAAGGGGTTAAAATAATAATTGAAGTAATGCATGTCCCTTCAAATATAGACAATACAAGTACCATTAACCACTACAGCTGCTGAAGTGGTTACAGTGCCAGCAGGTTACTAGCACCATTCTCCTGGGTTCTGTGTCAAAAAATTTCGACTAGTTTGACACAAGTCAAGACCCTTATGCATCTGTGGTCTGGCCCTTTGCTTGCCATATTGAAGAAGCAAAAGTTACAATTTTCTTTGAGCAATATCAATATCATCCACATTTGGACAACATTGATTGGCTTTAAGTGCCTGGAGTGTTTCTTAAACTTTTAAGGGAAAGTTGTTATGGGAAAATACACCCAGATGATCTGGCATTTCCGAGACATCTCTAAAAGCTACAGCAAACATTACTTTTATGGGAGGAAGCCAAATATATTTGTATTTTTAAAATATTTGAGTTCAGTAAATTTATATGTTTATAAATGTATATGTTTATTAAGGAGATGGTAATAATTGCATTTTCAGTCATAAAAGAGTCCTTGGGGGGATGGGGCCGGGCCGCCGAGCTGGACGGAGGTGGTGCACCTTGGCTCCGCGACAAATCTCCCATAACCAGCCTGGGCCCGCATGGACAAGATGGCCACCGCGTCTATCACAAGATGGAGTGTAGCGGCCGCACACCCTGAGCAGCGCTTGTGTGCACCTCTGACGGTTGCACACTGGCGATGATGGCAGACAGCGCAACCTCTCCGTTCCCCCCGACCACCGGACAACAGAGGGTGACAGTTCACCACTCAAGCTGGGAGACATCTCGGCTCATTGACAGGAGCACTGTCCACACCATCCAAGGCTTCACCCTCCACAGTTTATGACCGCACTGGCGGATATATGAGGACTTGACCGGGACTCTGACACAGCCCAAACTTGGGGGAATAATGGATGTGAAGCACAAGCTCTACTATCTGCCCGGGGTTGACGCCAGCAGGCCCACTGTTCAATTGAACTCTGCAATTTCTCACAGGTGCAAGGTACGCATTATAAAACAGCATTGGGTTACAATATGTGTCAAATATGTGCTCTCCACACGGACCAACACCAGAGGAAAATCAAAACGCCGACGCTGAACACTGCCAGACCCGCATAGGTGGACGCTATTTCAGAACTATTGCTGTATGACTCAGTCCAGCTCCCGCTGAAGCTTCTCGTGGATACCGAAATCCCCAGCATGGCACAATGCTTGTGTCCCATGGTGGTAACTAGCCTGAAACTACAGTAACTACACAATGCCGGTTCATGGATATGCCTAGTAACATGACAGCTTGCTTTACCACATTTGAACAAGCATAAACGTATATTACATAAGCCTGTTGCCCCAACGTGCCTTACCACTTTAGACATGTTAAATCCGCTTACACTACACTTAACTATGTATGCTTACTCTCATTCACCCCTTTAGTGAAAACCACAGCTAGCGCACTATTTAAGCATCTCCAAACACCAGCTACACCCTACCTGTATTAAGCTTGATAAATATACAAAAATTGTGCCACTGCTTCTTGCTGTGTTAATAATCTAGCATGTAACCAACCAGGATGTTATGATCCATAACTTGTGTTTTCAAACTAAAGATTAACGACAAAAATTAAAAATGAGGAATCGATATCCTGGAAATGTAAATTAATCTTGCTGAATGATGTATCAACCCTATACTGTAAGTCGCTCGTACATTTCCCCTGCTTTCTCTTATGTACCCCATCTTATATGCCTTTAATAAAAGAAAGAATAAAAAAAAAAGAGTCCTTGGTCTTTAATGGATTAGTTTTTCGTGAGGATCCTCTTGAAAAGGGGACAAATGCATGACACACATCAAAGAATGCAATAGTTCTTAATACTCACAGCTGTCTTCCTCATCCATGAAAACTTTACTGACATAACAGGCATATACAAAACCGAATAGCTGAGAAAGTGAAGGGGAAAAAAAAGTCTTAGAACAAAATAAACTGCAGAGATGAGTAGACAAAGAGGATCAGAAAAAAGAATGTTTGTAAAAGATAGAACAGTTAGGAAACAGAAAATATATGTTCAAACATTTTTACACATTGGATACATTTTGTTACGGCAATAGAATTCTAGAGAATTCAAGTTTATATAATATTATATAAAGTCTATGCATGTAAATTGTGCAATTTCTGATCTTTTATTGTATGAATTTTGTAGAATAAGGTAGAAAGAATATAGTTAATTTAGTTCCTATTGTCTGACTTGCTTTCTGTTTTGGATTTGTTAAGTCCAGTTAAGTTGGAAGCACTGATTGTCATCACTACCCAGTTCCTTTATCCCCACGAAATATAACAAAATCATTGAAGTGTTGTTATAGGAATTGCTTTACATTAATCTTACAAAATGCGTGAAGGCAACCATCTGGAGATGTTGGTGTAGGTCTCTTCCACACTCACCGCCAGAAAGATCTGCAGGGCGCTGCTTAGGGCCTCTATATATGGATAGTCTAGGAGACACCCAGTCACTGTTACCATGTGGTGATCTGCTAGTGACAAAGGGGGGCCGCGAACCGGGGTCACCAGGCATCCTGGCCCATTCTCCATCCACCACGATCGGTGCAGGGAGGTGTTAAAGTTCATGATCAGGTCCCTGTGCTGAGGACAAGTATTATTTTTCAGTTTAGAGAGATCATGATAGGAAGTAGGGCAAAGGATGAGAACCATAACCCTACAACTTGGACATGCACCATGGAATCAGTTAGCCATGCCAGGATAAGGGAATATGATATCAAACATGATATAATGGGTGATAATGTATTGAATACATGTGAAAAGCAACATATTGGTATGGAGTGGCTGAATGAACATAGCTATGGAACATATTTAAGACAGGTGCTTTAACAGACCATCAGCAAAGAACAACAGAGGCCATGATAAAGCAAACATGTGTGAGGATAATGCAGGAGTGGTAGATATGTTTATAAGGTGCCATGAAGGATCAGGGACAATATGCAAAAGTAGCAAAGATAGTAGTATATGCGGATAAGAAGTGGTCAGATTCGGATGAGTAGAGAAGGGGTAGCAAATGTTTAGATGAGTCGTTGGCCAGTATAAGATCAGCATGAACTTTAATAAATCAAGTCTATGGTGCAGGTCATCTACTATGGTTTGTACAAGAAAACTGTGCACGGTAGAGGTATAGTATTAGTACTACCAGGCTTCTTAGTAAGTATTTTAGAAATGAAAGCATGCATTGAGTTGTAGTATACATAAACACAGGTACAGCAGAAAAAGCATTAATACAGAACAGTGACACACTAAGTAACCAGTTTTTATACACTACTCCCAAATAGAGCTACAGTAACCCAGCTGTTGGGTGTTAGGAGATTGAGCAAGATGGAGGTGTATGTAAGAGACCAGGTACGGTGATACAGTAATATGGGAGAGAGACATAGTCTAAAATGGGGGTAAAAAACAAGTGGAGCAGATGATGATTTCTTACCTGAGACAAATGTCCTACTTCAAGGTAGAAACAGATAATAAAGGCATTCCAGGCAACCCATAATGCCAGCCACACGGAATACTGCATCCAGATCACAAGTGAAAATGAACTATCGTTATTACCAGAATAATATTAATAACAGCATTACAGTGGCAGATAATAAAACATTCCTACGAAATATAGAATTATAATAAAAAAATGTTTCATAGGCCATGACATTGCACAAGCTCTGCTGGACATTCCTGCAGTCAACATGCCAATTGCACGCTTCCTTTAACACTTGCGACATCTGTGGAATTGTGCTGTGTGATAAAACTGCACATTTTAGAGTGGCCTTTTATTGTGGCCAGCCTAAGGCACACCTGTGCAATAATCATGCTGTCTAATCAGCATCTTGATATGCCACACCTGTGAGGTGGATGGATTATCTCGGCAAAGGAGAAGTGCTCACTAACACAGATTTAGGCAGATTTGTGAACAATATTTAAGAGAAATAGGCCTTTTGTGTACATAGAAAAAGTTTTCGTTTTTTGAGTTCAGCTCATGAAAAATGGGGGCAAAAACTAAAGTGTAAAATAATTTTGTTCAGTGTATATCTAGCCAAATCTTCTAGATCCATTGTTATTATTATATATATATTTGTTCTTTAGATTTATGTTGTTGACTCCACAGGCATCTTAAGATTACATAATAAAGGTTATTTTTTAGATACTTTGGGCTGATTTTCTTCTAATTTATTTACCTGTATATAAGTATGAAATCTACACAGTTCTATAAATCAAAACTAGGGTGGAAAGATTATTCAAAAAAGTGTGAATAACACATATTCATTAAAGATTTTCACATTTCAGGTCAAAATAGGCAAAATGAATTCATATCCAACTTCGAGAATTTTCCAATTTCATTGTTAACATTTTAAATTAAATGCACACTTCAGTGACTAACCCTGGCAGTTTATGCTTGAAAGGTATGCTACCAAATGAGATATTTTATAGCACAAGTAAGACTTGACTTTGGTTTGTTCAAGTGTGTTGAATAGGCAAGAATAGTGAGACCATCATTACAAAATGAAATGCAAACAAAATAAAGTATACTATATTAGATAATATCTTGTTAAATTTAAAAATAAAACACAGTTGTGTTTTGAAGACTTATAGTTCAAAGATTTCAAATTAAATAGCCTTTTAAAAACCTGCACTCCACTGCCCTTCCTGTGTTTGTACAAACTCCTTACCACTTTTACTCATGTCCCTGTATATTTAAAATCTTGACAACTTCTTTTACTCCTATACATCAGAGAACAGATGCTAATTGTTTCACGTGGAACATTAGGGAATAGATATTTGAATTATTCATGTGAATTATACCAACATGACAGTAGATTTATTAATTGCTAATTATTGCATCATAAATCCTATATCACATCTTTATTTGGCAACTGTTTTTACTGTTGCAAGTAAAGTAACTAATATCTATAATAAACCAAAACGAAATAAATAGAATTACACTACATGATGGTGTTCGCTTACTTTTTAGAATTTCCTGCAAACTAAATAAAAATTCTATTGTTCCCTTAAGGTTAGCTTACCATGATGAGATACCTGGATCTGTAATGTAGGGTTCCAAATATCCCTAAGATCACTGCCATAATGTGCATGAAATTGGCTAGTATTGGAGCCCACTGGTAGCCCAGGAAGTCGAAGATCTGTCTCTGCAGAGCGGCTGCCTGTTGTAGACAAAATTCCACATATCAGTCCCACTGGAAAGACATTGTCACATTACCGTAGTTGTGGGGTCTATTCAACAAAAGAAAAGTTACTTGATGCTGCTATATACTCCATAAACCACTCTACCACAACCATAAAATCTTTATAGGGTCATTACCCTAGTCTAAGAGAATATTATTGATTTATTGACAACATATGTTTATAGATAAAGGACATATTCATTAACCATGTGAATGCATATACGTATATACTAATACACAAATGTCTTTCTGTCTGACAGTGTAAGGGGTTAAACATCCAGTGCATGAATGAAGAAAGAGGGTCATTAAAGAACTTTGATTGCAGCAATTTTAAGATTTAATTGGCTTATTGAACAGAAAAGGAGCCATGTACCAGACATATCCATTTCTTCTGCGAGGATTAAATTCATACTTCCCAAGTGTCCAACATTGCTGATCTATTATGGAACCCCCAGTTCCGCTTCCACTCTCCAGTATCCTGCTACTTAGGAACACTGGAGGACAACAGAAAATAATAGTGGTGACTTTTTTCCTAGCCTTATCTGTTATGCTTTTCCTCATAGAGATTAAAGGAACACTACAGGCACCACTACAACTTTAATGCTCTTGATAGATTTTTGACCTCATATGCTGTATATTTTTGCATGCTCAAGTCTTTATAGTTTGCGCACAGAAAATAAATGTTTTGTAGAATGCTGCACCATAATCCTGCCTCCTTAGCCACACCCCTAATGCCAGAAAGACCTTCCCATCAAAGGTATGCACACAATCTCAGCCTCAATAGCACTTAAAGGGACTCTCCATTTTCCTGGCACTGCAGGATCCTGCAGTGCCCCTGCTCCTATCTCGCTGAAGGAGTTAAAATCCCTTCGGCTACTTACCAGAGTCCAGCGCAGATGTCCCTCGGTGCTGGGTCATTCTCCGCCCACGCAATGGCCACGCGCGCGCATTAGACCTCCCCATAGGAAAACATTATTCAATGCTTTCCTATGGGGCAAATTTGACGCTGGAGTTCCGTGAGGACGTCCAGCGTCAGATAACCGACCAAAGGTCAGTTTGGATACCGGAAGCCCTCTAGTGGCTGTCTGATAGACAGCCACTGAGGGCACACTTAGAGCTACAATGTAAACATTGCAGTTTCTCTTGACTAAGTACAATAGGGGAACAGCACCCAGACCACTTCAATTAGCTGTAGTGGTCTGGGTGCCTGGAGTGTCTCTTTAAGAGAGCTGCTTTTAAATTCACAACCTGGCTGCAGACAGTCAGAGAAACTACAAACAGGTAGTGATATCCTTAATATATGACTCACTACTTCTAATGCAGGATGTTTTCTAGTTCAGATCACTCAGCTAGGGTGTGTGGCTAAAGGGGTATATTTTATTATATAATTTTATCTTTTGGAATGATCTGATGATCTCCCAAATAAAATTGATTTAAAAAAAAAGATAAACACCACTGCCAGAATCACTGTTGTATTTCCATGCATAAAATGCTAAATCATGCTTCCTAATGAGGGGAGGAGGAGTAGCAGCACTTTGAACCAGAGCTATTTTGTTTGCTAATCTAAAAAAAAATGTACATGTATATATATATAAAATGTATTATTTAATCGGGGATAGGCCAACACCAAAACAAACATCTTAAAAGATACAACATTGTTATTTCATAATTATTAGAAAGCACTATCTTTACAGTGCATTAAAATATGGGGTTATCTTCCCCTTTAACCACTAGTGAACTATTATACGCATATCATGACATTTACAAGAATAAAAAAAAAAAAAAAAAAAGAAAAACATCACCTCCAGCATCATGTTTCTATGCATAAAATGCTAGATCTTGCTCTACGGAAAACCACACAAAACACAAGAAAACGGGGCTGCTTGCATATGAACAGAACACTTGCCACAAATACTCTAATATGTTTGTATGTGTTGGATTTTCTTGATTTTTGTTTCTTTGCTTGTTTGATTTTTATTTTTTTCGAGGCTGGTTGTGATTGTTTTGTAAAAGATTGCATAGGTTTTTATATGCTCTATCGACTTTGTTATAATTTTCACTTGTGGTTTATTTATCGAAGAGCACTGTAATGCACAAATCAAATACAAAGCAGACGGATAATGATACATATTTCAAAGTAACACAAGATTGCAGAAGAGAGAGAACACAGAATGAAAGAAGCTAGAAAATACAAACAGGAATAATAATGTAGGCAGTAATAGAAACATAGAGCAGAGATAAAGAATAAGCAGAGGTATCCTAGTGAGGTGCTGCATAGCAGATTTGAGACGGAAATAAAGGAAAATTGGATATTATTAGAAACATGTAATCACAATGAATGGCCAGACCAGATTGGGGGAGTAGTGAATATATCTTCCAAGATTAGTAATCTAGGCAGAGCTGTGATTAAAGAAGAATTAAGGTACACATATTTGGAAAAAGCACACTCACACAGATCATCTCACTTTAGCCAGTTTCTATAGAGATATCCTTGTACCAGGAACTTTAATAAGATGAAACAGTTATTTTGCCAACAGTGTCTCTTTAAGGCAAGGGATTATTATGGTCTCTGAAGCAAGTTATAATACAAATGGGAGAAAGTAGCAGACCCAAGGGCGGGTGGCAATGGGGCAAATGCCTCCCCTCTCCCCAGAGAAAATAAAATTATCTAATCCAGCAAAATATCTAATCCAGCAACTTTAATAAGATGAAAAAGTTATTTTGCAAATAGTGTATCTTTAAGGGAAGGGATGATCTCTGAAGCAAGTTATAAAACAAATGGGAGAAGGTAGCAGACCCAGGGGTGGGAGGCAATGGGGCAAATGCCTCCCCTCTCCCCTTGAGAAATAAAAGTGCCTTGCTCTCCCCTGCCAGCCCTGCAGTGTGCCCGCAGAGACCGGGGGGGGATCAGAGATCACCCTCACCGGCCCGGTGGCAATGAAATGTAGCAGCCAGCAGGGGAGGGAGAGAGGGCCCGGGAGCTCTAATCTGCAGCTCCGCAGGTTCTCCTCTCCTCAGAAGCTGCAGGCTAGAGTTCACTCCTCTCTAGGACCACCAGGGCTTCTCCACAGGACCACTAAAGCTTACCTTGTACTGTCCCCCCTTCCAGGCAAAGGTAAGAAGGGGGGGGGGAATATAAAAATTATTTATATTAATGAAAAAAAAACTTTATTTATTCTTATACCCCCCTGCCCCAACCAACCCACAATAACTCCCCACGCACACTGCCTCCCTCTCACACACATATTGTTCCAATACAAAAACTGCCCCCTCACACACACACTGCCTCCCCTTACACACACACTGGCCCCCAATACACACACTGCACCCGTCATACCCACACTGCCCCCCAAAACACACACATTGCCCCCTCACACAAACACACACATACTGCCCCAATACACTCGCACACTGCACCCTCACACATACACTGCCCGCCTCACACACTGCACCCCTCACACACTGCCACAATACACACACACACTGCATCCCATAGACACATATTGCACCCCTGACACACAATGCACCCCTATACACACACACACACACACACACATTACGCCCCTCTCTCTTTCTCTCTCTCTCTCTCTCTCTCTCTCTCTCTCTCTCTCACACTGTCAGGGTATTTCCACTGGCAGACAAGACCTTATGTGTGCAGCAGCAAGGGGGGATGAAATAGCCCACAAACACAGATATATATATACATATATATATATATATATATATATATATATATATATATATATATATATACACCTATAAACTAACTATAATTATAGCTAATCATATATAAATAGTACCCATGTTAATAATATTGAATATTCATGGACATAATATCAATGAAGAAATATCATATTATTAAACGGACATTAGCTGAATGTGTGTAAAGACATGTAGATATCAGATGATGTAATATTACTAAGTGCTACACACATAGTTTCAAAGAGAACCCAGACACAGGATTACAAATAACAGATAACACCAAAAGTAATTAATTTACTTTTAAACTTAAAGAATGGATTTAGAGCCCCATTGTAAACAGAAGGTAAAAGAAAGGGCAGATGTGTCAAATTCTAATTTTCTGACCATAAAAGAAGACAGTAAATCTGCAGAACAAGAACCAAATTCTATTAAGATTGACGGGTTTTTGATGGGCGGGTATCATAAAGATAACAGATTAGGACATCAAACGCATCACGAAATTCAGTTAACCTCTGATACAAAGTGGTAGTTTGAATTCCTGACAAGAATTTATTGTGGTGTTATGCCATCTATTGACCAAAGTCAGGGAAGACACACCTACCTTACTCTACTGGCCACTTTAAACTAGTGACATAAAGAATCTTAGGGAAGCTTCTCCTTTAAAAATTAAGGAGAAAGGAGAGGAGGTCTGACATCTTGAGCCAAAGCTGGACACATCTAACTGTATCTTTTCCAACTAAACTCTGAAAATATAATGCTCCATCTGAAACTTTTACATTTTTAATCAGAACACTGAAAACTTTCCTATTTCTCACAATTCTCTATACGCATAGCTGCATTCATCATTTTATGGAATATCTCCAAGCTAAAGAAATTCTACTAAGGAGCTGGTAAATATGCTGATTTAATTTACTTTAAATTAATTAATTTTACTAAAAGCACAACTATACCTGGATAAAGGCTGGTCAGATTTCAACTATTATGAAATCATAATTAGCTAAGAAATATATTGCTCCACATTTCCTTACTGCAGGAAGGAATAAGTGAATAATATAATTACTGGTGACTTTGCCAGTTTAGCATACCAGGCTTTTACCCAGAGATATTACTTATCTTAAATTAGGGATAGTAATCTTCATCAGGAGCTGAATATTCTGCAAACGTAAAATCTGGTTAGAATTATTCTTATTGGTTGTTGGATGAGAAGGAATGGTTAACTGATCTGGTAAGAAAATTATTGTATTTGTCAATTGCAATATAAAAGGTATGTTGCCTGTGAGAATTGTAGCCAGCAGTGAGTGAGTTAACTCAGTGTGAGTCAAACTAGCGAATTGCAGTTAGCTGTCCTGTGAGATGCTGATTTCAAAGAAAGTGTCCTGTCGTAAATCTTGTTGAAATTGCATCTATGTGGATATAAATGTTGCTATTGTTCTCTGAAATGGTGTCAATACTTTTGCCATATGTATACTTATGTTATACCTAAATATTCACTGATTATTGTCATGCATGTTACATATTGTTATTATTATTATTATTAATTATTATCACAATAAATTATATTTTTATAATTAGTTTGTGATTAACGTGTGAAATACAAATTCTCTAATAAAACATACTCCAGTGTCTATAAGAGTTAAATAGTGGGTATCTCTTAAATTAATCAAGGGAGACAGTACCAATATATAAATTTTTGATAGGATAAAAATTCTTAAATTAATTATTTATCATTTTTATGAAAATAATATTTTAATATTTATCACCCCATAAATAACCTTACCACACACACACCTGCCCCTATTCCTTAAAAAGCCCCTATCCTGGCAGACCCCAGGTAATATGTCAAACTGTTCTTAAACAGTTTGACTACTTACCCTGGGAAGGCACCACGGCACTTCAAAAAGCGGTAGTGGTGATTGTGCCTAGATTGTTTCTTTAAATAATCTACCAGTGTCCCTCCCAAGATTAGGTTCTGGATCTGCCCTTGATGGGAGATTAGTCTAGTGAGGTTAAGTAAGGTTGACAAGGTAACCGATCAATATTCATTCATGGAACTAATCAGGGCACGGATGTTAGAAGGAGAGTGTTTATAACATTCTAAGGCAGTCAAGAAGAGTAAAGACTACTAGTTTTTCTTCCGGGAAGAATATTAGAAGATTCCAATTAATGCAGGGCATTAAACTTTAAAGGACCACTACAGGCACCCAGACCACTACAGCTCAATGAAGTGGTCTGGGTGCCAGGTCCCTCTAGTTTTAACCCTGCAGCTGGCGGGGGTTATCCCGGCCTCATGGTGACGGCCTTCACGGCGACGGGAGCCCCCATGCTGGTACTGTGCCGGTCGCCTACACTGGCAAAGGCTTCCCAAAGAACAGGAGATACATACAGACAGACATGTATGCTGTCACAGAAGAGTCTACTCACCTCTATGGGGAGACTTTCAGCTCAGAGGACCTTGACGGCTGCCAACCCGCAGATGGATACCCCGGGTGGCCTACCCCCTGGAGCAGTATGGGACCTTGCATCTGGGTTTGTGGGGGGCCCAGAGAAGGATGTCCCTGGCACAGTGAGTCCTGTGGGACGGGGAGCGCTGCCCCCCGGTATACCGGCGGCCATGGGGTGCTGGGTGAGACACGTGGGTCCCAAAGCTTCATGGAAGCGTGAGTGATGCTGGGGAGGTGCAGGAGACAGCCGGTGTATGGACTTTTGGTGGGGGGTCCAGTGGACTGGTCTGGACTTTCAGTGCCCACGGAGCCACAGAACGCTCCGCTAGAGGGTCAGGTCTAGCCGAGGTGGACAGATGGAGGACCGGCATCCAAAGGGACCAATGAAAACACACACGGGAACAGCTCCCCTCTTTTAAGTGGAGAAGAAGGGGGACACTGCTATACCGTAGAAACACTGTGCAGAAATAGTATCCACAGTATAAATTACCTACGCTGGAATTCTCCCTTATTGTTTTAATTTTTACACTATACAGTCTTATTGTAGCGCAAAATGCAGTTTAATTTACGTTTAATGCTCACCTATACTTTGTCGTTCTAAGAGCATATAGGTTATTGTTAGTGTTACAGTTATGTGTTAGTAAATTGCCGTTAATTAACCAGACCAAACCATTCTGTGCAGTCGGTAGTATTCATATATATAGCATCCTCGGCCATATCACATGCCATATTGCCACATACCGCCCCACAGGGAGACAGGAAGCTACATGATGCTCGCACCCACGGTGATCATACAATACGCTAAAACATCTAGTGCATGTGTGGCAAACCTAGCCACTTCTGGAACACTGGACTTTAATTGCGATAAAGGTTGTCTGTATTGTATGCTGTGTAGTATATGTATTCTGCTGTGTATTATGTGTCCATTGTAATTCGTATGCTAGCAGCCGTAAGCCGCTAGCATTCAGTCACTTCGTTTCACGAACGGCGACTATCCGGCCCGTTCGTGAAACGAATATGGGCCCCCCGGATAGACCACACATTAAGAGATGTGTGGCGCTCGTTAACCGATTGCAACAATGTTGCAATCGGTAATTAAGTGTATTCCTAGGTGGCCGTCGTTCGGCTACCGACCACGCGGCGGTCGGCCATCTTGGATTCTTTGTTCCCCAGCGGTGTTTTGTCGTCGAGTGTGTGGAACTAAAAACGGCTGCTCGACGACACGAACACCGCTGCACTTCCAGGCCGTTCAGGAGCTCCGGTATTCCCCTATTATGTTTACCATTAGTATTCGGTACGTTTGAAACGAACTAAATAAACGAATGTATTTCATGCGGCGTTCGGTTAGTTTAGCTGGGATCTGAGCGGTATTCGCACTAAATGTACCCTCAGACCCCAGCTATCTACCGAACACCGGTTTGTGCAAATCAGACGAATATTGTTAAAGTTATATATTTTAATGTGAATTGCCGGTTCTGCTGCACGAGGGGATAATCCACTTTTAACAGTCTATTTCAGTGGGAGTATCCCTCTCGTGCAGCGGTGCCTGATGGGAGAAATGTATCAACGGTTAAGTCCCCCATGTAGTCCCTTACTGTATCACCCCTGCTTTGTCAGTAAGGAAACCCCTTGCATGGGGACTTGCATAAATACTGGAAGTTCTGAATAAAGCTGCTAGTTGACTCCCAGACTGTGTTTCGTCCGGTTATTGGGAGGATTGGGGATATTGCATTACTTTTCAGCGCTGACTGTGGATTTACCTGTGATACCAGCGGAGATCGTGGATTATAATATTGCACTCCGCTACAGCATGCAGTATCACCCTGTTAATACTAGCTGGCCTGAACATAACTGCGATCTAATAAGATGTCTGCACTCCTTATTAGACATACTATTAAGCAAGTGTTGCGTTTATCAGCAATTACATGCCTAGCATCCGTATATAGTATACACGAATATCAATCACCAGTGCTTTTCTTTTTCATCCGCTCATACGAAATTGCTTTCTTTGCCCCACGTAATATCTACATATATTTCCTAAGCATGGTTTACTGAGTGCATATACTACGACTAAGACTTAGCTCAAACTATTACTGCATGCATGCGAAGACTAGATATGCAGATGGCAGAATAGCTTACCATTACCCATGGCGGAATTGATGTGAAATATGTAATGTGCATTACCTTTGTCTGACATATTATGCCTCTGTGTAGGCAACAGTGCATTAATTTTCCAAACCCTTCTATGTCTGTTATCATTTTGCGTACAAAATAAAAAACAATTTAACACAAATTACTTTATTCTATAACAATATAAACTTAGTAGAGCTCTGCCTACTGTCCAGTCTGTAAAACACACTCATAATATAGAGTGATTGTTGCCACCAAAACAGAAATGTGGCATTAGAGAAATAGGCATATTGGGCTGGATATGGTATGCATAATATATAGAATTAACACTAAGGGATATAATGCTGTCTTAGCTGTTCTATAATAATGTTTCAAGATGTGAAGTGAAGGATTAAGGAACCGAGGAAACAAAAGTAAGAATGAGATGAAAGATATACAAACAGAAATAGTTCATCCTCTTGTATTGTTTGTATTGTTTTATAGTTATGAAGTTATCGACCATAGGCTTTGTGAACATGAAAATCTGTCAATCCATCATTAAAGGCTAAGAATAGAGTAAAAACCCTGACTGCTCCCATGTTTGATAATATGGCATCATGTTTCCTGTCTCAGGCACAATACATTACTAAGTAACGCATATAGACGACTTGAAGGAAATAAAAAATAAGATAAGAGCTACCATACTGTCAAGACGCACTTTTTAGAGCTCCGAGTTAAACCTAATGAAAACGTTTCGAAAAGCGGGAGTCTTGGTGTTTTACCTACACCTACTATAACTAACACCTAGTTGAAGACATGGGGCATTGGAGAAAGAAGTGTAAGCCCGATCGACCCCCTACAGCGTCCGATATTGGCGACTTGCTGTGGAGGCTGCTTTCCTCGCAGAGGCCTGTCATGGTACCACTATGCGATGGACCCTCACTACTAGTGAGGAGTCCCAAAGGGAGATGGATTTGGGAGGATGACTGGAGAATAGAAATCCGTACTCACCGCAGAAGCTAGCTGTAAAATCCCAGACACTCCTCTGAATCTATTAGATGAGCTACGCCGCAATATCGAGGGCGATATTCAGCAGCTCTGGGAGGAAATAAGCGGAGTCTCAACATAATTGGGACATATCTAGTAACAGCTTGCAAAATCTGCAGATATTTTGTCTGCAGCCCACTTCTAACCCCGCCCAGGCTTTCTGTGGCTGTCCAATCAAGTGTAGCTCAATAAGAACTTTTTGCAAGGCCGGTGCTCAGGCAATTGACTGCCTCTTGAGTTTAGCTCCACTGAGTGTCACTGCCAAAGCTAGTGGCAAGAGGAGATTTTGAGTCCTGTATTAAAA
The DNA here is from genome assembly GCF_036172605.1 of Pelobates fuscus. Taxonomy (NCBI): domain Eukaryota; kingdom Metazoa; phylum Chordata; class Amphibia; order Anura; family Pelobatidae; genus Pelobates; species Pelobates fuscus. The sequence continues at coordinate 207,739,200 of NC_086317.1, read as the reverse complement.
AATGTATTACAGCAAAGAGACAAGGTTGCACCTTAAATTGTCAAATTTATGAAAAGGACAAAAACTAAAAAGAAACATTTAGGATGTTGTCTGGTCAACCTGTGACAAGTGCATGCCTCTTAAATTGCAAGTTTATAAAACTGATATACTCTCCATGAACGGCAGGTAGTTATTGGCTTATAAAACATTCGAAGGATGGTGTCTCACCTCCCCATTTTAACCTTTAGATTGTAAGCTTATGGGCAGTGTCCTCTACCTGTTGTATCGGTCTGTTCTTATTGTGTTTGTCTTTTTCCCAATTGTACAGCGCTGCAGAATATGTTGGTGCATTATAAATGCCAGAAATAAATCAATAGCATTAACCATACAGGGCAGTCTCTCTGAGAATATGTTAGTAGCCAACATTTGTAATAGAGGCCAGGCAATCTCACTATTGAGGGAACAAGAACAATAATAATCTATTTAACCAGGAAAGATACATTAAAATAATTTTGTTTTTCAAGTACAAACTGGGGATGTTACCTTAGCCCAACATCCATTTTTTTAGTTACTATTACCCAATTTAATGGTACTGGTATTTTGTCTACCTTGGGAGGATGAAGGGCTGAGTCAACCATGCCGGGATGATGCATTAGCCCACTGAGCTATCTCACCAACAATGAAGTTTTTAAAACCATAGTTTCAGGAAAACACATTTGTATTCTTTACACTATAGTCTTCCCTTAATATAATATGCTCTCCAGATAACACATGTTCCACTACTTCCACAATTGAAATTATAGATCAAATTTTTCACTAACGGGGGATGGGTCAGCTTTCCAACCCAAACATAGTTACAGGCAAATCTGACCATCCTGTCCAAATACATTTTTATAAAGTTTCTATCTTCAAGAAAAAGTAGAAAAGTTGAAACTTTAAGCACAAAACAGCAATTTAAGCTTAGATTGTAAAAGTGATTTTGAAAATGGTAGGATATAAAGTATTAATGATTATTTTTCTCTCACAATGTTTCCAAAAGTTGCTGAAAAATGTAATAAATAACCTCACAGGTATCTGTAAGAAATCAGGTGCATTGTTTAGGAATTCAGATTCAGAAACAGGCAGCAAAATGCGTGAAACGGGTCTGTATATGGCTACAATGTTCTATGAAGTTCTGTAAAAACTGCTGCTTTGATCCGGAATCCCACATATAGCCACTACCTCAGAGAGATAGCTCGCTATAAGAGAGAGTGGTGAATGAGAGTTTTTAAAGGACCACTCTAGGCACCCAGACCACTTCAGCTTCATGAAGTGGTCTGGGTGCCAGGTCCAGCTAGGGTTAACCCACTTTTTTATAAACATAGCAGTTTCAGAGAAACTGCTATGTTTATAAATGGGTTAATCCAGCCCTCAAATCCTCTAGTGGCTGTCTCACTGACAGCCGCTAGAGGCGCTTGCGTGATTTTCACTGTGAAAATCACAGTGAGAGCACGCAAGCGTCCATAGGAAAGCATTGATAAGGCTTTTCTATGAGACCGGCTGAATGCGCACGCAGCTCTTGCCGCGCGTGTGCATTCAGCCGAATGGGAGGAGAGGAGGAGAAGAGCTCCCCGCCCAGCGCTGGAGAAAGGTAAGTTTTAACTCCTTTCCTCTCCCCAGAGCCCGGCGGGAGGGGGTCCCTGAGGTTGGGGGCACGCTCAGGGCACTATAGTGCCAGGAAAACAAGTGTTTTCCTGGCACTATAGTGGTCCTTTAAAGATAGGTATTCATTTTCATATTGAATGCAATATAAACCCTGTGAATGCATATCCCTTTTTTTGGTTTTATAAAAGTGCTGATTTCAAGAGAAATTGACACTTTTGGAAACCCCTTTGGTAACAACTACCAGATGTCAATCACACGGCAGGAAAGGTTGACTTTCTCACTTGCTCTGAGGATTCGCTCAAAATGCAAATAAGGGCTTCTCTACGTGAAGTATTCCTGGTGGATTGTGGCAATTCGCGCATGCACCCTGTGTTACTCTGTGAGAAGCATTGGGTTGGCTGGGAAATCCTTTGATTTAATCATATTGGTAGAGCAAGAAGACTGACTCACATTTGGTTTAGACATGGATTAGAAGTAAGTAACTTTTTGTGATAAAATACATCTGTTTTTTTTAAGAGTGACAGGAATAATGAACGTAGTAATTAAGATAATCTGACTAATCAAGATAAATGTGTCTGTTAGAGGATAATTACATTAATCACTCTTTCAACAAGCCTGGTATATAGCTGCTTGGAAAGGGAACAGTAAGTATATGAGAGATTTTATAGCTACTTTTATAGAGCAATCTTTTTTTCACTTCAGTTTATATTTTATTGAACTTTTATATCAGAGATACAAAAAAAGAGAGAGGAGGAAACAAATGTAAAACAAAGTTAAAAAAACAACAACAAAAAATGCAATACAGAAAATAAAATCATAAAAATTGCAGAGCATGGGGATGCTGCATGGTAGGACTGTGCAGCCCTGAGCCAGGAAGCCCCTCCAGTGACCATCTGAGGAGTGGCCACTTGGAGGTGTCTCTGAAAAGGCAGTGTTTACATGAAAATGCCTGAAGGGAGCTATTATACTCACCAGAACAACTACATTAAGCTGTAGTTGTTCTGGTGATTATAGTGTCCCTTTACAGACAAGGTGGGGCCAGGGAGTCCAGATAGTGTTTTTAATACTACAAGGTCAGGAATACGTTTGTGTTCCTGATCCTAAATGTTCCTAAAATGTTCCTTTAAGTCCACAAACATCTGCAGTGCTCGGTTAGCAATTAGTTGTGTACTCAATTTGAGTACACAAATAGCTGCATCATACTGGTTAAGCATCATTAAAACTCTCCAGCAGTGGGAAAGGGGTGGGGCATATAAAAGTAGCCTGTATAAAGGCGGGTGACTAATTAATTCATGCCCAGAGGGCAGCCCAAAAAAATCTTGTACCCAGGAGAATTGACCCTTGGCTTACCCTTGCCTGCATGGCCCCACATACTGTCACTCCACTAATACAGAGAGGTGAGTGACAATTTCTTTACCCTAAGGCACCACAGACAGAATGCACCCTACCAGCCCACGCAAAGTTGTCCCTCCATTAGCCATTGGGAAAATCTTTGATCTCTCTCACAGGCCGATCACATTTACTATAGGAGGAAATGGTGGAGAGTGACAGCCTCTGGTCTGCACTCACTGAAAATGCAGATCTTCCACAAGCTCCGTACCGTTCAGAGTGTTGCCGTGGGTTACCACAGAAAAGCTTTGAAACTCTCAGGCAGGAGATCATGAGCAACATGTAACAGGTTTGTACCCAGCACAGGGTGTAGACCAAAAACTCAACATCAATATAGTACACACTGGACCACCAGGGATGTTATCCCTTCCTGCCTGAAGACTAACAAGCTAAATAAGTGTACCAGTAGATACTTAATTTGCATGCCAGGTGTCCACACAATGGTTTGCAGACTGGACCTAAATCTATATACACTAAAAAAAATGTTTTTATTAAATAGCTCAATATGACTGTTAAAGTATAGAGTGAATATCCATAATCATATAACAGATACTGATCTAACCACCACATGGTCTCAATGAAGAATTCAACTTTACTCCTTTTATACATAAATTAAGTATATGAGAAAGGCTCCCTTTGTTAAATTGAGATCACACTGGAATTCCAGTTATCAAGAAATCATATAGTATTACTATTCAGTGTCATGCTGATTAATATCAAAGTTTCTTTCTTCTCTCTTTTTCTTTTTCCCATTCATAGGGTTGTTGCAATAACAAGGTGCTGTAACTATATAATAGATGGTGATGGCCACTAACAAGCAGTAACAGAAATGAGTTAAAATAATTAATGATCTGAAACCAATGTTGGTCCTTCCTGTCATATCCATCCTACAGGCTTCTTAAAACTACTCAGGCCACTTTATACCCAATCTTGGATCTCCCAAACTATGCCAAAATGATCAACGCTTCAATGATCATCTCAAAGCACTTTATATTTTTCAGACTGTCCTTACACCAAGACTTTCTCATATCGGCAAACAGTGTATATACATAGAGATGTCCCGAATAGTTCGCCGGCAAATAATTCCCGGCGAACATAGCTTGTTCGCGTTCGCCACGGTGTTCGGTCCGCCCCCTATTCGTCATCATTGAGTAAACTTTGACCCTGTACCTCACAGTCAGCAGACACATTCCAGCCAATCAGCAGCAGACCCTCCCTCCCAGACCCTCCCACCTCCTGGACAGCATCCATTTTAGATTCATTCGGAAGCTGCATTCTTATTTTTTTTTTTTTTTAATTCTTTATTTTTGAAGTGCAGTGAACATACACGTAGTGACAATGACATATGGTGCAATGCAAAACGTTGGAATACAGACTTAGAGTTATGCAACAAAATGTCAAGAGGAACTGCACATTTTTAAAATATAAACAATCATGCTAGGTAAACTTGTCTTGATATAAGTGAAAAGCATGGCATATGAGAGTGTTCGTAAGTTTGAATACACATGCTTGAACTGAAGAGGGGTAAGAGGATTAACACCACCAGTTATAGATCAACATGTGTGAATCAGAATATCAAAACTAGAAATAAGTAGACTAAATAACCTCTTAGTGAGTGCTGTTAAATGCTAGACAACTGACTACACCTCATAACAAGGGCATTTTAGATTCTCAGCAGCAGAGATGTTTTAGCCAATTCCTCTGACATGCTTCAGAGAGTGGTCGTCTCTACTCGCATCCATGTGCCGCTTAGTAGTGCTTCCACCACCTGCCGGGTGCACCAGAGGATCGCTCAGACCACGAGGGTCAGCAGGTCGGCGCATCAGCATCCTTGCTCCCCGAGCCCAGTCCACTGTGGAAGAAGATGCCTGGTCGCCCCCAGCCCTCCAGCTTCAGTATAAGTAACCTGTGAGGTTCTGGGATTGGTCCTGTTCAGTCGTGGGCGGCTGGTTGGCGTGCCATCCCCCCTGGCTCTCTGTTCCGAAGGAGAGAACAATGCTGGGGCACCTCTGGAGATCTCTTCCATCTTAGGTGAGGTGAGTAGCAAAGCCCTCTGCCGTGATTCAAACCGATTCCAGAAGGCTGCACAGAGAGCATCAAAGGCTGCATGGAACTTAGCTTCCCAGTGTGGGCTTGATTGCTCTGTCGGAGTGGCGGCCATCTTAGCTATGACACGATGGCTCGTTTTGTCAGGGTGAGTAGTGGCCATTTAGCCTTGTGGGTTACTTTAGCCTTTCCCTGGTGGGGACCGGGATAACCCCCACCGGTCCAGAGGGGGGGGAAACGGGGCTGTAGATATGAGGTGCAGACACGATGAGAGCTCCAGGCCAGGAGATCGGCCGCTTCTACCTGCCACAGAACCCCAGGAGCAGATAGGCCGCAGGACAGTGCGTAGTCATAGGCTGCTACAAACTTGATCGGGTAAGTTCCCTGATGTTCAGTGTTCAGTGAGCAACCTCCAAAGGTATTATTCCCTCTGTGGGTCTCACTTTGCAGGCTGTATGCAGGGAGCTCACTTCATGCACGTCCGTCCGCCATGCTGGCCAGGCCCCCCCCCCCCCCCGGAAGCTGCATTCTTAGTGAGAGGAGGGACAGTGTAGCTGCTGCTGATTTAATAGGGAAATCGATAGCTAGGCTAGTGTATTCAGTGTCCACTACAGTCCTGAAGGACTCATCTGATCTCTGCTATAAGGACAGCACCCCAAAAAGCCCTTTTTAGCGCTAGAACATCAGTCTGCTTTTTTTTTTTCTGTGTAATCTAATTGCAGTTGCCTGCCTGCCAGCGTGTGTGTCAGGCTCACAGCGTATACTGTGCCCACTTGCCCAGTGCCACCACTCATATCTGGTGTCACAATAGCTTGCATTTAAAAAAAAAAAACTTTTTTGACTGTTATATAATAGCAGTCAGTTTCCTTCACACGTGTGCGTTTCAGGGCCTGCCAGGGCACAGTGTCACACCAGTGCAACTCATATCTGGTGTAACAGTAGTGTACATTTAAAAAAAAATATACAATTTTGACTGTAATAGATTGAATAGCAGTTAGTTGTCTGCAAGCGTGTGTGTCACGCCTACAGCGTCTACTCTGCCAACTTCTGCCAGTGCACAGTGCCACTCATATCTGTTGTCACAGTAGCTTGCACGCATAGTACCACTAATCGAAAAAAAAATGACAGGCAGAGGCAGGCCTCCCCACAGGGGCCATCGTGGTCGTGGTGCTGTGATTCCCTTTGGCCCTAGAATAATGCCCAGTGTTCAGAGGCCACGTACCCTGAACTCGAAAAGTTCTGAGGACATAGTTGACTGGCTAACACAGGACACCCAATCTTCTACAGCTTCCGCTCGGAACCTTGACGCACCATCCTCCTCCAGCTTAGCTTCGGGCACCTCTCAAGTTACCACTCGCCCGCCTGCCACCACCACCAACACTAGCACCACAGCCGCTTCACTTGATCTGTCAGAGGAGTTATTTACACATCAGTTGGAAGAAATGAGTGATGCGCAACCATTATTGCCAGAGGATGTAGATAACAGGGATATGTCTCAGTCAGGCAGCATTACACACATGGACGTACGGTGTGATGATGATGATGATGGTATACCCGCTGCTGCTTCCTTTGCTGAGTTGTCAGATACAAGTGAAGCGGTTGATGATGACGATGCGTCCGTGGATGTCACGTGGGTGTTGCTAGAAGAGAAGAAGAACAGGGGGAAAGTTCAGATGGGGAGACAGAGAGGAGGAGGAGACGAGTTGGAAGCAGGGGGAGGTCGTCGCAAGGAGCTAGTGGCACAGTCAGACAGCATGCATCGGCACCCGGGGTCAGCCAGACAGCACGCCAATCAACGCATGCTGTTGCCACCACCAGAATGCCGTCATTGCAGAGCTCAGCAGTGTGGCATTTTTTTTGTGTGTCTGCCTCTGACAACAGCGATGCCATTTGCAACCTGTGCCAAAAGAAACTGAGTCGTGGGAAGTCCAACACCCACCTAGGTACAACTGCTTTGCGAAGGCACATGATCGCACATCACAAACGCCTATGGGATCAACACATGAGTACAAGCAGCACACAAACTCAAAGCCGCCATCCTCCTCCTGGTCCAGCATCTTCAGCCACGTCAACCACTGCTGTCCTCCTTGCCCCCTCTCAACCATCCGCCACTCCATCTCTCGCCTTGAGCAGTTCCTGCTCATCTGCCCACAGTCAGGTGTCTGTCAAGGACATGTTACGTGTTTGAAACTTACCAATCAGCAGCCTTCACACTGAACCAATGAGAGGACTTTTCCTCCTATTTCAATTCAGTGCTCTGTACCAGCTGGTTCCCTTCTGACGAGCCAGGTCGGGCGAAACGAGCGCATCAAGAGGTCCTAGCTGTGCTGTTCCTATGACCTTGAACTAGCACACAGACCTGCTACCGCAAATAGTTTTTACTATTTATTATTTTCTCTTCATTTATTTTACTTTGCTCTGTTACCTGCAGCTACCGGGTTATTATAGACTAGTGGAATCTAGTGACAGGTGTCCTCGAAGGCACGGTAGGAAAGCAGTGGAGACACCAGAGACAAGTCGTCAGCAATCATAAGGCTTATTACAGAGGAACCCTGAGACAGTGACATACAAGATGCATGTTACAATGCATTTTATATCTGCGGAGCTCTGTGCTATACTAGTAAGCACATTACTGTGAGGTTTTTTGCTGTGGAACTCTGTAATATACACATACACAACAGAAATTACTGTGAGTTTTTACACCTTTAATTTGTTTACTACGGTTTTATTTCAGAATTAGACTTATGTTGTACTTACAAGTTTAATACTTGTGTGCAATAATTGCATTTTAATCAACCTATCTAATATCTTTGTTTTATTCTTATTATTATTATCATCATTTATATAGCGCCAACATATTCCGCAGTGCTTTACAATATTATAAAAGGGGAAATTTAACAATTAATGAGACACATACAAAACGTTAAAGGAACAATATGTTGATGAGGACCCTGCTCACAATGTAGGGTTTTAGGTTTAATAAGATTGGAAGATTTTAAATGGTGAGTGGTGTGGCTAGGAAGGGGCGATGTGAAGATATTTTGCAAAGAGCACTTAAATGCATGAGGCCGGTTCTGATCTAGCTAGAGGTATGAGAATATCCTATTTGGATGTACCACTATGTCCTCTATAACCAACTATGTGATTTTGCAGAGGAATGTGGCATGGTACACTTTCTAATAATTTATTATAATAGGGAGACCAATCTGTCATATTGAGGTTTGTTAAATAAAAGTTGTCTTCTTTGTGATTGATATCTTATAATCATTTGCAAAATCCATCAAGTACTTTTGAATTGATTCCAGCTTTGCATGGACACCCCTGACTCAAGCCATTAAATATGCTAAAGCTCCTAAACAAAATCCAGACACCGAAAAGTATGTCGCATGGTTTGAATGAAGAGCTATAATGGCTGTCACAAATGCAGCTGGAAAGCCAAACCACTGAAAAATCTGGGCAAAAAAAAATCCAGCGAAGCTTAGCCTTCTCTGCATCTAAAGACAGGAATAGCCACCTGACAGTGCCACTGCCAGACAGATGAACCTAATTGATGATGTGTCTGGTAGCCTCTGAAGCCTGTCTTTCTTTCGCAAACCTTAAAACAAACCTCACTTGTTTGAAATATTACTTGCAAAAGCATAGCATAAATTTTATTTGCTAAACTTTTCACATAAAACTTTTTGTTCAACTTTTCACATATATTTTATAATTAACATATGGAAGAGAAATTGCATTTTGCGTTTTCTGGCATGAGACAGGGGGCAGAAAGATGTCGCATAGAGGCTAAGGACAGAGAGATGGCACTGGCAGGCTGTCATTGGCATGATATACAAATGGTATGAATGTATTGCTCTTTGGCATGTTATACAGGGTTTATGCATTTACTGCTCATTGGCACAATATACCACGTTTATTCGTTTAACCTCATTGGCATAAAATAACACGTTTATGCATTTAATTTCCATTGGCATGATATACCAAGTTTATGCATTTAGTGCATTAATAGCATTCCCTTGCTGGAAAATCCTTCAGGACTCCTTTTACTAAATGCTTGTCTGGTTGAGGAGAACTCCCTTATTGATTAGTAATGTCCAAATGGGCAGGGCAATTACTCCCCTGGCTGCTCTCTAGCTTCTAATATCTAAATGCCCAAGAGCATAGATAGCACTTTAACTCTTCTTTGTATTCAACTAGCTTGTATGTCTATACACACACGCTGATCTTAACGGGTGAGTTGGTAAAATTGCACTATATTAAATATTGTCAAAATAAAATTGCACTGTGGGCCACTAAATAGTTTTTGCCCCTCATGCCACAAGTTGCCAGCCCTCCCCTGCATGTACATGCCTTGTGACATGCACATGTATGTGGCTGTCACAAGTATATAACAGAGTACCACATAAATACAAATTCAAATAATATGCAATTAAACTGCTATAAATGTGTTTATGTATGCTGCTTAGCTGATTAACTTACGGACATAAATACTAAATAGCTAATCAACTAAATTCTGTACTGTATTGTGAACTTCAGACTGCCATTTTATAGCATTTCATATCATGAAAGAAGTGGCACCAGTTTATACAATCAAATATATGTCACACAGAGTGGCCTACTGTTTATTCATACTTTTGTGATTAAAACTTTTTGAAAGCACAAATTCCATTTCCTTTTGTGAGAGATTGTCTAAATTACGAAGCACATAAAGTATACTATGTTTCAAGGGTATGCCTTTTGCATACCTCTCAACTGTCCCTATTTAGGAGGGACAGTCCCTATTCTGTGCCAAAAATCCTGTCTCCTTCTTCAATTCAAATGTAAAAATTGCAAAAATGTATTTATCAACTTCTTTTAGCTGTCAAATCCAATAAGCCCATTTAATGATTGTATATGACCATTGAATTGAATAGAATCACTGTAATCTATAAACTTTGGATTTGTTATATGGAACAAAAATGATCAGTTTCCATTAAGCCTTTAATGATGGAAATCAAAGCGGACCAAACCGATGGAATGCTTATCAGGAACGAAAAACTGCAGATAAAATGTATTGGTTGGAATTATATCAAGACCTATGTTTAATAGAAAATTGCAACATTTATAACAATGCGCAAAGATGGGGACGTTCAGTTCCAGGATGTGTGGAGTTCTACATTTACTTAAATTTTTCAGTCTTCAGAAACACCTATGTACTAAATAAAGGAATATGAAAGCAGAAAATGAAAGTCCTGGGAAGTGACAGTCCTCCATTGAGATAGATCAGTGGTTCCCAAACTTGTTAGGTTCAAGGCACCCTTAATGTTTCAGTATTTTTCTAAGGCACCCCAAGTCAAAATTTCAAGGTTGTATATCTGTACAGCGCTGCGGCATTTGCTGGCGCCATAGTGTAATGTACAGTGTTGGTGTTTGAAGGGGTGCTTGTATATAGATATTGTGTTTTAATACAGGAGTGTGTTTGTATGTAATGTTTGCGTTTGATTGCAGGGGTGTGTCTGAATGTAATGTTCACTTTTAAATGCGGATGTACATTTGTGTGAAGTATTTGTGCTTGAGTGAAGGGGTGTGTTTGTATGTAATATTCGTGTTATATTGCAGGAGTGTGCTTGTATGTTGTGCTGGTGTTTGACTGCTTGGATGTATGCACATACACTACCACATACATACATACATACTTACACAGATATTCATGAACATTAACACACAGATGCATATAAATACACTGACACATACACACATACACACAAATTCATATAGACATCGACACATACACACAAATAGATACACACACATAGATACACACCGACATACACACATGCACCCTGACACACACAAACATTGCTACATGCCAACACCATGACACAGATACTCACACTGACATAAAACACACACGCCCTGACACACAGATGCACATACAAAGATGTGTGTGCAGACAAAGAAGCACACTGACATATATATGTATATATATGTATACATACACACACACAGATGCACACCCTGACACACACACACACTCATAAACACCCTGTCACACACACACACACTCATACTCACTCACACACACACACACACACTCATACTCACACTCATACATACAAACACTCACACACATACACTCAAACTCATACACACACACTCACACACGTACACACACACACTCATACTCACACACACTTAAACTCATACACATACATACACTCACACACATACAAGTGATTTGTTTTTAATATCTCTAGCCACCCTCCTGTTAGCTTACATTATGTGTCAGGAGGGTGGCTTGGAGTCCTGTTGCTAGTGGGAGTGAGGGGTCTGGAGCTCTTCGTGCTCCTCTCCCCTCACGCTGCGGCTGCCTCCACCAGTGCTGTCTCCCTGCAGGATGCTGGGAGGAAGTGACAGGCTCACTTCCTCCCAGCCGGATGACATTACAACACCTATGTGTGCCTATGAGTTGCTGTGTGTCTGAAGGGTGCTGTGTGTGTTTGTGTGTGAATGGTGTAGTGTGTGTGTGTAGAGTGCAGTGTGTGATGGGTGCTCTATATGGGTGAGAAGTGCTGTGCATGTGTGAGGGGTGCTGTGCGTTTGTGAGGGGGGCAGTGCGTTTGTGAGGGGGCAGTGCGTTTGTAAGGGGGCAGTGCGTTTGTGAGGGGGCAGTGCGTTTGTGAGGGGGCGGTGCGTGTGTGAGGGGGCGGAGCGTGTGTGAGGGGGCAGTGCATGTGTGAGGGGGCAGTGCGTGTGGGGGCAGTCTGTGTGAGGGAGGGGCAGGCTGTGCGGGGGGACAGGTTGTGTGAGGGGCAGGCTGTGTGAGGGTGCAGTCTGTATGTGTGTGTGAGAGGGCAGTGTGTGTGTGTCTGTGTGTGAAGGGGGCAGTGTGTGTGAGGGGTGTAGTGTGTGTTTGTGTGTGACGGGTGCATAGGGTCTATGCTGTGTGTAGGTGGGTGAGATGTGAAAATCTATCTTAATGTCTCCCTCTCCCTTCTTCTTACCTTTTACCAGGGAGAGGATGCATAATGCTGCAAGACCTGGCTGTCCAGTAAATTGTATTTTCACTTTCGTCTGCAGCTCCTCCAGCTGCAGGCTGACTTTCAATACAACAAGCGAATGAATCATCAAAAGAAAAAAGAGTTACGCATGTAATTGTGTACTCTTTTGGATTTTTTAATAAAATTTTCCTTCTGGTATGTTTTAAGACATTTGCCTCAATTTATCAGAAAGAGACAAGTTTTGGTTATGCCATCTGAGTAGTAGGTTCTTGTATTCACTCAAGAATTCAGGAGGAGTTTAGGTTCTTGGCTCCTGCTAGAAGACTACAAGATATACAGATACCTACGATTATTGCACTTACATTAAACCGGTCTATAGACTTTCTTAGGACTGCAGTACACACTCTCCTGGATATTAAACGCATATGTGGTTTGTTGAATTTATACACTGTATTTCACTTTATGATGGTTTATGCAGGTTTCTCTTCACTGTTTATTGGATTTGTTATTGTGCCATACCTCCCAAGTGTTCCTATTAGGAGGGAAAGTCCCTATTTTGGGCCCAAATCTCTATGTACCCCTTTTCTATCCAAATGTCCTTCAGCAATATCCATACAGCTTGGGTCAGACAGTGTTGAATTTGACAATTAGTGTGTATGATGATGTCATTGCTCTGAGCAGGGAGTGAAGCAGGAGAAACTATAGAGACTGTCAGTTTTCAAACACTGTCTGACCCAAGGTGTATGTATATGGCTGAAGGATCATATCATATACTAAAGGCATTGATTAGGTTGTTTTTTTTCCGTTTTTTTTTTTGTTTGTTTGTTTTTTTACATATACTTAACAAAGAATCTATTTCCTCAAATGATAAAAGGATTATAGAAGCATATAATTTGACAGCAGATAAGAACCATTTGGTTCCTGGCCTTATCTTATAGTTAGGATAGCCTTATACCTATCCCACCCATGCTTAAACTCCTTTACTGGGTTAACCTCTACCACTTCAGCTGGAAGGTTATTCCATGCATCCACTACCCTCTCAGTAAAGTAATACTTCCTGATATTATTTTTAAACATTTGCCCCTCTCATTTAAGATTATGTCCTCTTGTTGTGGTAGTTTTTCATCTTTTAAATATAGTCTCCTCCTTTACTGTGTTGATTCCCTTTATGTATTTAAATGTTTCTATCATATCCCCCCCGGTCTCGTCTTTCCTCCAAGTTATACATGTTAAGTTCCTTTAACCTTTCCTGGTAAGTTTTATCCTGCAATCCATTAACCAGTTTAGTAGCCCTTCTCTGAACTCTCTCTAAAGTATCAATATCCTTCTGGAGATACAGTAATATTAAAAAATAGTGTTGAGGTGACATTGGCCTTTAACAGAGTTTTAGTTATTATAATTTACTACTAAATACACATGGCTTCCTTATTTGTCATTAATTTGTGATTGTGATTGGCATTTTATGATATTAATATTGCATCCCTAGACTTCTGTATTTTTTATCTTTACACTCTAGCCCTATTTAACGGCAAACATTTTTACCTCAGCTTTTTGATGTCAACATTCTATCACAGTTATGTGCCATTTGTATGGATCTTACCAGTTTGTTTAATAAATTTGCCTTACAATATTAAAAGCTAATGCCTGTAACACTCTGATCTATTGCTGTGGATACGGCTGTAGAGAACGGTACGGTCTCCATCACACAATGATGTGACCAACCACTGAGAACATGGCAGTCCATGAACGCTCCTGCCTTTGCCACATGCTGTTAAGTGACCTGCCACTGAGAACATGACAGCGAATACAACCGAATAAAACTGTCACATGTTGGAAGGAGACCTGCAAACGATTCATTTTAAAATATGTAAGAGGTTTGCAGGAGCTACAGTACATCAATGAATAACTACACACCCTAAGGAAGAGCACGCTGAACCAACAAAAGATGTCTTGTATACTGATTCTAGCTGGGAGCAATGATTATTGCAATAATTATTGCTCTAACTTATTCACAGATTTGATATATTGGAAGCAGACTTGCTGTGGTCTTCTGTAATACGCTTTGTTTACACTTTTCCCCACTGGTAGCTCGCTGTATCCTCCTTACTTGAAGTTTGCACATTTGGGTCATGCTGCTGTGCAGAAATATTCTTTTACTAGAGGAGGCCAGACACCTTACATGAACAAATTAGTGGCATGGGGTTGGGAGGAGGAAATACGTAAGCAGCAGAGCTTAGCATCTCAATGCTTCAACCTCTGTCTACATTCCCTAGAGACAGGATATTTTGCTTGCTTTCCCTGTTAAGAAGGGATACGAGATGGAGGGGGCAGGGATCTCATTAAAATTATATGATAGGGCTGACCAAATCCCAGAAGGAAAGGAACCATGATTCTTAAATCTTATTCCCAGAGGCTAATTTATAGGTAAATTGCTCCACAATGACAAAAATTGGTAGGTATCTTTACGGTGATCATATTTCTCCTTTAACCCGGTCTATCTCTATGCATGTCATTATGTGTGTATGAATGTCAGTGTATGTATGTCTGCATGTCATTATGAATGTGTGTATGTATGGATGTCAGTGTCTGTATGTATGTATGTCTGTATGCATTTTTGTATGTCTATCTGTATGCATGTCATTATGTGTGTATGAATGTTAGTGTATGTATGTCTGTATGGATGTCAGTGTCTGTATGTATGTCTGTATGTATGTATGTGTGTATTCATGTCTGTATGTATGTCTGTATGCATGTATGTCTATCTGTATGCATGTCATTGTGTGTATAAATGTCAGTGTATGTATGTCTGCATGTCATTATGAATGTGTGTATGTATATCTGTCTGTATGAATGTATTTATGCCAGTATGAATGTATGTCTGTATGTCATTATGAATGTGTGAATGTCTGTATGAATGTATGTCTGCATGCATGTCTGTATGCATGTCTGTATGAATGTATGTATATCTGTATGCATGTCATTATGTGTGTATGAATGTCAGTGCATGTATGTCTTCATGTCATTATGAATGTGTGTATGTCTGTCTGTCTGTATGAATGTCTGTCTGTATGCCATTATGAATGTGTCTGTATGTCCTTATGCATGTGTGTCTGTATGTTTGTTAGTATGTGTCTGTCACTATGTACGCCTGTATGTCTGTATATGTGTGTATGTCTCAGTATGTGTGTGTCAGTATGTATGCCTATATGCGTATCAGTATGTGTGTCTGTTAGTATGTATCAGTGTGTGTGTGTGTATCTGTGTCCTTTTGTATCAGTGAATGTGTTTGTGTCTGTGTGTGTATTCCTGTGGGTGGGATTTTGAGGCGGTCTCCGTGGGCGGTTTTGGAGGCGGGCCCAGACCCTGAGCTCAGTTAGGGGCCCCAAAATTTCTGGTGGCGGCCCTGGAGGAGATTATCTATTATAAGAAAGCACAGTAGATGCCGCCCGGAGACTGTCCTTGCTCTGGATTAAAGGAAATGTTATGGGTTTTTTTATTTTACTGTTTTTTTTTTTTTTTTCAAAGGGAATATTCTAACTTTAAAAATGTTAAGAATTTTGGTATGGCTGGTAAGAACAGTGTGACAAACTGCCATCTGCCACTGGCTTTCTATGTGCCAAACTGCTCTGTTCCCTTGGCTTACGGAGAAGCCTGCTTGCCAGCCTCCTGCCTAATGACTATGGCCCTGGGGTGTATGGCCCTTTAAAAACATTAGTGGGGCTTATGGACTTTTATTTGACTAGTACTGGCCCTTTAAGCACAGTATATGGACATATTGAGACTTTTGGGAACAATGCCTCTTTAAGATTATGTCCCCAGACTTCTGTGTTAATGGCTTTTTCCCACTTGGTTCAGTAAATGGGGCTTGCTGAACCAAGTACTGTACAGGCGGACCACACAAAAGTGGAAGTGTGCGGCTAATTTACCTCCCAGGCTAGGAGGCTGCTGTAGGTACAGTCGACCGCTGGGTGGCCGCCGTTCATCCAGTCGAACACGTGGCAGCAGCCATTTTAATTCAGCTGATGTTTTACCTTCTCCAGACTTCAATGCATTCGACAATGCGAACGCTGTTCGGCAATTCGAACACCGTTCGACAGTTAATTCGACAATTCGAATGGTTGTTGTTCGTCTGTTTGAACTAACTTTAACATGAGA
Source organism: Pelobates fuscus (assembly GCF_036172605.1). Lineage (NCBI taxonomy): Eukaryota > Metazoa > Chordata > Amphibia > Anura > Pelobatidae > Pelobates > Pelobates fuscus. The sequence goes on along the minus strand of NC_086317.1, from coordinate 207,723,010 downwards.
AATAGATCGGCCGCACAGCCTGATTCTCTGGAAATGTTTTGGGCATGAAAATGTGCGTGCGGTCAGTCAAAATATGACTTCCGGCTATCTCCAGAACCACTGAACCAATTCTCGCGAATGTTGGATATGTTGTTCCCATAATTATACTGGTTATTGGTTATTAAAATTTCAGTTTTATTAAGATTGGATGGATAATCACAAAGTTATACAAATTGTGAAAAAGTATGTTTTTAGCTTGGTGATAATTGAGTTGATACAGTAATTAACTTAATTATCTCCCAAGCAGAGGGGAGGATTCTTACTGCAATAAGTGGGTGTGATTATCTATGTGCCTGTACTTGATTGGTTAATAAGTTCACAGTTTCAGTGCCCCACAAGGTCCACTTGCGTGGTAACCTTGTGGGAAAAGGTGCATAAAAGCAGCAATAAACGCTCAGTGGAGTCAGTTCTTCTTCACCCTCAATCTAGAGTCTTGTCTCCTATTGGGGGTAACCGGCTATATCACTACAAGGGATTGCTATGCTCTGCATGCTCCCTTGAATAATAACTTCTAAGCTCTTTTAAGAGCTTGTTCCTGCTTCACTCTCTTGGAGGATAGGTTCACCCCCTGGAGCCTGGAGCCTTGTCGTAGGTCCAGGGTGGGTAGGAGACGGCGAGACCCCAACCAAGTTACCCCGGTTCGTGGGGTCTGTGGTGGTTGTGGTGTCTGGCGGAGCGCTTGTTGCCCTCTGGAAGCGCTAGGAGCATCCAGTAACGGAGGTACCCAGTCGGGGTGCCAGGTGGTCCGTTACAAACATGGGTTTCTAACTATGCGCTTCTAACACAGCATATTCATTTTTGCTAATTTGTCTTCAACTTAATTTGTTTTGGGTGACAAAGCAGAAATCTTGTGTTTGATAACCATGACAATTTAAGATTTTATATAGGATTTGCACATTTGAATCACTGATTTTAGAAGCAGACACATGATTGCTCATTTGGTCGAAATGACAGTAAGCCATCTGGCTTATATGAGAATTTCTTATCAATTTGGACACTTTGTCTGAATTTTGGCTTCCATGACTCAATTCAGACCATATGTAATTTATTATAATAAACACAGAATTCCACTGAACCAAAAACCAAATTGCAAACATCATATAAAAAAGCAAAGTGATGACTATATAGCTGGGCAATATCATATCAGCCAAAATTTCGATATTCAGTTTTCAATTCACACCAGTGAATTTGCATATATACATCTATAGAATCCATACATTTAAATTCACAGTTTGTGTGTTTGTGCATATATAAGTAGTTCAGACACAATATTAGTATACGATTAATGTGCTTCTTGTCTCTTTAAGTGAAGGAATGCGGTTAGTCTGAACAAACCCTATTCATGTCAAGGGTCAGACATTAGATGGATGCGAGCTTGGGAATCAGAAGTTAAAGGTCAGACGTAGCCTGGGAATGTCACTAATATAGAGTTTAACAATACATACTTTTCCTTCCCAATAGTAGAGTTTAGACTCTTATTTTACAGCATTTTTCTTATGTGGATTATAATCCAGCAAAATAAAAAATAAAAAATCATTTTGGAAGTATCCTTCAATTAAAACACAGTTATTTCTATTCATATCCCAGTAAACTTTATCAAATAATGTTCATTATTATTTTCATAATTATCAATATTGATGCGACATGCTCAGGATTACGCTATAGGAACAGCTCAATGCTAGACATTTAAAAACAGTTAGGTGACCAATAGTCATTAGACAGCCACTAGAGGTAGAGTTAACCCTACAATAAAATTATTGCAGTTTCTCAATAACTGCAATAATTACCATTGCAGGGTTAATCTGACATGGATAGTGCACCCAGACCACTTCAACGAGCTGGGCATCTTTGCATATGTCTGGGTGCCTACAGTGTCCTTTTTTAGGTGCAATCAATAGATTGTACTTGAGAAACTGATAAATAGATTAAAATATCTTCTTGTCTGCCATTTGATACTTTCTCTCCAGGACTGTCAATGCTAACAGATAGCCATGTTAGGTTGAGAAATGTATTTCACATATATATTTGACAAAAAAAACTTTTATTATGCTATTTCTAAGCATCTTAGTTAGTTCATTTTTAAAGTACACAGGAATGCACAATTTGGTTTCAGATTAAGTACAAAGTGTAGTTTTTGAAACTCTAACTGTTCTTAATGTCAAATTGTTTTGTAGAATTTTGACATAAAACAGGCTATCCCCTGCACCAATAGCATATTTTCTATTCAGATACACTGACTATGGGAAAGTTCTGCATTGTCCTGTGTGATTCTGTCCCTTCTGCTGCCATGCTAAGTAAAATTTTGTGTTCACTATCTAATCAATTTTGGACGAAATAATATTTGGTTGAGTGAGCTGGGTTAGCCTAATCCCAGCAATTTCAGCCTAAAATTATTATCCAAGCAAGAAAACAGCCTAGGAATAATTTGTATTTTGGCCTTTATTTACTTGACAATGAATTAAGGTTAACCGAAAAACACATTTGATGATTTTAGTCCAGAATAACTAAAGTGGAAACTTATCCTGCCATATTTCCAATACTTTGTAGTGAATAAGATCCATTTTGTTTTGTGGTTTTGGAACCAGAAGTGTGTGTGGTTGGGCCAGAAGGGGGCAACAAGGGTGAGTCCACCTTGTAAATGGATGAGCCTATCCAAAAATGGGAAGTGTCAGCGTCTTAGGCCAGCCCCACTCAGGGTGAAGCACTCTGAGCATCGGCTTAATGCCCTGACAGAACTCTGCACGGCACAAGAAAGAGCATCTATGGGCATGCGCAAGGGGTGAGTCAGGCACACCCTAATACAGAGCAAATTGCCCTGCTTAGCCCTCAATGGGCATTTTTGCATGCATTTGGATTTACTTGTTATGTTTTGAAGACAGACACATGAATATTTCTATATATACCCTTTTTTCATTAAAGCAAAAAATGCAGGATTTCAAAATGAGTAATTTTTGAAAATAAAGTTTAGAAGGTAATTTCCTCTTTATGCACATCCTAATTCAATATGATGCATGTAACAATAAGAGCATCAAATGATGCAGTGGCTCTATGCAGTTTAGGTACATTGGGTATTAAAGGGACACTATAGTCATGAGAACAACTACAGCTTATTGCATTTTTTCTGGTGAGTATATTTATTCCCTTCAGGCTTTTTGCTGTAAACACTGTCTTTTTAGAGAAAATACAGTGTTTACATTACAGCCTAGTGATAATTCCACTGGCCACTCCTCATATGACTACTAGAGGTGCTTCCTGGGGCAGTGCTACAGAGTAAGCAGCACTGCCGTTCAGTGTCTCCACCCTCTGCATTCAGACACTGAACTTTTCTCATAGAGATGCACTGATTCAATTCATCTCTACGAGTAGATGCTGATTGGCCAGGGCTGTGTTTGACTACTTAGTCACTTGAATACAAGTAAGATTTTACTATATTTAGCCTAGTGATAATTCCACTGGCCACTCCTCATATAGAAACAAAGAATGTGACGGCAGATAAGAACCATTCGGCCCATCTAGTCTGCCCAATTTTCTAAATACTTTCATTAGTGCCTGGCCTTATCTTATAGTTAGGATAGCCTTATGCCTATCCCACGCATGCTTAAACTCCTTTACTGTGTTAACCCCTACCACTTCAGCTGGAAGGCTATTCCATGCATCCACTACCCTCTCAGTACAGTAATACTTCCTGATATTATTTTTAAACCTCTGTCCCTCTAATTTAAGACTATGTCCTCTTGTTGTGGTAGTTTTTCTTATTTTAAATAGACTACTAGAGGTGCTTCCTGGGGCAGTGCTGCATTGATTCAATTCATCTCTACGAGGAAATGCTGATTGGCCCGGGCTGTGTTTGACTACTTAGTCTCTTGAATACAAGTAAGATTTTACTATATTTAGGGAGGCAAGAGGGGGCAAGGGGAGCTAGACGGTGGTTTTAACACTACAGGGTCAGGAATACATGGTTGTGTTCCTGACCCTACAGTGTAGGGATCGACCGATTATCGGTTTTACCGATATAATCGGACGATATTCGGTATTTTCGGCAATATCGGTATCGGCCAATAGAGACACAGATATTGCCGATAATACCTCCTAGGACCGCCGGACTCATTACAAGCCCGGGGACCTGGGGCGGCCGGCAGCAAGCACTGACTTACCCTCCCAGCCATGTTACCATGGCAACGCTCCGTGCGGCACTAAGTGCAGCGAGATTTACACTGGGGAGCTGGAGGAGCTGCTGGGAGGTAAGTCAGCGCTTGCTGCCGCCCCCCCAGGACTTAACAAACCACCGGACGACCAGGGAATACTATATCCCCCCTCCCTGGTAAGAAGCAGGGAGGGGGGACTAAAAGAAAAAAAAAATTGAAATATAAAAAAAAATTATTAACATAAAAAAATTCCCCCCCACACACAAATGACATCACTACACAAACACACTACACATACTGCATTACATACATGCACACTACACAAACACACACACACACTGCATTACATACATCACTACACAAACACACACACTGCATTACATACATCACTACACAAACACACACACACACAGCATTACATACATACACACACACACTGCATTACATACACACACACTACACAAATACTGCATTACATACATACACACACTACACAAACACACACTGCATTACATACACACACACTACACAAACACACACTGCATTACATACACACACACTACACAAACACACACTGCATTACATACACACACACTACACAAACACACACTGCATTACATACATACACACACTACACAAACACACACTGCATTACATACATACACACACACTGCATTACATACACACACACTACACAAACACACTGCATTACATACATACACACACACACTGCATTACATACACACACTGCATTACATACATACACACATACACTGCATTACATACATACACATACACACACTGCATTACTTACACACACACTACATTATATACACACACTACACAAACACACACTGCATTATATACACACACACTACACAAACACACACTGCATTATATACACACACTACACAAACACACACACACTGCATTCACTTTACCCACACTACACACTCTGCATTCACTATACACACTACACAAATACACACAGCTCCCCTGTCTAAATACACTTCATCCACTACATGTGGCATGTATATTTTGTGCATTTACCGTTAGAAATAGTTGATTTTTTCAAAATGGTAAATGTACAGAATATTGGCAAGTTATCGGCTATCGGCCTGAAAGTTCACAGATTATCGGTATCGGTATCGGCTCTAAAAAAATCAATATCGGTCAATCCCTACTACAGTGTTCCTTTAATGGTGGGAAGGAACAACAAAATCAGGACAACTGGGAGGTAGAGCTTCAAGCCTCTACTACCGTGTTCTACATTCCTAATACGCAGTCAACCTCTCATTAAAGGGACACTAGTTACTTAGACCAATTCACTTCAATTAAGTGGCCTGGTTGCAGTGTCCCTGCAATTAAAAAATCGATTGCAGTTTTTAGAAACTGCAATTCATTGCAGGGTTAAGTCCACCTCTAGTGACTGCCATTCTGAAAATCACTACAGGTGCTTCTGATGCACTGAACAAGTAGAATTTGGTCATGTGACACAGAAGCCCATAGGAAAGCATTGAATACAATGCTTTACTATGGGGAAGCATAAATGTGTGCTGTATGCTCACTGCACATACATAGTAGGTCCCCAATGCTCCTCTAGGAGGAACATTCAATTGGACCATTGCGGAGTAGGCCATGCCTCCTCAATTATGTTGTAGGTGGTGGAAAGGTGAGTAGCGCTTTGGGAGCTGGAAAATGGTAAGTAAATTGTTTATTTTATTAACGAGGGGGGGGACAAAGAGGGACAGGGCAATATAGCATTAGGAATAAAGATTTGTATTCCTAACACAATAGTGTTCCTTTAAATAAACCCTTTTAAAGCTTCTCTTGTTTAGAAATGCATTTTTTTTAAATCACAAGAGAAATCACAAAAATATTGAGTCTACAAGATGATCTGATTAAATATATAAATAAATAATCTTTATAAATGCATCATTTTTTTTAATCAGTGCCAATTTTCATGAACAATATGGCAAGGTGGTTGACATAACTGAATAAATGAGGCATTACTTATAGAAACATAGAATGTGACGGCACATAAGAACCATTCGGCCCCTCTAATTTAAGACTATGTCCTCTTGTTGTGGTAGTTTTTCATCTTTTAAATATAGTCTCCTCCTTTACTGTGTTGATTCCCTTTATGTATTTAAATGTTTCTATCATATCCCCCCTTTCTCGTCTTTCCTCCAAGCTATACATGTTAAGATCCTTTAACCTTTCCTGGTAAGTTTTATCCTGCAATCCATGAACCAGTTTAGTAGCCCTTCTCTGAACTCTCTCTACTGTATTTATTTTGCAACTGTTTTAGAATGAATGGAAATGCTTACCTCCTCATCATGTCAGTTTTATTTTTTTAATGGGTGGGCAGGTATTCTTTTTTTTAATTTTTTTTTTTATACAATTTGTGACCAATAACTTGGGTACCAAGAGTGTACGGATGAGGTGGAAAAAAGAATGGGTGCATATTATAAAGAGGGTGGCAAAGTCGGTAAGCCGGTGGGAACAATGTCTCCTGGTCTTTAGTATAAGAGCTTGGGGCACTTACTCAGTGGCCCGCATAATATAATATGTCTATCCCACTAAAACAGGGGTTCCCAACCCAGTCGTCAAGTACCCCCTACTAGTCCAGGATTTAGGAACTACCCTGTTGTTTCTAAAGTGTTTTTTTTTTCTTTTCAAAACACCTTAGATACAACTGGGTAATCCCTAAACCCTGGACTTTTAGGTGGTACCTGAGGACTGGGTTGGGAACCACTGCACAAAACCACTGTCAGGTGTAGTGACCTCTATTACCACACCACATATAATAATGAAAGACCTCCCTAAAGGGCCAAACGGACATTTTTCAGTAAAAGTTTAGTGTTTGTGCTTGTTTTTATTTTTGTTCAACAATTGTATTACCCATTCCACTTTCATTTAGTTGGAAATGTGTAACAAGAGAATTTAGTCTCTGGTAGTCTGAGATAGTCCACTTTTTTGATTTGGTCTGCAACACACTAGCGCCATTGCCATTTGTGGTCCTGCAGGCACTCAGTGGCCGGCAAAAAATGCCGCCCCCAAATGCCTCCCCTGTCATGGGGGTGGCCAAGAGATGGCCTGTTGGACACCCCCGCAGGCAGCTGTCTCCCTGTCACACGCGGCGAGAGAGCTGTGTCCTCTCCGATCTGCTCCCTCGCCCGCCGTTTGCTGATGCCAGGAGCCGGAATATGACGTCATATTCCGGCTCCCGGCATCAGTAGACAGCCCACGCGTGGCGAGTGGGAGCAGATCAGAGAGGACACAGAGAGGACACAGCTCCCTCGCCGCATGTGACAGGGAAACAGCCGCCCGCCACACTGAAGGGACAGGTCCACGCCAGCTCTCCAGGTAGGGAGGCTGGGTGGACTTTTTTAAATTGAAAAAATAAATAAAAAATTGTGTGTATGTCTGTGAGTGTGTGTGTGTGTGAGTGTCTGTGTATGTCTGAGTATGTGTGTGTGTGTGTCTGTGAGTGTATGTGTGTCTGTGAGGGTGTGTGTGTGTGTCTGTGAGGGTGTGTGTGTGTCTGTGAGGGTGTGTGTGTCTGAGTATGTGTGTCTGTGAGTGTATGTGTGTGTGTCTGTGTGTGGGGGTGTCTGATTATGTGTGTGTGTCTGTGAGTGTATGTGTGTCTGAGTATGTGTGTGTGTATCTGTGTGTGTGTGTGTGTCTGAGCATGTGTGTGTGCACCTGTCGGTGTGTGCACACGTGTATATATATATATTTATATATATATATATATATATATATATATATATATGTGTGTATATTATTATTATTTGGGGCGGGGGGGTGGGGGGGCGGATATTGGGTGAGTTCCCACACTTTATTCCCCAGGACTTGACCCCTGCACTCAACCCAAGTGATATATAAGCAAAGCAGTTAAATTGTAAGTTGTAGATTTTTTTGTGCTTCAGTCAGGTGAAAATGTGCAGTTTACCTGATACAATAGATATTAAAAATGAGCATTTGCAAGGGACACAGACAGTTTTGTATTTATGAGGCTAGCATGTTTCTGAGCACTGTACATAGGATGATAAATCTTATCATTTTAAACCATCTGTGTATCTCTATAAAAATGTCAAGTCAATGTAAACTAGCATAATTCATATACAAAACATAATTTAAAAAGGTCTTTATTCTGCAAGTTTCCGACTTAGAAAGTTTATGTTCTCTATCTTTGTCTATCTCTTCTTTTATCTGTCTCTCATGTACTGCACTAAGATTGAAATTCAAAGAATTATTATATATTCAGAAAACAGAACTGGCATATAGTTTTAAAATACAAATATTAAATGCTAGTTATGCAGTAAATGTTTATATGTATATGTTTTACATGATATATATATTTATATATATATATACTATAGCATATTATATAATAGTATATCACATATACAAACATATCCATACATGTAAACAAATACTATATATTTAAATATCAAACAGCTTCACCCACAGAGGCCAGCTTAGATTGGTAGAAGAGCTTGCAATCTAACCCATTCTATATTATGGTCCAATAAAAGAGACATCTGCAGCATAACAGGAAATAATAGACTTGTCAATATAGCAACGACAATGTATTAGCAATACCATAAGTCATAACATTTTTTTTATTATTATTATTATTATTGCTCACCAGCTGTAGGCAACAGATTCCAACCAAGGTACATCTTCCACTACATTTACCCATTCTGGATGGATATTATCCCATACACAGCCGGCGTTGATGCAGCGTAATCCTTATTTTAAGGTGAAATCCTTAAGAAAATGTCAGCTTCTCAGCCCAGCATTTTCTGCATATTTTCTTCTGTAAAGAAAAAGGCCTATGGAGTTTACTGGACCATTATTAAGGATACAGACTTGCAAATCTTCATCCTATACAGGAGAGGAGGAGCATTCAACCTTGTGTCCTCTTTGTGTTGGTCTATTGTGTGTTTTGTGTACGAGCTTGTGGGAGGGGGGTGATAGGAGTGGCAGGCAGAGGGGACAAGCCACACACACCCACCCTGGAAGGATTCACCCTCCTCCCCTCCTCCTGTGTAGTAAGGGAGCATGCTATTCACAGCTTCCTGGACAGTCTCTGTGTGTGGAGAAAGGAGGATGCTACTGGGAATGTGGGGGAGAGTAGAGACTAGATTTCACCCAGAGTACCCCCCTCCTTTTTTTTCAATTCAATGCCCTCCAGGGTATAAGTGCCAGCTGCAAAATCTCTATTGTTATTATGCAGAAGCAGATTGGTCCATATTGCACATTGAAATCAGCCCTCTTCAATTCTGGTCTTATTCTGCTTTGTTCCTCACAACCCTTTCGTTGCTGGCTGATATTAGGCTTAGAATGTTTAGAACTTCATGTGATGGTTGTTTATATAAGAAGGTGTAATGACACAATGTATGTCTTTGTCTGCCTTGCACAAACTGGAGTTCTAGGCGTTTCCTTTGTGATTTAATTTCGGTCTGTGATGGGGATGTATGAGGATTGGGGTTACAAGGTTTACTTGTGCTATTTGCATTTCTTATTTCATAGGATTATTTCACCAAATCTTTTTCTATAGAGTAATCCACTGTCATCGACTGCATTTCCCGATATTACCCGACGCCCCCGCCCCCATCAACTTGACATTGTTCTGCATGTGCCCCTCACAGTCTCACAGGCTAGCTACACTAATCTGCTGCTTTCTTAGCAGATTCTGTATTTTTGAGGCTCAACTCCACTTGAGCTAATGCTGCCCACTTGACCTTCCCTCTGTATGTAGTTGATCTGTAATCCCCTCATAGTTTACCCTAGAGACTGTACCCTCACCATGTGCTAGGGCTGACCTACCCTCCAACAAATCCTTTGTGCAGAGCCTTTGTGTATTCTCCCCAAAATCTATTTTGACAAAACTAAAAAAAAACTATTCCCTGCTAATCCGTGGTGTCTAGCCAGCACAGGATATTGACCACTTCATAAGCAATAATGACATTATTAAAAATTACCAGAATACTAATGTTTTCTTTGCATGAACTATCATGTCTACACCAGTTAAAATAAATATGTGTGTTAAAGATACAGGATTTGCTTTTTTAAATTAATTTCATTGTTGCATGATTTTAGAGACAGGCTGCAGGAAAATAATAGGAGACCCATTTGAAATGAAAGTGTCATTGTGATTGGCTGCCTCTGTTATTTAAGCCAATCAAAATATATCTAGGATTTAAATGATGGTGAATGCAGTAACTAGCCTATCCACAGTACAGATATGACGACAAATTACTGGCAATCCCAGTCTACTGTAAAGCGCAAACATTTTGGAACATTAAATGCAGTGCCAGTAATGGTTCATGACTTTCTATGCCATTTAAAAAAATGCATTCTTTTCTTTATAAAAAATTGGATTTAATTTGAAGCATTACTGTTTCGTTACGCCTTATATTATATGTAGTATTTGTGCCAGTGCTGCTCCATTAACTCCATTAACCAATGTTGGCAATCAGAAATTTCAGGGCCCCCTCACCTAGCTTCACACTCCTTGCCACATAAATGGTCATACACACACTCTTTCAGAATAGACACACACTCATTGCCAGACACAAATACACACTGTCATGTGCACACACGGTCACATATGCAGGTACACAATGTGAGAAAAACACAGATTCACGCTGACAGACACACGTGCCACACACAGATGTGCATAGGCACAGCATCAAACAGACACACAGCTGGACACACAGTCAAACACACTTTCATACACTGTCAGACATGCACATAGCCAGAGACGTCAGAATACTTTGTCAAACAGACACACATCCAGACATACACAATCACACACATAGACAGTCAATGATACACACACACACACACATTATCAAAGAGACAGACAGGCAGAGATACACACACACAGCTAGAGATACACACACACACACACACTGGCAAACAGACACACAACCGGATATACACATACACTGTCAAACAGCCAGACTGACACACAATAAATACACTCACACTGTCAAACTGACATACAGCCAGAGACACACACCCTTAAACAGTCAGATACTTACAAATACAAATCCCCAACTTTTTCCCTCCACATTAACTAACCATAAATATCCCCTGCTCCTATCCTTTACTCCTCCCAGGCAGTCCTACTTCAGAGGAGCATTGTGAGAGACAGAGGGCGGCAATATAACAACCCACATCCCCATCCTCTCTACACAGACCTGACGCTCAGCTACCAGTTACAGCAGATCTATGGTAATGCTGGGAGGAAGTGATATCTATGAAATTACTTCCTCCAGCTCTGTGGCCTGTTATAGAGCTTTGCTGCTCTCGTATAATAACAGAAGTTTTACTTACTGTTTATAACTTTTCCTTAGTATAGCAGAAGTACAGGTGGGATGTTCAAACTAAACCTGGATGAGTAGCCTCTAAATAAAATATGTTATAAGTTAGGCAATACACTACCCTTCATACTCTAAATAAAAGCACCGAACCGAGCTCCCAGTAGTGGCAATAATTAAAGAACACAGAGGCCAAGTAATGCAAATTATTACAAAAAGAGGGAAATCTGTACTACCGCTATACTAAGGAAAAAAATATCTATGGTTAGGAAAATGTCTGTTTTTCCTATCATATAAGCAGCAGTACAGTAGGAATATAGGAAGATACCCAAAATATGGGTGGGTCATTTAGATAACATCAGCTTGGTGCATCTTACACCAGAAAGAAGCCTCTGAGACTTTGTCCAGGGGTTCAAAGAGAGGGTCACAGACATAAATCCTATAGCGGAAAGAAGGATTTCTGAGGTGGACGTTGAAGCCAAATAGCATTAAAAAATCTCCTGATAAGAATATGGGAGGACAAATCAAAACAGAAGAGCTGATACTTGAACCGTCAGAGCTTTAGAAAATCTGTCTTGAAGAAACCTAAGAGTAGCTTGAACCGGTGATAAACTGAACACTGAAGCAGTCATGGTCTCTGCACCACACAAGGAATTTGACCAGATTTTCAAGTAGATTTTTAGTAGTAGATTTTCTTGTAGAACCAATAAGGAAGTTTAATAATACTTTCCTCCATACCTTGTTTTCAGAATTAACCTTGCAATGTATAGGCTGTTAGTCTGCACATCTGCAGTTTCTTTAGGATTTTTTTTGTTTTCCAATATTGGTTCTGAGAGAGGAAACTCACGATTGCCTATGGCCATCTGTTTTAACTACGAGAACCAACTTCAGCTTGGCCAATCTGGAAAGGTGGCTATCAGTGTTTTCTTATCCGATCTGATCTTCTGTAGAATTAGGGCAATGGGAGGAAAAAGCCGTTTTGAATTTCTAAGTCATCGCAAGACCATATAAAAAAAATCAGGATAATCTTTCATGAATAGGGAGATGAATATAGACACCTTCCTTGTTTTGCTCTGTTGCCATGATATCTGGACCAAATTTCCTTGTTTTTTTTTTAGAAAACCTTTGGATCCAGAGACTATTCAGTCTGTGTCTCCTGTGCTCTGCTCAAGTCATCCACGATAACATTGTCTATTCCTCTGATGTAAATTGCTGAGATGAATTGAAGCTTTTTTTTCTGACCAGGACATGATTTGTGCACAAAAGAGAGAAAGAGTTTTGACTTTCATGTCTCGCTTGTACAAGTATGTGACTGTTGTGAGGTTGTCTGATTGCATTGGATTCTCTGATTGAATTCTTACAGCTCTTCCTATTAACCAGGATTCGAAGATGACCAATGTTTTCAGTACTTCTTTCATTTCCCTAAAGCTGGAAGAACGCACTGCCTCTTATGTTGTCTATTTTCCTTGACACATAAATGTAGTAAGATGAGCACCTAAACTATTTTTGAAGTGCCTTTAGTGATTATTACCCAGCTTCTTTGTCTGAATGACAGGCCAATATATAGGAATTTTGACTGAATCCACCATCTTAACTGACTCCGAACATTTGTTAAAAGGATGAACTTTGAACCAAAAACTTCCTGCTCATCTGAGCTGGATTGAAGGATATTCCATTGAAGTTGACTCATTCGTGATCTTTCCCATTTCACAGTTTTAATGGCTGAGGTTAGGATGCCTAGACTGCTCATTTTCTTTCTGATAGAGCTCGCTGCATTTGCACATATTGAGACAACCTCCTTTATGGTCTTCTTGATACAAAAAGGAAGCGAGAAAGACATGGGGTGGAATGAGACTTTCCAGTTCACCAGCCATCCATTTTCCTGCATTGTCCGGAGTGTAAGATGAAGACTCAAATACGCTTTTAGGAAGCAATCAGTTTTTGTTTTTGTGAAACTTCTTGGAGCCGTAGAAAGGCCAACGGAAGAGTCTTGAATCCTTCCCGATTTGAGCTGGTTGCCACAGGAACATGAAGGTAGGCATCCTTTAGATCTAAGGTGGCCATATAGTCTCCTCTGCATAACATATGAGTGACTGATAAAATTGTCTCCATCCGGACGAGACGTGTGGAACATAGGGGTAGAAGGGACGAACCCTGCATCCCTACGGACTGTAAAGCCCAAAACAGTTTAAAACAATCGGACTCCCTTTGAAGTGTTCTATATATCTATACTCTTTTTTTTTTATTACTTTCTTTGTTTTTTTTCTTTCTTTTTGTTTCTTTGTTTCTCTTGTTTTAGCTGTTAAAATGTATTTCTTGTCAGACAGGATAGAGCTGATCCACCACCATACTCCCATGCACTCCTTAACACACGGCAGTACGGCCATAGATTATGGTAGACCTGACTTAACCGGCACCCTTTTCCTCTCAAGATGGGGGCTGTACAATACTACCAGCCCCAAGGCACCCAAGGCCACACGGCGCCGCTCACACCCAACACACAGAAGCCAGGCCACTAAGGCACCAACCACCACCTCCCCCCCCCCCCTCCCCTGGGTTACGGGGCAGTTTAACTCATCTAAAGTGTCATGAGACATGAGTTTTTAGCTCCATGCGAAGCACATAACACTATTTTTAATACCACTGTCCGCGCAAGACACGCAGCAAGCTGAACTACCACAACAAGGCAGCGCAGATAGGCATCAGCGGCACACCAAGCACACCTACAGTAACATGTACCCAGCCCACACACCACGAACTACATATCCACATTACAGATAGGTAAGCAGGATACTCGATAAATAAATATAAAATTGCAGTTCAAACATAGGCCATGTAATTGATATATACTGTTTGTTTTAACACGCTTGTTATAGCGATCATGGCTTGTCCAGCCGACTTGTTACACCTTGCAAATGAAAAATAAATTATTAAAAAAAATAAAGAATTAAAAAAAATTGTCTCCATCCGGAATCTTTGATACTGAATGTACTTGTATACATTTTTTAAATCCAGGACCAGATGACAGATAATTTCTTGTTTTTGAACTAGAAAGAGCCTTGAGTAGACACTTTGAAATTGTTCTCTTTTCGGAAACATTTTCTATGACAACTTTCTGAAGAAGAATTAGTGATTCAGCAAGCAAATTATCTGCCTTTACGTGGGAGCAGTGGTGTACTAAGGGGAGTGTGGGGTGGGGTGGGGGGGGGGGGGTGGCGGTCCACCCCGGGTGCCACTCACTAGGGGGGTGCCCAGGGCAGACTGTGTCTGACCCGACACCAGGAGGGGGCCTGGCGGCTTGCTCAAAGTGCCGCCGGGTGCAATGCCCCTCCTGCGCCCATCCCAGACACCGGTCTGCAGCTCCACGTGATCTGAGCAATCAGAGCGTTTACTGGGTCTCGCGAGATTCATGGTCTGCAGCTCTGCGGAGCTGCAGACCGGACATTATGGCCACTGGACCACCAGGGAGCCCACTGGACAACCAGGAAATTAAGGTATAGTCCGTCCGTCCCTCACACCATCACCCCTCTCTCACATCACCCCCTCTCTCATCATCACCCGCTTAGTGCTAAATACATTAAAAAAAATTACAAACACTGCTCGGTGCTAAATTCATTAAAAGAAATTGTGGGTGTTATTTTTACATTTTTATGCTGGGGGGGAGAGAGGGGGCCAAATATAGGATCCGCCCCAGGTGCTGGTCCTCCCTTTATATTCCTGTTTAGTTTTTACTAATTGTTTTCCTATTTCCTGTATTCCTGTTTTGGGGCATATTGCCTAAACCTCTATTATTTCACCTTCTACTTACTCACCTCTAATTCTGTCGTCCGTCCCGCCCCCCCCCCCTTTATCTTTATTATTCCTTTTCTCTGTTTATCTTGTTATTCATATTGTTTGATTTGCCTGAACTATGCCTAAAGAATCAAATAAACCCCGGCATAAGTCTCCTGCCTGACCTGCACAGAATCATGACAGAGTTTTTTTTTTGTGTCTGGCATTTGTTTTTTAAGTTCTTTCAGTGGATAGGTGGACTAAGCAGTTTGCATCTTTTAAAGTTTACATAAAGCAGGCTTAGAAGCTGTGTCTGCAGTCCAAGGTTTAAGCCCGATTGCCCTTCTGACCCACATAAGTTTTTTTTTTGTTTTTTTTTGTAATTTCATCAATGATTTCCCCCACTTCCCCTCTGTCTGAGAGCGCTATTTGAAGGGAAGGTTCAACAGATACTATCGAACAATTGCTCCCTAAAAGCAAGGGGGAGCTTCCTTGTTTCACCCCCCCAGGAACGCACGTAAAAGCACTAATCTTGTGGAACTAATTTCGGGCAGGATTTATCAAACTGCTGGTTAAAACGTTATCACTATGGCATTTCTGCAATTCTTTATGGATCTGAGTGCTCTTTTGCCAGAATGGGCGCTCGGATCAGACCTTTCCAGGGATGTAGCACATATGGGGTTTCATGCTTTTTGGGTTTTTGTATGTTGGGCTCTCTGTGTCCAGTAGATAATTAGTTTAGACCCGAATTTCAGTTTTGGTCAAGTTTAGTTTAAGAAAGTGGGCAGCCATCCAGTTAGAAATAGCAGAGAGGCAGTCAATACACTAGTCAAGAGGGACGGGGAGAGATCAGGAGAGGACAGGTAGATTTGCGTGTCATCTGCATATAAATGATAATGGAAGCCAAAGAAGTTTACCAAGGGAGGCAGTATAGATGGAGAACAGTAGAGGACCAAGTACTGAAACCTTGGGGGACACTAACAGAGAGGAATTGGGGAGAAGAAGCAGAGCCAGCGAAAGAAACACTGAAAGAGCGCTGGGAGAGGAAGGAGGAGCACCAGGAGAAAGCAATATGTTGTAGACCGATATTGCGCAGGAGGAGAAGAAGCTGTTGATGATCAACAGTGTCAAAAGCCGCAGACAGGTCAAGGAGAATTAGGATAGAGTAGTGACCATGAGATTTTGCAGTGAGTAGATTGAATACTTTGGTCAGTGCTGTTTCCACAGAGTGCTTAGCGCGGAAACCTTATCTAATAAACCTCTAAAACCGTATCTAATAAACCCCTGAAAGATTTGCTGGTGATTTCACCGGCATTTTGACAGTCCTGATTTTTGGATCCTGTTTTAGTTTCAAAAGCAAGATACCAGTAAACTGTCCCCAACAAGCATAGCACAAGCGCATCGTTAGACGAACTCTCACTATGTTCAGTGTTCAGGGCACTAGTGTTCAGGGCACTAGGATGCTGAAACTGTGCTCCCTGCAGGGTCTGCTCTTGTTGGGCAAGCCTGAATGATGGACAGGCAGGTGTGCCATTAAGCCAGACTGATCTGCCAAGCTGTCGGGTGGAATGCCCACTTTCTGGCCAGGTCTGGCCATTTGGCGGTGCCAGTAAGGCAATCACATCACTGGCCCACTCCCTTCCCCCTCGCACCGCGTCTTGAATCGCATAATGATGAATTTTGGAGGTTAGGTTTCTTTTCTGTTAGTGGAAATTCGAAACCAAAAATATTGACCAAATTTTAGCCAAAACTAATGAAATTATGTTGGATGAATTCATACCAAAAATATTCACAGTGCACTGTGACAAACTGCCATTTGCCACTGGGCATTGGAGAGGACTGATCGCTAGCCTCCTGCCCTGCGACTATGGCCCTGGGATGTATTGCCCTTTAAGAACTGCATTTGGGCATAATGGATATTTGTATGCTGTTCCTGGCCCTTTAAATACTTTGGAGCAGTGTTACAACGTTTAAACTGGCACTTCGAATGCAGTAGAAGTGCCAAAGTCGTTGAAGTGCCGAAGTCGTCGAAGTGGCTGCCATTCGACAAACGAACACGTGGCGGCGGCCATTTTAACTTATTCGACCGCTGACCCGTACCTTCTTCGACACCGTGGCTGGAGACTAAGTCCCGCTCGAAGTTTTGAACGCTCGTTCGAATGGGACTTAGTCATTTTCTCAGTGTAAAATAGACCGACCGCACAGCCCAAATCCATGGAACTGTTTTGGGCATGAAAATGTGCTTGCGGTCGGTCATAAAGGACTTATACCTATCTCCCGAACGGCTGAACGGATTTGAATGATTTTTGGGTATGTTTGTATTTGGAATGTGCTGATTAATAATATGTACTTTTATTAATATTAGATGTATGGTTTTAGAGTTATGAAAGTTGGGTAAAAAGTATGTTTTAGACTATACGGATAATTGGGTTACCTCTCAGGCTAAGGGGAGGGAATCTGTGGGATGTAACCATTGTGTGATTGGGTAACGCATAATTATATGTGGGCATCTCCCTTGCAGGGGAAAATTGCATAAAAGCAGAGTGTGTGCCATTAAACCAGAGTTCTACTTCACCCTCAATCTAGAGTCCTGTCTCTTATTGGGGGAATCGCTATATCACTTCAAGGGATTGCTATGCTCTGCATGCTCCCTTGGATAATCACTTCTAGGCTCTTGTAAGAGCTTGTTCCTGCTTCACTCTGTTGGAGGAGAGGTTCACCCACTGGAACCTGAAGCCTTGTCGTAGGTCCAGGGTGGGTAGGAGACGGCGAGACCCCAACCAAGCTGCGGCGGTTCGTGGGGTCTGCGGTGGTGTCTGCGGAGTGCTTGGAGCCCTCTGTAAGCGCTAGGAGCATCCTTCAACGGAGGTACCCAGTCGGGGTGCCAGGTGATCCGTTACATGCACAAATCTAATTTATAGTACTGCTGAACACATTCAGAGTTTACAAAACTTCCAAAGCATGTTTAAACTCTGAAGGCTATATATTTCACATCACAAGTCACAAAAAAGAACAGATCTGTTTCAGTCCATTATATCAGGCTTTTATCAATATATATATATATATATGTGTGTGTGTGTGTGTGTATAGAAACCGTGTTCCACTAAATATAATGTGCTTGTATTATTAGTTTGTAAAAAATAAAATAAAAAAAGGCATACACAGAAAAAGTAAGCTATCAACACAAAAACAAGCACAAAGTCACTCAGTAATCCATTTATGCAGTATTAATTCATGGCATATGCTGCACAAGCTGCTTTGAGACAGTAGTGGAAGGCAGGTACAATTCAGTTTTACAGTAATTACTGAAAAAATCTAAATGGACTTTAGTAATGTTGTTTAAGTGTGGCGGCATTGTTTTCATATGCAGTGGATTGATAGGTCTATTTCCACAACATAGTGTTACAATATCATGCCCTTCTACAAATAAAGAATTGCATGGTATAAGAACTAGATATGTGCAATTCGTTTCGCTCCGAATGTAAATTCTGGCAAATTTCAGGCAATTCGGACATTCGGATGCTTCGAAAGTGCGAATGACGACAAGAATCTTGACCAATATGCTAATTCCTGGCACTGGGAGCCTTACAGATGTGTAAGTGGTTGTGGTGGCAGTCCAGGCACTGGGAGCCCTATACATGTGTAAATGGTTGTTTTGGGTAGTGTTTGGGAGCCCTACAGATGTTCAGAATTCCGAAGTTCCTGAATTGCCGAATTTCTGAAGTGCGGAACTGAACCAAATGCCATTGGTCTGAATTGCTGAAGCGGACAAATGTTTTTTACTTAGCCGAATTTCCGAACTGAACAAATTTTTTGCCCACGCACATGCCCTAGTAAGAACCACAGACTCTGCTATTAGGACTCTAGATCTTGTAATCATGACACACTGTGTACACACCCTACTTTTTGGCAGTGATTTGTGGTGGGCACTCTCATTTAATTTCTACAAGGCCCCACTTAGATACAAACCCTAATAAGTCTTATAATTACCAGATTTTACTATTTACATCACGTAAAGTCATGATTTTATTAACGACACGGAGGCGAGTATTATGCTGCAGTCTTTCTTTTCCCTCAGCAGCAAAGAAAAACTTTAACAATAATATGAACACAGGAAACAGTCTTTAACACATATCTTCCTTGGCAACCAATCAGCCAATCAGGTTCCACTCTCCAGCATAATAGGTGGTATTCCCTTGACAATTTCCTCTTTCTTGCGATCCCGAACTTGTACTGCCATACAAACGAAAAAAGGATTTCAGATAAGGAACGATGTCATCAGTGGATGAACTTCCAGTTAAGTTGTAAGAGAGAGTTGAATATGGTATGTATGCATAAGTAACGTGTTATACGTGACTAGGTAATATCTTTTGTAATTAATATTTAGTCAATCTGTATGATGTGAATATCAACGTGCATAATCAAACCAAATCATCTTACCAGTGAGCAGATCTGAACTTAAAGACTTACCGTAACTAACTTACCCAGGTGAAACACCATCCAGGGAAGGGTGGGAGGGATAATACTCGCCTGTGTGTCGTTAATAAAATCATGACTTAACGTCATCTAAATAGTAAAATCTGGTAATTTTATTAAGACACAGAGGCTCCTATTATGCTGGTTTAAAGCTGTGATATAACTGTTCCAGCAAAGTGTCCAGCTTTGAGGTCATGGCTCCACGAACAGAATGTGGAGAGAACATGGACGTATCGATGCCTGCCAATGTCATATTCCATTTGACCCATCTGGCCAGAGAGGGGGATGATATTGGAAGATGTGGTTTGCGAACAGAGATAAATTATTGAGGTCTCATAGGATTGCGTAGCGGAGCTGTACGGATTTCGTATTCCCTTAAGCATGCCACTGGATACACTAGAGGTTTCTGTGAAGAGGCGTTTTGGTCCTTCTAGAGATATTGAATAGAACACCTTCTGGTGTAAAGGATCGAGCGTCTGTATCCAAAGCTCGTACGTCCGAGACTCTTTTGCATGAGACAAGGCAGAAAGCATGACTAGTTTTGCTGACAGTTGTTTGAGTGATAATGAAGAGTTGTCCGGTCATGACATAGAAAGCTAAGGATAAGGGAAACATCCCAGAGTGTAGAGTAACGAGGGAGCGGTGGACAAGAATATCGTACTCCGAGGAAGTAAGCGACAGACAAAGGTGTGACGTTCAATGGGAGTAACATTGATGCCTTGATGTCCAGCGGAAAATGCCGAGCGGTAGAGGTTAACTGTGCGGTATGCTTTTCCTGCTTCAAACGGTGAGGTCAAAATTTTGTAGGATGGCTGTCAAGGAGCCGATAAGGGATCCAGATTCCTTTCCCTGCATCAACCATTCCATGCATTCCAAGCAGATTTATAAGCATGTCTCGTGTCGGGTGCCCATGCATTCCCAAGAAGTCTGAGAGTTGATTGCGGAACACCTTCGATTGACCAAGGTCCCCTGAAATCAGCCATGCCATAAGCCGGAGAAGGCCTTGGAAAATTAAGGGGTGGGGTTGTCCGTTCGGATCCTGAAGAAGAGAATTGTACGATGTGAGAAGGCAGGGGAAATCTATCGACATTTCCGGTAGATGAGGGAACCATGGTTGAGACTGCCATAGGGGAGTCACAATTACCAACATGCCCTTTTGGCGCCATAGATGTAGAAGGCAATGGGGAATCAGTGCAAACGGAGGGAATGCGTAATTCGTCTCCGTGGCCCAATCCTGAAGGAAGGCATTCGTTGCGAGAGCCGAAGGATCTGGTCTCCAACTGTAAAATCGAGGGAGTTGAGCGTTCGACTGAGAGGCAAAGAGGTCTATTCCCAGAGGTCCCCGGGTGTCCGTGATGTTCCTGAATGTCAAGGGGACCAGTTGCCCATCGTTGAAGTCCCTAAGGTGTCTGGAGTACCAATCCGCTGTGGTGTTGGAAAGTCTGGGAATATATTTTGCTGTCACTGAGATATTGTGCATAAGGCAGAATTGACGGAAATCGTGTGCCATGTTTGCCAGCACTTTCGGATTTCGTGTCGAGGTCCGACCATTTGCCTCCCGTGGAGATATCTCCACAGCACGCACTCCAGCCGTGTAAGCTCGCATCCGATTCTATGATCAAATAGCGCGTCCATTCCATGTTTCCATGTGGAGGAACCACCAGCGAAGTTCGTCTTTCGAATTTTTGTCAAACATTACCATATCCCCATATAGTTCTCCGCCTCTGAGATGAGAGGCTTGTAGCCGTTGGAGAGCCCGGTAGTGGAGCGGGCCTGGGAATATGGCTTAGATGGAAGCCGCCAGGAGTCCAATGACTCGTGCCAGATGTTTGAGGGAGAATTGGGGAACTGCCAACGTGCGTTTGATTTCTTTTGATGTTCAGCAATTTTGACCCTGGGAGACGTAGCGTTTTTGAATTTGAGTCGATCAATAGTCCTAGGAATTCTAAATTTTGAGCCGGTGTCAAGATAGATTTTCCCCAATTTATAAAGAAAACCCAGGTTTTGCAATAGCGTCAGGGTCCATGTGAAATGTGTGTGTGTGTGGAGGAGGTCGGTAGACTGGGCTAGAAGGAGGATATCATCTAGGTAGATGATAAGTCGAACACCTCGACTTCGAAACAGCAGAACAATCACGGGTTTCATAACTTTTGTGAAACACCATGGGGTTGATGATAGTCCAAACACGAGGCATGTGAACCTCCATTTCCTTCCTTGCCACGTGAATTGGAGAAAATTTGTGTATCTGTCCGATATAAGGATCATGAGATACGCGTCTTGTAAGTCTAGCTTGGCCATCCAGTCTTTGGGTTGTAGAAGATCACGCAGGCAGTGTATGCCTTCCATTTGAAATGATGATAGGACACCTAAGTGTTTCAATTGTTTCAAATTTATGACTGGTCTCATTCCTCCACCTTTCTTGGGTACCAGGAAGAGGTTGCTGACATACCAGGTGTATAGGTTGGGATCTCTGTGATGGTTTGTTTGCGCATCAATGCGTGAATTTCCTTGGATACAAGGGTAGCATTGTGTTGGGAAAAGACAATCTCTCTGGGCGGGGAGAGTTAGGCTGGGTGTGACACAAAAATGCAATAACCTGTTACAGCTTGCAGGACCCAGGCATCTGACGTCAGATGCGACCACACATGATAAAAATGTCTGAGTCTGCCCCCCATAAGGAGCTCCTCGTATGCCCCTAGCGACCCAGGGTCTGTCCCTTTTGGGAAAGAAAGCTGGTGCTGCCCTCTGTTCTTGAAAGCCAGCTTTTCCCGCATAGGAACCTCGGTTCTGTCTGTATGAACCTCTCAAAATACGTGTAGCGTTACTTACCTTATCCAGGGGCCGGTCGCGGCTCATCCGACGGCTGCAACAGGAAGGCGGGCAGTGACCGCGAGAAGCAGTCACGTGTCCCGCCTGAATATAAGAGCGCGCCGCGGGTCTCGGGCGCGCTCTTAAAGAAACAGTGGGAGCCTAAATTGGCAAAAGGCTCCCATTGGCCCCTGTCATGCCACACTCCCTATACACTTACCTTTTGGGGGTGTGGATATGACAGGAGCCAATCACATTAATTTAGAAGGTACTTATACTTACCTTTTTCCCTTAGTCCTTGCCCTATCGTGGTTTCTGTTGCAGTTCCCTTTAGGGCTTGTTGTGTTCAGTTGTGTTCCTTCGTATTGACCTTGGCTTTGTTTCTGACTACGTTATCTTTTTATTCTTATCTGTTCTGTTTGCCGGCTTGCTGTTTACTGTGTACCAGACCCCGGCTAGTCCTAGTTTACGCTGTCTCTTCGTGCCCTTGACCTAGGATCGTTCCTGACTCTGTCTCCTCTCATATACGTCAAGTCCAGCCATTCTAAGGTCCGGTAGACGTATCTCTCCTCTGTGTTGTCTTTTGTTGAGTTGAATCCTGCGAGTTGGGGTATATTTTCATTACATTACGATAGGGACATGGACCCCGCAGATTTAGCTCAGCAAATGGCTTCTCATGAGGCTAGGTTTGTGTAGCAGGACCACCGTATGGATCAGATAGCTCAGGCTCTCCAGAAGCTCATGTCTAGAACTATTCCTGCAACCGCACCTAACCCTCCTACACCTCTTCTTCCCGAAGTATCCACTATGCCTAATACTTCGCCCCATTTAACACTCCCTCCCAGGTATGGAGGGGAAGCTAAAACATGCAGAGGTTTCATTAATCAAATAGAATTCCACTATGAGATGTATCCACGTTCCTTTCCCACTGATAGGTCTAAAGTGGGGTTTTTGATGCATCAACTTACTGACAAAGCACTTGAGTGGGCTAATCCTATTTGGGAGGCCAATGGACCTATGGTGCATAATTTCAATAGTTTCCTTACGGCTTTCCGTAGAACTTTTGACACAACTAAAAGGTCAAAGAATGCCGCCAGAACATTAATGAGAATCAAACAGGGCTCTAGGTCTGTGGCTGACTATGCCATTCAGTTTCGTACCCTTGCTTCACAGGTAGATTGGACCAACAATGGGTTAACTACTGCATTTATGGAAGGTTTATCTGACACTATATTGGATGAGGTAGCAGCAAGGGAGCTTCCTATTGCATTAGAGGACCTTATTGAATACCTCATTGATATAGATAACATAATTCGTGACAGGCTCTATACCAAGAACAGGAATAGACGTTTAGTTACACCTAATAACCCCAAAGTTGATAAACCTGAGAGTTTCAAAGTATCTGAGGAGGAACCCATGCAATTAGGGGTTGCCAAACTCTCTGATACTGAAAAATTGCATAGAAGAAGGGACGGACTCTGCCTATACTGTGGTAGGAGAGACCATATGATAAAATAATGTCCTGTGCTTCCGGAAAACTATCACACCTAAGACCTTATAGGGGACTGGCCTTGGGTGTGATATCTATGCCTCCTAACCGTTTGCTTCTCCCTGTTTCTCTTCATATGGGAGAGAGTTGTATAGCTGAAAGCATACTAGCCTTGGTTGATTCCGGGGCTGCTGAGAACTTCATAGACTCTGGTTTTGTTACGAAAAACAACATTCCCATCAGAGAGAGGGAGATACCCTTGGCCATTGAGGCCATAGATGGTAGACCTTTAAGTACTCCAGTGGTTACCCATGAAACTGTACCATTATTCATGTATACAGGGGTTTTACACTGTAAAGACTGTTCAGTTCCAGGTTATCACCTCTCCCTCGTCTCATATTGTGTTAGGGTACCCATGGCTACGTTCTTACAATCCCATTTTCGACTGGGAGTCGGGGCAATTAAAATCATGGAGTAAAGCCTGCCACGAATCTTGTATGATTAAATCACCCCTTTAAATTCTATTAATGTTCCTACTACTCCTCCTTTGTCTACTGTTATACCTCCTCAGTACTTGTTTCTCAAGACTGTATTCGATAAAAGGGAGGCTGATAAATGACCGCCTCACAGACCCTATGATTGTGCTATCGATTTATTGCCTGGCACTATACCTCCAAAGGGCAGGGTGTACCCTTTATCTATTCAAGAAAACCGTATCATGGAGGAGTATGTTAAGGAATCACTAGAAAGGGGGTTCATTAGGAGATCCTCTTCTCCGGCTGGAGCGGGGTTCTTTTTCGTATCTAAGAAAGAAGGTGACTTAAGACCGTGTATCGATTATAGAGGTCTAAATAAAATCACTATCAAAAATGCATACCCTATACCTTTAATCACAAAATTGACAGGCTGAAACATGCTACTGTATTCACTAAATTGGACCTTAGAGGTGCATACAATTTAATACGTATTAAGAAAGGCCACGAATGGAAGACGGCATTCAACACTAGATCCGGTCATTACGAGTATACTGTTATGCCATTTCTTTGCAATGCCCCAGCAGTATTTCAAGAATTTATTAATGACGTCTTAAGAGACTTTATTCACACATTTGTAATTGTGTACTTGGATGACATACTTATATATTCTACAGATTTACACACTCATCACAGACATGTTACAACAGTCCTGAAGACCCTTCTTGCTAATGGTCTTTATTGTAAACTAGAAAAATGTTTATTTGATCAATCCGAAGTCCAGTTTTTGGGGTATTTGATTTCCGCCAAAGGTTTTCGTATGGATCCCCAGAAGCTTTCTGCTGTCATAGAGTGGCCTCTACCACAAGGTTTGAAAGCCATGCAGCGTTTTCTTGGTTTCTCTAACTATTATAGACGCTTTATTAAGGGTTTTTCTTCTATTGTAGCGCCTATCACCCGTATGACAAAAAAGGGTGGTAATACTCGTATCTGGTCTCCCGAGGCACTTCACGCTTTTCAATTTCTTAAAACTACATTCGCCTCTGCACCTATTTTACAGCATCCTATCCCCTCACTGCCTTATATTCTTGAAGTTGATGCTTCTGATACAGGGGTAGGTGCTGCTTTGTCCCAAAGAGAGTCGCCTGAAAAGCCATTGCATCCTTGTGGCTTCTTTTCTAGACAAAGCTGAAAAGAATTATGATGTGGGTAAATCGCGAACTCCTTGCTATTATCTTAGCTCTTAAAGAATGGAGACACTTGTTAGAAGGAACTAAGGATCCTATCCTCATTTTTACGGATCACAAGAACCTATCCTACCTTGGTGAAGCTAAAAGATTATCTTCTAGGCAGGCTAGGTGGTCACTGTTTTTGTCCCGTTTCAATTATATTATCACCTATAGACCAGGTGATCGTAACATTAAAGCAGACGCTCTGTCCAGACAGTTCGAAACTGCTGACAAACAGGAGATTGATGTTACTCCTGTCATTCCCCCAGACAGGATAATAGCTACTACTATTTTGTCTATTTCTTCATCCCTCTTGCAGGCCATACAGGCGAAACAAAGCATGGCACCTAGCGAGAGGCCTATTGATAAATTGTTCGTTGATGTTCCCGAGAGACGGGATATTCTGTCGTTATATCATGATACTAAAACTGCTGGACATCCTGGTATTTCCAAAACGATGTCAGCTGTTTCTCAGTATTTTTGGTGGGATTCCTTACACAAGGATGTCACTGACTATGTAGGTGCTTGTACTACTTGTGCCTGTATGAAATCTTCTCGTAGGGTTCCTTGTGGGCTTTTGCATCCATTACCCGTTCCCGAGAGACCTTGGTCTAACCTATCCATGGATTTTATTGTGGAATTACCCCCTTCGAATGGTTACACAGTTATCCTGATGATAGTAGATCGGTTTTCCAATATGGCTCACTTTGTGCCTCTTCACAAGTTGCCCACATCCAGGGAACTAGCTCTTATCTTCGCTAGAGAGGTATTCCGGTTACATGGTATTCCCGTATCTATTGTGTCCGATAGGGGTAGCCAATTTATTTCCAGGTTCTGGAAAGCCTTTTGTTCAGAAATGGGTATTTCTCTCTCATTTTCTTCCGCTTACCATCCCCAGTCTAATGGAGCTGCAGAACGTGCCAACCAGTCTCTGGTACCTTCGTTGTTTTGTGTCCCACCATCAGAACAATTGGTCTGACCTTCTTCCTTGGGCTGAGTTTGCTCGGAATAACGCCACTCATGATTCTTCCAGCAAAAGCCCTTTTTACGTTGTCTATGGCCAGCATCCCGTTGTTCTTCCGGCTGCATTCTCCTCACAGGGCATGCCAGTTCTGGATGAGCTTTTGCGTAATACTTGGGAGCAGGTTCAGCGTTCTTTGGTGGATTCCGCTGCTCGCCAGAAGGCTCAGGCTGACAAGCATCGCAGAGCGGCTCCTTCTTATGTTGTGGGGAACAGGGTTTTGCTTTCCACGCGGAATATTCGGTTCCGGGTGCCATCTATGACATTGTCTCCCCGCTTCATTGGTCCTTATCATATTCTGCATAAGGTTAATCATCCCCGCCTTGGGCCTTCCTAAGAATCTGCATATTCCTAATGTCTTTCACAGAGGAGAGATACGTCTACCGGACCTTAGAATGACCTAATATGTAAGAGATGAAAAATAAAATTCCACTAATATTAAGACTCTCTGATTCTGAGTTTGGGCATCAAAAAAGTGCTCTATTAAAGGACCACTATAGTGCCAGTAAAACAAACTCGTTTTCCTGGCACTATAGTATTAATAGGTCCCCCCCACCCTCAGGGTCCCCCTCCCGCCGGGGTCAAGAGGGGTTAAGGGGTTATACACTTACCTTTCTCCAGCGCCGGGCTACCTCGGCGCTGGGGACTCTCCTCCCTCTTCCGACGTCATCCGCCAAATGCGCATGCATGGCAAGAGCCGCACGCGCATTCAATCAGTCCATAGGAAAGCATTTCTCAATGCTTTCCTATGGACGTCAGCATCTTCTCACTGTGAAAATCACAGTGAGAAGTGCGGAAGCGCCTCTAGCGGCTGTCAATGAGACAGCCACTAGAGACTGGATTAACCCTCAGTGAAACATAGCAGTTTCTCTGAAACTGCTATCTTTGCAGCTGTAGGTTTAACCCTAATTGAGCTGAAGTGGTCTGGGTGCCTATAGTGGTCCTTTCACTAAATCTCTGCTAAGAGTAAAGAGGATAGGGAAATAGGAAGCATGCAGATAGTAAAGATTTGAGTATATTACAGGGTGGGGATAGAGAGCCCTTTCTCATCAACGGTCAGTGGGTATTAGCAGGGAAGGTCAAAAACCTGTAGCCTATTACAATGTTGCATTTGGAGTAGTATGGGCAAATGCAAATATTACAAGTTTTAGAATGAAATGTTGTATTTCTTAATCTGTGTACTTTGTCTTTAAAAGATATTGCAGGGGCGGTGCTAGAGGAGCAACGCGGCGGTCGCCATCTACAACCGCTCCGATAACTAGCGCAAAATCAAGCGAAAATAACCGCGCAAACAGAACATCAGCGAAAAAAAAGTTACAGGAACTAATTCCCGACACCCAGCATCACCCGCAGATGCCTTTCTTTCAGACATCGGGCACGAAACGCCGCACCAAAGGATCTGGGGCCTACCGCACATGCGACCAGTACCAGACCAGGGAGCTGTTGTCGTGGCTCGGGGCAAGCTCCCAATACCTTAAGGAGGACTTCTACACTCCAGAAGAAATGGGACGGAGATCCCTCAAACAGACCTCGAGCGCCCTCAAACCGCACCGGGACATAGGCAGCATGCTTCAATCCCCCCCTCCTGCACGGACCCGAGCCGCCGAGGCAGTCTCGTCTGAGAGGTCAGAAACAGGGGACTCCACACATAGCATGGCCACGGCAGGCACTGACGCCGCACACACACAAACCACTACTGAATCACAACCGGCAACTAAGCAGGACATACAGAACATGCTGGCCGGACTCCAACAGAACCTACAACTGATGTGGCAAGCTGACCTGAAGGGGCTAGCAGCGGAGGTACAAGCGGTGTCAGCCCGCACCCAAGCCGCACAACAGGAGGTGAGAGAACTACGCAAAGACCTCACCTCCCTTAAAAACTCGGTCACTCAGATGTAAACAGCGCAAGCTACCACCAGCAGACAAATTTCCATACTAGATGACAGGGGCTGAAGAAAAAACATTAAAATCAGGGGAATAGCAGAAGCGGTGCCACTGGACGAATTGCCTCACTTTATAAGGCGCTTAGTGGCCTCACTCCTCCCCAACAAGCAGGCGAAATACTTCACATTTGACAGTGTATACCGCATCGCCAAACCCCAGCAAGCACCAAAGGCAGCCCCACGTGACATCATCTTGAGATGCCAATCCTTGACGGATAAAATTGCCCTAATGACAGCTATCAAAGGAAAATCGCCATACGACTTCGAAACGCACCAACTTACCTTTTTCCAAGACTTGAACAGAGACACTCTATTGTGGTGCAAGAGCTTGCAACCCCTCACTGCCACCCTGCAAACAGCTGGCATTACGTACAAATGGGCAACCCCCAGTACACTGTGGGTGACCAAGAGTGACCAACACTACAAGATCTCCACTCTGAAAGAAGGCCCAGCCTTACTGACCACGCTGGGAATATCCACCGACGCCACAGTGCCAACCACTACCCACCCGGGGCCCACGCCCTGACACCCATACGGAATAGCTCAAGAGTAATGTCATTACCATTGTTTGTTTTGTTTGGCTTCATTTGTTTACGGCCACGCTAAGTTACTCACGACCTCAAGGAACCTAGTGCCAACCATTACAGTGGGCATTAGTTACACAGTCACATAGCAATAGGAAAGTTACTTTTAGACCAAAATACGGGCCTCCCCCCCCTTAATGCCTGAGGTTAAAAGGCATGGTATACCAAGGAGCACCCTCACAAAATAGCCATTCAGCCCAGCAACCGAAATAGACTAAACCCTTAAAGGCACAGACGCCTAAGCTCCGTATCATATTATATTCTCACATAGACGAAACACAGACGCCTAGTCCTTCACTCGCTACTAAACCCAACATAACTCAAGCCATGTACAGGGCCAGGCCTTTTATGAGTCCACACCCTGTTCCAGGGTCCCAACACTGCTTAAGTGTCCCATTGGGATAATACTAGACATACCCGCCTCACTCACCACTGGTACAGCAAGACACCTCACTAGAACTACACACAAAAAAAAAAAAAGATATTGCAAACTGACAAGGTGTTAGAAACAGAACATATTGTTTTTCATAACTGTTTCTTTAAGCAATAACCTCTTACCTACCTTCAGTGCATAATAGGTTTTTTGTCAATCTCTTTTTATTGAAATTTTGTTTTTATCATACCCTTGCGGGTCAAGAATATTTGAAATGTACATCATACATAATCATGAAAACATAGTACGGCATGAACAATAGCACTTAAACTAAATCATGTACTAGCGAATGTGGACCTGCAATGGTATGTTATCGTGAGTGTGTGAATTGTTTCGGGAGAATGGGTGAGTAACTATAATAGGTGTATAGTAATGTCACGACACTCCTTAGTCGACATGCCCTCGTGCAGTACTCGCACTCACCACTCTTTCTGTTTGGCACTGTTCTCATTTCCTTTCGTTAGGCACTACACCTGGCCCTTGTTTAGCACCTATATATTCTGGTTTCTCCCCTCACTCCCTGTCAGATCATTATCCTCTATCCTTGACCCTGTACCTGCTGTTTCCTGGCTCCCGTGATTCTGTCTCCTGTCTCCTGTCTCCTGTCTCCTGTCTCCTGTCTCCTGTCTCCTGTCTCCTGTCTCCTGTCTCCTGTCTCCTGTCTCCTGTCTCCTGTCTCCTGTCTCCTGTCTCCTGTCTCCTGTGTCTTGTTTCCTGAGTATCCTGAGTATCCTGAGTATCTTGTGTTTCCTGATCTGGTGTTCCGATGTCCTTATGGTCCTGTGTCCTGTGCCTCCTGTTCCAGTGTTCGCCTGCAGTGTTCCTGTCTAGACTCCTTCTCCAGTGATTCTGACCTTGCTGCATTATTTCTGTGTGACCTGCTTAGGACTTTGCCCCTTGATGTTCATTTTGTACTTGGTGGCTGTACTAACCTGACTAAGCCTTTACCTTTGCCTAGGACTATCGTGGACTCTGCCTGCTCTATTTTATATATTGGGTTATTGTATATATTTATATATTTGTGGCATTGTCATATTTTGTTTTGTATATATTATATATATCTATATCCTTTTGGTTTGCCTTAATACATTTTCTTTATTACTCCATTTATCGTGTCCTAGAATTATTTCTCTGCTAAGTTGGTTCCCACACTTAAAGGGACAGTGCTGTTGCAGGGCAGCACCCCTTCATGTCATGACAAGTAACCCTATCGGGTTCTGAGTTATGGTCTTCTTCTATGTATACCCAGGGCCCAGGGGGAACCTGGGGGGGGGGGGGTAAGTAGGTTTGGAGCGGTCGCTCCCTCTTGTCAGTGGGGGGATGAGGTGAGCTAGGAGTGGCTCAAGGCCAGCAGATTATGTGTAGCTATAACAGTGCAACGTAGAACATGTGTGGTAAAGTCTCTGTTGCTGGGGTCAGGCCTCAGGAGTAGGTCGCTGGTCAATGGCCTGGTTGGGTGCGGGTATGCCCAAAGCGTGGCAGAATGTCGGGAACTCCTCAAGTGTGGAGAGTTTGTGAACAGTTCCGTGTCTAGTGACCACCAGGAATCTGGGTGACCTCCAATGGTATTCTATCCCCGCTTCTCTGAGGGTGCTGGTGACTTGGTTCAGCGATCTGCGCCATTGTAGCGTGGCTCTGGTGAGGTCTTGGTAGATGTTAAGCTGTGCGCCATCAAATGTTAGTGGCGTCTTGCCCCGGAGAGCAGTCATCAGGATTCTTTTGTCTTGGGAGGTAGCACAGCGGACAATCACGTCTCGGGCCAAGCTTGGGGCTGTCCTGCCCAAAGGTGGCAGGCGGTATATGCCATCCGTATTAAATTTCTTGGCCTGTGTAGGTGGCAGGATGGCGGCCACGAGGCGTCTCAGGTAGTGAGGTAATTCGTCTGAGGAGACGTCGTCTGGTACTCCTCTTATTTTTATGTGGTTTCACCTTGTCCTGTCGTCGAGGGCGATATAGTGGAGGGAGAGTGCTTGCTGTTGATTCTGGAGTGCCAGTACTGTGTCCTGCAAGGTTGTTAGTCCCTGTTTGATGTTAGTAACATCGTTCTCTGTGGTCTGAACCCTGACAGCTATAGCCTGCACGTCAGACTTAATGGCTGCTATGCTGGTTGCCAGGAGGTTTTTGATTTCCCCAATTAGGTGTTGGAAGTCCCGCTGGGTGACTGGGGCAGACCCATCTGTGGTTCCCCCTGGTGTAAGTACCTGTTCTGGGGGTTGGGCATGTGGGCTGGGACCCCTGTGTACCTTCCTGGTGTCCTGCTCCCGCCATTTTGGCTGGCGGCCTGTGTTGTTGCAGCATGGTGCTGATGTCCCTGGACCCTGATGCCATCTCTGGTGGGGGTTTCTGGGACCGGCGGCCCATTTCTGCCCGAGTGGGTAAGGGTGCCGTATGGGGATCGTCCCCTGCTGAATCCTCTGGCTGATCGAGGCCGTCGAGGAATGCCGTCCAATCGAGGGCTGCAGACGGCTTGTAGGCCGCGGGTCTGCGTTTCCGGCGGTTCACCCGTGCCGGGCACACAAACGGCATGGGAGGTTGTAGGGTAGAGTACCGATGGTGCCCCTGGTCAGGAGTGGGTCAGTTGGGGGTTTTATTCCCCACTTGTCTGGCTTTTTTGCGGGTTTCGGTCGGGAGCCGTGCTGAGTTGCGACCGCTCCGGCTCTTGGTCAGGCTCCGCCCCCTGCATAATAGGTTTACGCCATTTTGTCCCAGACGAATTACAATAACAATAATGCATAAACAAGCTTCAAGGCTATGCTATGACTCTTTCAGTACACAATATACTGTGGTAACCCTAAGTAGATAAAGATGTTCAGACTTTAAGAGGCCATCTAGTCTCAATTCAGGGAGCTTCCCCATGACGTGTGCACTCTTGTTTTTATGGCCTTGTATTTTTGCTAAGTTAAGGGAGGTCCTAAAATGAATAAAGTAAAAGAAGTGTTACTTTTTCATATATGAACTACGGTGACCCTAAAATGAAGACACCTAAGGTATAAATAGGTGTACTTTTAAATGTTATGGGACAGAGGAGAGACTTGGAGACAGACGCTGCTCCATCTTAAAATGACAGAGAGGCTGACATGATGACATGTTCAGGAGGGTATGTTAATCTATTAATGATATTTGCAAGCATTTAGTTTAATCTTATAAACTTTGCTATAACTTATTGTAGTGGATTTTATATGTCTATATTTATATTTTTATATAATAAATATCTAAAAGACAAAACGTTATTGCTTCCAAGACAATCCTTATTTTAAATTGTATTCTCAATTATTTATATATGTTAATAGAGTATCTCTTACTAACGATATAAAATTATGGCTAAGATATCAGTATGGTTAGCCCTGCTAAGTTCTATGCTTTAAGACATTATAGTGGTAAATAAGGGAACCAGCCGCGGTTACAGTAGCAAAGTAATTGGAGGTCCCCAATGTAATAAAAAACTGAATAACATTGTTAAATTATATTATACAAAAGACCCCTCCCCCCTTTCCTCCTCTCTTTCTCTCTCTCTCTTTCTCTCTCATCTTCAGGAGATGCTACATAAAGTGCAACAAAGTTATTAAAAGGTTTTTTGTTTGTTTCTTTCTTTTTTCCTCATTGATACAATCTCGAACTCTGAATCTCTTTCCAGCAAATGAAAACCCATACCCTGCCTAGTGCTCCCAAAAAGAAAAAGGGAAAAAAACAATACCCAAACTAACTTTAATCATTATGCTAACTACAAATTGTAACGGATCACCTGGCACCCCGACTGGGTACTTCCGTTGAAGGATGCTCCTAGCGCTTACAGAGGGCTCCAAGCGCTCCGCAGACACCACAACCACCGCAGACCCCACAACCCGCCGCAGCTTGGGTCTCGCCTTCTCCTACCCACCCTGGACCTACAACAAGGCTCCAGGTTCCAGTGGGTCTATTTTACACAGAAAAAATACTTACTCCCATTCGACTGCACGAACTTGGTCGTTCGTGCATTTAGCTTAGTATAGCAGTGAGTTCAAACTGCCGAACGGGACTTAGTCTCTGCAGCTGAAAACGGAGTGTAGGAGAAGGTAAGGGTCAGCGGTGTTCGTTGAAATGTGTAGCCAATTTCAGTTCCATGGCTTTGGCTACACATACCGCTGACCTCGTTTGAATGAACAAAGATGGCCGCCGCCACGTGTTCGTTTGTCGAATGGCGGCCACTTCGACTACTTCGGCTGTATCCGAAGTGCCAATTTAAAGTTGCAACACTGCTCCAAATAATAATAAGGGCCAGGAACAGCATTATAAAAATCCATTATGCCCAAATACAGTTCTTAAAGGGTCAGTAACATTATAATATAAGTCCATAAGCCCCAACTCAGTTCCTTAAAGGGCAATACATCCCAGGGCCATAGTCACAGGGCAGGAGGCTGGCAAACAGGCCCCTCCAAAAACCAGTGGCGAGGTTACTTTCGCCACACAAATCACCAAAGTAAGATAAGAGTTAAAAGTTAGTAACGCCTCACGCGCGTTTTAGCACTAAATATAGTGCGCCTTTATCTGGGGCTAGCATTGAATGGCCTCCCACATCCAGCTTTTTAAAGGAAAGGCGCCAAGCAGTTAGAACAGCCCGTAGCTACTCTCGACCAATCAGATGTGAGTAGGGGTTGGGGAGGTAATGGGGCTAATCCCTTTATATTAATTTTTGGGAGACGGGCATGTCACAGCCACAGACTGTCACTCGCTTTTCTATAGTAAGGACGGATGTTCCTTATTTAAACCCACTCTTTTTTATGGTTTAGAGTTGATTGTGACAGCGGAAAAAAGCCTGTGGGCGGGGACCAAGTCAGGATGTCCCCGCCAGGCTACAATGGTATTGGGCATTACTCCCCATCATGTCCTATGGTTTACCACTCCCCCAATAGACCGATCACTCAAGGGGTCTCCAAACATAGAGAGACTGAATCCACTCCGCCTTAAGTGAAACATGTAAGTGAACAAATCATTTGAAATTGTCTATTAGTTTAAAAAAGGGAGGAAGATTTAGTACTCCGATATTGTTTGAAGTTAACCTTGCCCACAAAAATCTGCCAACCGATACTAGCGATTGGATATAGTTTATGGGCGGAGACCAACTCAGGAATACCATGGTACCAACAGTGCTGGGTACCAACAGTGCTGGCTATTCAGCCTGGTACCAACCGTGCTGGGTATTCAGCGGACTCTAGGTGACTCCTTTGAGGATATAGTAATTAGATGTGGTCACTTTGGTGCCAATGTGTCTCAGGGAGTAGTATAATATAAACCATCTAAACATATTTAGATGATATTGAAAACATGCAGATAGTAAAGATTTGAATATGCTCGAATCTTTACTATCTGCATGTTTCCTATTTCCCTATCCTCTTTTCTCTTAGCAGATATTTAGTTAAAGGAACACTATAGTCACCTAAATTACTTTAGCTAAATAAAGCAGTTTTAGTGTATAGATCATTCCCCTGCAATTTCACTGCTCAATTCACTGTCATTTAGGAGTTAAATCACTTTGTTTCTGTTTATGCAGCCCTAGCCACACCTCCCCTGGCTATGATTGACAGAGCCTGCATGGAAAACAAAATGGTTTCACTTTCAAACAGATGTAATTTAGCTTAAATAATTGTATCTCAATCTCTAAATTGAACTTTAATCACATACAGGATGCTCTTGCAGGGTCTAGCAAGCTATTCACATAGCAGGGGATAAGAAAATCTTAATTAAACAGAACTTGCAATAAAGAAAGCCTAAATAGGGCTCTCTTTACAGGAAGTGTTTATGGAAGGCTGTGCAAGTCACATGCAGGGAGGTGTGACTAGGGTTCATAAACAAAGGGATTTAACTCCTAAATGGCAGAGGATTGAGCAGTGAGGCTGCAGGGGCATGTACTATACACCAAAACTGCTTCATTAAGCTAAAGTTGTTCAGGTGACTATAGTGTCCCTTTAATAGACCACTTTTCTGATGCACAAACTCAGACTCATAGAGGCTTAATATAAGTGGAATTGTATTTTACATCTCTTGCCTATTAGGTACTGTCTATCAATAATTACACACTTGGATCTTTTGTCCAGCAATAGGGAATATTTCATTTAATTTGAGAGATTTAGTTAATACACCACTTTTTTTTTCAATGTTTCGTTTTTATTGAAATTTTGTTGCAGTAAGAAATTCAGATTTATAGGGGTACAGAATGAAGAAAGGGGAGGGGAACATGAATATGCAAGGTCATATTATCTCATTGCACAGTACATAGTAGACATTGATCGGAGTTAAACAAAGGGGACGACAGGTGTTGATTCATTCAGGTGGTACATGCAAAATACATACATATTACACATCGTCTATTAAATACCATTCTCCAAGTTGTTTTCTTTCTGTAAATCTATGTGCCTATTATTACACAGAGTGATGACTAGTGTCCGACTTGTGGACTGTGTATGTTCGCCAGATTATATGCATATTCATAGGTCGGGGTGTAGGTGGGGATATGAGTGTTAGAGAAAGTAAACAGGGGGGTAACTTAGTAACCAGTGTTTATACAATACGGTACGAGAGTCTTGTACTAGTTCCATGCAGTGTACAGTTTGTGTTACTTGTCTGAGTTTTGTGGTATACCTTGATTGCGTAATTTCCCAGATGCTAGCCGGTGGGACGTTGGCTGTGAAAGTTATGAAGTGTGTTAAATGTTAGTGGTGTGAGTTTTCACTATTTCAATATTTCTTTGCGTGCCGTGTGCCAATTTTCCCAGTGTGTGGAGTAGGATTCGACACGACCCTGTATTTTGTATGCCATGTGTTCG
The DNA here is from genome assembly GCF_036172605.1 of Pelobates fuscus. Lineage (NCBI taxonomy): Eukaryota > Metazoa > Chordata > Amphibia > Anura > Pelobatidae > Pelobates > Pelobates fuscus. Next base: position 207,686,454 of record NC_086317.1, on the reverse strand, counting down.
TACATAGCGATATTGTCTAGTCTACCCCATACCTCTAGCGGTGTTGGGGCGCTCCTTTTCTTCCAATGACATGCTATGCTGGTTTTAGCTGCGGTTAAAATATGCAGGAGGACATGTTTAGTTTTGTCAGTTAACAATTCTGGAGACAGGTGGAGGAGGAAGCATTCTGGTGTGAATGGGAGTTTGCGATGTGTAATCAGTTTGATGGCTTTTCCTATTTGCCTCCAAAAGTCGGTTATTGCAGGGCATGTCCAAAAAATGTGTAACATATCTCCCCTGGGGGCATCACATCTCCAGCAGTTAGGTGGTGTGGTCTTGTACATGAGAGCCAGCCTGACTGGTACCATATACCACCTCATAAGTATTTTACAGTAGGCCTCCCAGTGCGCTAGGCTGTGAAACGTTTTTCTAGTTGTCTGAATGGCTTGTAGCCATAATGGCATCGGGATGTTTACTTCGAGCTCGCGTTCCCACAAGCGCATATAGGTGTGCTTGTGGAGCGGGTCCCTATCGTTGAGAGCTGTATAGCATATGGATAATGATTTTGATTGCGTGGGTCGTTTTATGCAGTGTCGGCCGAAGTGTGTTAGTTGTGTTTCCTCACAGTATTGTGCGTGTAAATTTTGTAAGATGTGTTTTATCCTGATATACTTGAATATGTCCCTGGGGGGAAGGTTGAACTCCAGTTGGAGCACTGGAAACGGTTTTAGGCCTGCTTCTGTGTACAGTTGGGCTATCGAGTGTATGCCACTCGTAGTCCATGTTGTCATAGTGATATTTTCAGCTAATTCTGAGATTGTTTGTATAGGTGCGAAGTATAGAAGATTAGTCGCACCCGTGAGTGTGCCTGCCCATTTCTTCCAGCTTTTTAGTAGAAGGTTTGTGCTTTGTAGGGGGTTGTTCGCGGGCGTCTTCCCGAGTACACCTGCCCGCAGTGCGGCTTGCACAGTGAGTGGCTGAATGCAGGCATTTTCTAGGGAAGCCCATATAGGAGTGTGATGGCGTGTGAGTATTTCCAGGCCTTGTGCCAGGATTGCGGCTCTATAGTACATCCTGATGTTTGGGATGTCCAGCCCCCCTTTATTCGGGGAAAGCCAGGTTAGGCGCCTAGCTAGTCTTGGTGGTTTTTTTTTCCAAATGTAGGCATTGAAGATACTTTGGAATTTGTGTAGTAGTTTGTCGTTGAGTGCTATGGGAATGGTGCGGAATAGATATAGGATATGTGGCAGTGCCATCATTTTTTTTGTCAATCTGATTTTTATTAAGGCATATAGTAAGGGGTACAAAAGAGAAGACGGAGGTAACGTTAAAGCGAGTTACATTATAGGGTTGGTATAACAATGCACATAGTTAACGTACATATCCAGATTATCAATGCCTAATTTTTTATTTTTGTAACGTAGTTAAGCTCCAGTTTGGAAATACAAGCTAGGGATCTTAGGATCCTGATTAGAATCTCGCTAGGTCATGCTAGCCAGGAGGCAGGTTACATATATATAACAAAAAGAAAAACAAAACATTAGTTACTTGTGCTGAGTACATGCTATCTACAGTGTGCGCGCAGGTCTGGCTAGTTTAGCTTTAGTGGTACTGGTCAGGCAGGTTAGGCTATGCACAAGTTACAACATTGTTAAACCATGTGAGCACAGGTGTTTTGTCAGATTTCGTCGTGGGAATACATAGAAATTTCAGGCTTTAAAACAGTAATAAGGTAGTTGAAACACGCTAGGCTTGGCAGATTTAAGATTGGTCCAGTAGATTAATAAGATAGGGCGCTTATAGTGTCGAACACAGCGTTTTTCAATTATACACATTTAAAATATGCAGTAAACAGGGTGCAGTAATATTAACCACAAAAACAAATTGGGCGAGTCAGTGATTGCAATATTTGGGAGGTCAGCATGAACTGTACCAGGGGTGCGAGGTAGTCCTTAGACCGTGCACAATGGCTTATCAGGCTGCCAATTTGGTGCCAGTGTCCCCATTTACCCGATACCAGAGTTCGGTAAGCTTTCGGTGTAGGTCTGTGGGCCGTCCGTGCCTATCTGTGTAGGGGTTACCCCCTGCGCTGCGGTTGTGCGGTTCCGGCTGTGCGCCATCGCTGGGTTTCGGTTACCCTCTTGTCTGTGTGTGGCTTGGACGTGCTGGGGCTGGGCAGGCATTTGTCCTGGGGCTGTCTCCGCCGCTTGTGGTCGCTTGAGAAGGAGAGTGCTGGTGCCTGAGGTGTGATTCAGCGCTACCTGTTGCCTCGCTCTCTGCCTTCGTCCCCTTCTGGAGGCTGCCCTCGGGGCTCGCTGTGGGTGCTTATATAGTTGCCGCCTGGTAGCTGGTCGGACCCATAGTGCTAGTGCCTGAACCGCTTGGTTAAAGGGCCGAATCTTGTGCCGGAGTTGTGACCATAAACCAGAGCAGAGGCGGTCAAAAAACTCCTGGGTACTTTTAGGTGGGGTGGCAAGGGTGTTGCTTTTACCTTGTGCTTCCCCTTTTCTCCTTACTGCCGTTTGCATGTCATCGCTGTGTCGCGGCTGTAGCAGGCCACGTGTAGAGACACTGGGCTTCTCCGCCATCTTGGGCGCCGCCATTCTGCTTGGGAGGTCAGTGACGTCTGCTATGCTGGCTTGCCTAGCCGTGTCCCGTGTTGGTGGGGACCGGGATAACCCCCACCGGTCCAAAGGGGGGGGGGAAGTGGCGTGCAAGTGTCTCCTCTTCAGCCTGAGAACCGGGAGAGCGGCCGTCTCTCCACGGCTCCCACCCGTGCAGGCCGCGGGTTGAGAAAGTGGCTTTTCCGCGGCGGGGAGCCCCGGGAAGGGTGTCCCCGTGGTCAGCATTCCCTCCTGGATGCGAGGGTGATTGTCCGCTGCCGGCACGATCCGGTGGTCGGGCGCAGTGCCCCGAATCAAGGCTTCAGTGCCGGGAGCTCCCGCCATGAGCGTCCGGCTTGCTCGGCTGGTAAGCTCCGCCCCCCCGCAGTGCCATCATTTTGATGGTGTTCACCCTACCCAACCATGAGATTTCCAGATCTTGCCAGCCATCTAGTAGCGATTGCAATTTATGGGCCACCTTGGTGTGATTCTCTTTAGGAAGATGTTGGGCTGATTTGGTCAGATTAATACCTAAGTATTTTATGGATACCTTCCTCCAGTCAAATGGGTGTGAGCCCATGAGGGACTGCACGGTGCGCTGGGGGAGGTTTATGGGCAGGGCTTGTGTCTTTTTGAGGTTATTCCTATAGTATGAAACTCTTCCATACTCTTGGAGAAGAGTCATTAAATTTGGGATGGATCGTTCTGGGTCGGAAACGTATACTAACACGTCATCTGCGAATAAGGCTAGTTTTTGGGTCCCTGCTGGAGTGTCTAAGCCTGTTATCAGGGGGTCATGTTTGATGCGTTGTATGAGTGGTTCTAGACATAAAATGAAAAGTAACGGGGACAGCGGGCAGCCTTGGCGTGTGCCATTGCTTATGTGGAATGTGTTTGACAGGAAGCCGGAGTTGAAGATCTTGGCTGATGGCATTTGGTACAGTGCCTTAATACCTCTCAGAGATTGGCTAGTGAAGCCCATTTTGGATAGTGTGGCCTCCATGTATAGCCAGTTCAGACGGTCGAACGCTTTTTCAGCGTCAAGCGCCAGAACTGCTCCTGATTTCTTATGTTTGTTAGCCCAGTTGATCATATTGATGAAGTGTCTAGTATTATCACCCGCTTGTCTGCTTGGGACAAATCCCGCTTGTTCGGCAGAGACTAGGTTGGGGAGGTTTTGTTTCAATCTTGTTGCCCATAGTTTCGCATACAGTTTAATGTCTGCGTTCAGTAAGGAGATAGGTCGAAGGTTTTCGCTGTGAGTGGGCGGTTTGCCTGGTTTGGGCAGGGTAACTATATGTGCCTCCAGCATCTCCGCCGGGAGAGTGCCTGTTCGTTTAATGGTGTTGAATAGGTCTGTGAGGTGGGGTGTCAATGTCTGTGCTAATTTGTGGTAATAATAATTAGAGAGCCCGTCGGGGCCAGGCGCCTTATGTTTGGGCAGGGACTTAATAGTGTTGAGCACCTCTTCTTCCGTGAATGGTTCGTCCAATTGCCTGCAGGCTATTGGGGAGAGTTGCGGTAGCGATGTTTTGTTTAGAAAGGCCTCTATGGTCTCAAGTGTGGGTTGGGGTGTCGTTGGGTCTTTTTCCAAGTTGTAAAGTGTGTCATAATAATTTGCCAGTTCGTTTACGATATCTAAAGGGTTATATAATCTGCCTCTTGTGGGGGAGTCAATGTAAGGGATTTTGGTTTGTAGTTGTTTGTGTTTGAGTTTTTTGGCCAGTATTTTTCCTGCTTTGTTCCCTTGTGTGTAAAAGTTGAGTTTGAGAGATCTCATCCATCTTTCGGTGGACAGGAGGTCTAGTTCGTGTAATTCCCTTTGTATTTCGGAGATTTGTTTTGTTATGGCTTTTGTTGGATTAGCTTTGTTTTGTGTCTCAAGGGATGTCAGTTCTAGTCGCAGGAGGTCACGTTTGTCTTTAGTTATCTTTTTAAGTTTGGACCCTTCCCTTATGAGTACTCCCCGTAAAACTGCCTTGTGAGCAACCCAAATGGTTGGGGCCGGGATGTCATCTGATGAGTTGATATTGAAGTATTCAGTTGCTTCTTTGACTACTGTGTCAAGTATGTGTGGGTTGTCTAGTAAGCTCTCATTGAGTCTCCACTTTCCCCTGCCTCTCGCCGAGTGTAGAGATCTAAAGGTGATTGACAGAGGGGCGTGGTCTGACCACGTCCTCTGTCCTATGTGTATGTCTTCTATATTATTTAGGGTCACCTTGTCTACCAGACAATAATCTATCCTTGAGTACGTTCTGTGTACCTGTGAAAAAAAGTATAGTCTCTTTTGGTAGGGTATATAGAGCGCCATGTATCATAAAGCTCATTGTGGGAAATTATTTTGCTTAAGTCAGCGCTTATCGCTCTCGATTGAGCGGTGGGGGGTTTGTGGCCTTCTCGCTGTATATCAAGATCAGGGTTCAGGGTACAATTAAGGTCACCGCATATTATCGTGTGGCCTTGTTTGATTTTAGCGAGATGTAGCAAAGACTTAAGTATAAACGTATTTTGGGCTTCATTTGGGGCGTATAGTGTTGCTATAGTCATCAACATGCCATTTAGGTTACCCACCAGAACCAGCAGGCGCCCTTCTTTGTCAGTATACCTGTTTGTTTCTTGAAAGACCCAATCTTTATGGAAAAGAATAGCGACCCCTTTGGATTTGTTAGGCGAGAACGCATGGAATACCTGGGGGTAGTGAGGGGAGTAGATGCGTGGGGGTTTGCGGACACAGAGATGTGTCTCCTGGAGGCATATAACTGCCGCCTTAGATTTCTGCATTTCTTGCACCAGGAGGCGCCTCTTATGCGGGCTATTCAGGCCTTTGACATTTAACGAGTGGATTTTAAACGTAGGTAGCGTCATGATTGTGTGTGGGGGTGCAGTGCTTTAGCGCCTGGAACCAGTAGGGCCTGGCGTCCAACCTGGGGAGTGTTGCGTACGGTCAGGGGTAGGCAAACGCACAGACATTGCATGTTTAGGCAAGTTACACACATTATGAGTGGTGGAATACTGATACATTGCATAGCATCTAGGAACATTTTTATACATGTTAACATATATCGTACAAACACATTTAAACCTTGGGTTGGGGTGTAAGGGGGAGAACAAGGGGATACCTGTGGCCAGCACAGGGATGTAGTTCGCCTCAGGTGAGAGTTTGGCATCTCTCGAGGATGGGCGGTGGGGGGTGTGGATAGACGGCTCCACCGAAGCCGAGCCTATTTAAATTCTACCTTGAGGAGCCAGATGGAATGAGATAGGTTCACACTAGAATATGGCGTTGGGGGCCCAAATCTAAAGCAAACTAAAACATAACTGTCAGTAGCTCAATTTAAGAGGTACATGTCTTAATGTTATCGAATCTGGGGTGTGCGCCATACCGGCTCCCCAAATATGTACCGACCACGCCTGTTAGGTAGTCTAAGGGTTTTACTTGTGGCGTTGAGAGAAATTACTTCAATATGGGGATCCACCTCATGGGCCGGTTGGGAGGCCAACAATTACTGTGCGTGGTTCCCCGTAGGCAAAAGTCACCTTGTTGGTGTATGTAAACCTTGTGCTGGATTACATTAGTTTCGTTTACAGGGTGCTGGGTAGGCAAGTCGCTAAACCACTATATTATAAACATAACTCAAAACGGCTACGGTCAGTGGCAATCAAAAACCGAACATTAAACAAAACCGTTATGTCAACTGAAGTGGCCTAACCGGAAACCCTGAATACATGCATATAAGTTATTCGTTAAATCAAATGCGTATTGCAGATAGTGATACTTAAGTGAATGAGCCGGCAAGGCCTAGGCCCTGGTTGGTTCTGCTTCAAAGTTCTTTATGTGCTGCTGCTTTCGAAGTCGATCCCGCCATCATCCAGTCAGCTGTCAGCTTCCTTGGTTGCGTGGGAGAGTTGTGGCCCATGTTATGATGTAGGCCCCAGTCTTTGAGTTTCGCCATTCCGGCCTCCGGGTCTAATACTACTTCAGTTTTGCCTTTGTGCCAAATTAGCAGTTTAGTAGGGTAACCCCATCTGTACGGGATCTGTCGGTTGCGTAGGGTTTTCGTGATATTAATAAACTCACGTCGTCTCGCCATGGTAGCTGCGGAGAGGTCGGCAAAAATGCTGAGTCCTTGGTACGGTTCGGGTAACGTTTCCAGTTTCCTTGTCGCGGACAGGACTGCTTCTTTTGAGCTGTAGTAGTGAAAGCGTGCTATAACATCTCTCGGCGTGTCTGCCGTTAGCCTGGCCGGTCTCGGCAGCCTGTGCGCTCTGTCCAGCCCCGAGCTGTGGTACTATTGCTGAGCATAGGGTTTGTAGAAATTGTGGGAGGGCCTCATTCGGGATTGTGTCAGCTATGCCCCTGAAGCGCAGATTATTTCTACGGGCCCTGTCCTCCATATCGGCCATTTTAAGCTTTAGAGTTGCTTGTTCTTCCTCCAAGCGGTGTATGTGGTCCACCAACTCATTATGGGCTGTGCACATATCATCCGTTTTGGCTTCCAGGCGGTCAGTGCGGTCTCCCAGCTCTTGAATATCATCGCGCAGTTCTCTGGTAATCTGCTTGAAATCGGTCCTAAGAGACTCTTTTAGGTCCTGCAGCATTAAATGGAGGCTGTGGTTAGTTACCAGAGAGTCCCCGTGGGGGGTCTGGTCTGCATCTTCGATTGTTAGTGCAGCGGCATCTGCAAAGTCAGAGGCTTCTGGTGTTCCGCCGTCGCCATCTTGTTTTTGCCGCGGGCGGTCTTTTTTGGCGTTCCGGACCGGGTCCGTCAATTTCAGCTGTCTGGATGGTGCCATGCTGCGTCAGGATGTTGGGGCGACCGGAGGGGTGAGTTTTGCGGTATGTCTGGCTCGTTTTTGACGGCTTTTAGGCTCGGTGGCTGCGGAGCTCCGTTACAGTGCGACTACTCCATGCGGTCGCAGGACACGCCCCCAATACACCACTTTTGATGCCTTAGCTTAATAAAGAATATATCTATAACCATAAAGGTGTAATATAAGTGGAATTTTATCTCACATCTAATCTCTTACCTATCAGGTATTCTCATTACTAATTGCACACTTGGATTTTGTGTCCAGTAATAAGAAATTGTACTTTAATTGCTATGGGAATTTCCTCTCTTCTGTTCCTTACTCTATGCAGTTGGGGACTGTACATTTTTTGTTTCTTTGGTTTTATATATATATCTATATATATATATATATATATATATATATATAGGGTTGTGACCTAATTTTGAAATTCAAGAGAGAACTCCTTTCCTCTCCCTTTTGCACATTCTTAGAATAGATTTTGCCCTTTATAGCAAAGGAAAGTTCTGAATTGCTCCTACTTTTCACCACATCATTCGATATTACAAACAGGAGAGAGACTGCCACTTGCTTCAAATGTAGTCACACACAGGCTGATCTTGTTCACTCTTTCTGCGGCTGCCCTTTGGCACATTCCTTTTGGCATCCATCAAAACCTACCTAAATGCTCATCGCATGCCCTCCTTTTCTTTGACCCACAAATATAGTACCATATTATAGTCGTATTACCATTATTTATAATTCTGTAAAAATGTTGTACATTCTGTAAATTTGATTTACTTTTCACATTTCACAAAGCATTTTTGGTCTCAAATTTAGAAAATGATCTCCAGCTTGTTAACTTCATATGATGTCTCCCTTTTTGCAATTCATCCTTATCGGAGTTAGTCTGGTTTGTTGCGCTTATTCAATAGTTTCCTCTGTTTTATTTCCATGAGTCATCATCATCCCTTATATCATTTTGGAAGCCTAAAGGCTCAGTTTTGAATCCATCTTTTCTCAAACAAGTTCTCTTTTGTGTTTCACTGTATAATTCATTACAAATCAAACTCAAATAGATATATCTAGCGTTATATTTTATCATATTCACTCCCTCAAAAGTCCTGCGATAGATATATTTTTTAAAATAGACAAATACTCTATTTATTGTTTGTACGGAACCTGTATTTCAGGGAATGCAGTTTAGTAAAATGCCATCTGAGATTTATATTGTGTATATATGAGCATAATACCAACTTACGGAAAGAACAGTTACACCAAACTGTAAATTGCCACTTTAAATACATATTTACACAAACTTAAAAAGGATTTTAAGTAATATATTTTAGCACTAAGCACTCCACCATATACCTCACACATCAAACATCTGTAAGGCATTGGAGGCATTTATTGCCCTCAGTTTCTAGTTGCTAGAATAAAGCCATAAAGTTTAACCTATAAACTTTGTTGAAGAGGAAAGGGGTGTAATTTACAGTTTTTCTGCAGAGATTTAAAGGTACAGCATGGAAGTCTGGTAAATAAATACATTTCTCTCCAGGATTAGAATGTTAAATAACTTTTAAAAGCATGAGTTAAAATATATCACAGCCATTTAAAAAATATATATATATATTTATTTATAGAGTGCAAAGAGATAACACAATGTTTGGTAAGCCACAACAGCTTCTGCAAACAGAAAGGTAACAAGTCATACAAAACCGTATTATGGCATTCGCATAAGTCGCACATTTTTAAATTATACAGAATGCTTAGACAGAGTACAGGCTAACCACTATATGTCTGGAGTGACTGTTAAGGGAAAGTGGCTAAGCTTTGCATAGTCGTAGGCATGTTGATACAAATATTAAGGTAAGTAAAGCATGAGTAGATATACAGGGATAATTTATAGTGAAGACTTGCTGAATTGTCATGTTCAACAATATTGTTGTTGCGCCACTGGGTGCTGGTGGCAAGCTTCTGAGTTAGAAGTAACTCCATATAGACAGACATGTTAGCACGGGCAAGTGTATAGGCCATGAGACTTTCAGGTAACGTGTATATATATCGTACTTCAGATGCGAAGCATGTTAGAGCAGTATGATTACTTGTGTTAGGCTGTATTGTGTGTGGCTTCTGGTAATAGTTACGTAGTGTTAAGGTAAGGACATCTATGCTAAATATTAAATGCCAACAATCGATGATGTCCACGGGTAGAGGCTAACACAGATTATGAAACACACAAAAAGAAAAAAAACCTAAGAAAATATACCACTGGATGAGAATTTGAGCTGGAAAGCATACAATAGACAATCACAGTCTGCTTAAACTAATAACACACAAAGAATGAAATGTTGCCATGTTTTTATTGAACACACCATGTAAACATTCACAGTGCAGGTGGAAAAAGTATGTGAACCCTTGGATTTAATAACTGATTTAACCTCCTTTGGCAGCAATAACTTCAACCAAACGTTTCCTGTAGTTGCAGATCAGACATGCACAACGGTCAGGAGTAATTCTTGACCATTCCTCTTTACAGAACTGTTTCAGTTCAGCAATAGTGATGTACCGAACGGTTCGCTGGCGAATAGTTCCCGGCGAACATAGCGTGTTCGCGTTCGCCACGGTGGGCGAACATATGCGCGGATCGATCCGCCCCCTATTCGTCATCATTATGTAAACTTTGACCCTGTGCCTCACAGTCAGCAGATACATTCCAGCCAATCAGCAGCAGACCCTCCCTTCCAGACCCTCCCACCTCCTGAAGCTGCATTCTGAAGCTGCATTCTTAGATAGAGGAGGGAAAGTGTAGCTGCTGCTCATTTGATAGGGAAATGTATAGCTAGGCTAGTGTATTCAGTGTCCACTACAGTCCTGAAGGACTCATCTGATCTCTGCTGTAAGGATAGCCTTTTTAGGGCTAGAACATCAGTCTGCTTTTTTTTTCCTGTGTAAACTAATTACAGTTGCCTGCCTGCCAGCTTCTGTGTCAGGCTCACAGTGGATACTGTGCCCACTTGCCCAGTGCCACCACTCATATCTGGTGTCACAATAGCTTGCATTTAAAAACAAAAACATTTTTTTCACTGTAATAGATTGACTAGTAGTTAGTTGTCTGCAAGCGTCTGTGTGTCAGGCCTACAGCGTGTACTCTGCCAACCTCTGCCAGTGCACAGTGCCACTCATATCTGGTGTCACAATAGCGTGCATTTAAAAACAATTTTTTTTTCACTATAATAGATTGAATAGCAGTTAGTTGTCTTCAAGCGGGTGTGTCAGGCCTACAGCGTCTATTCTGCCAACCTCTGCCAGTGCACAGTGCCACTCATATCTGGTGTCACAATAGCGTGCATTTAAAAACAAAAAACGTTTTTGACTGTAATCTAATAGCAGTCAGTGTCCTTCAAGCGGGTGTCAGGCCTACAACGTGTACTCTGCCAACCTCTGCCAGTGCACAGTGCCACTCATATCTGGTGTCACAATAGCTTGCATTTAAAAACAAAAAAGGTTTTTGACTGTAATATAATAGCAGTCAGTGTCCTTCATAAGTGTGTGTCAGGCCTACAGTGTGTACTCTGCCAACCTCTGCCAGTGCACAGTGCCACTCATATCTGGTGTCACAACAGCGTGCATTTAAAAACAAAAAAAGTTTTTGACTGCAATCTAATAGCAGTCAGTGTCCTTCAAGCCGGTGTCAGGCCTACAGCGTGTACTCTGCCAACCTCTGCCAGTGCACAGTGCCACTCATATCTGGTGTCACAATAGCTTGCATTTAAAAACAAAAAAGTTTTTGACTGTAATATAATAGCAGTCAGTGTCCTTCATAAGTGTGTGTCAGGCCTACAGCGTGTACTCGGCCAACCTCTGCCAGTGCACAGTGCCACTCATATCTGGTGTCACAATAGCTTGCATTTAAAACAAAAAAAGTTTTTGACTGTAATATAATAGCAGTCAGTGTCCTTCATAAGTGTGTGTCAGGCCTACAGCGTGTACTCTGCCAACCTCTGCCAGTGCACAATGCCACTCATATCTGGTGTCACAATAGCTTGCATTTAAAAACAAAAAAAGTTTTTGACTGTAATATAATAGCAGTCAGTGTCCTTCAAGCAGGTGTCAGGCCTACAGCGTGTACTCTGCCAACCTCTGCCAGTGCACAGTGCCACTCATATCTGGTGTCACAATACCTTGCATTTAAAAACAAAAAACGTTTTTGACTGTAATATAATAACAGTCAGTGTCCTTCAAGCAGGTGTCAGGCCTACAGCGTGTACTCTGCAAACCTCTGCCAGTGCACAGTGCCACTCTTATCTGGTGTCGCAATAGATTGCATTTAAAACCCAAAAACTTTTTTCACTGTTATAGATTGAATAGCAGTTAGTTGTCTGCAAGCGGGTGTCAGGCCTACAGTGTGTACTCTGCCAACCTCTGCCAGTGCACAGTGCCACTCATATCTGGTGTCACAATAGCTTGCATTTAAAAACAAAAATGTTTTGGACTGTAATATAATAGCAGTCACTGTCCTTCATAAGTGTGTGTCAGGCCTACAGCGTGTACTCTGCCAATCTCTGCCAGTGCACAGTGCCACTCATATCTGGTGTCAAAATAGCTTGCATTTAAAAACAATAAAAAATTTTGACTGTAATCTAATAGCAGTCAGTGTCCTTCAAGCGGGTGTCAGGCCTACAGCATGTACTCTGCCAACCTCTGCCAGTGCACAGTGCCACTCATATCTGGTGTCACAATAGCTTGAATTTAAAAACAAAAAAAGTTTTTGACTGTAATATAATAGCAGTCAGTGTCCTTCATGAGTGTGTGTCATGCCTACAGCGTGTACTCTGCCAACCTCTGCCAGTGCACAGTGCCACTCTTATCTGGTGTCGCAATAGATTGCATTTAAAAACCCCAAAAATGTTTTCACTGTTATAGATTGAATAGCAGTTAGTTGTCTGCAAGCGGGTGTCAGGCCTACAGCGTGTACTCTGCCATCCTCTGCCAGTGCACAGTGCCACTCATATCTGGTGTCACAATAGCATGCATTTAAAAACCAAAAAACTTTTTTGACTGTAATATAATAACAGTCAGTGTCCTTCATAAGTGTGTGTCAGGCCTACAGCGTGTACTCTGCCAACCTCTGCCAGTGCACAGTGCCACTCATATCTGGTGTCACAATAGCTTGCATTTAAAAACAAAAAAGTTTTTGACTGTAATATAATAGCAGTCAGTGTCCTTTATAAGTGTGTGTCAGGCCTACAGCGTGTACTCTGCCAACCTCTGCCAGTGCACAGTGCCACTCATATCTGGTGTCACAATACCTTGCATTTAAAAACAAAAAAACTTTTTGACTGTAATATAATAGCAGTCAGTGTCCTTCAAGCGGGTGTCAGGCCTACAGCGTGTACTCTGCCAACCTCTGCCAGTGCACAGTGCCACTCTTATCTGGTGTCGCAATAGATTGCATTTAAAGCCAAAAAACTTTTTTCACTGTTATAGATTGAATAGCAGTTAGTTGTCTGCAAGCGGGTGTCAGGCCTACAGTGTTTACTCTGCCAACCTCTGCCAGTGCACAGTGCCACTCATATCTGGTGTCACAATAGCTTGCATTTAAAAACAAAAAAGTTTTTGACTGTAATATAATAGCAGTCACTGTCCTTCATAAGTGTGTGTCAGGCCTACTGCGTGTACTCTGCCAACCTCTGCCAGTGCACAGTGCCACTCATATCTGGTGTCACAATAGCTTGAATTTAAAAACAAAAAAAGTTTTTGACTGTAATATAATAGCAGTCAGTGTCCTTCATAAGTGTGTGTCAGGCCTACAGCGTGTACTCTGCCAACCTCTGCCAGTGCACAGTGCCACTCATATCTGGTGTCTCTATAGCGTGCCTTTACAAAGAAAAAAAGTTTTTCACTGTAAGCTAATAGCAGTTAGTTTTCTGCAAGCGTCTGGGTGTCAGGCCTTCAGCGTGTACTCTGCCAACTTCAGAAAGTGCACTTTGCCACTCATATCTGGTGTCTCTATAGCGTGCATTTAAAAACAAAAAAAGTTTTTGACTGTAATCTAATAGCAGTCAGTGTCCTTCATAAGTGTGTGTCAGGCCTACAGCGTGTACTCTGCCAACCTCTGCCAGTGCACAATGCCACTCATATCTGGTGTCACAATAGCTTGCATTTAAAAACCAAAAAGTTTTTGACTGTAATATAATAGCAGTCAGTGTCCTTCATAAGTGTGTGTCAGGCCTACAACGTGTAATCTGCCAACCTCTGCCAGTGCCACTCATATCTGGTGTCACAATAGCTTGCATTTAAAACCAAAAAAAGTTTTTTTTTTTTTTATAATTCTTTATTTTTCTTCGTGCAGGGGTTAACAAAGCATTGACATTGCCACAACAGCATTAATGAGAGATATAACAGCATTATTTGTACATTCATGGCGTTGAAGTATCGGCACATTTTTTATAATGTTATACAATCAGGCTGGGGTCATACGTCTATAGTGAGTAGATTTAACTATATTGGAATAAACATATTTGCAAGACTTTCTAGACATATAGGTTGGTCGCAGGTTAATGGAGCAGGTAAGACTGGCATGTCTAAGAATTAGGTATGCTCCAAGATTACAGGCAGGTAGGTATATTCAGACATTACGATTGCTCGCTAATCATAAATGCTCTAGGCGTGAGCTAGTTTTTACATGAAGCTGTTGTGTGTAACATGAAGTACTAACAAGTCGGTTAGAAACTGAAACTGGCATGGTATGCACACCTAATGACAGCCTCTTAAAAGCAATCTAGAACACATGCAGTATGACTGACTCTACGGTAGCAGCAAACATAAGAGGTAAACCGCTAAACATAGGCTAAACCCACATGTCTGTGCTACATTCAAGTGCTTTGCGTTTTAGCCGGTCAGACTGGCCAGTCATGGTACGTTATAACATGCTTAAATATAAAATACAGTATGATATAAAGATTAAACGAGAAGCCTTTTGCTGTGCTATGTAATCTAATGTGTTTTTCTATGTGATATCCTAAGCAAGCTTGTTTAGCTGAGCGTCTGGGCAGAAGCAAAGTTCTCATGATGTGAGTGAGGGCTATGGCTGGAAGCCGGATGATGAGGGAGTCCCCTTGCCCTTAGCCGATGCCCAATCTGGAGGCCGTGGTTGTGGGTCTGGAGCGGGGTATTGGTGAAGTGCTGGTCAGCTGTAGCATCCTTGGTCCCGGCTGTGAGATTGTTGCTGGCTATGTGCTTGCCTGGTGGCAGGGTATCTCTGCCCTTCAGGTCTGTTGCAGCGGGGCTGGCGGTGCGGTGGGCAGTTGCCGTCAGCGGACATTTTGTCCGGTGGTGGTGCTTTTGTGGTTGTAGGTTGTTGGGGCCCCACATGGTGGTGGGCGGTCTGCTGGAGCCTCCCGCCAACCTCTGCCAGTGCACAGTGCCACTCATATCTGGTGTCACAATAGCTTGCATTTAAAAACAAAAAAACTTTTTGACTGTAATCTAATAGCAGTCAGTGTCCTTCAAGCAGGTGTCAGGCCTACAGCGTGTACTCTGCCAACCTCTGCCAGTGCACAGTGCCACTCATATCTGGTGTCACAATAGCTTGAATTTAAAAACAAAAAAAGTTTTTGACTGTAATATAATAGCAGTCAGTGTCCTTCATAAGTGTGTGTCAGGCCTACAGCGTGTACTCTGCCAACCTCTGCCAGTGCACAGTGCCACTCTTATTTGGTGTCGCAATAGATTGCATTTAAAAACCAAAAAACATTTTTCACTGTTATAGATTAAATAGCAGTTAGTTGTCTGCAAGCGGGTGTCAGGCCTACAGCGTCTACTCTGCCAACCTCTGCCAGTGCACAGTGCCACTCATATCTGGTCTCACAATAGCGTGCATTTAAAAACAAAAAAACTTTTGTCACTGTTATAGATTGAATAGCAGTTAGTTGTCTTCAAGCGGGTGTGTCAGGCCTACAGCGTCTACTCTGCCAACCTCTGCCAGTGCACAGTGCCACTCATATCTGGTGTCACAATAGCGTGCATTTAAAAACCCAAAAACTTTTTTCACTGTTATAGATTGAATAGCAGTTAGTTGTCTTCAAGCGGGTGTGTCAGGCCTACAGCGTGTATTCTGCCAACCTCTGCCACTGCACAGTGCCACTTATATCTGGTCTCACAGTAGCTTGCACGCATAGTACCATGTGGCGAAACCAATCTCGCAACTATGAACTGGAGAAGCCTGGTTGCTCGCCTGCTTCCTTTGGACTATGGACCAGACTTGAAAAACGTTTATTCTCCCTGCAGAAAGGCTTGTTCGTGCTTTTCAGCCGGGGTGTTCGGTAGATTCCAGCTACCGAACAAACTACCGTATGAGGGACCACCTAGGAGCTGGAGTGTGCCGTCAATTAACCGCCCAGAAGCTTTGGTTAACCGCAGCTTAATTGATGAACGCTGGGTGGCCTTTGTTCATTTGCCGAACACGTGGCAGCGGCCATTTTAACTCCCAAACGGCCAGCGGTGTTCAGCGCTCAAACTATGGAACTGAAAACGGACACTTTATTGCGCGAACACCGCTGAGCCACCAGCCTCCTTACCTCGGCATTCGGTAGTGGAACCGACCGGCTGTTCATTTGGTAGTTTGACAGTATGAACAGCCTCACCCCAGATAGCCATGCCATAGAGCCTATTCGTGTAACGAAAGACTATGTGAAAGACTTTGGCTCCATGGCGATTGAACTATATGTATGTGATCTGAGCGCCATTCAGTAATAATGTGCGCTCAGATCTAAGCTATCTGGGGATATATTGCATGTATGTGTTTTGTATACTAAATGCATCAATAGGTAATTTTATGTCTTTTACTGTCTTTTTGTCTGCCATGTGGGTAATGGAGTTTTGCCTCTGTCCTTGGAGATAATTAGATTCCTTCCCCAATTATCTCCAGGGCAGAGAGGAGGGATTGTGAGGCATTGTGGGAGGTAACTCATGTGTGATTGGTGTATTGTGTAATTACTGTAAATCCCTCCCTTGCATGGGAGAATCCCATATAAGCCTGTTGTGTGAATAAATCAGTTGTTGTTGCTGTTTAACCCTGAAGCTGAATTGTTGTCTCATTCTTGGGGGGAATTTGACTGTATGCCGATTGCCAGGAGTGTAAGCTGTTCGTATTGCTTTTCCTGTTCGGCTGCTTCCAGGGTTCGTGTGTCTGCTGTTCGAGAGTTGGTGAATACGTGTCGTTTGGAGTTCGGGAGGTTGGTGATTGTAGTAGCTGCTGGTCTATGGGAAAGGGGATTATCGCCTAAATGGTTTTTATCCTCTTGTGAGCGAAACGGTCCGTTACAATTGGTGGCAAGCGGCAGGATCGTTCCTACAACCAGAGGGACAGCTACAGGGCAACACCATTCCTTGGATTACAAATTGAGGGCAACGCTAGTACCCGTACAGCGACCCTATCTACAAAGGAACCAACTTCAGCAGAGCAAGCATGGCACCCAGCTACACTCAGGAGGCGTTTGACAAAGTGTGTGCCTCACGGTTGGCTCTCTTTACATTTGTCCCCTATGAGAAACTCGTGCAGTTCGTAAGGAGCCAGGTAGACGAGTACCTGCGGTTCATGGCAGATCCAGCCAAAGGTCTCGGTCGCCCTATCCGGTGGCAGAGTGCGTTTCGGGGACTCAAAGGAGTATCCCAGGGAGCAGAAGGTGTCGTCCTTCCTCCCCAGCAGCAGAGTAAGTCCCAGGGAGCTGAAGGTGCAGTCCTTCCTCCCCAGCGGCAGATTGTATCCCAGGGAGCTGAAGGTGTCGTCCTTCCTCCCCAGCGGCAGAGTAAGTCCCAGGGAGCTGAAGGTGCAGTCCTTCCTCCCCAGCGGCAGTGTATATCCCAGGGAGCTGAAGGTGCCGTCCTTCCTCCCCAGCGGCAGATTGTATCCCCGGGAGCCGAAGGTGCCGTCCTTCCTCCCCAGCGGCAGTGTATATCCCAGGGAGCTGAAGGTGCCGTCCTTCCTCCCCAGCGGCAGTGTGTACCCCAGGGAGCTGAAGGTGTAGTCCTTCCTCCCCAGCGGCAGTGTGTTTCCCAGGGAGCGGAAAGTGCCGTCCTCCCTCCCCAGCGGCAGTGTGTATTACAGGGAGCTGAAGGTGCCGTCCTTCCTCACCAGCAGCAGTGTGTTCCCCAGGGAGCTGAAGGTGCCGTCCTTCCTCCCCAGCGGCAGTGTGTACCCCAGGGAGCTGAAGGTGCCGTCCTTCCTCCCCAGCGGCAGTGTGTACCCCAGGGAGCGGAAGGAGCCGTCCTCCCTCCCCAGCGGCAGAGTGTCCTGCAGGGAGCAGAGACCGTCAGTCTCACATCCCAGCAGCAGGACAAGCAACAGGGATTGTGAGGCATTGTGGGAGGTAACTAATGTGTGATTGGTGTATTGTGTAATTACTGTAAATCCCTCCCTTGCATGGGAGAATCCCATATAAGCCTGTTGTGTGAATAAATCAGTTGTTGTTGCTGTTTAACCCTGAAGCTGAAGTGTTGTCTCATTCTTGGGGGGAATTTGACTGTATGCCGATTGCCAGGAGTGTAAGCTGTTCGTATTGCTTTTCCTGTTCGGCTGCTTCCAGGGTTCGTGTGTCTGCTGTTTGAGAGTTGGTGAATACGTGTCGTTTGGAGTTCGGGAGGTTGGTGATTTTAGTAGCTGCTGGTCTATGGGAAAGGGGATTATCGCCTAAATGGTTTTTATCCTCTTGTGAGTGAAACGGTCCGTTACATTCCACTAATCCCCCAAATAATGACAGGCAGAGGCAGGCCACCCCGCAGGGGCCGTCATGGTCGTGGTGCTGTGATTCCCTTTTCCCATTATTCCCTAGAATAATGCCCAGTTTTCAGAGGCCACGTACCCTGAACTTGAAAAGTTCTGAGGACATAGTTGACTGGCTAACACAGGTCACCCAATGTTCTACAGCTTCCGCTCAGAACCTTGACGCACCATCCTCCTCCAGCTTAGCTTCGGGCACCTCTCAAGATACCACTCACCCGCCTGCCGCCACCACCAACACTAGCACCACAGCCGCTTCACTTTATCTGTCAGAGGAGTTATTTACACATCCGTTTGAAGAAATTAGTGATGCGCAACCATTATTGCCAGAGGATGTAGATAACAGGGATATGTCTCAGGCAGGCAGCATTACACACATGGACGTACTGTGTGATGATGATGATGTTGTACCCGCTGCTGCTTCCTTTGCTGAGTTGTCAGATACAAGTGAAGCGGTTGGTGATGACGATGCGTCCATGGATGTCACGTGGGTGCCCGCTCGGCAAGAAGAAGAACAGGGCGAAAGTTCAGATGGGGAGACAGAGAGGAGGAGGAGACAAGTTGGAAGCAAGGGGAGGTCGTCGCAAGGAGCTAGTGGCACAGTCAGACAGCATGCATCGGCACCTGGGGTCAGCCCGACAGCACGCCAATCAACGCATGCTGTGTCCACCACCAGAATGCCGTCATTGCAGAGCTCAGCAGTGTGGATTTTTTGTGTGTGTCTGCCTCTGACAACAGCGATGCCATTTGCAACCTGTGCCAAAAGAAACTGGGTCGTGGGAAGTCCAACACCCACCTATGTACAACTGCTTTGCGTAGGCACATGATCGCACATCACAAACGCCTATGGGATCAACACATGAGTACAAGCAGCACACAAACTCAAAGCCGCCATCCTCCTCCTGGTCCAGCATCTTCAGCCACATCAACCACTGCTGTCCTCCTTGCCCCCTCTCAACCATCCACCACTCCGTCTCTCGCCTTGAGCAGTTCCCGCTCGTCTACCCACAGTCAGGTGTCTGTCAAGGACATGTTTGAGCGTAAGAAGCCAATGTCAGAAAGTCACCCCCTTGCCCGGCGTCTGACAGCTGGCTTGTCTGAACTATTAGCCCGCCAGCTTTTACCATACAAGCTGGTGGAGTCTGAGGCGTTCAAAACATTTGTAGCTATCGGGACACCGCAGTGGAAGGTACCCGGACGAAATTTCTTTTCACAAAAGGCAATCCCCAACCTGTACTCGATTGTGCAAAAGGAAGTAATGGCATGTCTGGCACACAGTGTTGGGGCAAGGGTCCATCTGACCACTGATACCTGGTCTGCAAAGCATGGTCAGGGCAGGTATATCACCTACACTGCGCATTGGGTAAACCTGCTGACGGCTGCCAAGCATGGAATGCGTGGCTCTGCAGAGGAGTTGGTGACACCGCCACGACTTGCAGGCAGGCCTGCTGCCACCTCCTCTACTCCTCCTACTCCATCCTCTTCCATAACCTCCTCAGCTGAGTCCTCTTCTGCTGCTGCGTCTTGCTCCACATCAACGGCACCCCCCAGCTCCCCAGGTACTATCCACATCCCGGATACGGCAGTGTCACGCCGTCTTGGGTTTGACTTGCTTGAAAGCAGAGAGTCACACCGACAAGCACTCCTGTCCGCCCTGAACGCACAGGTGGAAAAGTGGCTGACTCCGCAGCAACTGAAGATCGGCAAAGTGGTTTGTGACAACGGAAAAATTTGTTGGCGGCATTGAAGTTGGGCAAGTTGACACATGTACCGTGCATGGCACATGTGTGTAATCTGATCGTACAATGCTTTGTGCATAAGTACACAGGCTTACAGGACGTCCTGAAGCAGGCCAGGAAGGTGTGTGGACATTTCAGGCGTTCCAACATGGCCATGGCGCACTTTGCAGATATCCAGCGGCGAAACATCATGCCAGTGAGGCGCTTGATTTGCGACAGCCCGACACGTTGGAATTCAACACTCCTAATGTTCGACCGCCTGAAAAAAAGCCGTTAATGAATATTTGTATGACCGGGGTGCTTGGACAGCCTCTGGGGAGCTGGGAATTTTTTTGCCACGTTACTGGACGCTCATGCGCAATGCCTGTAGGCTCATGCGTCCTTTTGAGGAGGTGACAAACCTAGTCAGTCGCACCGAAGGCACCATCAGCGACATCATACCATTTGTTTTCTTTCTGGAGCGTGCCCTGCGATCAGGCCGTAGATGAGCGTGAAGAGGAAGAGGAAGAGTTGTGGTCACCATCACCACCAGAAACAGCCTTATCAGCATTGCTTGCTGGACCTACGGCAATGCTGGAAGAGGATTGTGAGGAAGAGGAGTCAGAGGAGGAATGTGGCTTTGAGGAGGAGGAAGAAGACCAACCACAACAGGCATCCCAGGGTGCTCGTTGTCACCTATCTGGTACCCGTGGTGTTGTACGTGGCTGGGGGGAAGAACATACCTTCATTGAGATCACTGAGGAGGAGGAACGGGAAATGAGTAGTTCGGCATCCAACCTTGTGCAAATGGGGTCTTTCATGCTGTCGTGCCTGTTGAGAGACCCTCGTATAAAAAGGCTGAAGGAGAACAACCTGTACTGGGTGTCCACGCTACTAGACCCCCGGTATAAGCAGAAAGTGTCTGAAATGTTACACGGAATCTAACAGGGGAAGAGGTGAAAGTAATCCTTCTCCTCCCACGACCACACCGGCAAGGACAGGACGCTTTACAGACGTGTTGTTGATGGAGGACATGCAGAGCTTTTTAAGTCCTACGCATCGCCACAGCCCTTCGGGATCCACCCTCAGAGAACGACTCGACCGACAGGTAGCAGACTACCTCACCTTAACTGCAGATATCGACACTCTGAGGAGCGATGAACCCCTTCACTACTGGGTGTGCAGGCTTGACCTGTGGCCTGAGCTATCCCAATTTGCGATAGAACTTCTGGCCTGCCCCGCTTCAAGTGTCCTGTCAGAAAGGACCTTCAGTGCAGCAGGAGGTATTGTCACTGAGAAGAGAAGTTGCCTAGGTCAAAAAAGTCTAGATTACCTCACCTTTATTAAGATGAATGAGGTATGGATCCCGAAGGGACTGACAGTGGGCGATACATTCGAGTAAAAAAGGCCTGATGAGATGAGCTGCCTTGGGCTAAAAATGGTCCACACGCTGCTGTATTTTAGCTCTGAATGCCGGTTGACTTGCGTGACTTATCCGCCACCAACTAGGGTTCAAGCCGCAATGTTTTAGGGCACTTTCTGCCTGGGAAACAAACATCAATTTTTCTGGCCGCTGCAACAGCGGCTGCAACAATACCTAATTTTTCAGGCATGTGTACATGCCTAATTTTTCGGGCCTCTGGTGCTGCACTGTGGCTTCAAAAACCAAACCAAAAAAAAGGCACATAACAGGGATTAAACTGATAGGAATAGTACTACTTAACACACCACTCCTATCTGGTGGCACATTAGATTGCACGCGCAGTGCCCCAAATTTGAAGTAGGAGGACTGACCAAGCATCTTTTTCCATCTCCCGGTTCCTAAAATCTATGCCATATACACGTTCCCTGATAGGGCGCCAGCTCGTTATTCTCTTGGGCGCCAGCTCGTCATTCTCTTTTTCACTTCACTAGGGACACTTTACTGCACTATGGGCACTTAGACCCACTCTTTGTCTTGCACAGTGTTATTCCTAGCCAGCATCTGTGATGGGAAATCAGGCAGTCATCTAAACGTTTAGATTGAGCTTTAGCTTAGAACACCCTTGAAGGTGTTTAAGGAGATTAGGGCTAGTTTAGAGGATTCTTCTTAGACCTCTCTGTGTCTTTATAGCCCTTCTACCTATCGAGCATTTCTGGAAACTAGCTAAGAGAAAGGGTGGCTGTGTGTCTGTGATACATTTAACTTTATATCACCTTATTGACACTTTTTATGACAGCATCACTCCGGTCTTCATACTCTCTGACTATACCCATCTATTTAGAGGGAATTTCCTTGCCCCTGGCAATATTATATAATAGGTAATAGTATTACCATTATTACACAATTAGCCACTATAGGGGAATGAGTATAGTATCCCTTTGTTATTTATAAATTATACAATAAAGACTTTTGTCCATTACTCAATTTACTTTAACAAAGGGTACTAACCACGGTATTAGGAAGCATTACTCTGCTTTCCCTTTCTCCCTCTATTATACACCTATGCTCACTAGGATTTGTAGGTATCACTTTATTCTAGTTGTCTAACCTTTTCCTATGCCAGTTTTAGATCTCCTTCTTGAGAGATTTTTTCTTTTTTCCATTTATTAGCATACCTGGGTACAAGCCCTCGGTGGGGCTGGCACCACCATCTGACCACAATTCCTCGTTTCTTCCACTCATACCGCTTTTTCCATCTTTGAAGGGGTTTGGCGAAACAAGGAAATAGTCCTCTACTCGTAACAGGGATTAAACTGATAAGAATAGTACTACTTAACACACCTTATAATAACGCAGAGAGAGGCAACGCAGAGAGAGGAGTCTGAAGAAGAGGAGTCCGAGGAGGAAGGTGGCTTTGAGGAGGTGGAAGACCAAACACAGCAGGCGTCCCAGGGGGCTTGTTGTCACCTTTAGGGGACCCTTGGTGTTGTACGTGGCTGGGTGGAGGAAGAGACCTTCAATGACATCAGTGAGGACAATGAATGGGACATGGCTAGCTTGGTATCCAACCTTGTGCAAATGGGGAGTTTGCTGTTGTGCAAAGGGACTGTTTGCGGTGCTTTAAACGGGGAGTTTGGTCTGTCACTGTGAAGCGGGCGTAACCCTTACACTTCCTGATCGATACAACATCATACAGTAGGTCCCCCCCCTCATTATTTTTATTGCCCCCACCCACCGCTCACGGGTGGGGGCGGGAGGACAGTAGGTCCCCCCCCATTGTGATTTATGGCCCCCACCCGCGCAGGGGTGGGGGCCAGGGGGGAGGACAGTAGGTCCCCCCCCCCTATCCTTATTTTGAATATTCCCCTGTATAACAATGTTTGGCATTTAGTGAATATTCCCTATTCTGCTCTGTCAGTGTGTATCAGGGTCCCTGAGGACAGGTGTCAATCCATATCTGCCAAGTGACCCTATGTAGGGGGAACAGTCCCTATTCTGCTCTGTGTCAGTGTGTATCAGGGTCTCTGAGGACAGGTGTCAATACATATCTGCCAAGTGATCCTATGTAGGGGGAACAGTCCCTATTCTGCTCTGTGTCAGTGTGTATCAGGGTCCCTGAGGACAGGTGTCAATCCATATCTGCCAAGTGACCCTATGTGGGGGGAACAGTCCCTATTCTGCTCTGTGTCAGTGTGTATCAGGGTCTCTGAGGACAGGTGTCAATCCATTAGTCAAGGTGTCAATAAGTAATATGTCAGGTGTCAATCCATATCCATTGTGATTTAGGAATGTTAGGTGATTTATGCCCTTTATGGATTAAAACCAGACTCTGCATCAACTGTGTAATTTTCCATGGGAGTTTTGCCATGGATCCCCCTCCGGCATGCCACAGTCCAGGTGTTAGTCCCCTTGAAACAACTTTTCCATCAATTGTGGCCAGAAAGAGTCCCTGTGGGTTTTAAAAATCGCCTGCCCATTGAAGTCTATGGGGTTCGCCCGGTTCGCGAACATTTTCGGAAGTTCGCGTTCGCCGTTCGCGAACTGAAAATTTTATGTTTGTGACATCACTAGTCCTCGGTCGCTAAGGGGTTAAGATAAGCATTTGTCTGGTATTTTTCACATGGTCTCTGTACCTAGATTTGTAAAAGTGATGTTAATTCTTGACATTCCATTGATGTAATATTGGTGAATGTTATACTTGGCCTGATGTCAATGTCTTTGCAGATAAAAACAAGCTGTTCAAGGATCTTTAAATCAACAGTGGCTCTGCTTGTAAGTTCCTAATCACTATCTGATGACAAGGTCAGTGTAAGTTTTCCGGATAGTGTCCTTATGTTTTAAGGATATTCACCTCTAATGTATTTTATTATTCTCCAAGGCAAACCAGATACATGACTGGTGTTTCTTTTCTTACAGAAGTTTGTCTTGTATTAGTCTAGTCATGTGCATATTGTTCTTAAAGCCTTGTTTCTTTATAGGTCTGGTTATATTGATCTTAATTCCTACCTGGTACTATAATACTATATTCACCTCTAATGTATTTTATTATTCTCCAAGGCAAACCAGATACATGACTGGTGTTTCTTTTCTTACAGAAGTTTGTCTTGTATTAGTCTAGTCATGTGCATATTGTTCTTAAAGCCTTGTTTCTTTATAGGTCTGGTTATATTGATCTTAATTCCTACCTGGTACTATAATACTATATTCACCTCTAATGTATTTTATTATTCTCCAAGGCAAACCAGATACATGACTGGTGTTTCTTTTCTTACAGAAGTTTGTCTTGTATTAGTCTAGTCATGTGCATATTGTTCTTAAAGCCTTGTTTCTTTATAGGTCTGGTTATATTGATCTTAATTCCTACCTGGTACTATAATACTCTAGGATACTTTATTTGAATACCATGGGATTGCTGACCACCAGCCTCTGGAGTGCAATAATTTGTTTGAGCAGGTATTATGGCGATATTCTATTAATTATTTGCGCTTGGGTATTACCCATAAGTAAATGCTGCTGGGTTTGATCAAGAATAAGGAAATTTGTTTCATACTTTCATAGCTAAAAAAGACTCATGTGTCCATCCAGATCAGCCTTTCTCATATTTGATTTTTGCTGTTGATCCAAAAGAAAGCAAAAAAAAAAACCAGCCTGAAGCGCATCCACTTGTGCAACGAACTAGGGAAAAAAATCCTTCTTAACCCTATAATCGCAGTCAGATATCGCCTTGGATTAAACAGCTATTACTCCACTAATTAAATATGATATCCCTGTTTATTATGTTTTTGCAAGTAGTTATCTAATTGCTGTTTAAACATTTGTATAGACTCTGATGAAACGACCTCTTCAGGCAGAGAATTCCACATCCTTACTGTAAAAAACCCTTTCCTTTGCCGAAGACTAAATCTCCTTTCTTCCAGTCTAAGTGCGTGACCTCTTCACCTCTTTATTGTCTTATTTGTGAATAGATTTCTGGTTTGTATTGGCACCGGATATAATTGAATAATGTTATCATATCCCCTCTGAGGCACCGTTGTGCCAAACTAAAGAGATTTACATTTGCTAACCTCTCTTCTTAACTAAAATGCTCCATTCCTTTTATCAATTTTGTAGCACGCATCTGCACTTTTTCTGGTGCCATAATATCCTTCTTTAGAACAGGTGCCCAACATGGCACAGCATATTTAAGGTGTGGTCTTACCAGCGATTTATAAAGAGGCAAAATTATATTTTCATCCCGACAATTTATACCCCTATTCCTACAGGACAATACCTTACTGGCCTTAGCAACTGTCATTTGACATTGCATATTGTTGCCTAGTTTATGCTCCATAATAATTCCCAAATCCTTTGCATTTGTTGCTATCCCCAATTCACTAACATTTACGGTGTACGTTGCTTGTGCATTCTTCACCCCCCAGTGTATAACTGCATTTTTCCACATTAAACTTCATTTGCTATTTGAGTGTCCAGTCCCCCAATATATCTGTATCCCTCTGTAGCAAAGCAATATCCTGCTCACATTGTATTCTTTTACAGAGTTTTGTGTCATCTGCAACCTCTGAAACATGACTTTTAATGCCTATTTCAAGATCATTTATAGATATGTTAAATATAAGTGGTCCCAAAAAAGAGCTCTAGAAGACTTGACTTACCACTTTTGTCAAGCTTGAAAATGTACCATTTATGACAAATCTCTGTGCTCTAATTTTAAGTCATTGTTCTATCCAAGAACAAGAATTTTCATCTAGACTAATTTATTTTAGTTTGAACACTAACCTATTATGAGGAATCATATAAAACTCCTTGGCAAATTTCAAGTAGATCACATTCTTTGCAACACCCTAATCTATACTTCTACTTAGTTTTTCATGAATGCAATTAAGTTAGTTTGCCATGAGCTATGTTTCATAAAACCATGCTGATTATTGCTAATAACATTGATCCACCCAATTAATTACTGAATATTATCCCTTAATTAGCCTTCAACTACTTTCCCAGCCACAGATGATCACAGGTCTATATTTCCAAGCAAAGATTTTGAACATTTTTTTGAATATAGGAACCACATCTGCCTTCCTCCAATCCTTCGGTAAAATTTCTGAAAGAAAAGAATCTTGAAAGATTACATACAAAGGTTCACTTATTCCCGCACTTGGCTCCTTAAAGGGACACCATAAGCACTGTATCTGCTTCATCTCATTAAACTAGTTATAGTGTCTGGAGTCCCAGGTACCATAATTTCTTTCAACATTAAACAGTTTTTAATGTTTTAATGCTAAATAAGAGTCCCGGCAGTCCATCCCCTCTGTGCTGCTTTGGCTAATAGGGAAGTATTAGCCTGAGCAGCAAAGGGGAGCTGTGATTGTCTGAGTGTGTCAGCTGACTGCTTTTAGTAATCTCTGCCTTAGCTACACATACAGAAGGGGCTGGACTGGGGGTGGCTAGGTACTTTTATTTTGTGGCATACTGCACAAACACTGAATGGAGGGACAGTGCCAGGGAACTCCAGGCACTATAACCAATTCAAAGAGAGGAAATGGTTATAGTGACTACAGTGTCCCTTTAAGTATTTGTGGGTAATTACCGTCAGGCTCTGGCGATTTGTTATTGTAATTTTCTTCTCCTGATCATTCTACATGGCAGCATTATGTGTCCAACCATCTACTTTGAGAGTTGTGAAGCTAGTTACAAAGACTGCCTGATGGGGTGGATCTATTTATACCAATTTCAGAGTTCTATTTCCTGTCCTTTCTGCTGTGAGGGAAGGAGCTAACCCATAACTAAATGCTGTCATGTATAATAATCAGGGGGGGGGGGGGGGGGGGAGGGAGGGAAAGGGGGGAAAGGAAGGGGGGAATTAGAGTAAGTATGAAACAGTTTTCCTTATTTTAAAGCCAGGTAAACCAATCGTCTGTGAGGGAGGGTTAAAAAAAACAACTTGTCTACATTTGCCTAAAAAGAAAAAGCAGCTATATGATATAACCGATATAGATTTGATGAATGAAATATAGGATTAGTAACTATTGGCGATACCTATTCCATTATGCCAATAAAGCAAACTTGAGAAGGGGAACATAGGAAGACAGCAATACAAGAATATGTGTACACTAACAAAATTACAATTGTTGAACTGTGTGACAGAGCACTTACTGAGACCAACACTCAAATAATGTGTATAGGTCCTCACCCGAACTAGGGTTTATAACCGGATATAATTTCAGATGAGAACATTTAAAGGACCACTCTAGGCACCCAGACCACTTCAGCTTAATGAGGTGGTCTGGGTGCTAGGTCCTTCTAGGGTTAACCCATTTTTTCATAAACATAGCAGTTTCAGAGAAACTGCTATGTTTATGAATGGGTTAAGCCTTCCCCCTATGTCCTCTAGTGGCTGTCTCATTGACAGCCGCTAGAGGCGCTTGCGTGATTCTCACTGTGAAAATCACAGTGAGAGCACGCAAGCGTCCATAGGAAAGCATTATGAATGCTTTCCTATGTGACCGGCTGAATGCGCGCGCAGCTCTTGCCGCACGTGCGCATTCAGCCGACTGGGAGGATCGGAGGAGGAGAGCAGGAGTATGTTTTCCTGGCACTAGAGTGGTCCTTTAATATTTTTACCATCTACTGCTGTAGTTATATTACGGTGATAGGAACATGGTGCACAAACTCGACAACATTGAAAGGACCACTATAGTGGTAGGAATACAAGCCTGTATTCCTAATACTAGTATTCACCTCTGTGCCGCAATACAGTCCCTACAGCTGTTCAATCTGCATCCCTCAACATTGCGCTGGCTCTTCTCTTTCGTCCAATGCAATGCTCCTCATAGAAGAGCATTCGGTACGAAATGCATATTTGTGGCCAATGCTGTGTTCTTCCAATTAAATGGAGGTTTACTGTGAGAACCAAGATTGATTCTGTTTTTACAAAGGAATCACCTCTAGTGGCTGTCAGGAAGATACTACAGGTGCATTTAACCCCACATTGTAAGTATTGCCATGTCTACTAAATGTCAATGTTTTACACTGAAGGCTTAAAAATAAAGGACCACTGAATCCCATGCCAGTTCATTGACATGAGTGTCTTTAAGGGTCCTTTGACATCAGGGCTGGACTGGGGAAAAATTCGGCCCGGGCATTTTTTATTCACAGCGGCTCACTGCAAAGGGGGCGGGGCCAGATAGGGTGTGTTTTGTCACCCCCAATGACAAGCACGCCCCATCTCAAAGTGAGCATGTTGGTTCAATGCTCTTCCAGGGCATGAGAAAAGGGCCCTGTATTTGTTCTGCACAGCCCAAGCAAATTTAATAACATGCTTGCGTTGTGTTTGCTTGAAACTTGTCTCTGGGGTTTCCATAATTGGGATACTCACGGTATCCCATTTATGGAGACACTATGTGTTTGCTTAAATGGAATCTAGTGTGTGCATAGGGGATCCAGAGTGTGTATGTCAGAAATGTAGTGTGTGTGTGTAGGTGGTGCAGCATCTGTGTGTAGGGGATGTAGTGTGTGTGAAGGACTCAGGAGTGCATATAGGAGATCTGGTGAGTGTGTGTGTGAGTGGTGCAGCGTGTTTGGGGGCTGCTGTGTGTATGAGGGGTGTAGTGTGCATTTAAAGAGGAGTATAGTGTGTGTGGGAAGGTGCTGTGTGTGTGGGAGGTTTCTGAGTGTGGGAGGTTGCTGTGTGTGGGGGGGTGCAGTATGTGTGTGTGAGGGTGCAGTATGTGTGTGTGAGGGTGCAGTATGTGTTTGTGAGGGCGCTGTGTCTGAAGGCGCTGTGTCTGAGGGCGCTGTGTGTTAGGGTGCTATGCGAGGGTGATGTGTGTGTGTGTGTGTTAGGATGATGTGTGAGTGTGAGGGTGCTGTGTGAGTGCTAGGGTGCTGTGTGAGTTAGGGTGCTTTGTGAGTGTTAGGGTGCTGTGTGAGTGTGAGTGTTAGGGTGCTGGATGAGGGTGATGTGTGAGTGTTAGGGTGCTGGGTGAGTTAGGGTGCTGGGTGAGAGTTAGGGTGCTGTGTGAGTTAGGGTGCTATGTGAGTTAGGGTGCTGTGTGAGTGTTAGGGTGCTGTGTGAGAGTTAGGGTGCTGTGTCTGAAGGCGCTGTGTCTGAGGGCGCTGTGTCTGAGGGCGCTGTGTGTTAGGGTGCTATGCGAGGGTGATGTGTGTGTGTGTTAGGATGATATGTGAGCGTGAGGGTGCTGTGTGTTAGGGTGCTGGGTGAGAGTTAGGGTGCTGGGTGAGAGTTAGGGTGTTGTGTGTGTGTTAGGGTGCTGTGTGTGTGTTAGGGTGCTGGTTGAGAGTTAGGGTGCTGGGTGAGAGGGTGCTGGGTGAGAGTTAGGGTGCTGTGTGTGTGTTAGGGTGCTGTGTGTTAGGGTACTGGGTGAGAGTTAGGGTGCTGTGTGTGTGTGTGTGTGTGTGTATGTTAGGGTGCTGTGTGTGTGTTAGGGTGCTGGGTGAGGGTGATGTGTGTGTTTGGATTGTGTATTGGGGGGAGGCAGGTAAATGCCAATATGTCTTTTTCTTTAAATGTTTATTTAAAACAGGCCCCCTCCCCTTCTTACCTGTAGCCTGGAAAGGGGGGGGCTGCTGACATCCATCCCTGTTGGTCCTCGTGGTAAGTGAACTCTAGCCTGTTTGGCTAGAGTTCACTCTCGCGAGATCCGGGCCGTTGCCGGCGGAGCTGCAAGTTAGAGCTCCGCCGGGTCCTCTCTCCAGGCTTGCTGTCCCCTCCCTCTCGCCCCGCCAGGGGCCGCGTTTGACAGCATGTGGGCAGCATGTGGGCCGGTGAGGGAGATCTTTCATGGAAAACAGCTCAGATAGCGCCGGCCCTGCATAGACCAGCTGGATCTCCCCGGCCTCGGACCGTGGACATCGCGGCCCACCAGGCATTTGCCCGGTTTGCCCAATGGCCAGTCCGGGCCTGTTTGACATAAACATATATAGAAATATGATCAGAATAAGCAGTGCTCTGATAGGAGATTTCTGTACCTGGCAAATAAATAATGGATGTGTTATATAAGTAAATATTCACATCTTACATTTCTCCTTCGCTACCCGGAGGAATTAATATTACATGAAGTGCATAATTCTGTTCTAGATTTAACACTTTGTTCTAAATTATGATTAAAACAAGACTTTGTTTGCTAAATAGACCTAACATCAGCACAAACAAAATCATCTTGTAGAATAAGCACATATGCTGAAAATTTGAAGTGTACCTAGAAAGTTTGCCATATTTATCCACACAGATTAAGAAACTGTGATTTATGTTGTACTTGATATTTAACCCCTTAAGGACACATGACATGTGTGACACGTCATGATTCCCTTTTATTCCAGAAGTTTGGTCAGGGCCGTTTTTAAGGAGGGGCAAAAGGGGCAGCTGCCCTGGGCCCAGTTACTCCTGGGGGCCCTAAGGCAGCTGCCCCATGGGCCCCCTGCAGCACCTGAGGTAATCAGGGGCCCCGGCCCTTTAATACTGCTCTGGACCTGGCCCCTGTAATATGTGGGTTGGCTGAATACATACTCACAGCTAGCCCCCTGCACACACTGCCCTGTGATCCCTTTTCTTCTCGTGGCATGCTGGGAGGAAGTGAGGTCAGATCGCCTCCTCCTCAGTGCCGCTGGGGAGGAGGCACACACCACATGGAGGCATTGTGGGGGAGAGGGACTGAGAAAGCTGATGGCAGACTCCCATCAGCCTAGGCCAGCAAGCTCCCACTGGACCCCAGGGAAGCCACCCCTCTGTACCCAAAAGGTAAGGAGACAGGAGGGTGGCTAAATATTGTTTGTTTTTTGTTTTGCTTATTTCTGATATCACTTTTATTCAAGTGTTGGTGTTTGTAATGTAACACACAGGGAATAAGTACATGTTCAAAATCCTAGAAGAACCTGGCAGTTCCCTATTAAATATAAATGTAAAAAGTATGTATTTTAACATATTATTGCATCAAGTGTTATCAAAGGCTGTACACCATTTCCAAATGTCACTTTTGCCAAATTCTGGACCAGGGTATGTAAGAACAGAGTTGAGACATTATATTGGCCAAGGTTGCTGGGAGTTGCTGTCCAAGAGCTGCTAGAAGGCAGATATTAAAATATGTAAATGTACACATATGTGTGTGTGTGTGTGTGTGTATCTGGCTGTGTTTGTGTCAGTGTGTGTATCTGGCTATGTCCTTGTGTCCTTGTGTGTATCTGGCTGTGTTTGTGTCAGTGTGTGTATCTGTCTGTGTTTGTCTGTGTGTCAGTGTGTCTGTGTGTATGTATACCTGTGTATGTGTACTTGTGTGTCAGTGTGTATGTGTACCTGTGTGTGTGTGTATGCATGTGTCGGTGTGTGTAAGTGTGCATCTGAGTGTGTGGTAATGCATACATCCCAGCATTATAATGCCAACACAAATACACTCCTATATTCCATCTCTAGCACTGTATACATATACACCACTGCATTTATACCTTTATGTATGTGTGTATCTGAGTGTGTGTGTACATACCTGTGCGTGTGTGTGTGTGTGTGTATCTCTGTGTGTGGATGTGCCAGTGTGTGTGTGTATCAAAGTGCTTGTATCTGTTTGTCAAAGGGTGTGTATCTGAGTGTGTGTGTATGTATGTGCCAGTATGTGTCAAGGTGTGAGCATGTGTCAGTGTGCTTATGTGTGTTTCTGCGTGTTAATGTGTGTATGTATATGTGTTATAGAAATCACACAACATGCAAACAGACCCCTGCAAACACAAACATTACATACAAGCACACCAGTTTGCTGAAACACCAATACTACACACAAATGTACATATGCATTTAAAACACAACACTACATCCAAACACCACCCTGCATGTAAATACAAACATTACATGCAAACACATTCCTGTATTAAAACGATAAATGTATATACAAACACCAACTCTACACACAAAAGTACACCTGCATTTAAAAGCCAACACTACAGACAATCACACATCCCTGCATTCAAACGCAAACACTACACACAAGTACACCACTGCATTCCAATGGTAACAGTACATACAAATACACCCCTACATGCACACATGCACTCTATACAATAACATGCTGACATTCAATTGCACAAACACTGCTCAAAAATACAACCCTGCAAGGATGGTAGATACCCAGCTGGCATAGCATCGCAGGAGTTGTATGACAGATGGGGATCTATCTTTTCTTTACTCTTGTGCTACAGGGCAGGCCTGAATTATTATTTTTTTGCACCAAGGCACTCTCTACATTAGTTTCGCCTCTAGGTTGGGGTGGAGGGAGTGATTGCATGCCCAGGGGGCCCAAGCAGATGCTTGCCCATGGTCCAATCAATATTAAAGACGGCCCTGAGTTTGGTCCTTAAGGGGTTAAAGCTCTACTATAGCGCTGTTCAATAATAACATCCTTAATTCAAAGTGGTTTCATATTGAAATGGCATCTGGCACAGAAAATGTGTTTATCCCCTTAAGGACTGAGCCAAATGTACACGTTGTGATCAAGACAAAATATAAACAAAAACTTGAATTTGTGCTATATGTCTGTTCAGGCATAATTCACCTCTTTCATATTATGTGCACCCACAGTTATTATTTATCATTTTATTCAGGGGAAACAGGGCTTTCATTTAACATCAAATATTTAGGTATAAAACATAATTTAATATGAATAAAATATAAAAACAAAATGGGAGAAAATAAGAATAATAAAAAAAATTTTTAGTTCTTCGTGACATTCTAACTGTGAATGTCATAATACTTTTTGCTTTTAATGCAATAAAATACACATATTTGTATTCAGCGATGTCTCACATGTAAAACAGTACCCCCTATGTACAGTTTTTATGGTATTTTGGGAAGTTACAGGGTCAAATATAGCATGTTACATTTTTCCGTTTTTTTCACATTGAAATTCACCAGATTGGTCACGTTGCCTTTGAGACCGTATGGTAGCCCAGGAATGAGAATTACCCCCATGATGGCATACCATTTGCAAAAGTAGACAACCCAAGATATTGCTAATGAGGTATGTCCAGTCTTTTTTAGTAGCCAATTGGTCACAAACACTGGAGAAAGTTAGTGTTAATACTGGTTTGTGTGTGAAAAATGCAAAAAACTAATTTGAACGCCATATTTGGCCAGTGTTTGTGACTAAGTGGATACTAAAAAAGACTGGACATACGCCATTTGCAATACCTTGGGTTGTCTATTTTTGCGAATGGTATGCCATCATGGGGGTAATTCTCATTCCTGGGCTACCATACGTTCTCAAAGGCAAACCAGTCAAAGGTAACCAATCTGGCAAATTTCAATGTGAAAAAACTGAAATGCAAGCCTTATATTTGCTCTGTAACTTTTGAAAACACCATTAAACCTGTACATGAGGGGTACTGTTATACTCAGGAGACTTCGCTGAACACAGATATTAGTGTTTCAAAACAGTAAAACGTATCACAATAATATCGTCAGTGTAAGTGCCATTTGTGTGTGAAAAATGCAAAAAATTTCACTTTCACTGACCATATCATCGTTATAATACATTTTACTGTTTAGAAACACTAATATTTGTGTTCAGCAAAGTCTTTCGAGTAAAACAGTACCAACCATGTACAGGTTTTGTGGTGTCTTGGAAAGTTACAGGGTTAAGTATAGTGCTAGCAAATTACATTCCCTGGACTTTCGGCCTGGGTTGTCAGGCAGGTCCCGCAAATTGTAATTAATAAAATGACCTAATTATGTAAAATTATTACATAAATATAAACGTAGAATTATTAAATTATATATATATATAGTAAAGTAGTATGGCTGCACTCACAGATTTCCAATAAAATTTTACTTTTATTCCAGTTTCTTAAAATAGATCAACATTTCAGTCCATCTTGTGGACTTTCATCAGGATCTTGTGCAGCCAATTTGGATATTCAAGCCCTGGTATTGCACCCGGTTTGGCAAGTTTGAAGCCTGAGTGCAAGGTATATTCTACTTTATATATATATATATATATATATATATATATATATATATATATATATATATATATATATAGATAGATAGATAGATAGATAGATAGATAGATGATATATATATATATATCTATATATATATATATAATTTTCATTTATATATAGATATATATATATAGTGATATATACGTATATACTTAGGTATATAGATATATATTATTTCATTCTACGTGTATTTTAATGTCTATCTATTTAAAATACAGTTAGAACGAAATTACACATATATATTTTTTAATGTATTTACATTTATATTTATTTTAGATTATATATAATGATAATTCTATATATATTTAATCAATATCATTGTACGTGTACTTTGATATTAATATATATATTATTATTAAAATACACTTTGATTATGTGTATGTGTGTGTGTGTGTGTGTATGTATATATATATATATATATGAATATATATATATATATATATAAATATCGAGAACTCCGCACTCAATGTACCGGTCTTGTGCTCGTCTCGGTGCTGCCTCAGCCGTCAGTATGTACAGCGAAAAACGAGTGCACTCAAGAGGACTTAGTAGAAAATATTGTGTTTATTCACAAACGTGCCAGTGATAGGTGAACCTATCACTGGCACGTTTGTGAATAAACACAATATTTTCTACTAAGTCCTCTTGAGTGCACTCGTTTTTCGCTATATATATATATACACTTAGATCATATATAATAAATATATATGATCTAAGTATATATTATTTAATTTTACACTGTTTTTAAAATTATTATTATTATTTTTTTTTTTTTTACAGATAGCAGGAGGAGTACCTGTCATTACATGTTCGGCTATGCCCTCGCGATCACATGGCCCAGGGGGGCCAAAGAGGACAGAGGGGGACTCCCTGGGCTCCCAGGTAAGTCCCCATACCGTGATCGTCCGGCGTGGGATCGCCGGTGACCGGGTAAGTACATAGGACGGCGGGCACGTGCTATGCCGCCCCTGGCGTTTAGAGCCGGTTCCCTAAGGACGGCATACCACGCCCGCCGTCCTTAAGGTGTTAATCGATGGTAGGGACAAGCAAAAAGATGTCACCTGACCATCTCCATATGTGTCAAGCACGCAGGCTGTCCGAGTGGTCTGGTTGCAAACAGTCTTCTCTGCTCTCCTCACACTCATATCTCCTGTCACCATAAGTGACTAACTTTACAAAAATTGGCTATTGCCTTGTACCAAGCATGCCCACAATGTGGAATTTTGTCTATATTGCCCAGTGTACCTAAACCTGTTTAAGATTTCACAAACTGTTTATAATCTGCCTAGGAAGGGACAGACCTGTCCTCTCTGATTGTTTCGCAGTTTATTAGTATTCTTATCCGTCCCCTCTTGATAAGCCTAAAAAGAAAAAAAAAAAAGGGCAGTAACTCAGACAGGTTTCTGCATACAGATTCTTGTACAATGTTTTTGTTACTATTGATGTGTTTACATGCATATATTAAACTCAATGCACAAATAAATAAAAATAAAACAGTATTTTACCGTAAATTCCTTTTTCCTTAGTGTAGGGGCAGTTGTGCCTTCGGCTGTGTGGACAAGTTGCTCCCCCCAAAAGGTAAATCTTTAATTGAGATATAAGGGCACAGTAGGCAGGATAATTCCTGTACCTCCAGTCATTCAAAGAACCAAATGGCGCCAATATAATTTAATCCATACAAAAAGGGGAAGGGAAAAAGGCAGTACTGTACTGCCACTATACTAAGGAAAAAGGAATGTACGGTAAGTAAAATTACTGTTTTTTTGTCACGTATAGTTGCGGTACTGCAAACAAGTGGGATATAGCAAGATCCACTCAACAAAATTAGGGTGGACAAATCAGTAGGCCTCTGCCTGAAGCTCCTTTTCGCGCAAAAGCAGCATCAGAGTTAGAGAATAAATCCGGCCTGTAATGCTTAAAGGACCACTCTAGGCACCCAGACGACTTCAGCTTAATGAAGTGGTCTGGGTGCCAGGTACCTCTAGGATTAACCCTTTTTTTTTTATAAACATAGCAGTTTCAGAGAAACTGCTATGTTTATAATGAGGGTTAATCCAGCCTCCAAATCCTCTAGTGGCTGTCTCATTGACAGCCGCTAGAGGCGCTTGCGTGCTTCTCACTGTGAAAATCACAGTGAGAGCACGCAAGCGTCCATAGGAAAGCATTGTAAATGCTTTCCTATGCGACCGGCTGAATGCGAGCGCGGCTCCTGCCGCGCATGCGCATTCAGCCGATGACGTCGCGATCAAGATGGAGAGGAGGAGGAAAGCTCCCCGCCCGGCGCTGGAAAAAGAGGTAAGTTTAACCCCTTCCTCTCTCCAGAGCCCGGCGGGAGGGGGTCCCTGAGGGTGGGGGCACCCTCAGGGTACTCTAGCGCCAGGAAAACGAGTATGTTTTCCTGGCACTAGAGTGGTCCTTTAACGAAGGTATGGAACGATGACCAAACAGCTGCCTTACAGATGTCTTCCGGAGAAGCTGAAGGAAGGTCTTTCTGCCCAGGAAGTAGCCATCGCCCTTATGGACTGTGCTTTTACCAAAACATTGAGAGGAACACGACGGGTTTCATAAGCCAGCTTAATAGCTTCTGTTAGCCACCTGGCGATTGTAGGTTTGGAGGCTTTTCTACCTTTACAGAAACCTTGAAATGTGACAGAGGTGACCTGAGATAAAGTCTCTATAAAGATAGATTTCCAAAGCTCGTTTAACATTTAGAAAAGGCCACGTTCTGCCTCCGAAGATTGAGTATGGCAGAAAGAAGGCGAAACAATAGGGTGGCCCATAGTTCTTCTGGAAATAACTTTAGGTAAAAAGGAAGGCCTGGTATGCAAGACCACCTTGTCTTGGTGGAATATGGTAAACTCAGAAGTTAAAGAAAGAGCCTGCAGTCCTCCTATTCTCTTTGTGGAAGTGATAGCCACTAAGTGAAAACATTTTCAATTAAACATTATGTAATGGGGGCGTGGCCTGGAAGCCGTCGGAGATGGCCGCTTAACTTCGGAGCTCCGACCCGCGCAGCATTGTAAGCAGCACTAAACGCAGCAATACTCTCCCGATGGGGCGCACCAAACGGGCAGATACCCACCAGACCCCCAGGAGACCGCTGAACAGCCCGCACGCCGGTTCCCTGGACGGCTACCTGCAAACACCGAGCAGCCAGCCACGCGGCGCACAAGGCCCCAAGATGGCCGACAGCCAGTACTCACTGCCGGAGACGGAACCCCATGCTCTATCCCTAGCGGACATAAGAGCAGATATCAGGGCCCTTACTGCAACCATGAAGGACGACCTCAAAAGCACCTCGGACACGCTCCATGAGGCAATTAGAGCGGAGGTCGCCATCTTGGGAAGTGAACTGGCAGCACAAGGTAGCCGCATTCAGACCCTGGAGGCCTCAGAACAGGCAATGTCTAGCCGCATAGAAGCTAATAACCTAGCAATTACCCGACAGGGGACTATCCTTCTGCACCTTAGAAGACAAGCTGAAGATCTGGATAACAGAGGGCGCAGATCTAATATAAGAGTTCGCAACCTCCCTGAATCCAACGGAGAAGAAGACGTAGAGGCTGTACTTACTGCCCTCTTCAAAGGTATATTAGGCCCGGATGCACCGCAACATATCCACTTCGACAGAGCTCACAGGGCCACAAGACAGAGAAACATTGACAATTCTCCTAGAGACATTATTTGTTGCTTGCGAGAAGTTAAACTAAAAGAACTGATAATGTCCAAGGCCCGCTCCAAACAGTCCTGGCCGTTTCAAGGCTCAGAAGTGGCCCTCTACCAGGACCGGTCACCCCTCACTCTTGAGGCCCGCAGGGCACTCCGGCCGGTAACCCAACTTCTGAGGAGCCGCAACATCCCCTATAAGTGGGGCTTCCCCTTTAGCTTACTGGCCCGCCAAGATAACGAATGGATCCCGGTTCGGTGGCCTGAAGAAGTGCCGATATTCCTGAGGCGACTAGGCCTGCCGCCCACGGAGGTTGAAGACTGGATCCTGAGGCCGACAGAACCACGCCCTGGGCCGATGGCACAAAGACTTGCACGACGCCGCAGAGAAGAATCGCCGCACAGACCGCCGGCGCACCGGCCACGCAACCCGGCCCAGCAGGCTGACTAACGATTTGGCACTGAGGCGGACGATCTGGCGTCTCCCCCGGCTGGTAGGACCGAGGCATCCTTGCGACTGAGATCATAACAGCTAAGTACATTTATATTATTATCCTGACACGTATTGACTTTGACCCGGGACTATTGACTTTACTCGCCTAAAACACACGCTAGAGGTGTTGGCATGGACTGACTCCCTGCGGACTGTTGCCACCCACCCGACGACATCTCCCCTACCTGAAGTGGTCAGGGGCGCCTACGCACCACCGAGACATTGACAGCTTGGCACTATTGAATGGAAGGGGTGGGATCCTAGACGCTCCTTGGGAGGGGGGGAGAAAGTTGGGAAATGGGACCTTGCCGCTTAATACTGTAGTGCCGCTGCACCCGGACCACCGCCAAACTAGGGGTACAGCCTGATGCTACTCCAGGCTCTACTGGAGGACTGAGAATGTGGGGGAGGGGGACCAGGGTAATGTTGAATGTTGGAAGGGGAAAAATGCTTGTGGCGGGTGGGCGAGGGTGGGGGAGGATGAAAATGTATAATGGTGGGAAAGATGGATGTAAGACACGGGGCCCACTGAGCACTGTACTTAGCACAGGAAGGTCACAAGGTCACTGGATAAGACAGGTACCATATATGAAGTGTTTATACCCAGTGAAGCCCCGGACACACATCCCAGACCTAGCTTAGACGCCTCAGCCAACCCCACTCTTAACGCGGACTATCCCACACTCTAGACCGCACTCGCACTGCAGAGACAAGCACCCAAGAATCACGCCCACTGTCACTGACCGACGCCTAGATGGCACGCCCCCACCACCATGACGGCGATGAACTGTAACGACCTGTGCTTAACCTAATCTAACCTAACGGACTCTGACTCGCCCGATACCACCTGAGAGCTGACTGGTTATGGGACTCTGCGGAGCCTGGACCACCAGACGGGGGAGACTCTACTAACGCAATTTTAGATAGTGCTGACTTAGACCCGAAGGGAGAGTACATAACCGCTAGTAACACCAGCAACAAAGTGCACACAAGACGCTATATTTTCAGCGGGACAGGTAATCCACCTGAGACTTCCAGACACACCCGCACATCACTTCGACTTGGCATAGGCCACGACCCGAACCAAGCCCGTGTAAACCAGAACCACTGAGGGGGCCACAGCCGCGGCTACTCCGGTATATACCGTGTAGTGGTACGGCTCTGGACACCCACCCAGTTACACGGGACCTCATCCTATACAGAATGGTACACCAACACCTACTACATAAGTTGGTATACACACACACACACAGACACACCCTACATAACAGCCGCGCACACACTCCCACCACCACACACGACTAATCACCCACACACACTCCAGGGGACAACCAAACACAAGTAGGCACACAAGCGCCTACGGAGACACACCCCGCAGACGTCTTACGACTGTGACGCTGTGTCACGAGGGACTTCATACCCACAGCGCTCTAACTCATCGCTGGACGCCCCGGGGGCTGCTCACCTGGCCCCCCGCCCCCCCCCCCTCCTGCCTCTCTCTCTCCCCTCTGTGCTCTTCCTCCTTTCCCTTGCTCCCGCTCTTTCTCCCCGCCGCCCTACGGCGGTTGATCCAGCAGGCCCCGGCCCCGTTCCCGCACACAAGAGGTGGAGACCCCTGGCTGGAGATACGGATTAGACCGCTTACAGCTGACCAACGAGTGGGACGCGACAATGGCCTACTCTCCGGCACCCCTGATCATTACGACACAGAACTGCAGGGGCCTCAACACCCCTGAAAAGAGATCACACCTCTTGAGAACCCTCAAGAGACAACACGTTTTGTTTGCTCTCCTGCAGGAGACTCACCTGAGAGTGGAGGCAAACTCGTTACTCAAAAACCGACACTACCCACTAAATTTCTATAGCAATCACCCCACAATGCAAAAAACGGGGACAGCTATCCTGATCGCAGCTAACCTCCAGTTCGTGCCCACAGACCATCTGTCGGACGGCGATGGCAGATACATCTTCGTTAAAGGAATCCTGGCGGAAAGGACGTATACAGTAGCAAACATATACACCCCGAACTCGGGACAAGCCAGCTTCCTCCGCAGGACACTGAGAAAGTTAGCCAATTTCACAGAAGGAGTGCTGATAATGGGAGGCGACCTAAACGTCCCACTAGATCCTCTGGTCGATACATCCATGGGACGGAGTTGTGTCCCTGACTCAGCCCTGCAAACTATTCGACGATCCCTCGGAACACTTCGCCTGACAGACGCGTGGAGGGCGCTCCATCCTACGGACCGGGACTACACCTATTACTCCACGCTACACCATAGGTATTCCCGGATCGACTACATATGCATACAGCAGGAAGGACTCACATTCCTCCGAAAGGCTGACATCCACTCGACTCCCTGGTCGGACCACAGTGAAGTGAGGGTGGAACTGGAATCACCACTTTATCGCCCGGCTAGGATGACTTGGAGACTCAATGACGCCTTACTCCAAGATGTACCGTCGAGAACATTGATTGCGGATCACATTCGTCGATACTTTGAGGAGAACTCCACAGAAGACGTTTCAGACATGACCATCTGGGAGGCGCACAAAAGTGTTCTGAGGGGCCACCTCATCAGAATGGCCACACAAAAAAAAGAGGGAGGCAGGCGCACAGATTAAAGACCTCACCAAACAGATAGCGGATCTGGAACAGATACATAAAAGAACCCAACACGACCCAACTTACCGTGAGCTGACCCTGAAAAGGAAACAACTCACAGACATCCTGGAACGTAACCACATGAGACAGGTGCAACGCTCAAAGGCATTCTTTTACACACACGCTAACAAGGGGGGCAAACTTCTCGCCCAAATGCTCAGGGGACCGCAGAAACAGGCGCAAGTACACACCCTGTGCACTAGACAGGGCAAGCTTACACAATTCCCAGATGACATCGCTAACGAATTCCGGGTGTACTACTCACAACTATACAACATCCCTGCAACAGATGGTGACACCAATACCGCACAGAAGAGAATTGAAACCACCAGCTACCTACAAGGGTTCAACCCAGACGCCCTCACCCCGGAAGAAGCGGATGGACTTGAAGCGCCTATCACCGAAGGGGAACTTAAGCTGGCCCTAAAATCGGCAAAAAACGGTAAGACGCCGGGCCCGGACGGGTTCCCGGTGGAATACTACAGAAAATTTAGCGATGACCTAATACCAAGATTAGTGAAGGCCCTTAACAACCTACGTGATGGAGCTTCCTTTCATAGGGAATCCCTGGCGGCGACGATCACAGTGATACCTAAACCGGGGAAGAACACGGAACAGGTGGGTAACTACCGCCCAATCTCCCTCATCAACACCGACATAAAACTCTTCTCGAAGATACTCTCCCTCCGTCTGCAGGCCTTCATGCCTAGACTGGTCCACCCTGATCAGACAGGCTTCATCCCGGGCAGGGAAGCCAGAGATAGTACGCTCCGGCTCTTCATGCTACAACACCTGGCGAAACACTTGCAGAAAAAGCTACTTTTACTATCCACGGATGCGGAAAAAGCATTCGACAGGGTGAACTGGCACTTCATGATGGAGACACTGAGGAGGGTCGGTGTCGGAGAGGGAATGATGACCTGGATCCAGACGCTGTACCATCAACCTAATGCCAGAGT
Organism: Pelobates fuscus; assembly: GCF_036172605.1. Lineage (NCBI taxonomy): Eukaryota > Metazoa > Chordata > Amphibia > Anura > Pelobatidae > Pelobates > Pelobates fuscus. Next base: position 207,644,378 of record NC_086317.1, on the reverse strand, counting down.
CAGGGTGAATGGAGCCCTCACGGACAGTTTCGAGATTCGAAACGGAACCAGGCAAGGGTGCCCACTCTCAGGATCAAACATGACACACTCTGCCTTCCCAAACCGTGGGGAGGACTGGCCCTGCCTAACCTCCACAAGTACTACCAAGCCACGGTTCTACAACGCATCAGGGACTTGCACTTGGCGTCCCCTCACAAACGGTGGACCTCCTTAGGCCGGGAATTAGCGAACAACCACCTACACCTCTTCCTATGGTACAAGGAAGCTGACGCCAAGAAGGACCTCGGGGAGGACTCGCCAATCACCCAGACCCTTAAGACATGGACCCGACTGAGACAAACTTCCTATATCTCACCTACCCCGAGCCCCCTGATCCCCATTGCTCATAACACGTACATAGGCGATGGAATACCGCCACCAGCATGGCCGCTACCAAACCAAGACGGGTTCATACCACTACATATGGCGGTCACAGACAGGGGGATGAAGACGCTACAGGACATATCGGAAGTAGAGAGACCCACGTTGATGCACCAATTTCATTATGCCCAACTCAAACACTTCTATTACAACTTGCCGCATAGAAATAGACTGCACAGAGACTTATCGTGGTTTGAACAGTTATGCTTCCAGACACCCGAGGCGGAGGGAACAGTCTCCATAATGTACCAGCGACTGGCGACAGGTGAGAGGGAGAGGAAAGATACCTTCAAGGGTGCTGGGAAGACGCACTGGACAAAGAATACACAGAAAGTCAATGGGAGCAAATACTATTGCTGCAACATAAGAGCTCTTCTAGCTCACAATACCAGGAGACGAACTACAAATTGCTATCCCACTGGTACCGCACCCCATCTCTGTTACACCGAATCAGCCCGGAAATACCAAACACATGCTGGAGATGCGAGACTGAGACCGGGACCCTCCAACATATCTGGTGGGAATGCGACGGTATTAAGCCATACTGGGTGAATGTTGGAGACGAAATACGAAAGATACTAGGCGAACCTCCGAACCTGACGGCAGACCTAGCCTTACTGCACCACACGGATAAATCGCTCTCAGTATATAAAAAATCGATCCTTCGACACCTCTTGAACGCGGCGAAGACACTGATACCACTGCTCTGGAAGAAGACGCACCCGCCGACGATCGGACAATGGAGACGTAAAGTGGATGATATCCAAAAAGCTGAATCCATAATAGCAAACCTGCTGGGCAAACAAGAAAAGCACGCGGATCAATGGGGACCCTGGTTCTTCTACCGCTCGCAAAACGCAGATGATGACTGAGAGGGATGTGGGAATACGGGACCCGGGCTTGCCTGATACAACTTCCCTACCTCCCCACTGATCTGCCATATCCTCGCCCAGGGGCCGGGGGACAGGTGGGCAGGGACCCCGGTGGGACCGGAGCGGAGGCTTCACCACGGTTGGGAGTGGCTATTTGAGGGACGGGGTCGAGGGAACGCTATCAGCGCACAGAGTAACCAGACTTGCATGCAACGCGCGTAGGGAGATAGCTATTATCTTATAACGTAGAATACACACACACTGGCAACTGATGCAACACAAGAGAGACTGACACCACACTGAGCCGCATGGGGGAGGGCAGGCAGATGGAGAGACGAGGAGAGATGCATATAGGACACACACCACACCTACCACCACACGCACATACCAGCACCTATGACCACCTAAATAGGCACCCACACATACACCTGAAGCAAGACTGGCCCAGAGATGACTCCCCAGACACTGGGTACCTTAGCAGACAGATGGACAGCGGGAACATACTGGCTATGGACCACAGTGAACGCATGACCCGACAGCTACCACTTAGACGGCGGGAACGAATAGGGGAACAAGGGGACCACTGACGCTACCCTAGCCCCGTTCCATGCACTGGACACCCTGGTACCAGCAGAACACATGAACACACCACTGGTGAGTCATATCAACTCCCAAACGCAGAAATACTTCAAGGAACCACATAATACCCACCGACGGCTAACGGGGAGGGGGGAGGGGGGGCGGATGCCTCATGCACCCCAGAGAACACATGGTAATAAGACCGTGACAGCTAACCCCTGACCCCGCCTAGTAGTAAACTGTGTCCTGTACTGCCATTCCCACCACAACTGCAACCTGAAACCTACCCACCCAAGCTCAAGTAGGGATATATAGGCCCATACTCGAAGTGCTAGACCCACTCTCCAAGCTCCGAACCACGTCTTACACCTAACATCTTTAGACCCTTGTGTATGTTATGGGTGGATAGGTCGCTAAACTGACACCTAGAGCATGTATCTCTCGACACGTCTCTTTATGAAAAGCTATGGATACTACGCTCAATTGCCCCACTTGACACTTCCAATGGTTCTCCTCGGGATCTGAGTGGCCGCACACGGGGGTCGGGGGGTGGGGGGTGGGGGGTTGGCAGGGGGGCAGGATTAGGGGGGGGAGGAAAACAGAATGTTAACATGTTGGCAGTTAATGATGATATGCTCATGTTCAGAGGTGACCTGCGTGTCGCTTCAATTGAAATGATAACTTACAGTTTTTGCATGTTACCGTTGATGTACTGATCGCCGGGACCTGCGTGTCCCAATTAATGTTTACTCAAAGTTGACTAATTGAACATAACACTTCAATAAACACATTTTTACAAAAAAAAACATTATGTAATGATTCAGATGGAGGTTCACAAAGAGCCTGTAGGTCCAACGACAAATCCCAGGTAGGAAAAGCTAGAAGTTTAGGAGGTTGTTTCAGCAAGATTGACTTAAAATATCTGCGGATACAATGGTTGGATGCTAGATCACAAACAAGGAAGTGATTTAATGCTGAAATCTGGACTGACACACCTTGTCCAGCTAGAAATTATTCCTGCAGGAAAGACAAAATGTCTGGAATAGAGGGATCATCTGGACGGCAGTTTTTCAGAACACACCAGTGCAGGAACTTTATCCAAATCCTAAGATAAATCTTAATAAGTCTTGGATGAACAGACAGATGCCAGAACCACTTAACACAAATTATCTGAAAGCCCTTGCTCATGGAGGATCATCCATGCAGCAGCCACGCCATGGTATCAAGGCTACTGGAGGGAATACATATGATATGTTGTAGTTCCATGTGAGGGACAGGCAGTCTAGGAAGTCTGGAAAACCATGTGCCTGGATAGAAGCAAAGCATGGGACTTTCCTGTTTTTTCTTGTGTCCATTAGATCGATATCTGGTAAGCCAAATCGGAGTACCAATCTTAAGAACATCTGTGGTTCTAGAGACCAACATTGTCTGCGATGAAGTCCTGAGTACCTCTAATGAGTTGCTGAGAGTGAGTTTACTTTTGTCTGTGCCCAAGACATGATACAGTAGCACAGATCCTGCAAAGATTTTAGATTTTACTTTTGTGCCTCTGTGACTATTTAAGTAAGCAACCATGGTGGCGTTGTCTGATTAAATCATTAGCGCTTGGTTTGCAATGACAAGACTGAAAGCTACCAGAGCGTTCATTACTGCCTTAACCTCTCTGAGGTTGGAGGACTCTCTTGCTTCTTTTGAAGTTTCCATGACTGAACTGTGAATCCAGATGCGCATCCCAACCGGTTTAGTAGGCATCTGTTGTCATGGTAATCCATGTTTTCAGTTGTAATGTAAGGCCTCTGGAAAAGTTGTTTGCACTTTTCCACTTCACCAATTTAGTGGTTTTCTTACTGCTTTTGATAGGCAGATTACCGAATCCAAGTCTTCCCTTTTTCTTGACCATTCTGTTAGTATGTTCCATTGTAAAGGTCTGATTTCTGCTTTCGCCCATTCAACAGCTGGGATAGCAGAGGTGAGAAGGCACAGGACACTCATGGCCTGTCTGATAGTGCAAACGTCTTTCTTTTATAAGCTTGAAAATGCCTTTGTAATTCTGTTTTCTTTTAAAATAGGAAGAAAAAGATAGGGACCTTGAATTCACTAGAAGTCCCAGGAATTCCATCCTTGTTGAAGGAATCATCTGAGATTTTTGTAGGTTTAAAAGCATACTTTGATCTTTAAAAAAGTCCTTGTGTTTTTGAGATGTAACAGAAGACGATGTTTTGATTATGCCTTTAAGAACCAATTGTCCAAGTAAGAAATTATTCTCATACCTCTTAGACGTAAGTTTGCTGCTAGAAGAGCCATGATCTTTGTAAAGATACAAGGAGCTGATAGACCGAAAGGTAGGGTCTTGAACTGAAAGTTCAAATTTTACTTACCATAAATTTATTTTTCCTTAGGATTTTCTCTAATCTGGATCGGAAAAGGCAGACAGACAACCTAAAAAAAAAATCAAACACTCCTAGAACTCCTCACCGACTCATCCTCCCATAGGTGAAGAACCCCGCAAAGCAGTGAAACCCCAGAAAATACAAAAGCCAAGTAACTGCAAAAAAAAAATTTTTTTTTTCAATTTGAATTTTATTGAATTTTTTTTGCATTAAACATCTTTACCATATTATGGGTAAGGTAATTGAACACTGATGAAGTGGCACATTTGACTATACATCATAAAGAACAATTTACAAGACAATGTGAGATTACGTGAGGCATAGGCATGCGCAATAAAAACAATATAAACAATATAAACAATATGAATGGGTGATGGGAGTCTGGAAATATCCTCAATACAGGAAAACTTGGTGGGGATTAGTTCTGTCTCTGAGCATACATCAGTCTATTTTCCTGTGCGTGCTGAGTCGGAGTGAGATGAGCCCCGACGCCTGGCAAGTTCAGCAGGCTTCAGTAGCTCTTTTTGTTGAGCCCGCAGGGTTTCTGGTATGTGAGTCTCTGAACTTTGAATTGTCCGTCTATATGTCGCGGTTTGCTTGAGCTGGTGTCCTTGCCCTGTATTGCGGGTTGTGTCTGTTTGGCCGTTGTGAGCAAACTTTGCCGGGACTCAGGGGTTCCGCTGGCTGTGGCCTCTCTGTGTTTTTTGGGTGACTCTGCTTGTGTCTCTTCAGTGGGTGTTCGTATACGAAGTGGGAGCCCAAGTTTCTGCAGCAGGGGCTCAGGATCTTCTGCCGACGTCAGTGTTGTAGTTACGTCTCCACTGGTCACTACCAGTGATCCCCCCTGCCCCCAGCGATACCTTATGGAGTGTTCTCTTAGTTGCCTGGCGGTTGAGGCCAGCTTCCTCCTTTCCGCTAGAGCAGAGAACGGTATGTCCGCATATATTGAGACCACTTGGCCCTTGTGTTGTACCGGTCCCCCTTCCCTGGAACGCTTCATAATCTCTGCTTTGACTGAGATATCTCTGGTTACGGCTATGATATCTCTAGGCGCGTTGCTTGGAGCCGCCGCAGACTTTCTCACTCTAAATGCTGAGCTTATGGTATGTTGTGCAGGGGTGTCTGTGATGCCCATAGTGTTTGTTAGGTCTCTTACAAAGGTAAGTATCATCCCATCAGGTATCTGTTCTGAGACGCCTCTGAGACGCAGATTTTTCCGTCTGTGGCGTGTTTCTAGTGTGGTCACTGCTTGGGACAGTTGTTGTACCTGGGAGGAGAGGCTCTCCAGTCTGCTGTCTGTGGATTGTATGTGTTGAGCTCTGGATGCCTCTCTGTCCTCCATTTCCTGCACCCTGTGACGGATCATCCCTATTTCAGCCTGGGCTGCCTGTAGGTCTTCTTTCCAGACCTTCCTGAGGTCGGTCAGTAGCCTCCTGATGTCTCCTTTTGTGGAGGGTGTCTCATCTTCCTCGGCCTCAGATAGGCTAGACTCCGCTCTAGATTATGGCGAGCTCGGCGGGTCTTCCTCCTCTTGGGAGGCCTCTGAAGGCTCCGGCGTCCCCTGTTCCTCCGTCGCCATTTTGGTCTGGCGCTGTGCCGGCGGCCTCTCGAAGGAAAGCCGAATATCTTGCTGCCGGGGAGCTTCTTGTTGGTGAGTTCTCTTGTGTTTGCGCCCCATTGTCACTATGTGTGGGGGGTATCGTTTTTAGCTTCGGGTTTGCTATTTTCGCTGCTCTTTTGTCGGTTATTCTCCCAGGCCCTTTCAGAGCTCAGGGGAGACACGTCTGCTTGCTCGCTTTCTGCAAAAATTTATTTTAATAAAAAGGGTGGAAAATATGTGCACCGTCTCTAATCCTAAAGAAAAAGAAATGTACAGTAAGTAAAATTTTAGTTTTTCTCTCCAGATCAGAGGCAGTGCACAACAACTGGGATAAACAAGCATTCCCTTAAGTGTGGGTAAAACATCACTTCACCACGGTTTGTAACACCTTACGCCCAAAAACAGAATCCTCAGAGGCCTGTACGTCTAACCGATAATGTCTGGAGAAGGTATGAAGAGAGGACCAAGTTGCTGCATTGCATATCTGGGAAGGCGATGCCGAAGCGCTTAAAGCCCATGAAGTAGCCACACCTCTGGTAGAATGAGCCCACAATTTCAGGAGGAGGAGATAACCTGGAAGAATTGTATGCCAGACCAATAGATTCCTTAATCCATCTAGCCAACGAAGCCTTTGAAGCCATAAGACTCCCCGGAAAAGCATGAACAACCTGGCAGATTTACAAAATGGATTTGATTTCTCCATGTAGAATTGTAGGCAGCGTTTAACATCCAGGCAATGGAATTTACACTCTGTCGGACTTTGTGGGTTCTGACAAATGTGGGAAGAACAATTTCTTGATTCATATTACATGAATTAGTCACCTTAGGAAGAAAGGAGGGATAAAGTTTTAGAAGTACTTTATCCAAATGAAAAACCAGGAAAGGTGGAGAAGAGGCCCAAAGCTCGAAGTTCCCTCTAGAGTTTTACAGAAGTAACCGCAACCAATAACACAGTTTGTAAATTGAGAATCTTCATACTGACTGAATCCAAGGGTTCAAAAGAAGGTTCAAACAAAGCAGACAGGACAATGTTTAAATCCCAAGGAGGAACCGGTTCCCGGATCGTAGGAAGCAGTCTTGAAAGTGCACTAAAAAACTTGGAGATGAGAGCATCTGAAGCCAAGTCTCGAATACTAAAAAAAAACTAGCCAAGATTTGTACTTTAAGGTTAGCAGGACGGAGGCCTTTAGCAAACCCTAGTTGAAGGAACTTCAAAATCTGAGGAACAGAGGCAGACATAGGATAAACCCCCGTATCAAGACACCATGAGCAGAATTTCTTACAGATTCTGGTATAAACCGTAGAAATTGAATCTTTCTTAGCAGCTAATAGGATATCGATCACCTCAGGACTCAGTCCCCTTGGACTCATGATCTGGCGTTCAGATACCAGGCTGTTAGTTGGAAGATCTGAAGGATTTTCAGAGGAACCAGATTGTGCTCCAGAATGTCTTCTGACATAGGCAGTTTCCAAAACATATTTTTGGATAGGTTTAACAGTATGGAAAACCAACTTCTTTGAGGCCAGAAAGGGGGATTTGCAATTATCCTTGTTCTGTCCCTGATGATCTTTTGAAGAATACGAGGGATGAGGGTGACCGGAGGGAATATGTATGCAAGTGGAAAATTCCACTGAATTGACAAAGCATTCAAGAAGTCTGGAGTGTCTGTTGAACTGAATGATGCATAACTTTCCATCTTCTTGTTCACTCTTGTGGCCATGAGATCTATCACTGGATTTCCAAATCTTTTCGCCACTTCCTGAAAAATCAGAGGAGAGACCAAGCTCCCCGTTTCAGATGGTTCCTGTAGTTTTGACCACTGCATGATGTTGGTGCATAGTTGTTCCAGAGGAACTGAACGTGTCCCTCCTTGCCTCTTCACATAGGCTACTGCCGTTGAGTTGTCTGATCTTATTTGTGTGTGATGACCTTCCAGAAGACCTTGAAAAGAGAGAAGAGCCATCCAAATGGCTTTTAGCTCTCTGAAATTTGAAGATTTCCATGAATCTTGAATATTCCAAATGCCTTTTGCAACTTTTAGACCCATATGAGCACCCCATCCCATACTTGTAGCGTCTGTGGTTACGAATAAAAAATGTTTAATTGGAAAGACAGACCTTCCGAAATGAAATGAGATGTCATCCACCATAACATACAGGGATATAGTTTATAATTAGTGGGGTAATAGCTGCTTGATCCAAGGAGACATCTGACTGCTATTTTGGAGTCAAGAAGGATTTTTTTCCCTTGTTTGTTGCAAAATTGGAAGCACTTCAGACTAGTTTTTTGCCTTCTATTGGATCAACAGCAAAAACATTTGTGAGGAAGGCTGAACTTGATGGACGCAAGTCTCTTTTCAGCAATGTAATTATGTAATGGAAGCTTTGGAGAGCCGAGGAACTTGGGTGCATTAACTGGTCTAAGGCAGCAGTCTTTCGGTTCCAGGAAGAGAGGATGTTCCTTTGTAATGGCATTATATGTGTTTTGGCCCAGTTTACTGCTGGGATTGCAGCTGTGAAGGGACCCAGAAGTCTCATTGCTTCTCTTACAGTGCAAAACTTCTCTCGTAAAGTAATTATTGTTACCTGAGTTTGATTATCTTGTCCCCTGGTAAGAAGATATTCATTCAAATGAAGTCTAGAATGAGTCCCAAAAACTGGATGGTACATGAAGGAATTAGTTCTGATTTTTATTTGTTTATGATCCAACCATGATCTCTCAGTGTGATAGAAGCCATTTTGACATCTTTTAGAAGAAGCGATAAGGAGCCAGTAATCTAGATATAGGACTATGGTGAGACCCCTTTTTCTCAATTCTGACGTGACGAACACTAACATTTTGGTAAAGACTGAAGAAAATCTTTTATGGCAAATCTTAAAAACAGTCGCTTTCTTCTGCTATAGGTATGTAAAGATAAGCGTCTTGCAAATCGATGGAACATAGCCATGAGCCTGATTGAATCATGTGGGAAGCGGAAACAATTGTTTCCATGCAAAACCTTCACTGAACCAGAAACGTGTTGAACATTTTTAAATCCAGAAATGGAGGGAACGAACCACCTGTTCTTTTTGACCAAACAGTTTGAGTAAGATCCCCTGAATTATTTTTCTTTTAGAAGAATTTCTACCACATTATTCAGCCACAAAGCCAGAACTTCTTGGAGAAGCACTGCAGCAACCTCTTTGGACTGAAGTGAGGAACAAAGTGTTATGGGCAAATGCAAATATTACAAGTTTTAGAATGAAATGTATTTCTTAAACTGTGTACTTTGTCTTTTAGAGATATTGCAAATTGACAAGGTGTTAGAAATGGAACATATTGTTTTTCATAGATGTTTCTTTAAGCAATAACCTCAGTGCATAATATGTTTGCGCCATTTTGTCCCAGACGAATTACAATAACAATAATACATAAACAAGCTTCAAGGCTATGCTACGACTCTTTCAGTACACAATATACTGTGGTAACCCCAAGTTAATGGAACTTCCCCAAATCCGGGAATCTCCCACGACTGTGCACTTACGTCTTAGTATAAACAACAGATAAGCTATTCAGACTTTGGGAAGCCATCTTGTCTCTTGAACTTGATGGAAGTTCCCCAGGTCCGGGAGTTTCCCATGACGTGTGCACTTGCTTTTAGTTATGGACTTTTTCATATTTGAACTATGGTGACTCTAAAATGACGACACTTAAGGTATAAATAGGTGTACTTTTAAATGTTAACACACAGAGGAGAGACTTGGAGACAGACGCTGCTCCATCTTAAAATGACTGAGAGGCTGACATGATGACATGTTCAGAAGGGTATGTTAACCTATTAATGATATTGCAAGCATTTAATTTCATCTTATAAACTCTGCTATAATGGATTTGATATGTCTATATTTATATTTTTATATAATAAATATCTAAAAGACAAAATCTATGGCTTCCAAGACAATCCTTATTTTATATTGTATTCTCAATTATTTACACATGTTAAATAGAGGATCTCTTACTAACTATATAACATTATGGCTAAGATATCTGTATGGTTAGCCCTGCTAAGTTCTATGCTTTAAGACATTATAGAGGTAAATAAGGGAACCGCAAGCGGTTACAAAAGGAACTTGCTTGGAGGAAAGCTGTGAAATTCTATCTTGTATCTGTTTTGGATTGGATTACTGACAGAATCCAGGTATCTGCAGTAGTCTTCTGCAATGTTGAAAAGAAATGCAGAAATCTGCCACCTACTGGCATGGCGTCAAAATCTATTTTCTTTTCCTCCGGAAAATTCCTTTTTCCTTTCCCTTGACCGGAAAATGGTCTTTGATTTCTCTTGTATCAAAACCTAGGAACGGAATCTCTATAAGGACGGTTTGTTTCTGTAGGAAAAAAGTCTGTTTGCTGAAAGTTTTTTTTCTTTCCTTCAGGCAAGGCCTTTTCACCTTCCGCCCTACTCAAGTAGATCATCTAGTTGCGACCCGAATAGTCTACCCTGCTCAAAGGGAAGGTCACACAACTAATTATTTGAAGCAGAGTCAGCAGACCAACTTCTTAACCATACTGCACGTCTGGCTACATTAGCAAGACACATCGTTTTGGCCAAAGGCTTTAGTGGTTTTGAAGAAGAGTCGGACAAAAAAAAAAATCTGCAGCCTTCCTGATATTCCTCAAAGTTTAATGGGATCCTCCTAAGAATCCCCCAGAGAATCCCCCAGACAAACCTTCTCGAAGACGTCTAGCCAGCATCTTTGGGCTTTAGCCACTGACATACCTGAAAAGAGAGCATTATTTTGGGCTGCTGCAATGAAAGAAAGCTTTTTTTTTTTTTTTTTTTTAAAGAAGACTCTGCTCTCTTATACATCACGTCCTAGAGACCACTCAAATCTCCTATAGGAAGAGTGCCCCCCCCCCAAGTTGGGCTATAGAAACATCCACATTTGGTAAAACCTCTAGGTGTGCCGGAGGTTCTTATTTATCTGCAAAAATGGTCTTGAAATGCTTTGATATGAACACCTTTCTTGCAGGAAATTTCAACTCTCTTAACATAAGCTGTTGGATGAATGGGAAAGGATTTAAGTTTTCGCTGTTCCTTTTCTCCTGTAAACGTATTTTTTTTTTTTATTCTTTATTTTGTTTGTGCAAAGGGTTAACAATATTGCGTTTGACACCACAAGAGCGCTTAGAAGTGTTAGGTTTTCAACAAGGGAATCAGTATGGCTTAGATTAGGCCTGCACATTTTTCAATTGGTTATTCAAGCATAGCGTGTCCGCTATAAGAGGACAGAGATGGTGAACATATTATACATTATACAGTTAGTATATTTATGTGTGCGGCAATTGGGAGCATTCTGAGTTTAGTACAGTATGATTCAACATATTAACTAGGCAGTGCTGCTCTAATTACGAGAGAAAAATTGTATGTCATTAGTGTTTCTTATTCGTCTAGGATTTACTCATTAGTTGCCGACATTTAAGTACTTTCTGTGCATTGGTGGGTCCTAGTGGGTGTGTGGGTGATGTGAATTGTACCCCGTAGCCTTCAGGTGTGACACTAGTGTCGAGCATAGGGCCTAAGTGTAACGTATTTGGATGTGCTCGTATTTATTAATTTCGTGCTCTATGTGCCAGTTGGTTGCGTTGGTGGTACAAGTGAGTTCTATGACCCCTAACCAAAGGGGTTGTGGGAGGGGAGTTAAGTGATGGTGACTGCTGCGTGGGCCTTGTTTGCGGTGGTGACCAGTGTAGGGTGTAGACTAACTTCTAGTGGTCGTGTTAACATTTGGTTTATAGCACCCCGCGGGGGTAGATGTTGTAAAACTGGGAGATGTAACAAACATGACTCATTCACTAACTCTAATGTAGTAACTAAACAAGTAGATAAACATTTGCACCTGTGCGCTGTTGGAGTCATGTGGCAGCTATCGGGGCGCCTCTCCTTCGGGATACAAAGGGGACAGTCCTTGTTGGGTCCCAGTTATGAGAGGTGGTGGGCGCGTCAGGTGAGCCTGATTCCGGTGGGAGCTCTAATGCTTGCAGGAATGAGTCCGCCTTCTGTATAGAGGCGAGTTTAAGAGTGGTACCGTTGCGTCCACCGACAGGGCTTTAGGAGATGTCCAACGGTAGGTCACATTGGCGTCTTGTAGTCGGCGGGTCACTGAGCCCAGAGACCTCCTCCACTGAAGGGTGGACCTAGTCAGGTCCTGGTAGAAGGTGAGACTGGCAGTTTCAAAGTCCAGCTGTGTTTTGCCTTTTGTGGCGGCAAAAATCTTGTTTCTGTCCGCTAGAGATTGGCACCGAAGGATCACGTCGCTATTTGTCAGGGGAGGTGTCTGTCTCGGTTTGCTGATGCGAAAGATCCCTGCAAAGGTTAGCTTTTTCGCCTGCGAGTGTGGTAGTAAGGTTGAAAAGAGGCGGCTGAGGTAGTGTGGCAGTTCAGATTGACTTATATCATCAGGGATGCCCCTAATTTTTACATTGATTCTGCAGCTTCTGTCTTATGCAGCCTCCAGTTTATTGATTAGTGTAGAGTGGGAAGATTGAAGTTGCTGTACTGTTTCTTTAAGGCCTCTCACCTCTTGTTGCACATCTAAAATGTCTTCCTTTGAGGTTTTAACGCAGTCGTCACTGCCTGGACCTCGGTATGCATCATGGCCATGTCCGCCACGGACATCTGTTTCAGCTCTGCCAGGAGGTTCCTAATGTCTAGTTTGTTGGCTGGGGGTCAGTGCATCAGGATCCGGCTGCATGTCCATGGGTGACTGTGGGTCAGTGATTTCCCCCAGTGGTTGTTCCGAGCCTGCAGAGCTGGTGTCCCTCTCAGGCATTGCGGCCATCTTTGAGGCGGCAGGGCGCTGTAACATTGTGCTTATGTCCTGGGTGTTTGTACCTCCACCTGGCTGCTTGCTGGGATTTCCGTCCCATGTTTGCTGGGTCGGTTGGACTGCGCTCAGTGGGTAGTGTGGTGGCCAGGAACACCGCGTTGTGTAACGCTGCTACGAGGGCCTCCTGTGCGGGGTAGGCCTTGATTTTGCAGCGTATTTTCCTGCCCGTCTGTGGGAATAGGAAGGGCATCAGTCGGTCAGTGCTGTGCCCCCTTTGCTCTGCTCTAAAGTTCCTCGGGCTGGTTCAGCCTATCCGGCGCGGTTTGCCATTCATATTCTCCAGTTTGGCCGGAGTTCACGAGATTTGCGTCCGCTCAGGTCCGTGGCTAAGCTCCGCCCCCCTCCCATAAACTTCTTTCATGAGTTTAGGCAGATACTGCTCCTGAAAACCCTCAGAGCTCATATCTGGAACCTCAAAACGTGTCCTTTTTAGAGGTAGGAGGACTAGGTTGAACTAAAGACTGCACTGATAGAGCGTCCTATCTTAAGTCAACAAAGGTCTGATGTAAGTTGCTCTGGAACCAAATCATAAATGATGAGACTCACTTTTTTGGTTTCGTCTGAAGCTTCTTTAGTACAAATACCACTGGTAACTGGTAAAAGTTGGGAACAGGAGGCACACATCAAATGCCTTGTTTTAGCCATGCATGTTCCTGTGCAAGGATAGACATACTAGAACGAAAAAAAAAATCCTTGCTGGAGAAGTAAAAATTTGAATCAAGAAAGAGAACATTAAGGGATAAACTAAAAAGTCTTTACCTTAAAGGCCCTTTAGTGTGCTGGAGGGCAGGTGACACTGCAACAGAGACTGCAGGCACCTAGCAAGCAGGAAGTTGCTGCTGTTTTTTTGGTATAATTCTTTATTTAGGTTATGTATGGGTAACAATCAATTGTGCACTGCCACAACAGCTGGTGCAATCAGAGCATGAAACAGAGCTAAACACAAATGTGGTTACTGATACATGGCACATTTTTTTTTTTTTCTAAGAAAAGGAACGGATTTCTGGTGTATATTAGCAATGTCGTACCGTCTTATATGTGGTTAACGAGTTAGAATGGAGTTGAAGGGAAGTTAAGGATACAACATGTGCGGATGTGCGCTAACCGCTCTATACATGCAAGTAGTGTGAAGGCTTTGCATTTAAAGAGATAGAATAATGAAAACAAAAAAAACAACTGGAAAACCATAAGAACATGCATAGGAGTTTGTGTATTACATCCCGCTTCGTGCCACCATCTAGGTGAGTGCATCTGGTCAGTTTCACTAGGCCACTTCTTGTAGGAAGAGATGCCCACAGTGCTGTTAATAATAACACCCAGCTATGGCAACATTATGCATGGGGGGTAAGTTAGACTAGATACAGGTGGGGGTAGGTGATTTGACCGATGGACCTTCCATTCTGAGGGGTGAAATAAGCATGCTGGCATTTAGTTACAGTGACATTACTGTGAAAGTGAACAAGGTAATTATTTATGAATGTGCCGTTTTGTACGAGCATGGAGGTAACGTGGGGTCGTTTATGCTCAGGTGGTATGCCGATAGGTATGCATACCAAGTACAAGATGTGCGGGGGGGGGCGGTACGTCTGGTTGGCCTTAGCCTCTGTACTGCAGATGACAGTCTGGGGGTCTCGTGGTGGAATTTAACAGTTGTATGGGCACATGTTATTGAAGCCTAAAATGTAAACAGTAACAGGCATAACATCATGCAAACAGTGTGCTGGAGTTTGTATAGGGCTCTCTGAGGAGACCAGAAACGGGAGTTCAGTTGCTGGCAACCGCATAGGAGGCTGCAGGGGCTCAAATGGAGTTGTGTTGACCGGGTCCCAGGTGTGCTTTGTAGCTGTTGTTGCTGACCCCCCTGCGGTGGTGGTTAGAGAGTCTGGTGGGAGACCCAGAGTCTCCAAAATGGCTGCTGCCCCATTGAGATCCTGGACTGAGTAGGAGGTGCTTGCTTGTAGGACCACCGGGGTCTTTTCCAGCTATAGGATATCTCCTGTGCCTGGAGGAGTGATGTAAAGGTCTGCAGTGTTTTGCGCCAAGCTAGGGTGGCTCCTGCTAAGCCCGCATAGAAGGTAAGGGAGGAATTCTCGAAGTTGTAGAGGGACTTGCCCCTGAGAGCACCCATTACTGCTGCCTTGTCCTGCCCATTTTGCAGACGTACATTAGGTCTCGTGGTGCCGTGGCTGGTGCCTTTGTAGGTTTCGGAATCCGGAACATCCCCCCTCCCGACCACCACCAGTTTCACCTGTTTGAGGGGGGGTAGTCTTGCACTCAGTAGATGTCTCAGGAAGTGTGGTAATTCCGCTTCAGGGTCCTTCTCCGCTACCCCTCTGATTTTGAGGTTATTGCTGCGTCTGGAGTCCTCCAGTATTGCGAACCACTTCCCTAGGGTGGTATTTTACCTTTGGATCTCTTGTTGTAGGGGAATAATTTGTCCTTTGCATTGTGGGAGTCGCTTTCTAGAGTTCAAATACGGCCTGTCCCCCCAACCACACGGGATCTCCCTCCTCTACTCCACACTTCAGAGGGAAACCCCGACAGAACTACCGAAGTTCAAGGGGAAATGGGAACAGACACTCGGCAAAACATTCACCGAGGGAGACTGGGAGAAGATGTGTTACTTAACAAATCATTGCTCAGTCTTCAGCAAGACACAGGAAACGGCATTTAAGCTCCTTACAAACTGGTACTGCACCCCGACCACACTCCACGCTATTAACCCAGAGCACTCAGAACTCTGCTGGAGATGCACACTGCACTAGGCACCACACTTCACCTCTGGTGGGACTGTGAGGCAATCCGACCCTTCTGGAAGGGCATACACGGTCTCCTCCAAACATTTTCTGACGCACCACCACCCTTCCTACCCGAGGCCATGCTCCTACACCACACACAGACCCCCAGATCACGCTACAAGAAATCACTAACCATACGAATCCTAAACGTAGCCAAACAGGTGCTCCCACAGTTCTGGAAGCAGACAGTTACGCCCCCACTGACGACCTGGTTCTCCCAAATGGAGGAACTTAGAGCAGTGGAAGAACTCAACATGTGCGCCACCAACGCCTCCGACAAGTACCTAGAAATCTGGACACACTGGCTCCTGACGACTTCCAAACCGGACTTTGCACATAGGCTCAGATATGAGGCCCAAGTGACTGCAGACGATGACACACCCCGACAGAGACCCGACCTCCTACAGACAGAACCCCCACCCTAAACCCTCACACACTACCCACACTAGCCTACACTATCCAACACTTAGATCTGGTGTACGACCACCTACGACTATCACCAGCACACAAAGTGACACACGCAGGACCACAACAACACGCAGAAGCGTTACCCACAGAAAGGGGTCACACACGAGGGCAGAACTGACAAGTAGGACCCCAGCTGCGCACACACGGCACCGTAACAGGTACGACGCCACACGGCAGTAAGTGGCGAAGCAGACACGGTCCAAGCACCGTGTACCCATCAATCACAATCACCGACAAACACGCGCAGGAGACCCGAGACTAGAAGTGACCCTCACCAACCCAGACACCTGAGACACACCTAAACGTAGTACCCAGGCCAACTGGCCACTGTGACACTGGTCTACGAGTCATGCAACACTATCATACCCTACAAACATGCACCTCACGACAGGTGACAGGTACGAGACCCACAAAGCATGAGGCCTTGGACTGCTGTGCCGCACAGAAACCTGCCAGCCTCACTAGCCTCCGCACCCGCCCCACAGGTAACCCTACCATGCCACTGCATACCGTCCACAGGCCAACGAGCCAAGACGACAAACACATGAACCTGCAACGACGCATGAATAGGGCTTGTAGTACCTCACTAAGACCACCAACCTTGGGTACAAGGGGACCTGCGTGTCCACACTATCTACCAATTTATCATATCGGAAAACTGCTAAACACTTTGGGTGTATGGGACCTGCGAGTCCAACAATTAACCGCCATTGTTGACACTACGTGACCTGCGTGTCACCACTCTGTGCTTACATGTTTAACTGTGTATCTGAAAGTTTTGGACCTTACCCGTTGGGACCTGCGCGTCCGCACTATTTGCTAACACTAAAAATTGAATATAATTGAAAATACCTAATAAAAACATATTTACAAAAAAAAAAATACGGCCTGTCAGGCCTTGTACATCTTTGCGGAACATGGCCATGTCTGTGTGGATGTCTCTCTGTAGGCCTGCCAGCAGCTCCTGCATGTCAGCCCTAGTTACCGGGAAAGAGTCCGGTCTGGAGGCAACGGGTACCGGGGTCAACGCCCGCGGAGCAGGCAAGTGGAGATCTTCGTGTTCCAAGGGGAGGTCGTCCGAGAAGTCTGAGCTCTCATCCATATAGGAGGCCAGCTTGGGTTGCGAGACGCCATGTGCCTGCTGCCACAGATCGCCAATGCTCATGCCCGGTCTCTGCTTGTCTGCCCTCTGTTTTCTGAGCCCATATCAATGTGGCCTGCTTGGGGGGTCCAGGTGAGGTCAATTTGTATGGGGCAGGAAGCGAGATTATTGGTGCAAATTAGTCTCTGGTCACGGAGCCCATCAGACCTGTGACGCTTGGCTCCGCCCCCGCTGCTGGTTTTTATAGTGTTCTTCTTAGGTTCTACTTCGCAAATAGGAGGAAGCAAAAAGAAAATATATAAAAATCAATCATCTTTAAATTTTGCGCCTGACACTCTGTGATAGTTTCACGCATGTGCAGAGTGCTTCACGATCTCCCGATGGAACACAACACAACCTTTGTGATGCGTTCCATCCTAGGACCTCCCAGCATATGCGCAACGCCATTTCTGTCTCTGATGTTAGGCAGTATAAAATGCTGTGGAAGGCAGGCGCCTGGTTTGCATTCCATCGCTAAGGAATAAGTCCAGCTTCTGCCTCTGAAGGACATAGCCATCTTCGGATATACCGACTCACCTGTGTCTTGCACGTAAGTCACCACCAACCCTGCCAGAGGCAGACAGAGAACTAGAGCTTTATTGCTTTGCTGTGTACTTGTACATATGGGATGAGGAGTTCGAGAAGTGTTTTAATTTTTTTTTAGGTCGTCTGTCTGCCTTTTCCAATCCAGATTAGAGGAAATCCCAGTTGTTGTGCACTGCCTCTAATCTGGAGAAAAGTGTAAGGAAAAGTGTAGAATCTTTCTTTTTCCATCTTGTATTGCAAACCTTAGGAATTTGAGAAAATACAGACATTGGAACATGGAGGTAGGCTTCTTACAAGTCTAACTTTGCCATAAATTCTCCTTTCTGCAGGATGTGTGTGACTGACAAAATATTTTCCATACGGAACCTCTGATAATGGATGCATGTGTTTACATCTTTCAGGTGTAGGATAGGACTTGTCTGGCTTCTGAACTAAAAACAGGTGAGAGTAAACTCCCTGGCATTTTTGGCATCTGGGTACTTTTTCTAGAACGCCCTTGCGTAAAAGAAGCAGGGTTTCTGCTAGATTTCTTTTGTGATTGATACTTTGAAAGAAGAAAAAAAACGTATTTCGCACTGTTGAAAAACGTATTCTGTATCCTTCTGATATGGTCTTTATTATCCATTTGCTTGATGTAGTCTCCCTCCATTTCTGAGTAAAGAACTGAAAACGATCTCCCACTCTTTTGGCGTCAATATCTTTTCTTTTTGTCTTGTTTCTTTTGATCCCCGAATCATGTGGGTCTATTCGGTCTGCAAAATTTCCGAAATGTCTCTTGGTAGCGAAAGGAACACTATCCGCTGAATTAAGATCTTTTGTTGGCATGAGATCCTGAATATCTGGAATCCCAAGGCAATGCCTTTTCGGTTTCAGACATCTGTTTATTTCTTCCAGTGGAGTGCCAAATAATTTGTTCCTCTCAAAGGGTAGTTCACATAAAGCAGATTGTGAAGCCGAATCCGCAGTCCAGGCTCTTCTGGCCACCGAGGATAAGCCCATTTATCCGTCAAATAATCTAAGTATCTCAGAGACATCTGATATAATTTGATTGGAAAGTTTTAGAAGAAATAACAGGTGAGCTGGTCTTTTTCTAATGTTCCCATAAGGGCCTCTTCTAAGGCTTTTAGTACTACGGAACAAGATATTTTGGCTTTGTACTAATTACCTGCAGCCTGAAAAATTCTCCTGCTTGATTTTTTGGCCCACTTGTCCATGGGATCCTTTAAACCAGAAACCTCACCAATTGGGATCGTGGTTCTCCTTGATATTTGCGCCACCTGAATATTGACTTTCGAAAGGTCTTCCCACTTTTCCTCAGTCTGTAGTTTGAAAAATTGCTTGAAGTGTTTAGAAATTAAAGCACGTCTTCCTGGGGTTATCCACTCTCTCTGTAGTAGTTCCATAACCCTTGGGTGCATAAGAAAACCTTTTACCTTACCACTGGTAGGTTCATTTTCCTAAACAGTCAGATTCTTCCTTGATAAATTTCTGTATTTCCTGTAACAGAAATCCCTCATCCACACTTGAGGCCAGACTGGATACTTCCAAAAAGGAAGAAGATGAACATTCACCTGATGAGAGCTCAGACAGGGATAGGGATCTTTCTCTCCTTCATTTCTTTACCAGTCTTTCTTGAATATTTTTTTTTTTTTTTTACTGTATCCTTAAATGACTAAGGTTTGGGATAAATTCTCATGGAACAACTCAGGAATGAGTTAATTTCCTTTTGCTTTAGTTTTTCCAGCAATTCTGTCAAGCATTGATTACAGGTCTTTTTTCTACACCCGTCAGGAAGAGGGATCCCACATTCTGGCCACCACAAGTGTTTCGTTTTGCATGTGGCTATTTTAGGGATAGGAACTGACATCTTATCCTTTTTTTGCTTTATCCAGCAAAGCAGGACTGGACATATTCTGTTAAAGACAAATAAGAAGAAAACACACAGAGAGGCTGCATAGAGAGATGAAGTTTTCAAGGAAGATTTAAAGTTCCTTCCTTTAAAAAACTCACCACCGTGTAGGAGAGCTGGTGACATGGAGTAGATGTTCTGGCAACCACCCCTGGGATCAGACAGGTCCTGCAAAGCTTTAAATCCCCAAACTTTTTGGATTTGGCTTCAAATTTTACAAGCTTCCATTCTGCGCATGTGATGGGAACTTCAGTGGAACACAATGCAACCCGGGTGTGCGTTCCACTGCTGTGCGCCTGTCTTGCATAGTAGGAAGTCCGCCTGGGACTTCCCAGGATAGGGCTACATAAGCCGGCTTCCAGTCGCGTTCCGTAACGCTACGGAGAGGAAGCCTTCACCGCTCATCTCCCACCCAGGGAGCTTTCGGATACTCACCTTCCCGGTCAGCAGCCTGTGCTGACTGCACCAATCTTAACATTCTGATCAGGAGGAGCCTGGCCGTCCCGTCAATTAGGACAAGAAGAACAGGGGAACCTTGGAGGTACAGGGATTATAAGGGCACAGTAGGCTGGATATCTCAAAGATTTAAATTTGGGGGGGAGCTTCTTGTCCACAGCAGAAGGCACAACCCACTTTTTGCAGTACTGCCACTATATGTGAGGAAAATAATACTACAATAAATTCATGTTTTGGCACGCAGAAAAAAATCTTTACAAGAATTGACTCATATCTGGCACTGCAAATAAGCATAAATAAAAGACAACTTACACAATTAAAATAAAAAAAATCTTTTATAATACACAAGCAGATTCATGAAAGCTATCCTTTAAGTTAGAGGAAACAAGTCAAGGATTTTACAGTTAGGCTTTTGATACATGACTAAATTAACTATAATAAAAACAAAAATAAAATAAAAATAAAAAAACAGACTATGGAAAATTTCTTTAACCTGTTCCCTACCCATTGCCAACCTGCATCTTTGACCTACAGCTCAAATCACTTCTCCAATGGAGGCAAAGTCGCAAAATACCATAGTGACCTCAAAGTTCTTTATCCTGTATAACAGGGAAAAACACAAACATACACACACACACACGACAGGTGTGTGGCTCACATTGTATATAGTCTCTTTTGCCAGCGGATTACACAAATGAAGTTCATTGCATCAGTAGGTGGATTCTTCTAGACCGGTTCATGGATTAAATATTTACTGGATCTCTCCGATGTACAACCTCTTATCACTGGAGGCTGACAGGACTGAAATTGGAAACAGAAATTGTGATTACTGGAAAGTAGATTTAACTTGACATTTTTTTCATATATTAATTTCTTACCACCAACATATTTAACTCCCCACTTTTGATATTTATATAGTGCTAGAATACACCCATCCCCCCATTAAATCTTAATTAATAGAGGATGACCGTAATCAGGCACTGTAAATATTACCACATCATACTCACCAATTGGTTCATCGGGATGGAAGGCCACTTCATTCACAGACCCAGCATGACCAGGGAGCTTGTAGAGAATTCTTCTGGATGTAGTATCCCAAACATAAACAAATCTGCAGAAGGAAAGGGGCCAATTAAGTGTTTTCTATATGCAAATGTAATATTTTGACAATATGAAACTAAAATTTGAAAGAATCAGAAGTGGTGGTTTGGTGTCTGTACCTGTCTGCTGATCCAGCTGCAATTTTGCTGCCATCAGATGACCATGAGCAGCGCAAAAGATTCTGGAAGAGATGTTTGGTAATTCAATATTTGTCTTACATATGATTAAAAACAGTGCAAACAAAGCAATATGAACATTCAAATACTTGCCTTCTCAAAATTGTGTACATTTCCTTGAAATACTTTCACACATCTCTCTTTGGGTGCAAAAGGTCTAACATCCCACACACGGACTGGGGAAAGAAAAAAAAATGTAAAGTAATTTTTTCAACACATTATGTGTGACCTTTTATTTACCAACATAATACTTTTCTGCATTGCTCAGCATTAACCCCTTTGCTGTATATTCACCTGAACCACCTTACCAAATGCCCTTCACCTCAGCCCTAATCAACTTTAATATATGATGTGTTGCCAGAACCTTATCATCCACCTAGACCTGCATGCTATTGGTTGTATTGTAAAGTCCATGAACTACAACTAACTTCTATTATATTCCCCGTTCTCATAATTACACAATGATAAAAAAAAAAAAAAAGTTTTCAGGGTATTACCTGTATTATCCATCGCATTGGACAGGAGATAAGAGCCTTCAGAACTGAGACTAAGACCACTAACAGAATCACCGTGCCCTCTCATTGTGTACATCAGTTTGTTCTGTCGCAAATCCCAGACCTAAAATGGACAAACATATTAATAAAGTTGTATTAGATGAATGTCCTAAATGGTTTAAATGTTCCATACAGAACATGCCACTTAACACCAATTTCTTTAAAGATATGCTTACTCGGTCACATAGACTGAAGGCAGTTTCATGAACCACATTATCCTATGCTCTCAGCAAAGCAGTAGTCCTGGGAGGAGAGAGTGCCAAGTCCAGGAAGTGTGTGCAGCAGTCAGACACTGCAATCAAAACTTGGATAAACTTGTATGGCCGCAATCAACAACTCCACTTTATGCATGGAGATGCTGAATGCTGCCCATAGAGATACATTACATCAATTTATCTCTATGTGAAATGCCGACTGGCGTAGGGCCACAGTTTGCTGCTTAGACACACTCGCCTGCCAATGCTTCTCGATGAGAAGGAGGGGGGCTATTTTTGTCAACTATATTTCTCATGTTGCTCAGCCATCCAAATTTAACTCGTTTGTGATAGAGATGGCCAAATCAAGTGGTCTCTCAGTGCCACAAGACACTTTCTATATCCTGCCATTCAAAAGGTCCTGGATGTTTGTAAGAACTTGATGTTTGGAACAATTCAGAAAAGTGTGGCCTACTAGACTGCATTTACTTACCTTGATATCGTTATCAATGCCTCCTGAAATGATCTGGTCACTTGTATCATTGAAGGTAACAGACAACACCTGGTATGTATTTTGGAAGGTCTGCACAGATGCTTTTTTCCTGAAATCCCACAGCTGTTAGAGTTATTAAAAAAACGCAAATAAAGATACGTAAGAATACATGCATAAAGTGTAGCTAGCCCGCTTTTTATTATTGTAATTTCCTCCTTCTTCTGCTATGTATTCATTTCACTCAAACATGCCCAATACCAGTCAACTCCTTCTTTTCCCTTGATTCCACCATGCATTGACTGAGACAAGTAATTCCAATCTATACTTTCCAGCATAAGGAAAGACTCTCTAGCACAAGCTTTGATACATTGTACTGTACTTACTTTAACGGTACCATCATCACTGCCTGTGCAAATCAGCTGAGGACCCCGTCTTGCAGGATAACAGGAATTAACAAAGGAGGTATGTCCCTTTAACCGCTTCACTCTCTCCCCTGTCTCGCAGTCCCAAATAGCGACTGTTTTATCGGTAGATGCGGAGAACAGCAAACTAAAATGAAAACACAAAAAGGGAGTCCTCTTTTTTTTGTTACCTAAACAATATTTTAAATGCCCTGTCTAGGGTCTGTATACTAGATTTGCTAGATTTATTCAAAGCATGTGTGCACACAATTATTTTATATAGGGCAGACAGAACTTTATTTTGAAATTATCTTTATTAATATATAACTTAATATTCAACTACATCCCATGGTGTCTATGCGTATGTAAAACGTTAAGGGTATGGGAAAAACAGTAAGGTTTGGTGCTACTATCACTTGGTGTGAATCATTCAACCACACAGAATTAAAGTGCATAAAGAAGTAAAAATAGTGAGAGCACTAAGTACATGCAATTAAAACTATATTACCAGTATCGTCCTGGATAAATGTCTAAAACAATAAAAGAGAGGGAAAAAAAACATAGGGGGTAATATTGTCATAAATCAATATAATGACCATAGATAACTGGTTAAACTCACATGCTTCTGAGTCACTTATGTAAGCTGACTCAGACTAAGGACTTGTATTGGAGATGAAAGCTTTTAAGCTGGACACCTTGTATTGATGTGGAGAATGTAGATGAGTTGTCTCTGGATGTAAGTTTTCAATTATTCCAGGATATAGGATCAAAATAAAATTATTTATTGGATATAAACGCAAAAACATTAAAAATCAAATACAGGTTAAAATTGTCCACAAGAAATACCACGACGCGTTTCGGCAGGAAAGCCTCTCAAGTGGTGTTATATGTTCATCTCCGAAGTGTCCTTTTATGTTTTGCAAGATTGGCACCCTGTTTTCGCGTTGTCCGTGTCCTCTTACTTCCGCTTTCGTCATCAGAAGTTGTCCGACGTGTCTCGCACGTCATGACGTCATTCCAGCGCCTGCATACCGGAAGTATTATCGGCGCCATTTTTAAAGTCCTCATATTTCTTATATTTGCCAGTTCTTAATAGACACAGTCATTTAAACATAAGGGAATATAAACCATTCATATAAAACCTTCTAAAAAGAAAAAAAAAATAGATCGAAGGAGAGGAGAATATATATATATTGTTAGATTGGGGGGAAATAGCTTTAAAGCATATATAAACATTAAGATTATTTGCAATCCGTGTAATATATATAATAAAATGGTTTAAAAAGACAATTATTCATATAAAAGCAATTTCATAAATAAAAACATAGTATAAAATAAATAAATATTCTTAAAAATATGAATTAACTTCAAAGTCTACATTAAGACCATATGGAGAAAATCCATTATTAAAATCCATTTAATTTCGGTTTTGTTAAGGAGGTTCTCTATGTCTCCTCCCCTCCAGTGTATTTTAACTGCCTCTATTCCCATAAAATCAAAACCCTGTGTACTGCCTCCATGGGCTTCTAAGAAATGTTTAGACACATTATGTAGGGTATATTTTCTGTTAATATTATAGATATGTTCCCTAGTTCGTATTTTAAGTTGTCTAGATGTTCTACCGATATATTGAGAAAAATATCTTAAAGTAATTTTTGAGCAACTAAAAGATCAGGAAACCTATTTATTATTACAAAAAAAACCTTTAGATGATATAAAAAAATAAATTAAATAAATTCTTAGATCAAGGACTAGAATCAGAGATACTGAATAAAAAAGGGGAGTAAAAAGTTTTATACAAGTTTTAACTTCGAGTTTGTTAGATAAAGATAAAAATTCACAATTTTTAACTATGTTTAAAAGAGAAAATGGTTTTTACTATTGTGGAACTTGTAAAGGTTGTACGTCAAGAAAGCATAAAAATCAAAATGTTAGTAAATTTTATTCATTTCACAATAAAAAATTACATGATATAAAATCCTTTATAACGTGTAACTCTAAAAATGTAATTTATATGATTATCTGCCCCTGTGGGTATCAATATATCGGTAGAACATCTAGACAACAATTTAAAATACGAATTAGGGAACATATCTATAATATAACAGAAAATATACCCTACATAATGTGTCTAAACATTTCTTAGAAGCCCATGGGAATAGAGGCAGTTAAAATACACTGGAGGGGAGGAGACAAAGAACCTCCTTAACAAAACCGAAATGAAATGAATTTTTAATATGGAAACTTTGTCTCCTCCATATGGTCTTAATGTAGACTTTGAAGTTAATTCATATTTATAAGAATATTTTTTTTATACTATATGTTTTTATTTATGAAATTGCTTTTATATGAATAATTGTCTTTTTAAACCATTTTATTATATATATTACACGGATTGCAAATAATCTTAATGTTTATATAGGCTTTAAAGCCATTTCCCCCCAATCTAACATATATACATATATATATATACATATATACATATATATATATATATATATACATATATATATATATATATATATACATATATATACATACATATATATATATTTTCTCCTCTCCTTCGATCTATTTTTTTTCTTTTTAGAAGGTTTTATATGAAGGGTTTATATTCCCTTACGTTTAAATGACTGTCTATTAAGAACTGGCAAATATAAGAAATATGAGGACTTTAAAAATGGCGCCGATAATACTTCCGGTATGCAGGCGCCGGAATGACGTCATGACGCGCGGGACACGTCGGACGACTTTTGATGACGAAGGCGGAAGTAAGAGGACACAGACAACGCGAAAAAGGACGCCAATCTTGCAAAACATAAAAGGACACTTCGGAGATGAACATATAACACCACTTGAGAAAGGCTTTCCTGCCAAAACGCGTCGTGGTATTTCTTGTGGACAATTTTAACCTGTATTTGATTTTTAATGTTTTTGAGTTTATATCCAATAAATAATTTTATTTTGATCCTATATCCTGGAATAATTGAAAACTTACATCCAGAGACAACGCATCTACATTCTCCACATCAATACAAGGTGTCCAGCTTAAAAGCTTTCATCTCCAATACAAGTCCTTAGTCTGAGTCAGCTTACATAAGTGACTCAGAAGCATGTGAGTTTAACCAGTTATCTATGGTCATTATATTGATTTATGACAATATTACCCTATGGTTTTTTTCTCTCTTTTATTGTTTTAGACATTTATCCAGGATAAATATAGTAATATATGGTAATATAGTTTTAATTGCATGTACTGAGTGCTCTCACTATTTTTACTTGTCTATGCGTATGTGTCATGTTTTCTGTGAAAATCAAGGCCATATTTCAAAGCATGTGCGCTATAACATCTACTTTATCAAAACAGACGTGCAAATTTAAAATACAATAAGATATTATATTTAACTAAGGAGAAGAATTCCAGTTTCTCACTTTTCATTTTACCACTAATTTCTACCAATATAATGAGAGGTACAAATGTTACCAAACCAGATTTGACTGCACTTAAGTATACATTTGTTCATAAGTTACAGTAATAAACAAACACTAACACAAATTGACTAACACAAATTATTGTATTGTTCTTGCACATATTTAATATATCATTAAAATATTCATAGCATAGGTTGGAGAAAGTATGTGAAACCCGACGCCGGGGGTAGGCAACCTCGACACTCCAGATGTTGTGGACGTCTTCTCCCCGATGCTTTGCCCGCATAATGGCTGTCAGAGCATTATGGGAGATGTAGTCCAACACATCTGGAGTTTCGAAGGTGGTCTAACCTTGCCCTAGGCCAATTACTTTTTACATTGGGTTTGAAATTCACTTTGAGTGCTTATAAAAGGTGAATAGTCCTGATAAAAGAATGTGTAATACCTCCAGTTATTCTACAGGAGGGCGCTCAGAACCGGAGTACTCAAATTTGTCCCAAAAGGAAAACATTTTGTGGGCTACCTGTGTACATGTTATATGGGTGTATTGTTGTAATAACTTGATGTGAACAATAACTCACAACAAAAGAGCTCTCAAAAGACCAATCAATAATTGTTGCGTTACATAAAGCTGTAAAGTGTTACAAAGTTATCTCAAAGTGTTTAGATATTCATTGGTCAATGTTAGACACATTTTCTATAAATAGAGACAATTTAGTACTGTGGCTACTCTAGCCACAAGTGGCCATCCAGCCAAGGTAATTCGAAAAGCACAGCAAAATTCTCAATGCAGTAATCCCAAGTCTCTGATGTGTGTGTGATTTCCATTATTTTGTGTATGATTTGTGCCCCATAACACCCCCATATTACTCATTAAACAGTGGCCCTTAAAGAGCCGACCAAGACCCTGTGATGTCAGCCGGCAGGGAGGAAGTCACAGCCACTTACTCCCTGCTTCACAGAGAGCTGCCCGCCCAGGAGGACTGGAAAGAGGAGACCGCAGCATGGAGGCAGGAGCATGGGGGTACAGGAGAGGCTGGAGTGAGCTGCTGCATGCTTGCTCTCATCAGCCTCAGCCAGAACTCCAAGCAAGCCACCCTCCTGGACACAAATGTAAGCTAACAGGAGGGTGGCTGAAAATATATAACGCATGACCTGTGTGTATGCCTATATATATATATTGTTGAACTGATCCTGATGAAAGCCACGAACGATGGCTGAAACGTCGATTTTTTAACAAAGTTATGGAATAAAGGAAGAAAAAAACTTTTACAAAAGACCGTGAGTGCAAGCCTTTGTTTATATTATTCTCTCTATTATTTTTTGGCTGTGGCTGATATGCACCAGGCACCTATATAACATTGAAAGTGTGTGTGCAGGGAACAAAAGAAAAATATATATATATATATATATATATATATATATATATATATATATATACACCGTATATACTCGAGTATAAGACGAGTTTTTCAGCACATTTTTTGTGCTGAAAAACACTCACTCGTCTTATACTCGAGTCAGTTGTCTGTATTATGGCAATTTTCATTGCCATAATACAGACAAGGACCGGGGGCTGTCAGGAAGCTGTAACTTACCTTCACCGCAGCTCCTGTCAGCTCCCTTCTCTCTCCTCCGTCCGTGCAGCTCCCAGGTCAGCTCCCTCTGCAAATCTCGCGAGAGCCGCGGGGTCAGAGCGTTGCCACGGGTTACCGTGGCAACGCTCCGCGCGGCCGCGAGAGTTGCAGAGGAAGCTGACCTGGGAGCTGCACGGACGGAGGAGAGAGAAGGGAGCTGACAGGAGCTGCTGTGAAGGTAAGTTACAGCTTCCTGACAGCCCCCCTCCTACAGCCCATCCACTGGACCACCAGGGAGTGAGAGCCCCCCTCCCTGGCCAGCTAACAAGCAGGGAGGGGGGACGAAAAAAAAAATAATAATAAAAAAAATAAAAATAAATAATAACATTAAAAAATATATATATATTACAATAATAATTAATAAAATGCCCACCCCCACCAATGCTCTGCACTCACACACAAACACACACACACTGCACTCACACACACTGCACTGCATTCATACACACTGCATACATACACACATACACACACTGCATTCACACTGCACTCATACACACACTGCACTCAATTCATTATATACACACTGCACTCACACACTGCACTCATATACACACACTGCATTCATACACACACTGCATACACACTGCATACACACTGCACTCATACACACACTGCACTGCATTCATTATATACACACTGCACTCATATACACGCACTGCACTCATATACACGCACTGCACTCCATTCATTATATACACACTGCATTCATACACACACTGCATACACACACAGCATTCATATACACACTGCATTCATACACACACACACTGCATTCATTATATACACACACTGTAAATAAATATTCAGTTAATATAACTTTTTTAGGATCTAATTTTATTTAGAAATTTACCAGTAGCTGCTGCATTTTCCACCTTAGTCTTATACTCGAGTCAATAAGTTTTCCCAGTTTTTTGGGGTAAAATTAGGGGCCTCGGCTTATATTCGGGTCGTCTTATACTCGAGTATATACGGTATATATCTGTATGTCAGTGTGCGTATCTGAAAGTCAGTTTGCTAGTGTGTGTGTGTATATATATATATATATATATATATATCTGTGTGTGGGTATCTGTGTGTCAAGGTGTTTGTGCGGGTGTCTGTGTGTGTTGTGTGGGAGCACGCAGGGGGAGGGAGCGCGGGACAGTAGCTCGTGAAGTCACCTCCCTGAAATGCATTTTTGCATGTTGGGATGTCTGTAAATGTAATTCACTGAAATAAATGTACTCTTTTACTGAACACCAGTGGTAAAAAAATTTTTTATAAAAAAATACTTTTATTTATCTAATTTTATAAAGATTAGTATTTGTTCAGCACTAATTGAGGCAGGAATTGTTTTTTATCTATGCCCTATCAAAAAAATAAAAATAAAGTAACTTCGCGGGTAACAATGCATGTTAATGTCCAATAGAAGATGATATCAACACGCCTTCAAAACGACAAGTTTTTTTTCCCCCCCTGACAGTGTATTGCATTCCCCTCACACTCAGCAAAAGCAATATATAGTTTTGTGTATCATTGTACAATGATAATAATAGACATAGGATGGCCACAATAACACAAGTAAAAAATAAATAAAATGAATATGAAACAATCTCTCGTGTTGCAGTTTTTGTTTTGTTTTTTTAAATATTCAGGAGGGTAATGAAAATGTGCATTATTTTAAATATCCTTTCCCTGCAATAGGTAACCCACCTTCCATCTGTATTGTAGTGAAGCTCCATCACTGCCCCACTGTGACCTTTCAAGGTTGCATAGTTGTCACATTCACCATATACATTCCAAAGTACTGCAAGACACGAAGGCAAGGATACATTAATGAAACATTACCAGAATAGCAAAAAATAGCGCAATATTTTTCAAATACCAACCATTCATTACTATGCATTTCCAGCAATGTACACATAATGTTATGCTTTCCTAGAGAGATAGAGAGATATAGATATGTATATAAATAAATAAATGGTAGCCAGACCATTTTTTTTTTTTGTGGTGCAAGCGATAAACATGATACCACGCGATACCACGACAGTTATAGCAGGTGAGTCAAAACAGTTCGAATAAACAGTGGCATGGTATCAAATACATTTGCACAATTTTGAAAATACTATAACACGATAATAAAGATGGTGTGGTCAAGAAAGGGTAAATATATGAAAACATGCTAGTATCAGTAGCCTAGGACATTAAACGAGACCACACACTTTAAGCTACAAGAGACAATAGATTATGTGGACGTGTCTACTAAAAGTAAAGAATGTTTGGGCAAACATGCGGAGTACAGGTCAAGAACGTTATTTAGGCAGTTAGGTTGGGTGAGACACGTAATGCTATATGTGTGCACGAGAGTGTGTCTATCATATGTGGGTATGCAGAAAAGCACAAACTGAAAAACATAGGCTACGCTTAAAATTGCTTTGCACTGTAGTCTGGGCCTCTAGGAAAAGGTCACATTAAGTCTTAAGTGTAGCTGCCATGAGAGTCCACAGGTCTGTGTGAGGTGCACATGAATACGGTGACGAGGGCACTGGAGACACTGGGATACTATGCATGTGACTGTAATCCGACTCCCTCTGCTGGGAAACAGCTGGAGCCCGCTGGTGGGCCTCGGAGGGCCGCTGCTGCACAGGTACAAGTGAGGGTATCCTCCAGCCCCAAGCTGGTGTATAAGGTGAGTCACCATGTGTGCGGTGTTCGAGGCTTAGAACTCGATCCGACCAGGTTGCTCCAGATACCTAGTATATCCCCCAAAGGTCCAAAGCGGGGGTGAAGACAAGAGAGCTGAGGGATCCCTGTGCTGGTTCACGAGCGAGGAAAGCTGCTGCATCTCCCCGGCTCGACCCTCGGTATATTACTCCAGGTTCCGGACGTTGATAGATACGAGTCAGGTACCGATGTGTTCGCCCGGGTGTCCCCTTCTTGCTGGTAGCCCTCCAGAAGATGGACATGCTGAATTTTAACCTGAAAATGTTAATACATTTGCTTTCTTAACAGGTTGCTACAGTCACCAGAACCACTAACATTTTATGAGTGGTACTGGGACTTAGAACCTATCCCTGCGTGCTGAACAGTGTAAACCAGGGGTAGATCCCAGGAGGTTTTAAAACTACAGCTTCCATAAGGTTTTGTGATTCTAAAGGTATACAAAGCATCATTGGATTTGTAGTTTCAAAACCTCTGGGGATCTGCCTTGTTGGCAACCCTGGTGTGAACGCTTCCTTTTCTACGAAAAGGCACTGTTTACACTGCTCCATAATAATCACCTCAAATGGCTTTCACTTGAGGGACTTCCTGGGTTTGGTCCTGCAAAGACGATCCCCATAGAGATGCAGATTCAATGCATATTTATGAAGCAATGGTGATTGGTGCAGTGAGATTTGCCGCTTATGCGCACTAGCCTCCCAATGCTTCGCTATGGGGAAGCAATGAATTGGCTAAAATAATCAAGATGGTATAAAGTCTGGGATGTTGGGCAGCTGAGAGGAGACTGGGACAGCAAGGAAGTAAATTTGAGTAATAATATATACTTTATTGAATATAGTTAAGAAAAATAATTTCAAAATATAAATAAACAGGACATTCTAACCATATCATTGCAGGACACTATATAAATATACAGATAGCAACATGGATGGCTACATGCATAAAAAGTAATTATACAACATGTGTCATAGCCTCCATACAAATAGCTGTGTTAACACAATCTGTCTGGTATGAATGGTGAACGGGTCAATGTTCGTATAAGGGTCATAACTTTAGTCTACATCAGTTAAAATTTAATTTGATGACTTCTTGTTCACTTTTTGACCAATCAAATGTATTCTGCCTTGTACAGGAAGGATATTCAACGTCCTTATGCAGTGTGCGAGGATGTTAATCATCAAGAACGGAGTTTGACTGTTGTGGGTGAAGCAGCACCATCTAGTGTCTGTCAAGGAGACAGCCACTATAGGTGAAGCCAGCCCAACAATGTAGACATTGCCAGATCTCCAAACCAGCAAGGATTTACATTGAGGAACTGAAACCAAGATTATTATTATTATCGCCATTTATATAGCGCCAACAGATTCCGTATCGCTTTACACTATTATGAGAGGGGGATATGACAATAAATAGGACAATTACAAGAAAACTTACGGGAATGATAGGTTGAAGAGGACCCTGCTCAAACGAGCTTACAGTCTATAGGAGGTGGGGTATAAAACACAATAGGACAGGAAATAGTAATCAAATAAGGTGGGAGTAAAGCACAGCTGGAGGAGAGAGTAGAGTGCTGCCCTTTAGGAGAGAGCAAGAGACAGGTATGTAAGGTAGAGGGGAGGCCATAAGCTTTCCTAAAGAGATGGGTTTAAAGGCACTTTTTTAAATGATTGAAGACTAGGGGAGAGTCTGATAGCAGTAGGCAGGCTATTCCGTAGGAAGGGAGCCCCCCGCGAGAAGTCCTGCAAGCGTGAGTTGGCTGCACGGGTGCAAGCAACTGACAGGAGAAGGTTACGGGCTAAGTGGAGAGACCGAAAAGGGTATACCTATGGATCTGTGAATAGATATAAGAGGGGATAGAATTGGTCAATGCTTTATAGGTATGGGTTAACCCTTTCAATTGACTCCAATAGGATACAGGAAGCCAATGTAAGGACTGAGAAGGGTGAGGTGTGAGAGGACCGACTAAAGAGGAAAATCAGTCTGGCGGCAGCATTCATTACAGACTGTAGAGGAGCAATATGGCTTTTGGGAAGACCAATTAGGAGAGGGTTACAATTATCCATGCGGGTTTGATGAAGTGGTCTAGGTGCTTTAAGCGGTCCTTTAGTGGCGATTATGGCATAATCTGCATAAATGTGCACAGCTGAGATTTTGGAAAAGGTAGATCATGTACATATAGAGAAAATAGAAAGAACAAGAGTGGAACATTTGACATAAAACACAATTATTTTATTATTTATATAGCACCAGCAAATTCTGTAGCGCTGTACAATTGGTGGACTAACAAAACAAGTACCTGTAACCAGACAAATGGATGCACAGGAACAGAGGGGTTGAGGGCCCTGTTCAATGAGCTTACATTCTAGAGGAAGTGGAGTATAGTGACACAAATGGTATAAGTAGGGGTAATGAAATAGGTTGCTAGGAAAGTATTGACTGAGAACTTAGGTCATTTTTGACAGTTGCAGGAGAGGAGTCATGCAACACTATCAAATTATATCTGACAGGGATACAACACCATATACTCATACTTTGGCCAAACAACCAAAATTTTCTATCTACTTACCAAATCAAAACCATACTTAAAAGGCATTAAAAAAAAAAATATATAAAACCATGCCAACATCTTCTAGATCACCTATCCATAATCAACTCTTCAAATCATTATCAGACCTCATGGATACACCTTTCGAAGCACACACCAATCATGTCATTAAAACCGCTATCTACTTAGCTTCCTATGGGTTCCTTAGACCTGGAGAGTTTACCACCATGAATATCACTTCCCAAGACGGCCTTAAGAGATCCCAAATTGTTAAAATACAGGACCACTACATATTGTCCCTCAAACACACCAAAACTACACCAAGGGACCAGCTAGTAACAATACCCCATTACCCTACCGGCAACAAATGGTGCCCGGTGCAAGTCCTAGATACATTCCTAACCACAGTTCCAGGGTCTCCAAACCAACTTCTGCTCACATCAAATGGTAAGGTTCTCACTACCAGTAAATTCATGATGTATATAAAAGAGTATTGCTGACTAAGTTAGGTCTTAATCCATCCCACTACTCAGGACACTCCTTCCGCATTGGAGCAGCCACCACTGCTTCCAGCAGAAACACACCGGTGTTCTATCAAAATTCCCTACCCGTGAAAATCCCCTACCCTGGTCACTTCCGGGGAGGGGAATCAGCTGGATCCTGTGCTGCACATGCTAGCACTCCTGCTACTCCTCCACAGCAAGGTTCTGGAAGGTAAGTAAAACTAGTTTTACACTTTCATTATAGTTAGTGCATTCACTAAGCTTAGGACATGGGACATTTAGGGTTAATGTTAAGGTTTTACATTGGGACGGTGGAATTCATCAGCATATACCAGATACATACCTCATCCATTACAATAAATACGAGAAGCATTTTGTAACCTGAATATGTGATGTATCTTAAAGGTTGTCCTTGTAGGCTAAATAAACCTTGCATGGTATACTATTTTTGCTCTCTTTATTACAGGCCTGCCGCATCAGTTTCGGCACACCACAACCTACTGTTCACATTTTTCTATCTCATCATAAGTTATGTTATATAAGTTACATACTGTCATTATGGCTTTCTATGACACACACTGATGGCAAGTAACATTTACTTACAGATTAGCCTGTCAAATCCTGCAGAA
Source organism: Pelobates fuscus (assembly GCF_036172605.1). Lineage (NCBI taxonomy): Eukaryota > Metazoa > Chordata > Amphibia > Anura > Pelobatidae > Pelobates > Pelobates fuscus. The sequence goes on along the minus strand of NC_086317.1, from coordinate 207,609,964 downwards.
GCCAATGTGAGCCCATTTGGATGGAATTTAGAACAGTAAACTTCTCCTTCATGGCCAGAGAGTAGCATAATTGGAGCTTGGAGACTGGATGTTCTTGGTGGACCCTTAAGAGGAGAAAATTAGATGAATGCCAACATGGATTAATATTCTTCTATTTACTTTCAATAAGCAATTATTTTACTCTTGGATTGCATTTTCTACAATAAAATTACCCATAGGACAATCACCCAAGACCGTTGTCATGCACATCTGGGTGCCAGGTATAGTTTGCTCTTCTTTTGAGCCATGATGCATACAAGTAAATTGTGGCATTGAGAAATTATGTATACAAATGTCACAAATGCCAATTCTGCAATATCCTTGCCCGCACCATGCAGGATTAGGCCCGACTGCAAAGGTCCAAGAAAGTTGAGAGCCATGCAAGAGCTCGACTCACAGCACACAGACTGACTGGATCCATGTTATGGTTTTATTTTTTTAAGTAAGAGGGGCTTGTACACTTCCCATTCACTTGACATATGACGCATGCAGTGACCCACACAACATGCAAGGCAATAAGACCAAATACTACCCTACACATGCAGCCATCCAGTTACACACACCGAGCCTGCTAACACACACACACTGCACAAAAACACACCCTGTGATTGGAGAACGCGTTTGTTCATTATTTTCTGTACTGGGTTAGTACCGCACTTGTCTCTTGATTAGACTCCTGTTTGACATCTGCCAATCTCTGTTTATAGAGCCCGCGATGGACAGTGTTATCCTAAACCCGCTTAGAATTGCCAGTAAGTCTCATGTTAGTGAATACACGTGACATTGTGAATAATAATAATAACCCCACTCCAATGCTTTCTTACCGCGGCCACAGTCGCCACCACCAGGTCATTTCTAGGTTTTTTCGCCGGTACTGGGACCAGCTCGAGCCCCTTCCGTTTATTCTGCTCGATCATCTTGGTAGCTCGGTCGGTCAGTCTCCGCTCCTCCAAATAAAACCTCCGAGTTCTAAACACGCAGGCGAACCTTCGCTTTCCGTCGCAGAACGTGACGTAGTGGGCCCGGCGCCGTCGCGTTGAGCCAATTCACGTGACTTGCTGAGCTCTAAACACACGCATGTGGGAATTGCTTCCTGAGCGCCTGAGCGGGGACTGCCATTGGATCCGAGATCCCTGTTACAAAACCACTTTTGTTTATTAAGAGAAACGTCTGCAGAGTGTTTAATGGTAATGACTACTCGTTCATATTAAATAGCAGAGAACACATATTGCAATGGGCAGTGTTTTGACTCTAGTGTTTATAACTCGAGCAGTCTCTTTTCTTGCCTGGTGGTTGATTGGAGACCAATGATGTGCTATATTACTGGATACACGAGTTAGCATAGTTCTATGTCTATGTGAGTTAGGACCCGCTCTGTCCTCTGTGATTTTTGCCAGAATGTATTTAGTGGGAAGTAACTTTAAAATGGAGGCTTGCTCAAAGTAAACCTTTGTGGCTACACCAGTAACACACACATGCTGTGATAGAGATGCATACAGGGTAGACCTGGCACCTTGTATAGAGATTAAACTACACTATGCAAATGTATTATTATTGTATCCTACTTCTTGCAGTAATAGTATAAAACTTTTTTTCATTCTCATTAGAAACGTGAGACAAGTTGTGGTTTGTTTGCTTTGTAATCAGATTGGGCTAATAGTAGTTGACTGGCAGGTCAAACCTCTGGATGCATAATTTTTTTTTTTTTTGTCTGTCGTGTCTTGTTAGAAATTTCTACTTCTACATCTTTTTATTGGTGCATGCGGTCTACTTGGATAATGTTTTTTTTTTTACAAATGGGTTTGTAACTCTCTACCTGTTGTATCGGTCTGTTCTTATTGTGTTGTCTTTCCAAATTGTACAGCACTGCAGAATATGTTGGCACTTTATAAATGCCAGTAATAATAATAATAAGCACATCAGCGTATTGGGAATTGTGCCAGATGAGTTTCACATAGTTCTGGAGCAGGAAGCACCTATAGTGGCTGTTAGAAAGACAGCCAGTATAGGTGTTTTTAACGCTCCAATATTAATATTGCAGTTTCTACTAAACTGCCATGTTTTACATTGCTGGGTTAAAAAGACAGGACCAGTAGTGGTCTGACTGATTTTAGTGGTCCTTTAAAGGAATACTATCGGTACCCAAACCATATCATGTCAGTGAAGTAGTTTGGGTGCCATATGTCCCACCCCCTTAACCTTGCAGTTGAAAAAATTGCTGTTCTGCAGCAACGGCAGTGTTTACATTGCGGGGTTAACCTACCACTAGTGATAGCCACTAGACGTACTTCTGTAAAATAGCAGAGTAAAACTGTTACTGTAGTCAGATGGCCAAGCTTTCTGCTTTAGCCTCCCAGTGCTTTCCTATTGGATATGTTGAGACATCAATATTCAATGTTCAAAGAGGCGGAGCTTCCCTGACTAGACCAGCGAGGGAAGAAAAGATGAGTTGCCGTAACTTTATAATCCTGGCAACCCAGTCACCTAAAAGGTGACTAAGGCACCATAGGAAGGAATACACATTTGTATTCCTAATGATATAGTGTTCTTTTAAAGGCACACGGAGATGGACACATCATTAATTAACTTGGTGTTACATTACTGTACCAAAAATAATAAGAAAGTGGCTGAACCTTCTTTACAAATGGTTGTCCTCGCGTTGTTCTCAGTAGGAACACAGGGATATGCAGTTTATCTTTCTGCAAGTAATTTAAAGGAACGCTTCAAACACTATAACCTCTGCAGCACATTGTGGTGGTTATGATGGCCCTCCAACTGTATATAGTGAAACCACTGCAAGACCTATCTTATTGGCTGAGAATGGATCATCTAACTCTCACTGTCAATGACCTAGCCCTACACGACAGGGCTTAGCTCAAGGAGAGATATTGGAAGCTGCTAATTGAGGAACTTTCACGTTTTGGTTGGCTGTAGTGGAGGTGGGTGTGGTACCTTGTGCACCCCAGGCAATGAGACAAAATATGTACCCCTTTGCACCTTGTATTCTAATGTATATTCAAAACTTTGTGTTCAATAAAGGACATCTCATATTCAGTGTTTTTGTCCCCCTTGTGGACCCAGCACTATTAAAGCATTTGCGCCCCCAAAAAATCAAACGTGACTAAAACAGTTTGACTATTTACAATGGCAAGGGAGGGGCTCTCGGGCAGAGTGGCTGTTTTTTTGTTTTTGTATCTTGTGTTAAATTGGTTTAGCAGTAAAAGAACTTCAGTCAGTGAGAGGAAGAGGTAGAGAAAAATTCATCTGGTATGAGGAATTGTTACACATATAAGCATTTTCATTTAGCTACTTTATCACCAACCTCTGGCAAACCTGCTGGGTATATATTTTTCATTTTTTTCCCCATACATTTAATTTCATTGGAAATTTCACAGACCATATGTCTTCAACCACTTCAGAGACCCGATATTTGTATTCTACTACTGCCCACAAGTTCAACAGCACCCTGCATTTATACCTTTGCCAGGAGAGGTACAGCAGCTTTGTACAATCGTTTCAGCCTTCTGTGGGTGTCATCAGCATAGTGCACCTTATACTCCTCCAGACACAATGAGATCAGAGTCCACGGTCTGGATTACCCTTTTAATTTAGGAAAAACCTCAGTAATTTCACTGCAACAAATAGTTGTTCCTATCACATTGTAGTAGTCCATGTTGCCTGCGTAGAATGATTTTGACTACATAGTAGATCATGAAGGTGTTTCACTGGATGCATTTTGCAAAACATTACTGCTTACATTATTCTATTTTATACTTAATAGGAGTCCTTAATTTTACACAACATTAATCTAGAGATATTATTTTGCTAGTAGTATGCTACTAGCATATAATGTATATTATGCTAGTAGCACTTTATCTGACTCCACAAACATCTGAAGATCATATGTTTCTAATGAACACGGGCACAATGTGTAACATCTGTCGTTACATGTAATGGCCTTGATTTAATATTCTTGAATACAGTTTTCAAATGTATTAGTTTTGGACACACTTTTTAATTTTCTGTAAATATTAATATAAATCTAACAAATATATAAAAATATTAAAAGCACTATAGGCACGCAGGCCCCCCCCCCCGCCTCCCCCCGTTTTAACCCTGCAGCTGAAAACATTGCAGGCAATGAACGGCAATGTTTTTATTGCAGGATTAACCTGCCTTTGGTGACTGGCATAATGACAGCTGTTAGTTGCCCTTCCGCCCACATAGTGAAATAAAACTCCACTATTCAATAAAATAATCTCAGGGAGACCATCTGATTGGCACAACATTTTCCAATGGGCAAGCATTGAATTATCTCAGCCAAGGAGGTCTTACCAGCTGCGGACAGATTCGTGGGATGCAAGGTAAGTTAACTCTCTAGAAGTAAACCTTTGTGGGGGGTTTGGCTGGTTTTCATCTAAATGATGTCTATTTGTATTCCTAACCCTATAGTGGTTATTTAAATCATTTTAAAAGTCTATTGAAAAATGTTAAATTAAGACCAAAGATGACAGTAAACAAAACTATTGCCTACTTAACCATTTTTTTCCCTTCTCCTCACAGGGTGTTAATGTTTTAAAGTGACTAGTTTAAAACAACAGTTTTAATTCTGTTGTTGGAAAGCCATGGAAAATGTGCCAGAATTATATGAAATCTTCCAAGGAGAGGTAACTACTAAAGAATAGTTGTACATGGATTAAAATGTTACTTGCATTGCATTTGATCAGTGTTTTTAGTTCTCACTGATGTGGAATGTTCTCCCGTGTAACATATGGTTGGTCCGCAGGGCCAAAGGTGTGATCATCCATAATCCTCTGGTGCTTGCCGGACTTAGCGCTAGATTGTCTTTTGTTGCAAATTTCCCAAGTGTAGCTCCTAAAGTGAGCTTTTAATCGGGTCAGTGATTGACTGACTAAAACCTTGCAACCAATCCTAGTGGTTCTTAAGCTTTATTTTTTATTTTAAATTTAATTTATGATATAAATCTATGTGTAGAAGGAGTCTATGGAATGTTAGCTCCTCTCTCAGCATTCTTTTGAAATATGTACAGTCTGCCGTCAACCAGCCACTCTAAGCTTAACAAAACCCATGTCTAAACCTGTTTTAGAGAGGTTAAAGGGAAACTATAGTGCCAGGAAAACATACTAGTTTTCCTTGCCATATAGCTTCCCACATCCCTAGGCGCTGGTTTAAGTCGGCCTTTTCTACAACACCGCCAACATCAGCCGGCGGGGAAGACCTAATGCACATGAGCTAACTTGGTGATGTGCACTTTCAAAAGTACATTTTTTCTACTGCTACTTTTGTTCCTGCTCTACTTTGGTTTCCGGATCTCTGAATCCAGTGGATCCAGCTTAACCCCCCTATAAGATTAGGGGTGGCACCTTGAATGCACATTTATAATCTACATCTTGTGAGTGCTTCTGATAGCGTGTCTTTTGTAACATGCATATTATGGTCTTCACTATGTATTGTTAATCTTTTATAGGTATAGACAGCGTTTTCCCCCTATCTTTTGTATACATTTGCACTTTCAAAAGTGCCTGTTTTAGACCATATTATCCCTTTCAGTCAGTGTTTTTTTAGGGCTGTGTTTTAAGTTAAATTGAAAAATATTCTGCACACAAATAATGTAATTATGGAACACTGTTATGGCTTTATAACATTTCACATCCCCAAAGGTGTTTGAAATTATCACTGCATGTTTTAAAAAAAATATAAAATTTAAAAACCACATTAATGATTAGTAATCATACATTTTGGTGAATTGGGCTGTGTAAAGTGATCATTCGTGATGCCAATTGTACATGCAAGTAGTTCAGCTCTTTGTCAGAGAGAGAGCATTCAGACGACATCATGTGTGCAGATAAAATTAATACAGGTAGCCCAGAAAAACTTAATGACTGACTGCTCTGCGTGGCTGTCTTATAGCTGCAATGATTTTAACAAATAACTGCAGCTACAAGTGACTCTCAGAACTTGAGTGAGTGCAGGATATTATCTGCATCATAAACTTTGCAATAATGCAGCATTGCAGTTGTGCTTGGAGTACTTAAAAGGCTTTAACCCCTTAGTGACCAGACCGGTTTTCAATTTTCTTCCCGTTAAGGACCGGGGCTGTTTTTCCATTTCTGCTATGTTTGTGTTTAGCTGTAGTTTTCCTCTTACTCATTTACTGTACCCACACATATTATATACCGTATCTCGCTATTAAATGGTCTTTCTAAAGATACCATTATTTTCATCATATCATATAATTTGCTTTAAATTATTTTTAATAAAATACGATGAAAAAAACACACACCTTTTCTAACTTTGACCCCCAAAATCTGTTAGGCATCTACAACCACCAAAAAACACCCGTGCTAAATAGTTTCTACATTTTGTCCCTAGTTTAGAAATACCCACTGTTAACATATTCTTAGCTTTATTTTTGCAAGTTACAGGGCAATAGTACAAGTACCGTATTTATTCGAGTATAACGCGCAATTTTTTTTACCAATTTTTAATTTAAAATTAGGGGTGCGCGTTATACTCGAATAAATATACCTCCCAGGACCGCCGGGCTCATTACAAGCCCGGCGGTCCTGGGGGGGGGGGGGGGGGGGTGGGCAGCAAGCGTTTACTCACCTCAGTGCAGCTCCTCCAGCTTCCCTGTGTAAATCTCACGAGACCCGCGGCCAGCTCTGACGCTCTGACATCGTCAGAGCTGGCCGCGGGTCTCGCGAGATTTACACAGGGAAGCTGGAGGAGCTGCACGGAGGTGAGTAAACGCTTGCTGCCCGCCCCCCCAGGACCGCCGGGCTTGTAATGAGCCCGGCGGTCGGTATTATCTTGCACCCACTCGAATATTTATTCGAGTATAACAAGCACCCTAATTTTAGATTAAAAATCGGTACAAAATGTTATACCGATTTTTAATCGAAAATTAGGGGTGCGCGTTATACACGTGTGCGCGTTATACTCGAATAAATACGAGTATAAAATCAAAATTAACAATAGTTACATTGTAACTGATATTTGTTAGAAATCCCTGAATAGCCCTTCACATGTATATATTTTTTAAAAGAAGACAACATAAGGTATTAAACTTGTGGTATTTTGACTATTTTCATGCAACCATTTTACCACCAATCTATGCCAAATTAAAAAAAAAATTAAAATAAACAATTGCTGATTATATATATATATATATATATATATATATATATACACACACATATATAATGCGTATGTATATGTACGTGTGTGTGTGTATATATATATATATATATATATATATATATATATATATAATCAGCCGCAGGGGGACTGTCTGGGATGCCAGGCAAGTCCCCACATCGCGATCGCCGGCGAGGGATCGCCAGCAATCAGGTTAGTGCATAGTTTGCCATGGAGTTCATTAGCGACCAGTTTTTTGTCTGACGTACCCGGTACGTCCGCAGTCGGGAAGGGCTTAAAGGGATTCTATAGTGTACAAAGTTGTATTCCTTACACTATAGTTCCCTCTGGCATGGAAAGGGTTCTTTGTTTACTCTCCAAATTCCAGCGCTGATCTCCCTCAGTGCTGGGTCAGCATTCCACCTACTCTGACATCATCCGATGGAAGAGGGCTAGTGCGAGAACATTAGACACTGCCCATAGTAAAGCATTGCTTCATTGCATTCCTATGGGGATTTTACTGATGCTGGACGTCCAGCGTCAGTTAGGTGACCAAAAGTCGGTTAGCCAACATGAAGTGTCTGACAGCCACTAGAGGCAGTCTTAGTCCTGCAATTTAGTCACTGCAGATTCTCTAAAACTGCACCCAGACCACTTCAGTGAGCTAAAGTGTTGTAGGTGCCTATTGTGTCCCATTAAAATAGATGTTCACTATATTTTATTTATGTTTATTTAGAGTGGTGATTAGCAAGCAGCTAGAAAATACTACTTGCTAATGGGATCAGCTGGGAGCTAGGTGAATATTTTTTCAAAATGTTCCCTGTAAGCTAAAACGTTTACTTCTTTGTGTAAGAGGACCAAAGATTTTTGATTTCGTTTTATCCTCAGGTTGCAACAATAACAGACTATGGAGCATTCATTAAAATTCCTGGATGTCGGAAGCAAGGTAAGCACCACTTAATACAGACACATACACCTTTAAAGAGAACTGCAGCTTAAAGGGCCAGTTTTATATCCACCCCTGCAAGAAGCCCCATTTAATGTGAAGATTGCAGATTAAAGGTACAGACTGAGAATCAGAAGCTATTCTACCGGATTTCCTTCATCTTAGTTACTACATTATTAATTTACTATAACAATGTTACTATTTGTACCTGTAGTACACTCTATAATTTTGTACTTGCAGCTACATGTAATTAATAATAATCTGACCAATAGTATTCTGGTTGGCAAATATTGTAATTGTATTAGACAAATGGCAGGTCTGCTCAACCATTCACCCTTCCACCTCCCTCCCTTGCCACTACTAGCCATCCATTCCTTTAAATACCTGTGTTTCTCTACTCTTTAGGGACAGTTTTACATCCACCCCTGCATGAAGCCCCATTTAATTTTACTCGGCTCAACCCACCTACCCTAGTTCATTGTACCTATATAGCATGCTCTTCCAGCTGTTTGGAACTCGAGGCAATCTCCTCCTTATTACCTTCACATGCTATCAGCTGCTGCAGTTATACCATTAACTCTCTATGCCATCTCATACAAATTCCTCTGTTACCTTTTGTTTCATCTCCACAGTTTAACCTTTAGAATGTAAGCTCACGGGGAGGGCCCTCTACCTGTTGTATTGGTCTGTTCTTATTGTGCTGTCTTTTCCAATTGTACAGCGCTGCGTAATATGTTTGGCGCTTTATAAATACCAGTAATAAATAACTACCAATATTTAGTAAATAAAATAGTTTTACATGCCAGTTGGATAAAAGGTTATTTCCCTTTCCATGCAAAACAAAATTGACAAAACTCTATCAGGATTATTTACTAAAGTGAGAATTCAAAGTGAATTGCAAATTTAGAGGGGCATCTAGACCACTTTATCTCATTGAGGCACTGTCTTTGTCCCCTTAACCCTTCAATCTAATACATTGCAATGTTTGAATTGCCAGGTATTGCCATTAGAGGCTATTCTTGCATCTACACATACCTGCATCTAAACATACCATACAGGCTACATAGATCCTTTCCTTTTTAAGTTACCAGCACGCTTGTTTTTTTTCACATTTCACTTTTTTGTTAACTTTTTACGTTTCTTGACTGTCGAGTTCACATGTTTTGTGCAGTACAACATAGTACTGAATAAAGAGACTTTTATATTTATATTATCTTTTGCCCTCTGAGTTGCCACTCTTGTTGTGGGTAAGTCCTTGAGGGACTTCTGGGGAACGGATATTCGCATGCTGTCTGCACTCGTTGTCTCTGTTCTTCCTTTAGCTCCCTGAGGTATCCTCTTTCTTCTTTTGATTTATCTGGGTTCACGCCCGATTCTACCCACGCAGTCCTATTTTTGACTTTAGGGTCAAGCTTGCCTTGCCCCTAAGGTCTTTTCTACTTTTTTGGCATGGAACCTCCTGGCGGTGTTTGAGTTATTGAGTAAGCTGAATTTACAAAGAAATCATTTAATATATTTATTTTAAACTCTTCACAGGCCTTGTTCACAAAACACAAATGTCAGCTTCTCGGGTGGATGTACCCTCAGAAATAGTGGATGTTGGTGAAAGAGTATGGGTGAAGGTTATTGCTAGAGAGGTATGACAAGTCTAATGTGTTTTTGTTACATGTATTTCCTTTGAATTTATTCACTACAGATTTCCTTTATGACCGTGTATATCATGGTTCTTAGTCACAAATTTGTATACAATCACGCCTATTTTTACATCAATGTTCCTGTGTGATAAAGTGAGCCTTAAAGCGGCAGTATATCTTTTGACTGTGTTTGGATTTCAGTGATTTAATCTTTATGAAATACTCATTTTGTGGAACGGGAGAGTGACAGTGTCCCCTTTTATCTTTGTCAGTGGTTAAATTATTATTGATACATGTCAGATGTAATTGGAAGATAATCAATATGATCTAGTAAATATGTACTAAACAGGTTAATTTCATAGGGAAACATTTATTAGAATAATAGACTGGATAGACACACTTTATTAAAGTTGTGGTGACTCTAAGAAGTGATGAAAATTGTTTACTGGTTTTAATAAAATATTAAATTAAAGCGGCACTATCACAGTTTGTGAACTATGCCGAATTTTTAAAGCCCCTGACTGTGACATTGCTGCTGGTGTCCAATCACAGATGCCGCCATCCTTCAGTGATGTCACTGCTGTACTTTCGCGTATGTGAGGGGGAAGGGGATGTGACAGTGCTGCTTTAGTTGGTTATTGTTTTGTTTTGTACAAATAGCTGTATGCCTTTGAGACCTCACTATATCCTCCTGTGAAAATTAACTTATTTCTAGACAAAAGATGTAAAGGAAAAAATTTCCCTGTCTATGAAGGTTGTTCACCAAGGAACTGGGAAAGATCTGGATTCAAACAATGTAGCGCTGGAGTAGGTGAACTTTTTATTATCAGTTCTCTTTATTTGCTATATTACTTTTTTTTCCTTTGCTTTTTCTCTCTTGTTTTCTACATCACTCACATTACGGTACAAAAAGTGCCTTGCATAGATAACGTGTTCCATTCTCACATTTGCAACTCTCATCAAACCACGAAGTGAATGCAGACTTAAAGAAATACTTTAAGCATAAATTCTATAAAGCATAGTTACATAGTCTAAAAATCTACTTCACTCATTCTCACATCTTTCAGCAGATGGTGTACAGATCAAGCTCCTGCAGTGTCCCTGCATTGGAGATTTTAATTATCCAAGCATTGGCTGGGCCAGCAGAACTACTATTACAGTTAATGGAAAAAGGTTTTTGAATCTGTCACATGACCCTTTCATGCCTCAAATAGTAGAAGCACCAACTAGACTAGATACTTGTCTTCATAGTGTAATACCTAATATTTTGTAGTTATTTTAATAACTAATAATATTGACTTTTTTTTTTCAAATATTCATGTTTGGGAGCACTTGGAAAAGAGTGGACCTAATATGGTATCATTTGAAGTCAACTCATACAAATACATTTATGTAGGCTTGGCGAAATGTTTAATTTTAATAGGATAATCTTTGCAACTAATATGTAAGATGTAGGGCATCTTTGCAACTAATTGACTGGCAAATGCACAGAGGATTAATGGAATGTATTTAAAATAAATTTAGTCTATGTGAGTGTTTATGCCATGGTCTATACATTGAATGTTTTTAAGAATTCATTTAAATAAAAATATTTGTTTCAAGGAAAAGATAACAGCATTTTTGATGAGCATTAAACACCTACTATGGCTGTTTATTATGTGCGGTGTGAGGCCATTGCAAAGTCCAGTATAAAGAATGTTATTCTGTATTTTACAAAAATTACAAATAAGTGATTCAACACAGCAAGGTTATAATTAATACAACTATGAGTGGAGTTAGACAAACCTTGCTACTTTCATTTTTTGCTTGCACAAAAGGTCATTCAATTATTAAACAATAGGGAAAGGGCATTTAAAACATCTCATAAAAGCATCTCATAGCAAATATAAGCATGCCAGTATGGCTTGCAAAAGGGTGATTATATGGGATTGTCAGGGTCCCGCTTGCGGCTGTGAGGGGAGGCTGCCAGCCGCTCGCAGCACTCACCCTTAGTTCTTCGCCGCCCGCGGTCTCCCCTTCCTATGACTGTTGGCGAGCGGCATCCTCACAGCCTCGGACGCTGCACGCTGGGAGACCGCGCATTTATGCAAACGCCGGGGTCAGCCATGTGACCCGGCGTTAAAGTTACAGTATGACAATCACAGTGGGAGGTATAGATATCTCCCACGTGTGATTGTTAATTCTGATTGGAAGTTATCCAATCAGAATTAACCACAGGATTTAAATACTTACCTTTCCTGTTGTGGTCTTTGGTTACCTGTATTGCTGTTTGCTTGTGTTTCTCTCTGGTTACCGATTATTTGGCTTGTTTCTCCGACTCTCCTGTATTCTCCATCCCTTTGACCTCGGCTTGTTTCACGTTCTCCTGTTTTCTGGCTCCCCTTACTCGGCTTGTCTCCTGACTATTCTTGGTGTGCTTAACCTGGCCATTCTAAGGACCGGTACAGCACCTTTTCCTCTCTGTGACCTGTTAGCGTGTTAGGTTCCCCGAATCGTGACAGGGATAAACTAGAAACTAGAGAGCTCATAGTCAGAGAGAGCAAGACCAACCCCAAAATGTTTTTATGTTCATAAATGCCAAAAAGTATTGATCCATTGGAATCTAAGATGGATGTGTTAATCAAGGAGTAAAAGGCAGAAATGAGAAACAATTTTTTTTTCTTATCTATATAGAGAAGAAAAATGTATTGCTGTAGATTTGCAAAGGCCTTATAGCAAATAGGTGACTAACCCAGGATAAAGTACTACAAGAATTAAAGTTAATGTAAACAAAGATGTTATGGTAGTGTAGAAATGCCCATACAACTTTAATCTTTCAGGATACTTTTCATTCAGGAATTGTGCCATAGAATAGGAGAACAGTGGATGTGGTGATTATATTTAAAAAGGATTCATAAGATCAACCTGAAAACTACAGACCTGTGAGGTTTTCATCTGTGGTTTGGAAAGGACTGTTATTCGGGAATTCATTATGAACCACAATACTATTAGTAGAAATCAAACGGGTTTTATGGAAGACAGGTAATAGTAGAGTAGTTGAAAATGGAAAACTTTCAATTTGGACTAAATGTAGTAAGTGGGGTGCTTCAGGGTTCTTTCCTGGGCCCACTTCTCTTTAGTCTGTTTATAAATGATCTTGAAATGGACATTAAAAATCATCTGTCATTGTTTGCAGATGACGCAAAACTAGGTAAGATAATACAGTCTGGGGGGGCGGAGCCTGGCAGCCATGCCGAGCAGACGCATGCAACATGGGCTCCGAGGCAAAAGATAATACAGTCTGAACATGAAATATCTCTCTACAAAGAGATTTGGATACATTGTAAGAGGCAGATGAGATTCAATACATATAATAATAAAGTTGTGCATTTCAATAAAGAACCCACAAGCCACTTATACATTATATGGGGTTGAATAATGGATAACCGTAAATGAAATGGATTTGGGAACAATTATAAATGAGGACTATAAACTAGGCAACAGTGTACAATGCCGCTTCAACATTGCAAAGACTAGTAGGGTGCTTTCCTGTATAAAAAGGGGTATTGAATATAATTTTTATTCTTATTAACTCCGGGCCCGAGCTCCAAAAAAAGGCATTAAACCCAAAAGCAGACGGCTCCAAAGTTGGATTTTTCGACATATTGAAATGGAGAATCACCCCATCTCCAATCTGATACCAGATAGAGGCCAACCGCATACCGGGAGCACCAAAGCGGACAGACCTGGCCTACTCGCCATCACAAGCCTGGACATAGGCGGCACATGAGTGATATCCGGCAGCCGGTAAACTACCCAGATGGGAAAGCACCCCGGAGACACCTACCTCTGTAGAGGGCCACGCTGGTGCGGGATGTGGCCCAGCTCCTCCCCCTGGCCGGTGGGGGTAATCCCGGCCTCATGGGGACAGTACACACCAAGGCGAAAGCTTCCGCACTGGGACCACACTGATCTTTTGTACTGGCAAGGGCTGCAAAAATGAGGGCCACCAGAAAACCAGAACAAAGGGACACTAGCCTCCAGATTGCTCCCGATGCTGAACCCTACACCCCGGATGATAGGAGATTGGGGGTCCCCGCTCGCTCAGTCAGGGACATGCTGGTCCGCCGTCGTGATCCTCAAGCTACTCACCTGCTGCCTGTAAGCAGGCCCCCCTCAAAACCAAGAGGTGGTGGCTTAAGAGTCCCCATCACTGTGAGCCCTACTGGGGCGGGTTCTGGGACTTGCGGCAGACCGGTACCTGCGGGCTGGATACTCCCTGCTCTGGATAAGTGGCCGGTGAGGGGTGAGACATGTGGAGGCACTTTACACGACTTACAGGAACCTGCTATTGCGGTGGAGGTGCAGGAGACGGCCAGTCGGTGGACTCTGAGGGGCTGTGGGCACCTAGACTGTGCCGAGGGATTCATGTGGGGAATCACTGACTGGCGCGGGGGCTGTACGGTGGATCCGCATCCTCAGGGACCAGCACATTGAACTTTGTGTATGCTTCTCTGGCTGTTGAGTGTTGACCCTTTGTCCCGCTGCAAACCATTCAAAGTTCACCCCATTTATTATTTCCTTTATTTTATTTATATATATATATATATATATAGATATATATATCTTTCATGCCACTTCAGTTATGATTTTAATCTTTGATTGTCAATATTGCAATAACTGGAAACGCAAAGTCCCACATATCACTGTTGCTTCAGCACAATGTCCTATCTCGCCTACTCAGACTATGTTCTACTATGCTCTGAAGTGGTTTATATTTTAGTCTCCCATCAGCTTAATGCTATCGCATGACTGCTTTCCATGCGATAATGTGCTGAGTTTCGCATTTACCCATGTTTAATTTAGCTCTGACCTATATTTGCTTGCAATAAGACTTGAATAGCACAGTAATTTCAGTATATAAGAATGCCGGATTTCTTTTTTATAGGGCTGTGTTTTAGCCATTATGCTAACTATAGTAATGACACACTCATTACCCTTTGTTACCTGGAAACAAAATCCAGTGTATCACTGTTGCTTCAGTACTTGTTATGTTACGCTTAAGTTTATGACTTCACCCTAAAACTAGCTGCATAATAAAGAAGTATTTAATTCAAAAAAAGTTTTAAGATGGGATATATACAGGGTCAGTACCAGCCACAAGGTACCTTTCTGTTCATTAGCGGGAATATACAAGAAGTCAGCCATAGAGATGTGCAATTCATTTTATTTATTTATTTATTTATTTTTTTATTATTATTATTTACCAGTACAGGCAGACAAGCATTTCAAACAATATTCTAAAATGATAATATTATCATAGACACAAGGTTGGCATGAAACATCAAACTGTGTGTTAGAGTTAAAAAAAAATAAGACTGAGATACTTGAACAAAAGATAGACAAGATATCTACAGTGGTTATGGCTCATGTATAAATGCAACTCTTTGTCCACTGACTCCAAAATGGATAATTTTTTTCACAAACATAATTAACTTTCCCATCCAGAACGAAGAGGGTAGAAAAAACAAGGAGGGGAGGGTTTCCGTTTTACCCTATTGTTGTATGCAAAATCTCTCTGTTGCATGTACCTAAAATAGTCACCTATAGTCATTAAAGCCAGTGCCTTCAGGTCATTGAATGATCTAGACACATTTGCCTCATGTAGATGCCAGTACCTCCTCAAACCTGTATATTCCAGGCGTCTGAAATCTCTCGCCCTCAGCCCGGGTTCAAAAGCTTTTCTTATGCAGATAATTTGTTAGGGAGATGAAGTGTGTTTTAAGGAAAATAAAGTTCCAGATTGAATTTAGTACGTATGCTCGGTCTGTCAATGAGCAAAGATTCCAGGTCAACCTTTCTATGCCACATAATTGTGTCAGCTGTGCAGCGAGGTAATAAAGGTGTAAATATGGGAGGACAAGGTCCCCTTTTGTCTTTGAGGGGTATAGTAATTGCCTATATATCCTGTGCTGCTTACGTTTCCATATGAAATCATCTATCATACTCTGGAGATGGGTTAAGTACTTTTTTTAGTTACTTTCCCTGGGGGTGCTTGGAAAAGAAGAAATAATCTTGGCAATTCATTCTATTTATCCTGTAATCTACTTATCCGTGAGATTGAAGATGTACAATTCTCTACCAAAAGAGGTTTTGTTTTTAATTAAAATGTTTGAGAATGGTTGAACAAAGTTGTTCTGGTGCCCCGAAGGTGTTCTGGTGCCCAAACTTAAACCTATCCTATCAGCAGTGGTTTCGTATCTGGTAGTTCAAATATTATCATTCTGCTATAGATGTCAATCTTGTCATCGTACAATATTGTCTTTGGAGCCAAAAATTGTTAGCGGTCCGACCTGGTCATGCTGTCTACTTGTTTCTGCCTAGAATGTAGATATTGTGTTAGTGCCCATATTCCTGGTATGAATTTTTTTTTTTTGTATATGTACTTATTTAGTAATATTCACACACATGCATAGTGGAGGAGCGTTCATTTTAAAACTGCACCTTGCAAAGTATAAATTTCTCTCAGACAGGATGAAAGAAAAAAGAGGGAGTTCAGAGACTACAGCAAGCAGAAGATTGTTCTTGAAGCTGTCCTGAACACTGTGTGCAAAAAGTGCGGCTGTAAAGGTTGGTTTGCCTTTTTATTTTTATTTTTTAATTGTTTCACAAAACAACAAAACAATGTTGTTACATTGTTTTCATTGTTTCACAAAAGAATGGTGATGCCTTCTTGAATTACATAGATATTCGCCAACATGGTGTTCGTTCTTTAGGTTGCGTAACAGGTTTGATTGTTTTGCAATTGCAGTAATAATGTATATAGGTTATATAATGTAAGAGACTTTGTATTTGCCTTTGTTGTAATCTGTCAAAGTATGCCTATTGAAGGGTACTTGAAATGTATTTTCTGTACACCGGTCTATCCAATATTGTGGATGTAAATAATATTAGTTTACTATACAGCCAAAAGATGGAAAGTGGGTTATGTTGGGGTATGAGTTTTGTTATGTAAGGTAACAAATACACGAACCAATGGGGTTTATTCAAGAAATATGGAATTGTAGCAAATCTGTGACTTGATGAGTGGGGGAATATTTTGGTTTTCATTTCGCTACGTTTCAGTGGTTTCATGAATAAATCCCTGTGTTCTTGTATCAAATGTGACAAAGTTTAAAGGCATATTATAGGGTCAGAAATACCTATGATATTAATAGCATGATTTTGGTCACCGGCCCTCCTTTTTAAATAGTGTAAAACTCACCCTTATTCCAGTGCTGCGTGGGTCTTCTGGCACTGGCCCCGTCCCTGGCTGAGATAGCCAATTCTGATGATCTCAGCCAAGGAGGCAGGGTGGGTTAACACCGCTAAACGCCACACTGCCCAATCAGCATATCCTCTTAGAGATGCATGGAATCATGCATGTCGATGGGAAAAGTTAAGCATCTCCATGCAGAGGGGGGAGATACTGTGCAGCACTGACTTAGAAAGCAAGTGGCCATCTGAGTGACTGACACTAGAGGTGTTTCTAGGCTGTAATGTAAACACTGCCTTTTCTCTGAAAATGCAGTGTTTACATTAAAATGCCTGCAGGGACTGACTATACTCACCAGAACCACTACATTAAGCTTTAGTTGTTCTGGTGACTATGGAGTCATTTTAAACATGCCTGTCCTAAACCTGCAGAATACTTAGATCTTGATCTTCCATTAGTACACATTTCCATGTCCAGCTCCCTTAGACATATGTACATCCACTCTGTGCCACCAAATGGATGCCAGCATACTCCATACCACTGTGTCACCAAAATAAAAAACTATTTTGTGTCAAAAGTACATATCTATGCCCACTTGTGTTCTTCTACCCTACTACGGCTCACTTCGTGCCATCATCACTCCAAAAGTCTCTTGACCAACATACATAACCCATTCAAGCTCCTTCTCTGTGCCTCCATCATATGGTAGTCATACTGTACTCAAAAATACACACCAACATACTAATACCTACAGTATGCTTCAAGCACACATCTAGACCCACTGTTTGTTGCACTAGAGAACGTCCTGCATCTTTCCTGCAGACCAGCACTCCAAGGTTCCCTGTTGGTCAAAAGTATACCAGTCGTTGCCCCATTATACTCAAACCAATCTTACCCACCAACAGACAACAGCATACCTACTTGGTTCCACCAATTTCCACAGTATAGTCAGGCTCACTCTATGCCACTGTCAGACAACACCACATACGTGCCATACCCAGGCCATCTAAAGGCTTATTTTAACAATGCCCTTAGGGAAGTGGGCAATACCTGACACTTTGCTATAAAGAGGCAGTAAAATACAATTTTAATAATTAGCACGTATCACTCTATCTCCAAATCCTTGCCATTAGAATTTTATTAACTTGTCATCTTTCAATATTTTGCAGGACACTTTGCTAATGACTGTTTTACGCAGCCAGGAGGAACTAAATATAGTTTATTGCCAGAAGAGGAAGAATATGCTGGGAAGGATCCCAAACAGTCTGTAGACAGGCCAGCCAAGAAGAAAAAAAAGGTAAAATAAGCCCAGATTGCATATGTTGCTGTTCATAACTACGTTTGCACACCCACCCATTGGATTAGCTGAAATCGGCAAGGAGCTGGGACGGGAGCAGGGCCAAACGGCGACTTGGCCAATCAGCACTTCCTCAAAGAGATGCATTGTATCAATGCATCTCTATGAGGAAGTTCAGCGTCTCCATGCAGAGTGTGTGCAGCACTGCTCCAGGAAGCACCTCCAGTGGCCATCTGAGGAGTGGCCAGTGGAGGTATCCCTAGGCTGTAATGTAAACACTTTGTTGCTGCAAGGAATGATTATACTCACCAGGACAACTGCATTAAGTTGTAGTTGTTCTGGTCCCTTTTAACTTAACTGCCACTAATTAATCACTTAACAGTGAAATATTGTAGAATGGAAAAAGGTGGCAAAAGTGATTTACCAAGAGCCATTTAAAAGATTGCCAGCTTGTCAGTAACTGATTGCAACATTCATAGCAACAGGTCCTTTTTATTTTGTCAAGGAAATGTTACACTCTTTGTTTCCTAGACTTTTTCAGAAATAGTGAGTCGTGATTTGCAGGCTTGGATTTCCAGGCTTTGATTTACCAGTTGCTAAGAAATCATAAGGAATATTAACTGATGGAGAAAGCTCTGCATTTTTACTGATATTTCAACCTAATCTCCAGCTAATCTATAGAAGGAGCCATTATGTACAGGTTTTTAAAGGGGCAGTCTTCGCAACAGAATAACTACAGCGCAATGTAGTAGTTGGGGTGTTAGAAGTCACTATGTCAGGGATAAGCAACCTTCAGCACTGCAGATGTTTTGGACTACACCTCCCATGATGCTTTGCCAACATTATGGGTGTTAAAGCATTGTGGGAGATGTAGTCCATAACATCTGGAGTGCCAAAGGCTGCCTACCTCTGCCCTATGTCAATGTCCCATAGTTAGTACTCAAGCCGTTTCTAACAGTCTGACACATACCTTGGTCCCACTGCCATCTTTTCACGAATGCAGAATTCCCTACTTTCTTAGTAATGACATCAATTCTATCTGTCTTTGGATGAAACTCATGGGCTGAAAATGTCACTCTTAGAAATATTCACCTTCTACATTTTCTTTATAATATATATATATATATATATATATATATATATATTAATTTCGTCTCCATCCGGACCGAAGGTATTTGCTATGAGGCATATTTAAAAAAATAAGAACTTCTGGCACCATGACCACAACAATGCTTAATTACTGCATTTAAGCTATGAGTTTAAAGCATGTTCCTGTTATGCCTTATCATTCATATGAAAATGTATTATTATTATTATTATTGCCATTTATATAGCGCCAACAGATTCCGTAGCGCTTTACAATATTATGATGTAACTATAAATAGGACAATTACAAAAAAACTTACAGGAACAATAGGTTGAAGAGGACCCTGCTCAAATGAGCTTACAGTATATAGGAGGTTGGGTATAAGACACGTTAGGACAGGAAATATCAATCAAATAGGGTGGGAGTGAAGCAGAGCTGGAGGAGAGAGTAAAGCACTGCCCTATAGGAGAGAGCAAGAAAAAAAAAGTTAGAGGGGTTATTTACTAAACAGGGTATTGAAAAATGTAAACAAAGAAAGTTACATTGAAAAATAACTGAGCTGGGGAACCTTCCATCTGTTACTTTTGTCTGAAGTTTAAAACTGGGTATTGAATAAACCCCCTGAGTCTGTTGGCTGCATCTGCTTTGTGTTAATTCCTGAAAAATTCAGATGACTTGTGAACTGCCTCTTTGAGTGACAGAAATATTTTCTCAATTGCTTAGATCCACTTTTCCCTACTAGCTGTGATCTACCTGTTTTGATTTTAGGAAAAAAACCGAAAAAAACATAAGAAAGGGAAGCATGACTCGGACTCTGACAGCTCAGATAGTTCTGATTCTGACAGCTCAGACTCTGAACCATCCCGAAAAAAGGGCCGCCATGATGACAAGAGCAAGAAAGCCTCAAAGAAAAAGAAGAGGAAACACAAGAAACAGAAACACAGAGAGCATGGCAAGGATGAATAATTGCTGTTTTTGGTTGTTTTAACTGCCTTGTGAAGTCAACTATGAATTAAGGGTTAAGTTGCCAATTTTTGCTAGCCATGTATACCTGAATGGATGCCAGAATACTTGAATTGGGCGTCCTGAACTAATGACCGGATCTCAGTAAACCTTTTTGTGCTGCAGTCCATGAGTAAGCTGATAGACGGATCATTGACACAGGCCCAGTATAATGTGTCAAGAGCAGACAGTTGAATTTTTTTTTTCCTCTCCCATCCAAATTGCACATAAATTTTTGGCCATGAAAAATTGATCATCTCAGCTCTCATGGACTAACTTCAAATTAAAGAATTCCTGTTGGCCACTGATGAAATGTGTGTAAAAAAATTACCATGGAAAATGTCCAGTATTTTTGGAATATAAACATGCACTCATATATTTTACAAAATAAAACAATCTGCTGAATGTCTTACACCATTTATTATATCTGATCTCCTTTTGTCTATTACCCCTGCCATTGTTTCTTTCCCTGCCCCAACTGGACTTTTTTAGAGGATCTTCTATCTAATTTGACACCCAGCAGCTCATAGCTCCCAGCAAGCTTTTTGCACCCCCTCCTGCAGGTCCCCTGGACATTGCTCCCCTAAGAGTATAGGATACAGGCAGTCTTTGCTAGACAATCATTTATTTGATTTACTTTTACACCATAGGGGTGACACACTTGTATATATTAGCCAATTAGACACACTATTACTTGTTTTCAACCATAGAATTGAAATTAGTTTACATCATAGAGGTGATACACTTGATATATGAGGTTATATTTATACGTAGTATGTGAATATTTGTTTACATACACTTTTATCCTTTTAATTGTCCACAGGGTAGTCCCTTAATATACATTGAACAGTGTTTGATACAACTTCTTATTTAGAGCTGAATCTCTTTATTGTATTATATGCCAACTACCGTATATACTCGAGTATAAGCCGAGTTTTTCAGCCCATTTTTTGGGCTGAAAAACCCCAACTCGGCTTATACTCGAGTCAAGGTCTGTATTATGGCAATTTACATTGCCATAATACAGACTGGGGGAGAGGGGGGCTGGCAGAGCTGCAACTTACCTGTTCTGCAGCTCCTGTCAGCTCTCTCCTCCTCCGCGCCGTCCGTTCAGCACCTCGGTCAGCTCCCAGTGTAAGTCTCGCGAGAGCCGCGGCTCTCGCGAGACTTACAGTGTGAGCTGATAGAAGAGCAGAACGGACGGCGCAGAGGAGGAGAGAGCTGACAGGAGCTGCAGAACAGGTAAGTTACAGCTCTGCCAGCCCCCCTCTCCCCCCCACTGAACTACCACTGGACCACCAGGGAAGGAGAGCCCCCCTCCCTGCCATGTATCAAGCAGGGAGGGGGGACGAAAAATAAATAAAAATAAAATAAAATAAAATAAGAAATAATAATAAAAAATAATAATAAAATAAAAAAGGGGGTATAAGGACCACTGTGGGAGGGGGGGGGTATAAGGACCACTATGGGAGGGAGGGGGGGTATAAGGACCGCTATGGGAGGGGGAGGGGTATAAGGACCGCTATGGGAGGGAGGGGGGGATAAGGACCACTATGGGAGGGAGGGGGTGGGATAAGGACCACTATGGGAGGGAGGGGGGGTATAAGGACCGCTATGGGAGGGAGGGGGGGTATAAGGACCGCTATGGGAGGGAGGGGGGGTATAAGGACCGCTATGGGAGGGAGGGGGGGATAAGGACCACTATGGGAGGGAGGGGGTGGGATAAGGACCACAATGGGAGGGAGGGGGGGTATAAGGACCGCTATGGGAGGGAGGGGGGGATAAGGACCACTATGGGAGGGAGGGGGGGGGATAAGGACCACTATGGGAGGGAGGGGGGGATAAGGACCACTAGGGGAGGGAGGGGGTGGGATAAGGACCACTATGGGAGGGAGGGGGGGTATAAGGACCGCTATGGGAGGGAGGGGGGGGATAAGGACCACTATGGGAGGGAGGGGGGGATAAGGACCACTATGGGAGGGAGGGGGGATTAGGACCACTAGGGGAGGGGGAAGTAAGGACCACTAGGGGAGGGGAGGGGGAAGTAAGGACCACTAGGGGAGGGGAGGGTAAGGACCACTAGGGGAGGGGTGAGTCAGGACCACTGGGGGAGGGGGGTGAAGGAACACGGGGGTGGGGAGGTAAGGACCACTGAGGGAGGAGGAGGGGAGGTCAGGACATATGGGGGGGGGGGGCAAATATCCTTGCACCGGCCCTGCACACACTGCATTCATACACACACTGCACTCATACACACACACTGCACTCATACACACACACACTGCATTCATACACACACACACTGCATTCATACACACACACACTGCATTCATACACACACACACTGCACTCATACACACGCTGCACTCATACACACACACTGCATTCTTTATACACACACTGTAAATAAATATTCAATTAATATATTTTTTTAGGATCTAATTTTATTTAGAAATTTACCAGTAGCTGCTGCATTTCCCACCCTAGTCTTATACTCGAGTCAATAAGTTTTCCCAGTTTTTTGGGGAAAAATTAGGGGCCTCGGCTTATATTCGGGTCGGCTTATACTCGAGTATATACGGTAATTAATTTTATCATCATTTTTTGTTTAATCACTAGATTTGTTTAGCTTCCTTCTGTATGTCCTGGTAAAGGAGTGGTATTCTATTTTTTCCTTTTCTGGTTTAGTATTGGTATAGCTTTTTTTTTTTTTCTTTTGTTCTGGTTTAGGATTAGTATAATATTTTTTACTTTTTTCTGTCCTTTTCTATCATTTTGTTTTTTTCTTTTCCATTTTTATTCTGTATTCTCTGGGGGGTAAAAACTGCATTCTGAAAAATACAGTGTGTAAAAATTCAGCTACAGACCTGACCAGATGTTTAGGTAATAAAAAACTTTAATGCTTTAATATTTTATCATACATTATCTCCTTGGATTGCTTTTCAGATTGTTTAAGCTGTATTCATTTCATGTTTTTGAAGATGTTGCTTTCGTTGTCCCATACCTATTAAATATTAAAGGTAAAATTTATTCAGATAATGGTTTAGTATTTTTAGCACTCAATATAATATTGTTGGATGAGATTTCTGAATAACTCAATATTTTTGTATACACTCTAAATTATTTAATATGATGAAAATGGGGCGGGGCCTGACAGCCGAGATGGCCGGACGCGTTTCAGATCGGCTCCTGCCTAATATAGCTAAATACAGGCTATTACTGACCAATATTGCAGAAATCAAAGCTATAAATGGACAGCAAACGGGCACCGTGAGAGGGAGCACCGCAAGCATACTTCAATTTGAGGGCTCCACCGAGTACAAGCGACGCCTGACAGCGCGGCCTACCAAGCCTGCTGGCCCGGTGAGTGGGGGATGCGGCCGGTCTCCCACTGCTAGACCCGCATCGAACGCACGGCCCTGCACCCCCCTCCCCCCCCCCCCCCTGGACCGGCAGGGGTTATCCCGGTCCCCGCAGATGGAACTACTCTCCATGCACAAGCAGAGTCTTCCAGCGACCTGAACGCACAGGCACCGCGTGGTGATCCCAAGATGGCTGCCAAGCTGCGAGTGAAACTACCTCCTGACGCTTCTGAGGGACAGTGCTGGCAGGCACGCTTCAATGCCTGTTTTGAGAGGATATGCCAAGAATTCTGGGCTCGCATTCAGAGCCGAACCCGGGTCCCAGCATTACCAGCACCACAAAAGGTACGGACAGCGGAGTTAGACCACCAACCCGGCAGGGGGGAGAGGGCACAAAAGCCCCGGCAGGGGATGGAGAAGCCACGTAGCAGCGACAAGCGGCGGAGCTCACCTCATGGCGTCGCAAACCCAAAAGACGGCAAAAAATGTAAGCCGCGAAAACCTAATGCTAGTACAATGCATAAAGGGAAGAAAGTCCACCTTAAGCTTGCACACACACGACCCACCTTGTCTCACACCGGCCACTACCCTTCTAAGATGGGGGCCCAGAGGGAGATTACCCAGACGCAACGCAGACCTCCAGACCGCGCTCATGGAGTAACAAGCGAACAGAGCAAGGAGAACTGCGCACGGGCGCGGGTTGGGGCATGGTGCCGACTCTCCCACGAATTGTCTTCACATGGAAGCTTACAGCCCAACCAGGGAATTGGCTGAATGACTGCTTGACTGAACTGGCATGCCAGGCTTACTGCCAGGGCTGACCACCCCTGCACTGCCAGTGCTGTATGGCTACCTGACCCGATTCTCGTTGCCACCAGTTGATGCTTAAATGGTTTTGCTAGCTATGTCTCTTTTTATTTACTTCTTTTTTTTTTTTTCCACACACTGTCATAACTATACACCAAGGCTCTTAAACCATGCACCATTATAATTGAAATGTATCCTATAAAGGCAAAGTCAGCATACAATCACACTTATAATGAGCCTCATCATTATACTTAACCTGAGTTATTATAGATCAGACCTGACTTCTCATCCATGGCTAATTAAGACTAATAGTGGTGTCGCATTTAGCGTGATTTACCGTGTTTAAGCTATCCCACCTTAAAGACCTAAAGCGACAGTTACAGCTGTTGACGCACACGCCTATGATTACCCTTACGTTGCCACTAATACGCACACCCATACATAACACCTGATCTACCATAGACACTAGCATAGCATATTAGGTCCTATGGGCATTTGTGTTATCAGTTCAAGCTTTATCCTATATCTTTTGCTGTTACTAAGTTAAAGGCCTGGCTACCTCACCATAACATGACCTACCATGCGTTAACTCTTCACAATAGTCGGCATGTTCCTGCTAGACCAATGTGTACTCTCATACATGTAATTATACATGCCAGAGCAGTTAGGATGATACAAGCATAAATACTCATAAATAGATTGTTATTGCATAGAGAAAACTACTTAATGTACTATACCTTTAAACAAACAATGTGCAAGTTTTCAAAGCCACTGTTTACACTTACTATGTTACCATTTTATTGAACGCTGTTGTGGCGCATGACTATACTATGTACCCACCTGCACAATAAAAATAAAGAATTTTTAAAAAAATAAATAAATAAATAATATGATGAAAATAATTTAGTAATTTTTGAACATTAGAATGATTTTTGATCGTTCGAATTTTTATATATATATATATATATATATATATATATATGTGTGTGTGTGTATGTATATATAAGAATAAAAAGGTATAAACAATATACCAGCGAGTGGAGCGCTATAATGAATATTAATATAAATAATGAGGGGGTATACTCACCCCTCCAACATAGTGATACAATGTGTCCAAATGTACATACAAAGTAAAACAACAAAAAGAGAGAATATAGTGCAGATGGTTTACAAAAATAAAAAATGAATAATAGTAGCAATTGGTTGAAACCACTCACGTGGGTTGGAGCCTATAAGCTATTGGCTCCGTAAGTGACTCCTTTTTGCTCTTGAGGCAGCAACACACCCCTTTATCCCAAACGATGTTCTCCCGAAGATATGGAACAAGCAGAGAGAGAGAGCCTCATAGGTGGTATTGTACAGATAGTGTATACAAAATAGTGAGATAGTAATGGTTATGCTCACCTTAGACAGAGCCTTGAATTCCTGGCTCTGAGGTTTGTTGCAATATGCTAATTTATTGGGATAGCATTCCGCACATAGTGTTCCTGGAGGCTAGAAATGACTATATGGACTAATATATAAAAAAAAAAAAACGATTTATTGTAGAGATAAAAAATAATAATAAAAACAATATTAAGACTTCTCAAAAGCATATAAGCTAAATGGTAGAAAGTCCAAGTATTAAAGTCCAAACTCCAGCTAAACGCGTTTCACTCTTGTATGAGCTTCCTCAGTAGCTGTGAAGTAGCCTCAGGAATCTTCCACTTTATAAGTGTTCTAAAGTTAATTCGGATCCTCCCTTTAGGGTCACAGGAAGTGTGATTATCCAATCATAAGGTCAGAGTCTCTTTCAAATTTCTTATACTGATCACCTGTAGTAAAAAAGCTTACATTGGCTGAATTGCCTGTCAATCAATTAAAAAACTTGATAAGACCGAATTCTATTGGTGGTTGGATGGGGCTTTCTTTTTCAATACCACCTATGAGGCTCTCTCTCTCTGCTTGTTCCATATCTTCGGGAGAACATCGTTTGGGATAAAGGGGTGTGTTGCTGCCTCAAGAGCAAAAAGGAGTCACTTACGGAGCCAATAGCTTATAGGCTCCAACCCACGTGAGTGGTTTCAACCAATTGCTACTATTATTCATTTTTTATTTTTGTAAACCATCTGCACTATATTCTCTCTTTTTGTTATTTTACTTTGTATGTACATTTGGACACATTGTATCACTATGTTGGAGGGGTGAGTATACCCCCTCATTATTTATATTAATATTCATTATAGCGCTCCACTCGCTGGTATATTGTTTATACCTTTTTATTCTTATATTTTGCACTTTATTTTGGATTAAGGTATTCCACTTTTTGTGTTGAGCTGCTTTTATTCAGGCACTTTAGTATATCACTCACTATCTCAGTAAGGGATAGTTATTGTTTTCTCTGTGTATGTATATATATTTATATTAATATTTTGAGGGGAAAAAAGTCATTTTAATTTTATCCCCAAATTTTTAAATGATATGTAAGCGTACAAACCAAATAGAGATCCAACTCCCAAAGAGATGGAGTCAAATCTCCAAAGATTACCACTAATATAAATACACTTATTTTAACAATACAATAGTGATACAATTTGAGATAATTTGATTATAGTCTTTATTAGTAATAACTTCTACATATACACGATCGTGAAAAAAATGTGCATAAATGTGAATTAAAATAGGAGGGAATCCCTACAAAGAGTACTAAGCTTGATATCATACATATTATTATTATTGCCATTTATATAGCGCCAACTGATTTTGTAGCGCTTTACAATATTTTAAGAGGGGATTTAACTATAAATAGAACAATTAAAAGAAAACTTATAGGAACAATCGGTTGAAGAGGACCCTGCTCAAACGAGCTTTCAGTCATATGACAAGTTACTCTGTTTATAAATAGATTTTACATTAAAGTTTATATCACAATTTAACAGAAGATATGTCTTTAATGATGATATGCAGGCGTATCCAACAATATTAAATTAAGGCCTTGTGATTTTTTTTTTCTCCTTTTGAAATGTGAAATATCTGCTCGTAATGTTGGAGATATACAAACCCAAAAGCAGACTGTGGGTCTTACCACAAGAGACTGTCAAGCTCCTTCTCATTCAGTGGAAGGAACCTTTAGACAAAGAATATCTTCTGCTCTCCAGTGAATATCTCGTCTAAAAATAAAATGTTGTCAGAACCCTCCAACTATGTGCTGCAGCTGTGAGAGTAAATGGCATTCTATTAAAAGAAGGAGGAAACAAAATATATATATATATTTATATTTTTATGTACCGGTAACTTCTAATAAAAGTATATTGTGTTGTAAAAGCTATGGAGAGATTTCAGAAGATACTGATTGTTGCAGATATCATTTTTAAATTAGTGATTGTAAAAACAAGTAAAAAGATAATGAAACATAAATTGTATAAATATTTTTACAATATAGATATAGTGCATAAAATATCAAAAATGAAAGTTTCACACAAAAATACAAATTGTAGAACTAATGCTTGATATGCAAGTCACGAATCCCAAACCTCATTGAATATTCATTGACTCGAGTCACTAGCCAGTCCATTTGTATATTGATATTAATATTAATGAAGACTTTAGCAAGATAGGGCAAGATTTCTTGTAACCAGACCACATGCTAAAAGGTTGTTTATGAAAAAACAAAACAAGAAAAACACTAAAAAGCACCATAATTCACTCCTTACCTGAAGGTGAGCTGGCAAAATTAGTAGCTATTTTAGTACTATTACGTTAAATGCTTCTGTAGTTTAGCTTCCTTATCAGTAATATAGGTTCCAAAACTTGGTATATTTTGCATGTTATTTCCTCCTACATGTTTATTACAGTGATAAAAATCCTTTTATTTGGAGTAAAAAAGTATTCTTCATTGAAATTGAAATGTTGGCATTGGATATGAATGGGAAAGGGTAAAAAAAAAAAAAAAAAAAGAACTTTTCACATCTCTTTTTAGTATTAGTTTATTAAATTTGTATTATTCTGCAATTCAAACAGAGAAAATAAATGATGATAAAGTTATGTCCCGCTAGTCATGCTGTCCATAGATTCATATGTTTACGTCATAGGGGACACAGAGACCATTCGTAGAACCAGATAACTCATGCTCAGGATCTGTTTGTGGAAAATTAGTCAAAGGCTCCCTCACTGAGTTTTGAGGCAATGACATGTCAGAACTATGTTGAGTCTGGAACACAGAGCTGGAACTGCTGTCTGTATCATGGAACTGCGGATCGTTGGCAAATGGCCAGCACCAGGATTTTCTACTCGAGAATGGCCACAAACGTCCACATGCCATGCTACGCCTCAGCTTAAGAAAGCATGCACTTATTTGTTTAGCAATCCCAGGGCCCTGGCACAGTTTTGCTTTTTTATCCATACTCCCTTTATTGACATTGGCAGCACTGGCTTTGGACTGGTTGGTAAGTAGTTTTTCTTCACTTGGTTTATAAATGTCAGGCCTCAAACATAAAGCTTTATTCAGCAAAAACCTTTTAGGTTTCTTTTTTATTTTGCCTGTAGGAGAATTATCCATGAAACCTTCTTTAGTTTTGCTTGGAGTATCTGGAGGTGTATTTCTTTCCAAAGGTGAAAATGTATTAGATTTTAATACACCTGTAGGAGAATTGTCCATGAAGTCTTCTTTCTTTTTTTGAGTATGTGGAAGTGTATTTCCTTGAAAAGTCGAAGATGTTATAGATTTCATTATTTCGCACGTAGGAGAATTATCCACGGACACTTCGTCATTTTTGTTTGGAGTATGTGCAGGAGTATTTTCTTCCAAAGGCCTATTTTGCATGTTTGATTCTTCTGACGTAAATGCTCCAACATCTACATTCAGGCCTATTTTAGCAGCTCTTTTCTTCTGTCTTTTGCGAATAATTCTTTCAGAGAAAGTCATCCCAATGTATAAAAGATAGAGTTGTAGATATAGAAGAAACCCTAGCACAACAGTTTCCACTATGTGTACAATGGCTGTAATTGATGCAATGACAAAAAGAACCAGAGCGACTGACTTCATCGGAATTAAAGGGAGAAGATCACCCTTTGACTGCAGGATCGTTTGCGTTATTTCTTCATATGTAAATGTGCCCTTCATCCAAGGCTTTATAAAGTATACTCCAATGACATATAAGGAGGTAATAGATATCTGGCTGACTACCAGAAATCCCGTCACCAGAAAACTGACAAAGAACCGGTAGTTCCTTCTTCCGATACAGTTGTTAAGCCATGTACAGTGGTGGTCATGATTCTCCACATCTTTGTTACATATCTTGCAGTAAATTGTTATTCCTTGAAAATACTGCATGCGTTCAATGTGGCAGAACCTAGTCTTGGAATTCCAAATGCACTTTAATGGATTACAAATGCTTGATTGTTCATCACCTGCCGATGGGTTGATGGATACTGTGAGAATGTGAAATATGAAATTGCTGACATATAAGACAATTAGAACTATGCAGTTTGTTGTCTGCCAGTACCCAGGAAGGGAAGGGAGAAGAAAGCCAAATCCTGCTACACCATCATAGAGATACATGATCCAAAGAACAAATTGCAGAGGATGCAAAGGTAGCTGCCAGCCATTCTTCCTCACCCTGGCCAAACGCATGCTGGATATTATGGCATCTATTCTAGGTAAGTACAAGTTTACCTTTTTTTTTTCTCCGACGAAATCTGAGCTGTAGAGCTTTTAGTTGAAGCGATATAGGTCTGATATTAGTTGACTAAATGAGTCCCTTCAACATTGCTTATTATGTCAGCAAAGACAATTGATGTCACATGACAGTGCTACAAGAAAACTGGCCAATCAGAATGTTTAAAAATAGCAGTGATGTAATTTGTTTTTACACAGAATGGAATGTTTCTCTCTCAATTAGATGATGAATTAGTGTCTTTTAATGTAATTTAAATACATTTTTGTTTCCCATAGATAAGGTATATAATATGCAGATAGTATAGTATGCATTGTATTCTCTGATAATGCCATGTTGGCATTCTTGACATAGTAAACCATTAAACATTGCTTGATAACATTATTAATTGTGATAGTCATCATTGCACTTTTTAAATGCACACATGCATATATATATATATATATATATATATATATATAATAAAAAAAATTTGGTTTGTTTGTTAAGGATAGATAGGGCTAAAATAAAATAACATATGTACATAGTTTTGCTAATAATAACTACTACATAACTAGTCTAACAAAAAGCTAACACCTCAAAATAGATTCACGTATTATTCCTCATATGTGCAAAATTTACAATTCATTTTTTGAGGTTACATGACATGTATATACATACTGAGAGTGTCACTGATCGTCTATCAGTAGCTCCCCATTTACAAACTGGATTTAAAAAGATAACCACCTTTTTACCTCATTTGTGACTGGAGAGCTACTGATAGACAGGTGACGCACTCACCTACTTGAAGCGCTGGTCCGGGATTTCCTGATTGAAGTCTCTCATCATCAAAGGAAGAGGAGGGACAGAACCATCAGGAACGATACTGTAAAAGTTGACTACCTTTGAGTCAACTGTGTTATGTCCAACGACAAGCAGATGGTTTTCCCCAAGGGAAGGCCAGGGTTCTGGTACTTATCCGCTCTAAGAGAATTTGAAGGAATCCATGGATTTATTATGGGCACCAGATCACTAGGTTGTCTAATACCCATTGTCACATACTTGGGCTGAGAGCCCTCAGGGTGAGACCCGGGGACCCCTGGTACGCAACCCTCACAATTGGAGGTTGACAATAAACAACATAATGCGAAAGGTAAACTCTCAAACAGGGTGCCAGAGGTTGCCGGATTGTTGGGAATCGCACACAGGTTCTAGCTGGAGACAGAGACCGGTGGAGTTTAGCACTATGCATGGCGGGAGCTGTGTTTCTTTTGGGAACAATCTTCCAAGTTTGGGAGTAGGGTGATCTTACTACCCTATTGAAAAAAAAAATCTAATCCACTCATTTTGTCATAAAACATTGTTTACAACACGTCCCTGCCCACCCACACTGATATAGGGCTTATTTTTTGTAATTTTTTTTGTAATTTTTTTTAACGAACATTTTGACACTTTTCATTTAACAATTTTTTCAGCCTCTTCAGATCTGATTATTTGTGTTTACATTTTTTGCTGTTGATCCAAAAGAAGGCAAAACCCCCAGTTTGAAACACTCTACCCTGGCAGTCAGTTCTCTCCTTGGATAAAGATGCTGTTACCCCCAAAACATAAACTGATATCCCAGAATATGTTTTTTATTTTTACTCATGCAGTTAAAACATCTGTACAGACTCTGATAAAACCACCTCTTCAGCCCGAGTAAAAAATATATATACACATTGATCAGCCAAAACCCTAAAACCACCTGCTTAATATTGTGTAGGTCCCACTAGTCCTGCCAAAACAGCTCTGATGCCTGGACTCCATACGATCTCTGAACATGTCATGTGGTATCTGGCACCAAGACATTAGCAGCAGATGCTTAAAGTCCTGCACGTTGTGAGGTTGGGCCTCTATGGAACGTGTTTCAGCACATGTCACAGATGCTTAATTGGATTGAGAACTGGATAATTTGGGTGCCATGGCAATATCTTCAACTCTTTGTCATGTTCCTCAAACCATTTTTTGCAGTGTGGCAGGATGCATTATCCTGCTGAAAGAGGCCACTGCCATCAAGGAACACTATTGGTATGAAAAGGTTTTCGTGGTCTACAACAATCTCTACATAGGTATCAAAGTAGAATCTGTATAAATTCCAGGACCCAAGGTTTCTGAACATTGTCCAGAAAATAATACTGCCTCCGCTGGCCTGCCTTTTTCCATTCTGCTGCCATCTCTTCCCATGCATTCTGATGCCATCTCTACCGCAGGTAAATGTATTGTGTATTTTAAAGTATTAAAACGTTTTATTTGGTTACCTTTTTTATAGGACCAATCTTATACTTTATTTTATTGTATATACCCTTTTTTTTATTTTTCCTGGCATTTTACTGTATCCTGTTTCAAGCAATCCATAGGTGAGGATTATTCCACCAGTGCTGTTTCTATAGAGCAGTATTTTCTGCTCTACCATTGTGAGTATATTTTATTTTATTTTAAATTTTCCTTTTACTTTTCCTACTGAGAGCACTATTGCTGTTTTTATATATATATCCTGTGGAGTACGACGGAATCAAAGTCGGACGGACAGACACACTTCTCCAGTATATCCTGTAGCGGGGATTATACCGCTAAGCGCCCTTCATCCCAGAGCTGGCCTTAGCTCCACCAAATGTGAGTGTACTATCCTCCTTTTTATTTATTCTACCTTTGGAGCTACAATATTATACCCTTGGAAGCTTGTCGTGTTTATCATCTTCACATATACGGATTACCTACAACCCGGACGGATCAACTCCTGAAGATTGTACACATACCCTATCCATATACCAGTGAGACGGTTTTATGTATTTTATTGAACATTTTACTATTTGATTTCTACTGAACATTTTAAACACTTGGATGGACTTTGTTTTATCTACTTTTTTATGGTATTTTTTTTTTTTTTTTTTTATTCTTTATTTTTGTTCGTGCATAAGGGTAACAGGCGAATTTGTACTGCCACAATAGCTGGTACAGTCAAGTTTGCATACAGTCTTAATCACATGGCATTAATGACATTGCACTTTTTTTTAAGTAGTTATGTAAACAAGATAATATCGTAAGCTTAGTAGTGATAGCAAATTAAAGACATAGACATAGACATAGAGAAACCGTTATGTGTCCTATTAACTTTGCACAGTTTTATGGGTTAATACAGGAATGTAGGAGCATGCTAAGTCTATTGAGGCGATGGAGTGTTATGCAGGCTGAACATTGTTATTATACATAGCCCTATAGAGTGTGTAGAGGTTGTGCTTTGTTAAAAGTTTGGCACATGTTTATACTAGTGTTGTTAGTCGATAGGCATACAAGAGAATTGCAGTGGGTTAGCGTGTGGGTTGCAGAGCATAGCATATGA
The DNA here is from genome assembly GCF_036172605.1 of Pelobates fuscus. Classification (NCBI taxonomy): domain Eukaryota; kingdom Metazoa; phylum Chordata; class Amphibia; order Anura; family Pelobatidae; genus Pelobates; species Pelobates fuscus. The sequence continues at coordinate 207,576,383 of NC_086317.1, read as the reverse complement.
GCATGGGAGTAACACTATATTTCTCAAGGGAACAAGAAAATGTCCTTAGTAGCAGGTAGGGACTTTATGAGGCATAGGGTGAATGACTCATCTGTGTTGTCAAATGTCCCGGTCAGCCAACACCTGCCAGGGGTATGTCGCAGCCATATGTTTTGCCGCCTCTCGGGGGAGCGAGTGGACCAAACACTCCCGTTCGTTGGGCAGTGAGTTGGCTCCGTGCTGCCTCTAGGTTTCCTGGTGGCTTAGAGTGGTGAGTGTTTGGGAGTCCTGTGTGTGCCTTTAGACCCGGAGGGTTGCTGTTCTGAGACGGAACCTGCCTGAGTGTGCTAGGTCGGTTCTTAGAGAGGACTTTTTGCGGGTGAGAGGGGTGGTGATGGGGCAGCCCTGGAGATCTTCTCCGTTGAGGCTTTGGGCAACTCACCAGCGGTCTAAGAGTCGGGCGCTGGGGCTTTCGGCATTTCTTCCGCCTCTCACTCCCTGCTGTCTCGATCTTTCTCGGGTTCCGCACCGAAACTGCAGGCTGCTGTGTAATGTCCTTTGTGGCTAATGCCGGTGGGACTTGTGACCGTGTGTCTCTGCGGCTGGTGAGTTTGGCCCAAAAATCACTGAATAGGCGGTCTAGCCGCTCCGACAGTGGAGGCAAGCTGGACTTGGATGCTGAGATCCACGTGGTCTCCGCCATGTCGTGAGTCGGCGGTCCGGCGGTGCAAGGTGGCTGAGCTCGGTTTCTCCGTCCTGATCCACATGCTCTGGTTGCCAGGATATCCCTCACCGGCAGGGGGGGGGGGAGAGTGTTCCGGGGAGACCTCCTTTGTTACAGGCTGCAGTCGGCTGAGGGATCGGCCATCTCCCCCATGCTTCCTGAGTAGGCCGCAGGTAGGCCTCAGGTCCATCCCCTGGAATCGGTCGCATTTTGTGGTCCCAGGCTCGGTTATGCATTGTCTGGATATTATGCCCCAGTGTCTGGGGTGTAAAGGCATTGAATTTGCAGGTTTTGCAGCGATTTTGCTCGTTTTTCAGGCTATTTAGACAGGAGCTCTGCTGAGGTGCGACCACTCAGCTTGGCTGTCAAGCTCCGCCCCCCGCTCTTTTTTATGGTATTTTAATAGTGACTATTATTTTGCTGTTTATTCATTTTGGCATATTCAATTTTTATCATATTATTTCTTGTATACTAGCGCAGCCCTTACCTCTCTTTTTTTCTTTTACCTTACCAAGGGTCGTGAGGGATTCACTTTTAGGGTTGCAGCTTACATCCTTGTTACATAGTGCAGACTCTCCCCCCCCCCCCCCCCCTTTTTTTAAATGATGCACACGCATCTGGCCATTTTGTTTCCAAGCATTCTATCAGAGTTATTCATTAAACACTGGCTTTTGTCCAAAATTCCAACCGCATTTGCAATCCTCATATTTACTAAAAGCCAAATGCGGTCAGGATTCAGTTGATCCGACCGATTCTGTGACACTGGTTCAGATGCGGAAATCACTGATTTTCTGAACTCATCCAAACCAATTTCCAGCATCGGAATCTGAGATTTATCAACGTGCACATGGCGGCCAATGATAAACTGAATCCGCAAGGCAAGATGCTCGTTTGCAAATTATCATTCACTTGCTATTTGCAAATTAATTGGTCATTTGAAGAACTATTTGTCCTATGACAATACTAGCAGCTGGTGGGGGAATAGTTAACTATGTTCTGCTGGCCAGCACTTGCTACTAGTCAGCCACCACATGGAAAAAGTAAAATAAAAATACCTCTATATTACTATAATGGAGGTAATGTACATTCCAGCCAAATGGGACTTCGAAGAAACTTCTCTTGACTACTTTATGCCAATATGGGATTCCATGATCAGCAGCTTCGACTGGTAAATACATCTTTACTCCATCACTGTCTGTATTTCAAACTTAACCCCTTAAGGACCAAACTTCTGGAATAAAATGGAATCATGACATGTCACACATGTCATGTGTCCTTAAGGGGTTAAAGAATGGAACATTAGAACTACAGATGTGTCAGTCTCAGGATGGGGAGCTCATACGGGTCATTGCATTGGAAATCAGACATGTGAAAATCATCAAACTTTAGAATACTGAACACTGTTTTCTTGGTTCTTATATCCTTCACTGTAAATATAGAAGGACACTATATCCAAATAAGATTGGACCATGCAGTGAACGTGGAGTACATCAAATAAACAAGGTGGAATCTGCTCATCCTCCCTTACATCACTCAGGTACATTCCCTATCATTAGTGCACATAAAAGGATTAGCAATTGCCTGGCACATGTCCTAAGCAGAGGCCATATCAGGCAGGGAGACTGTTCCCTAGCACCCAAACTTTCAATAAATTGTGAAGAGATTTGGTCATACAGATAAAGATCTAATTGCTTATTGTCTGAACAGAAAAGTGAACACTTCTGATTCCATCGTGAGAAATAACAATCCGGATTTCCCAGATGTCTTACATCATTCCTCCCATAGCTCTAATCCCAAAAGTTCTTCAGAAAAAGAAAAAGCTTAGGTTATTGCCATAATTCCAGATCAGGAAATCTTGGAGTATACATTAGTACCTCTTGAAGCATTGAAAATCGTCTAGACTTTGAAATACAGCATGGCATCTTTACACCAAATTCTAGTATCCAAATAAATTGGCTTGGAAGTTATAGACACTCATTTAGGCCAAGAGAAAACTGACTAGCAAAGTTTATTCAAGAATCTGGAGGAAGGTCTTGTCTTGGTGTTTAGCAGGTAGAATATATAATTTAACAATATGTATGCCCAAGATTCATTTCCTACAACTAGGATTTTTAAAGTGTCTGCGTACTTTATCTCTCAACGTTCAAATCTCTGCGATCAGCTTCTTTTCTTTAAGAGAACTAGCAGCTTATTCATTGGTTTCAAGATTCATCAGGACCATTTTGAATTTAGATCCAGCAATTATAGAAATTGTTCCTCCTTGGCACCTGAATTTACCCTTTATGTGAAGTACCCTTTGAGCCATTGTTTTCAGTCAACATCAACCTTCTTACCTGGAAGAACATTTTTTTGTGGCAATTACCACTTCCAAGAGACTTGGTAAATTAGATGCTCTCACTTATTTGGTTTTCCGCTTTGATAAAGTAATTGAGACGTCATCAGTCTTTTCTCCCTACAGAGTCTACAGGTCAGAATATCACTCAGGAAATAACTTTGCCAACATTTTGTCAAGATTTTAAGAGCGTCAAAGAATCTAAACTCCATTCACTGGATGGGAAATTGTCTCTTACTGGCTTATTAGATAGAACTACCGGTGTTTTGCAAATCTGAACATCTTTTCATCTTCTACCAAGGTGCCAACAAGGTTATATGGCTTCAAGGACAAAATGGATTAAAGTGGCGATTTCCTGGATTTACTATTCAAAAGACAAGTCTCCTCCTCTTTTGCTGCAGGCTCATTCAACTAGGTGAATCTTAACCTCCTGACAAAATTCAAATGCATCCCCTGCTCCCCAAACCAAAAAAAAGTCAGAATAAAGTATAATGACTTAATTAACTCGACAATCCGGGCCTAAAACCATCTAAAAAAAAAAGATATCCCGGTCCCCGCTGGGGAAAAAGAAGCACTGTTGACTCCTTGTCGGCCTGCGCTGCCTCACCTCACTACTGGGACACGATCAAAATGGCGGACGTAACTGGCAAGACACCTGTATCTAATTGGGAGGCCAGGTTCCATGTAGACTTCGACAGGATCTGCGCAGCGTTCTGGGGCCGGATAACATCCTGTGCAGAACAGACGCAGCCGCTCAAGATCCCTGCTACACCGCTTATGATGGCAGCTTCTGGCGAATAACTCGCCCCACTCAGCTCATCCCGCCGCAGAGGTGGATAACAAGCCCTGGTCGCTCACCCTTCTTCTGGGCTTCCTGTGTGTGTGTATGAGTGTGTTATGGCCTGGTAATTGCACCACGTGGTGTTACTGACAAGAAGCTTTATGTGTCGATTATAATTGTATTTGTATATTTGTACTGTTTTGAATCAGACTCTCTGTTGAAATCATGGGTGCATCTGATTTAAAGATTGTTGATCCTTTGTCTTGCAATGCTAAAAATACTTTGCCTAGGGATATGCTGTTTGGGATATTTGTGTAACACTGTCCCTCAAAAGATTAAATACTCTGTGTAGCAGAGAATGGCCTGTTCTGGTAACCAGTTGCCCTCCTGTGGTAGCCTTGATCCAGATTTAATACAGCAGGTTTACAATGTTATAACTAGTATGCCGGGGCTTCATGATCAGTTTCCATATATTGATTGTTGGAAAACAGCCTAATTGGATCAAGTTATGCCACAAGGAACAATGCCGCCTCATGGTTGTCAGAACTAGTTTGTCCACTAGGGTTTTAACCACACCTAGTTTGGACACCCCTGTGAATCTGATCTCCCCTTACCGACCCCCGACTCTTCCTCCCGAGCTAGAACTGGTGTAGCTGGTGTTTCCACTTCCCTTGCCCCATTGTCTCCACCTACCCACTCACCCACCCACCTCAGATACCAGCTAATATGTCCTAGACACACAGATTCCTGTGCCTACCCCCACTGGTTCTTTGTATCCTGAACTGATGCCCTTTTTAGTGGGAGTGTATTTTAGCGTATTTTATGATTGTTCAAATTTATTATTTACAGTCAATTGTGAGAATTCGTAATAACAGTAACTGAGTCCATTTAACCAGATAATTCTCAGCAATGACACAATACCATAACCACTGACAACACCATAACCAGTGACATAGCACTATAACTACTGAGCCCTGTGTACTTTCAGTAACAGTTACTGAGTCTAAAATACAAAATTTTGTATTTCTAAAATGGTCAATGGTATATAACGCTGGAGTACATTTTTACCCTTTTTTTTGTTACAGGACGGGCCCCACCCAGCCTTGTCTGATATATCCCCCTTACTAAATTACAAACTGATATGATTGATTTGCCTTCCACTACCCACCTGACCGGAACTTGTTAGACCACAACATTTTACAAATGTCCGTAGTCTGGTTTTAACACGTATGACTACTGGTACCCTCCAACCCGCCATTTACAGATGCCCCTCTGACTTACTCCTGGCCCAACACACATTGATGGCAATGGCCAGTTGCAATTGTGAGACCCTGTATTTGTATACGTTCCCTTAACAACTACCGATCTGTTTATTTGGAAGACCCATAACCCCTCATATATACGGACAAACCATAAGCTATGACTGACTTGGTTACATCAATTATTCAGACCCATAACCCTACATGGGCCGACTGTCAGCAGTTACTATTGACTTTATTCAGTTCCGAGGAAAGGACCCATATTAACCAAGTGGCTATTAAGGCTCTTGAGGAAACTGCTCGTACCCAGAACCAAGCGAACCCGGAGGCTTGGGCTGCTGCCCATTTCCCCAATACGGATTCTAATTGTAACATAAACGGTGCTGATAGGGTTCATTTAGAAGCTTACCAACAAGCTATTATTACAGGCATGAAAGCAAGTGAGAAAAAGGCTATAAATATTACAAAAAACTGATGAATCTCGCAGTGCCTTTTATAAGACTGCTTGAATCATACAGACTTTATCCTCCTTTTTAATCCCTAAGCCCTTGAAAATTCTTGTATGATTAATTCAGCATTCGTCAGCCAGGCCCAGAGTGACAATAAAAGGAAATTGCAGGGATTTGCAGGGATGTCCATAACACAGCTAATGGAAGATGCAAACAGGGTTTATATGAATAAGTGAAACAAAGCGCGAGGAGGAACGCAGGATGAAAAAGAAAGTAAATATGCTAGCAGTAGCTATTACAGGCGTGGGTAGACAAGGCGGAGAGATAGAAAGGGGAGGTGAGAATAGGACTAACAGGTTACTATAGGCAGAAATCAATGTGTGTATGGTAGAGAGGAAGGACGTTGGAAAAGTGACTGCCCACAGGGGGGATATAAAGCAAGTAATGATGGATTATTATTTGACATTCCAGGAGTATGAGCAGAAAACAATCCTCCAGGACTTGAATTAAAACTCGGGGCTCAGGGCTCATCCGCTTAGCCTCTGCCAGTAACATGTACCCCAGAAGGCTAAAGAGAACATACAAACATACTTGGACAAGTTTGTGAACTGTAAAGGTGATGGAAGTGACTCCCTAGATTTATCACTCTAGGGTTAAAACCAGTGGTAGAATCTTGGCAAGCTACTCCTGATCCTGAGAATCCTTGTAAGATCCGGTTGAAGCGAACTACCCAGGCCCTGAAGCTTGATTAAAGGGACATAAGGAAGCACGAGATGATTTTCAAAAACCGTGGTTGAGAAAGATAGAGAGCAGCAAGTAGGTGTTTTGACGGCCATATTAAAGACGGACCACCTACCATTTTTCATAGCCAGAGTGTTTTAAAGGGACCACTGTGAAGGGAAGAGAGGATCAGATGGACAACATTCCCTGCAGCCATCACAAGCGGGAAGCTGAGGTTCCGTCACACAGTTGTAAATGTGGATGAAGATTTCCATCATAATGTATTTCTTTGTGTGTTTTAGTGTTTTTATTATATATACGGAATGCAAAGGTGATGATATGGCTGTGATAGTTGTATTAAGATTACAAAAACAGATAATGAGATATTCCAAACTCTTATTTGACATTTGCATTATGACTGTAAAGGATCTGTATCTAAATGCGTGTATCTGCCAGTTTCAGGTGAAAGTGCTTTGATCCCCAATTCCAACCCAGTACAATCTGCCTGGTCTTTCGAAATGCCTACTCTCAGGGGGCATTGATAAATAAAACTTTAAGTACCACCTTTTTCCTAGGCATCCTACTTTTCGATGTATGAAAAGCAATTTCTGGTAGTGGAAAACCTTGGAATATATATGGTAATCTTAAGTGGGAACGAACCTATGGGTTTAATGATAAAAAATACCTATGCCCTAGTAGAAAAACCACTGACCCTGATTGTCCAAATAGGGACTTCAACTTTGGCCCATACTGGTCATGTTTGTTTAGTAGACCAAGACCTGATAATTCAGAGATTACCTACTACTCCTCATTGTAAATCAATGGAGTGTAATCCTGTACACATTCCATTCCTTTTATGAGGAGATGAGTGTTGAAGATGATGTTCCCCACACTGTTAAAAACCTGTTAATCGATCTGGCTGACAGTATTGCAAGTAGTCTTAATATAACTGCTTTGTATGTGGAGGTACAAATATGGGAGACCAATGGCCATGGGAAGCGAGAGAAGTATGATACCGCACGCTCTATCTGGCGTCTACAATTGCCATTTTGCTTATTGGCAATCAAATGCCTGTAACAGCATACCTCGCAAGCACTATAACTGCCATTGCGCATGTGCACACACGCATGTGTTCTACAGCTGGTGTCGTGCATGCGCGTAACGGCACCAAACTCGCCAATGCGCACAATGGCATAAAGTCAGCGCAAGAGGAATGCGTTGTTTGAAAAAGCCGTTCGCTCGCAACATACGTTTTATACCTGTTAGCACGCATGCGTGCAACGGTGCCAGACCAGCGCATGCGCAAAATGGTACCAAGCTCACGTTAGAGTACTGTATCGTTTGAAAAAGGCGCCTGCTCACAGTGAACGATTACTCAACTCATAGGGCAATTAAACTAACACTCTAGCACCTTGTGTATTCACAGAAACCTGTCAGGGTATTTATATCGGCAGACATTTTGTGCTATGATAGAAATTAAAATGTACATTGTCAGTCACTCTGAACAGAGTAGACTCCATTTTGTTATTTTCAAGTTAACAAAAGACACAAGATTTCTATCCCTTCTGTAAAACTAACCACTTTGCCAGAAGCTAAAGGAATGCTTTGTATAAACAAACCAAGTGATACAATGAGTCTAACAGAGAAGGGAGACGGAATACTCTTCTTAATGTTAGCTTCACACAAGAAAGCCAGACACCAGTGACCAGATAAGACTTAGTAATTAATTTTACTTTCGATATTGTATAACGTCCCATTGTAATTTAGAAGTTGAAATTAAGTTTAAACTGTCAGTTTTAGAAATTACAGCAGGAATTGGAGACACATAGTCTGAAGAAAGCCCAAAGAAACTGTTTGATCTGACATAAAACTTAAATTATAAATAACCATAAAGATAAGGTAAATGACGTCAAAATAGCCACCAGAAAAAGTTAACTCTTTCCTGGATAGGTATGTTTAGTGGGACGAGACTGCCCTCTATAGACCAAATACTTAAATTGTTATCTGGAAGGTAACCACACCCCCAGTGTTTCTATTGGTCTATCACCTAGTGAATTTTTCCTTTAAAAGTTAAGACAAAGGGAAGAGAGAGAAGACAGAGAAAGCAAAGCAAAGCAAGGAAGCAAGAGAGTGAGCAGTCGGGGGCAAGGCAGTCGGAAGCAGGCTAAGAAAGAAAAGCAGAGAAAGAGACCCATGAAACATTCCTTGACACTTAGCTACCTACTAATCTGATGAAAATATCTACTCAACTGGTAAATATACTGGTTTCATTGAATTAATCTAAATTAATTAAACATGTTCTAATAGCATGATATATGACTGGATAAAGCACGATTAGATTTCGATATTTAGAAATCTTAGTTACTAAAGAATATATAATTATGACATCCCAATTTGCAGGTGGGAAAAGATTAATTATGTATTTAATGTGACATATCACATGTTAGCATATCGTGATATTTATCCAGGTGTATTGAATAAGATAAAAATAAGATAAAATATCTGTTTAGGCAAGTTAAAATTCTGCTTATAGAACATAGTAGATTACTCTTATTGGATGGTTCCAGGAAATGACTAATGAGCTGGTTTAAATGTTATTTTATTTAAAATTACATTAGAATAGGTGTTAATTACTTAGGAGGTCTAGCCAGCATTGAAAGGGTTATTCTAACTGTCAGCTAAAGTTTTTATAGCTATTCGCTGGAAGCTTTCTCTGTGTGAAACTTTCACTTTCTTTCTGTGAACTACCGTCATAAATCTTCTTGACAGCTAATGTTGTAGATTCTAAGCTGTGTTAAACCATTGGAATGTATTGCCATTTGTATTGCATATTCATGTTATACTAAATATTCATTGATTATTGTCACACATGTTACTTATTATTATTTATTTAATTTGTCATAATAAATTGTATCTATTTTTATAACAAATTGTGATTTTATTTATATGGAATACATTTCACTTACACGATAACGATCTTTGGTATCTGAGAATTGAAATAGTGGGCAATTCTCAACTGTTTACTATTATTATCCCATAAATATCCCCACAAATTGGAGGCACTGCTGAGATCGTTTAAGTTGAAATTATATTCCATATACAATAATATTGGTGTAATTCATGCAATATTAATTTTGACATAGAAAAGAGTTTTGTATTGAGATTAAATTAGTGTATAAAAATATGGCCAGCCCACACCTGCGCAGCATGTACGTCACAACACACCTAGCTAGTCCCATGGTAGACTGCAACGCATCACACAGACTACATGACCGAATACCACACACAGCTAGACCAACTTCACTGTGACTAACTTAACTGTTAAATTTTCCTGTTATTCCGTATTGGAAAATGTGCTTCTTACCTCTATGCCATGTAATTGTCGTTCTAAACATGTTATATCTAAGCTTGTTACCACTGAAATGGCAGCACATGCTTGTTTGAAAAGCTATGCACAACAAAATAAAGAATTAAAAAAAAGAAATATGGCCAGCGATACATCTGTAACAGATAATACTTAAATATTTGAAGACCTAAGAAAAAATGCTTTAGTCCATATTCATAAACATATGAAAAATGATTCAAGCTATGAGGTTTGGTTGAAAAGCATAGAATGGGAAGCTAAACACACCATTCTAAGTGATAAACACATAATAACATATCTTAACCCCTTAAGGACACATGACATGTGTGACATGTCATGATTCCCTTTTATTCCAGAAGTTTGGTCCTTAAGGGGTTAAAGAAATTGCTGGACAAAAGAACATAGAAAGGAAAATGGCGTTCATAATAACTCTTGGCCTTTCTTTATGACAGCACTTCTTAAGGCGTTAGATGAAAACAAGGTATTGAATACCAAATTAGACATGTACAGTGAACAATTGGGCATTCAAGATGGGAAATACCAAGATTTACTTGCTGAGCATAAAACTTGTCAGGCTGATCATGAAAAAGAAATGAAAGCTTTGACGGATAAATATGCACAGGAAATAAGTCAGCTTAAAACGCAAGTGGATGAGTATGAAAAGGAGAGTCAGAAATTAGACAGTGATGTTAGCAGCCATCATTCTGTGCCAAAAGTTGCACAAAAAGGCATGAAAAGACTATCTGTAAATCCCCTCCTTGTTATGATTTTCCCACACCAGACCAGGTTTTCATAAAACAGTCTCAAAGTAAAGATGTGAGTAATTCTGAGAAAACACCTGTAGATTCTTGCCAATCTTGGGCAGAACAGTTTGAAAAGACTGTCCTGGCCAAACTTGACAGAGGGAATCAGATTCAAGGTGATAGGAATGTACACTGGCAGGATTCTGATGCTGATCAGAATTGTGACAGTGAACGAGAAACTCAGAGTGATGGGAGTGAAAGTGATTGCACTGTCCACTCTGAAGGCAAAGTGACTGATATGCCATCTGCACTGTTGTATGGGTCTAATTCCTCCAGCAGCCAGATCGCATAGATGTTTACACAGGGAAAGAAACAGAGATCGTAAATTAACGATGCCTGTTTATGAAACGCCAAAGGTTATTAAATTCCTTAGAGAGACTGTCCCACAATTTTGTAGAGGCTCAGGAAACATATCTGAACATCTGGAAAATTATGATAGAGCAATGAATTCATTGGGCATGTATTATGACATCCATAAGAAATGGTTCATCACGTGGACCTTTGATTCAATGTGCCGTGTTCATCTTGAAAGTCTTCAAGCTATGCAATTAATGTCCTGGTCCAAAATGAAATATGAAATAATCATGGAATATGGTAAGTATAAATCCATTGCTTCTGCAAAGAAGTCGCTTCATAACTTAAAGTGCCGTCCAGATCAAAGCCCCAGAGAATTTTTAATAATTCTTAAAAATGCATACTCGGTGGCCCAAAGAAAACCCAGGTATGAAAGCACAGACTTCAAAGATCTGTATTTTCATGCCATGCCAGTAAACATACAAATTAATCTCGCAAGAGATTACGATTGTAATTTACCGTTAGAATGGCTAGTTAGTCAGTGCATGAAATTGTATACTATACACCATGCACATGACGAAAATCAGCCAAAGGTTAAGAAACCTGGTGATAAAATGGTGTCAGAGACTAAAATTCAGTTAGGTTTAGAAACCCAACAGAAAAAGAGGACCTATTCCGAGGTTTTGAAAACACCAAAACCTCAGAAACAGGAAAACGCCAGAAGCAATTCTGCAAATTCATCTAATGAATCTAAAATGGATGCTGTACAGGAGGTGGGAGGGTCTGGAAGGGAGGGTCTGCTGCTAATTTGCTGGAATGTGTCTGCTGACCGTGAGGCACAGGGTCAAAGTTTCCTCAATGATGACAAATAGGGGGCGGATCGAACCGCGCATGTGTTCACCCGCCGTGGCGATCTCGGGATTACTACCCGTTTTTTACTCCTGCTTCCCCTGTTCTTAGGGATGTTTTTCTTCATATGGCGATTTTAGGGGGGGTCCTGGGGATTCCTGTCGGTTTGTTCCCCCCTCCCACCCCACTCCCTAGCACCATTCTATTAGTCCCCCCTGCGGGCTACGCCGCTCCACTCGGGGTGTCGGGAGACTAGCCGCTTGGCTGCCTACTCTGACTCCCCGAGCTCTGGTGTGAGCTCATACACATAGCCGCCTCACTGCGACCGTCTTCTTCATAGAGCCACGTGCATCCGACCGGCTTGAGAAGGGGCCCCTCCTGCTTCCACGGTGGTCGGATCTCGGCTATTGTTGCCCTGCTGGGATTCTCCAGCTCATCTCTACATATTTCCGTAGTTTTACCTACTGATATGACCTATCACAATTTACTGTGGTTTGTATGACAGGGCATATCTCACAACTTGCTGTGAGTGTTATAACTGTATATATCACAGATTACTGTGAATTTTATGACAGGGTATATCTCACAGATTCTGTGTGCTTTATGGCAGTATATATCACAGATTCTGTGTGCTTTATGGCAGTATATATCACTGATTCTGTATGCTTTATGGCAGTATATATCACAGATTCGGTGTGCTTTATGGCAGTATATATCACAGATTCTGTGTGCTTTATGGCAGTATATATCACAGATTCTGTGTGCTTTATGGCAGTATATATCACAGATTCTGTGTGCTTTATGGCAATATATATCACTGATTCTGTGTGCTTTATGGCAGTATATATCACTGATTCTGTGTGCTTTATGGCAGTATATATCACAGATTTCTGGGAGTTTACTGGCAGTGTATATCTCAATCTGGGAGTTACATGTATTTCGAATCTCAGTGCACAGGCTCTGTACAGGGTGTATACAGAGCCAATTTGCTAGTTAGCTCTAGGATGGATGTGCTTCACAGTATATATATATTTTGTCTGGCCCAGCTATGGAGTCCCAGATAAGACTACTCTGGTATGATTTCACTGTCCATGGCAGGTATTTAAAGCCAGCAGACTTGGCCCTGGCTCAAACTGGTATGGGAGACCAGTCTACGCTGATATTATTCTATTTTATCAGGCTCTATGGGGAGACTCATTGAGTTGGCTATGGTTTAGCCCTACTCCCGAAAGACCATTGGTATAATACCCTTCAGGTGGTATGATGCTCTATAATTAAGAGAAGAATTCTCAAACTGATCTGTATGTACATGTGCATACCAATTCACTGTTTAAAGAAGATATCGGTCAGTATATCTTGATTTTATGGACACTATAATCACAGTAACAACTTCGGCTTATGTCCAATACAGCTGGAATGCCACTATTTTGCCTGCTGGGCATTTAAGGACTGTCAGTCCCGGTTCAGGTTATTCACACTGTATTACGCTGTCTAAAAAGGTTGGTGTCTAGGGATCCTAGGTCTCAAGATACCCTGAGGATTTATAGATATTTAGGGGACTCTGCCCAAACTCAGGGGTCCCCATTACTCATTTTATGTGCAACCCAGGATTGGCCTGCTACGTCTGTGCCCATTGATTGGCCTGCCATGTCTGTGCCCCATTGATTGGCCTGCCATGTCTGTGCCCCATTGATTGGCCTGCTATGTCTGTGCCCCATTGATTGGCCTGCTATGTCCGTGCCCTTCTGACTGGCCTGCTCTATCTGTGCCCTTTGTTCGGCTTGAGCTATCTGGGCCCAAAAACCCCTTTTGGCCGCAGGCCTGGAAGGATATCACTGAGAAAAGTCCAGTAACCACTATTGATATGGAGATAGATGAGTGTCCAGACAAGCACTGCTGCCTTACTATCCAAGAGTACACCAGTATACGGGCACCTCAATATGATTGGAAGGGTGAAGGCCCTAAACCTCATGCCCAGAGGGGCAAGGTTTTTTATGAGGATCCCTGGGCGCACCACCACGGTTTACACCGACCCGGGGGCGGCACATCTCCAAAGAGAATTTCGCACAAGCAGGGACCAGTGCTCAGACGCCAACAGGGGAGCATGGTTGCCTTGCCTTCAGCAACTAGCCATTTAGCTACCTTCCCGGTATCCATCTTAGGTATTGGTAGTTAGTTCTATGTCATGTTTAGCTCCTGCCCTTTCAGTTGGGTTTCAAACTGGTACAGTTGCTGTTCCAATCTGCTATTTACTTGCTGTTCCAATCTGCTATTTACCTTCTTTCCAAGCTATGTATTTTACATTTTCTACATTATTTTTCGTTTTCTTGATTGTCGAGCCTTCCAATTGTCCTATCGCTCGGGTCGTCGAGAGGCTTGACCTGACCTCCTCCGACCTCCCGGGCTCTCGTGGATTGCGGAGAAAGTCTCCAGCTTTCCTCCGGCTACCAATGGTCATCTTGGACCCCGCACGCGCGCACGGGATCCGGGCAGTCAGTTGGTAGTTTCCATCATTGTTTCTGAAGGTTGCATTTTCGCACCATCCCTTTCTGTTATTAAGGATGGACACGGCACAAGGTTGTATACTATTCCATCTGCCATCGGTTTGGTTTATTACTAGTTGATTCCATCTCAGGTGAGCGAGTCAGAGAGGTCTCGTGGTCAGAGAGAGACCCACCCCCGGATCTCAGTCTTATGCTGATATTAGTAAATGGTGTACCCCTACAGTTGGTCACCCTGAGTCTGTAAGGGACTCTAGTTTGGATTACAGTAGGGTGCGGCCCTCCATCACCTCGATCCGAGAATGATATTTAATTTTCACGAACAGAGAGCGAACCCCTCTCATATACAGGACTGGACACTGATTTGTTATTAAAGGGCGCGGCCCTCCCTCAATTTAATTAGATCTAACAACCATGCTATACCGATTTCGTTATAGAGGGCTGCCTGTTTAGGCAGGAAACACATATTTATCCCCCATTGCTATATCACCTACCTACTCACCTCCTCTTGCTCCTCCCACTAATCCCTCCCCTGTCTCACCTCCTACTGCTCCCTCCTCTCCTCCTCCCTCATTCTCTGTCCTTCCTACTCCACCTTCTCCTCCTCCTACTCCTCCTGTCCCTCCTACTCCACCCTCTCCTCCTCCTACTCCACCCGCTATTCATTCCTCCGTTTCCCCACCACCATACCTATATCCTGTATATCCTTCCTCCCTTCCTAATCCCTACCCACCTCTTTTGCCCTACCCGTGCTCCGCCCTGGCTCCTGCCCAAATGGCCTGGCCTTTCCCTTACCCTTATCCCGCAAATCCGCCCTATCCAGCCACTTCCTACGTACCTCCCACCTCCCATGCGAATCACCATGTAACACCCCATTATTCCCTGTGAAGAAGAAGACACCTATAGGCGAGTTGACTTGTCTAGGGCAGAAAGCATGTTAGTAGCCATAATACTACCTGGTGGTCAGCTTCAAATGTCTCAGAACCTACCAACCCTTTTGTTAAATACACCAATTTAAGAGAGGTATGGTTTGATCTATATCTAACTGGAAAGCCCCAGAAAATATATACTGGATTTGTGGTAAGAAGGCATATTCAGAATTACCACAAGATTGGGCGTGGGCATGTGTGCTAGGTATGCTCAAACCATCCTTCTTGTTACCAATCCAAACAGGAGAGACCTTGGGAGTTAAGGTCTATGATGTAAACCATAGGAAGAAGCGAGCACCATTAAATATATTTAATTGGAAAGATGATGAATGGCCACCCCAGCGAATTATTATCTATATAATATAGAATGCACACTATGACAACTTCAAACAGTCAATATAAGCTGAATTTATTATGTACAAAAAGTACCATAGTGAAAAATAAGACAAAAAATAAACACGATAACAGAAGCAAAGGCAATACAATAATACACTGGTACAATACCAAGAAATCTTACAAGCCACAAGACAGAAACACGAGTCACCAACCCCCCCCCCCCAACGTTTCGGCACCAACTGGCTGCCTTTATCAAGGGTACCTGTATCCATGTTCCAATGTGTCTGTTTATAAAGCCCTCTTACAGCTGATGGCCACCAGCATAATATTGTTACCACCTCTGGAAGTGACATCATCACCTCAGGTGCTGGTACAATGTCTTAATAGAAACATAACAATATTGTATAAAAGACAAACGTGTATACTGAAAATGTTCATTGAATAACAATGCTCACATTATATAAAAGATAATTAGAATAGGTACTTAGCTAGCGAACTGCTAGACTATTCACAGGTAATTCACGCACGCTCTATCTGGCGTCTACAATTGCCATTTTGCTTATTGGCAATCAAATGCCTGTAACAGCATACCTCGCAAGCACTATAACTGCCATTGCGCATGTGCACACACGCATGTGTTCTACAGCTGGTGTCGTGCATGCGCGTAACGGCACCAAACTCGCCAATGCGCACAATGGCATAAAGTCAGCGCAAGAGGAATGCGTTGTTTGAAAAAGCCGTTCGCTCGCAACATACGTTTTATACCTGTTAGCACGCATGCGTGCAACGGTGCCAAACCAGCGCATGCGCAAAATGGTACCAAGCTCACGTTAGAGTACTGTATCGTTTGAAAAAGGCGCCTGCTCACAGTGAACGATTACTCAACTCATAGGGCAATTAAACTAACACTCTAGCACCTTGTGTATTCACAGAAACCTGTCAGGGTATTTATATCGGCAGACATTTTGTGCTATGATAGAAATTAAAATGTACATTGTCAGTCACTCTGAACAGAGTAGACTCCATTTTGTTATTTTCAAGTTAACAAAAGACACAAGATTTCTATCCCTTCTGTAAAACTAACCACTTTGCCAGAAGCTAAAGGAATGCTTTGTATAAACAAACCAAGTGATACAATGAGTCTAACAGAGAAGGGAGACGGAATACTCTTCTTAATGTTAGCTTCACACAAGAAAGCCAGACACCAGTGACCAGATAAGACTTAGTAATTAATTTTACTTTCGATATTGTATAACGTCCCATTGTAATTTAGAAGTTGAAATTAAGTTTAAACTGTCAGTTTTAGAAATTACAGCAGGAATTGGAGACACATAGTCTGAAGAAAGCCCAAAGAAAATGTTTGATCTGACAGAAAACTTAAATTATAAATAACCATAAAGATACGGTAAATGACGTCAAAATAGCCACCAGAAAAAGTTAACTCTTTCCTGGATAGGTATGTTTAGTGGGACGAGACTGCCCTCTATAGACCAAATACTTAAATTGTTATCTGGAAGGTAACCACACCCCCAGTGTTTCTATTGGTCTATCACCTAGTGAATTTTTCCTTTAAAAGTTAAGACAAAGGGAAGAGAGAGAAGACAGAGAAAGCAAAGCAAAGCAAGGAAGCAAGAGAGTGAGCAGTCGGGGGCAAGGCAGTCGGAAGCAGGCTAAGAAAGAAAAGCAGAGAAAGAGACCCATGAAACATTCCTTGACACTTAGCTACCTACTAATCTGATGAAAATATCTACTCAACTGGTAAATATACTGGTTTCATTTAATTAATCTAAATTAATTAAAAATGTTCTAATAGCATGATATATGACTGGATAAAGCACGATTAGATTTTGATATTTAGAAATCTTAGTTACTAAAGAATATATAATTATGACATCCCAATCTGCAGGTGGGAAAAGATTAATTATGTATTTAATGTGACATATCACATGTTAGCATATCGTGATATTTATCCAGGTGTATTGAATAAGATAAAAATAAGATAAAATATCTGTTTAGGCAAGTTAAAATTCTGCTTATAGAACATAGTAGATTACTCTTATTGGATGGTTCCAGGAAATGACTAATGAGCTGGTTTAAATGTTATTTTATTTAAAATTACATTAGAATAGGTGTTAATTACTTAGGAGGTCTAGCCAGCATTGAAAGGGTTATTCTAACTGTCAGCTAAAGTTTTTATAGCTATTCGCTTGGAAGCTTTCTCTGTGTGAAACTTTCACTTTCTTTCTGTGAACTACCGTCATAAATCTTCTTGACAGCTAATGTTGTAGATTCTAAGCTGTGTTAAACCATTGGAATGTATTGCCATTTGTATTGCATATTCATGTTATACTAAATATTCATTGATTATTGTCACACATGTTACTTATTATTATTTATTTAATTTGTCACAATAAATTGTATCTATTTTTATAACAAATTGTGATTTTATTTATATGGAATACATTTCACTTACACGATAACGATCTTTGGTATCTGAGAATTGAAATAGTGGGCAATTCTCAACTGTTTACTATTATTATCCCATAAATATCCCCACAAATTGGAGGCACTGCTGAGATCGTTTAAGTTGAAATTATATTCCATATACAATAATATTGGTGTAATTCATGCAATATTAATTTTGATATAGAAAAGAGTTTTGTATTGAGATTAAATTAGTGTATAAAAATATGGCCAGCCCACGCCTGCGCAGCATGTACGTCACAACACACCTAGCTAGTCCCATGGTAGACTGCAACGCATCACACAGACTACATGACCGAATACCACACACAGCTAGACCAACTTCACTGTGACTTACTTAACTGTTAAATTTTCCTGTTATTCCGTATTGGAAAATGTGCTTCTTACCTCTATGCCATGTAATTGTCGTTCTAAACATGTTTTATCTAAGCTTGTTACCACTGAAATGGCAGCACATGCTTGTTTGAAAAGCTATGCACAACAAAATAAAGAATTAAAAAAAAGAAATATGGCCAGCGATACATCTGTAACAGATAATACTTAAATATTTGAAGACCTAAGAAAAAATGCTTTAGTCCATATTCATAAACATATGAAAAATGATTCAAGCTATGAGGTTTGGTTGAAAAGCATAGAATGGGAAGCTAAACACACCATTCTAAGTGATAAACACATAATAACATATCTTAACCCCTTAACCCCTTAAGGACCAAACTTTTGGAATAAAAGGGAATCATGACATGTCACACATGTCATGTGTCCTTAAGGGGTTAAGGACACATGACATGTGTGACATGTCATGATTCCCTTTTATTCCAGAAGTTTGGTCCTTAAGGGGTTAAAGAAATTGCTGGACAAAAGAACATAGAAAGGAAAATGGCGTTCATAATTGTAACGGATCGCCTGGCACCCCGACTGGGTACCTCCGTTAAGCCTCTGAATGCTGTAGACAATTGAATAGGAACCATACGAATAGGTTTGCACTCCTAGCAGTCAAACTGGAACAGCATGCAATAAATCCTTCCCCCCAATAATGAGACAACACTTCACTTTGAGGGTAAAACAGGAACTCTGGACTGGCTCATCCAGCCTGCTTTTATTTCCAACTCACACATACAGGCCACACCCAGGGGGAGGCATAAAAGAACCAATGACATAGATGTTACCTCCCACACATCCCCTCCCCTTAGTGTGACACATAATCCCATTATGCATACAGTGTAAAATATACTTTTACACAACTTTCATAACTTTAAAACCATACATCACATTCTCATAAAATACATATCCACAATCAATCCATTCAGGGGAACAACATATTAAAAAATGGCATGAATCCGACCAGGGGTTCAAAAGTTACTAAAAGTATCTTTTGTTCCTTTCTGGCTGGCAGAAAAACATCCCCACAATGCACCCTGGTTTCCTCCCTTCTGCCCTGGAGTTAATTGGAGAAGTAATCCAATTACCCAGGACTAAAGGCAGACTCCATTAACCACATGGTTGCAAAACGACATAAAACACTTTAAAATACATAAAGTCACATTTACACATAACACACAGATATTTCACCTATCCCCAGATAGCTGGGATCTGCACGCACAAAACTACCGAATAGCGCGCAGATCCTACTCACACAGTACAATTGCCATGGAGCTAAAGTCTTTCCCATAGTCTTTCATTATATGAATAGGCTCCATGGTATGGCTATCTGGGGTATCACATTCCCATAAAGTCTGGTCCATAGTCCAAAGGCAAGAGGCGGGCAATCAGCCCCCTCCAAGGACACGTGGCGAGGTCGGTTTCGCCACACTTCTCCCCTTTACCCCCCAGACTAACAGGGTACTTGACCTCCTGCCGATCAGTGCCCTTGTTAGTCCAGCAGCCCACCCACAAGACAGAAACAGCAGAGCAGCCCACCCACAATAAACAGTTACTACACCTGGGTGAGGGAGAATCTTGTCCAGGTTCAGGTGCCTCACCACGGCTGTGTGGGGGATTGGTAGGCTGCCTTGGTAGGTTGCTGAGGGGGCAGAGACCAGCGGTACTCTGTCCTGTTGCCAGCACTACCACGGGTGTAGTCTGGTTGGAGCCTGGTTGCTGGAGACCGACTGTCTCCCCTTTAAATACACCGCTCTGCTGCTGGAGACCGACTGTCTCCCCTTGAGTTACCCCGCTCTGCTGCTGGAGACCGACTGTCTCCCCTTGAGTTACACAGCTCTGCTGCTGGAGACCGACTGTCTCCCCTTGAGTTACACAACTCTGCTGCTGGAGACCGACTGTCTCCCCTTTAAATACACCGCTCTGCTGCTGGAGACCGACTGTCTCCCCTTGAGTTACACCGCTCTGCTGCTGGAGACCGACTGTCTCCCCTTGAGTTACACAACTCTGCTGCTGGAGACTGACTGTCTCCCCTTTAGTTACATAGCTCTGCTGCTGGAGACAGACTGTCTCCCCTTTGGCTAAACAGCCCTGTTGTGGGGGGGCAGGACCGACCGTCCCTACCCCCTGTGCTGGAAGTGCAGAGACCACGGTCCCATCTGCACAGGTGTGGGGCTTACAGTCTCCCCCTGGTACATTAAGCTGCCGCTGGGGAGAGGTGGTAACCAGCTCCTCTCCCATTAGAACACTCTGCCCATTGATGATCTGCCGCTGGGGAGAGGAGGTAACAATCTCCTCTCCCATGCCTACTTTCAGTCTTTGTGGAGGGAGACCGACTGTCTCTCCTCCCAATTCAGTGTCCTGCTGCTGGGGAATAGAGACTGGGCTCTCTATTCCCAAAAAATCACGCTGCTGCTGGGGGGTAGGACCAACTACCTCTGCCCCCTGTAACTCAGCCTTCCGCTGGGGAGGGAGGACGCTGCTCTCCTCTCCCTGCACTTCACACTGCCTTCCCGGCATATCACTCTGCTGCTGGGGGGTAGGACCAACTACCTCTGCCCCCTGTAACTCAGCCTGCCGCTGGGGAATGGAGACTGGGCTCCCAATTCCCTGCAATTCACACTGCCGCTGGGGAATGGAGACTGGGCTCCCAATTCCCAACAAATCACACTGCCGCTGGGGAGGGAGGACGGCCCCTTCAGCTCCCTGTAACTTGGGCGCAGAGACCACGGTCCCATCTGCGCTGGTGTGGGGCTTACTGTCTCCCCTTGGTGCGCTAAGCTGCCGCTGGGGAGAGGGGGTAACAAACTCCTCTCCCTTACACACTTTCAGCAGCTGGGGAGCAGGGCTGACCCTCTGTACTCCCTGTAGGCAGGGCGCAGAGACCACGGTCCCATCTGCGCTGGTGAGGGGTTTACTGTCTCCCCTTGGTGGGTTAGGTTGTCGGTGGGGAGAGGGGGTAACAAACTCCTCTCCCTTACACACCTTCAGCCGCTGGGGAGAGGGGATAACAGGTTCCTCTCCCTGAACCGTAGACTGCCGCTGGGGAGGAAGGACGACCCCTTCAGCTCTCCTTTTGTCTAAATCTGCTAGGCGCTGCAGGAAATCTGCCGTTGATTCCCTTATGAACTGCACAATTTTCTCAGTGGGGTTGGGTCCAAAGAAAGCCAGCCGTATGGCAATCTCTCTGTCCAACCGCTCCTGAGTGTAGCCAGGCGCCATGCTTGCTCTGCTGCAGTTGCTTCTTTTGTGGATAGGGGCGCTGTACGGGTACTAGCGTTGTCCTCCCTTTGTAATCCAAACGAACTGTCTCCGAGCTGCTTTACCTCACACTAGGACGCCATCCCACCGCTGCCACCAATGTAACGGATCGCCTGGCACCCCGACTGGGTACCTCCGTTAATGGATGCTCCTAGCGCTTCCTGAGGCCTCCAAGCACTCTAGCCGACACCACAATCACCGGATCAGAGAAGCATATGAATCCTCTCAAGCCTCTGAATGCTGTAGACAGTTGAATAGGAACCATACGAATAGGTTTGCACTCCTAGCAGTCAAACTGGAACAGCATGCAATAAATCCTTCCCCCCAATAATGAGACAACACTTCACTTTGAGGGTAAAACAGGAACTCTGGACTGGCTCATCCAGCCTGGCTTTTATTTCCAACTCACACATACAGGCCACACCCAGGGGGAGGCATAAAAGAACCAATGACATAGATGTTACCTCCCACACATCCCCTCCCCTTAGTGTGACACATAATCCCATTATGCATATAGTGTAAAATATACTTTTACACAACTTTCATAACTTTAAAACCATACATCACATTCACATAAAAATACATATCCACAATCAATCCATTCAGGGGAACAACATATTAAAAAATGGCATGAATCCGACCAGGGGTTCAAAAGTTACTAAAATTATCTTTTGTTCCTTTCTGGCTGGCAGAAAAACATCCCCACAATGCACCCTGGTTTCCTCCCTTCTGCCCTGGAGTTAATTGGAGAAGTAATCCAATTACCCAGGACTAAAGGCAGACTCCATTAACCACATGGTTGCAAAACGACATAAAACACTTTAAAATACATAAAGTCACATTTACACATAACACACAGACATTTCACCTATCCCCAGATAGCTGGGATCTGCACGCACAAAACTACCGAATAGCGCGCAGATCCTACTCACACAGTACAATTGCCATGGAGCTAAAGTCTTTCCCATAGTCTTTCATTATATGAATAGGCTCCATGGTATGGCTATCTGGGGTATCACATTCCCATAAAGTCTGGTCCATAGTCCAAAGGCAAGAGGCGGGCAATCAGCCCCCTCCAAGGACACGTGGCGAGGTCGGTTTCGCCACAATAATACACTCTTGGCCTTTCTTTATGACAGCACTTCTTAAGGCGTTAGATGAAAACAAGGTATTGAATACCAAATTAGACACGTACAGTGAACAATTGGGCATTCAAGATGGGAAATACCAAGATTTACTTGCTGAGCATAAAACATGTCAGGCTGATCATGAAAAAGAAATGAAAGCTTTGACGGATAAATATGCACAGGAAATAAGTCAGCTTAAA
The DNA here is from genome assembly GCF_036172605.1 of Pelobates fuscus. Classification (NCBI taxonomy): domain Eukaryota; kingdom Metazoa; phylum Chordata; class Amphibia; order Anura; family Pelobatidae; genus Pelobates; species Pelobates fuscus. Next base: position 207,553,613 of record NC_086317.1, on the reverse strand, counting down.
ACGCAATTGGATGAGTATGAAAAGGAGAGTCAGAAATTAGACAGTGATGTTAGCAGCCATCATTCTGTGCCAAAAAGTTGCACAAAAAGGCAAGAAAAGACTATCTGTAAATCCCCTCCTTGTTATGATTTTCCCACACCAGACCAGGTTTTCATAAAACAGTCTCAAAGTAAAGATGTGCGTAATTCTGAGAAAACACCTGTAGATTCTTGCCAATCTTGGGCAGAACAGTTTGAAAAGACTGTCCTGGCCAAACTTGACAGAGGGAATCAGATTCAATGTGATAGGAATGTACACTGGCAGGATTCTGATGCTGATCAGAATTGTGACAGTGAACGAGAAGCTCAGAGTGATGGGAGTGAAAGTGATTGCACTGTCCACTCTGAAGGCAAAGTGACTGATATGCCATCTGCACTGTTGTATGGGTCTAATTCCTCCAGCAGCCAGATCGCATAGATGTTTACACAGGGAAAGAAACAGAGATCGTAAATTAACGATGCCTGTTTATGAAACGCCAAAGGTTATTAAATTCCTTAGAGAGACTGTCCCACAATTTTGTAGAGGCTCAGGAAACATATCTGAACATCTGGAAAATTATGATAGAGCAATGAATTCATTGGGCATGTATTATGACATCCATAAGAAATGGTTCATCACGTGGACCTTTGATTCAATGTGCCGTGTTTATCTAGAAAGTCTTCAAGCTATACAGTTAATGTCCTGGTCCAAGATGAAATATGAAATAATCATGGAATATGGTAAGTATAAAACCATTGCTTCTGCAAAGAAGTCGCTTCATAACTTAAAGTGCCGTCCAGATCAAAGCCCCAGAGAATTTTTAATAATTCTTAAAAATGCATACTCGGTGGCCCAAAGAAAACCCAGGTATGAAAGCACAGACTTCAAAGATCTGTATTTTCATGCCATGCCAGTAAACATACAAATTAATCTCGCAAGAGATTACGATTGTAATTTACCGTTAGAATGGCTAGTTAGTCAGTGCATGAAATTGTATACTATACACCATGCACATGACGAAAATCAGCCAAAGGTTAAGAAACCTGGTGATAAAATGGTGTCAGAGACTAAAATTCAGTTAGGTTTAGAAACCCAACAGAAAAAGAGGACCTATTCCGAGGTTTTGAAAACACCAAAACCTCAGAAACAGGAAAACGCCAGAAGCAATTCTGCAAATTCATCTAATGAATCTAAAATGGATGCTGTACAGGAGGTGGGAGGGTCTGGAAGGGAGGGTCTGCTGCTAATTTGCTGGAATGTGTCTGCTGACCGTGAGGCACAGGGTCAAAGTTTCCTCAATGATGACAAATAGGGGGCGGATCGAACCGCGCATGTGTTCACCCGCCGTGGCGATCTCGGGATTACTACCCGTTTTTTACTCCTGCTTCCCCTGTTCTTAGGGATGTTTTTCTTCATATGGCGATTTTAGGGGGGGTCCTGGGGATTCCTGTCGGTTTGTTCCCCCCTCCCACCCCACTCCCTAGCACCATTCTATTAGTCCCCCCTGCGGGCTACGCCGCTCCACTCGGGGTGTCGGGAGACTAGCCGCTTGGCTGCCTCCTCTGACTCCCCGAGCTCTGGTGTGAGCTCATACACATAGCCGCCTCACCGCGGCCGTCTTCTTCATAGAGCCACGTGCATCCGACCGGCTTGAGAAGGGGCCCCTCCTGCTTCCACGGTGGTCGGATCTCGGCTATTGTTGCCCTGCTGGGATTCTCCGGCTCATCTCTACATATTTCCGTAGTTTTACCTACTGATATGACCTATCACAATTTACTGTGGTTTGTATGACAGGGCATATCTCACAACTTGCTGTGAGTGTTATAACTGTATATATCACAGATTACTGTGAATTTTATGACAGGGTATATCTCACAGATTCTGTGTGCTTTATGGCAGTATATATCACAGATTCTGTATGCTTTATGGCAGTATATATCACAGATTCTGTGTGCTTTATGGCAGTATATATCACAGATTCTGTGTGCTTTATGGCAGTATATATCACAGATTCTGTGTGCTTTATGGCAGTAGATATCACAGATTCTGTGTGCTTTATGGCAATATATATCACTGATTCTGTGTGCTTTATGGCAGTATATATCACTGATTCTGTGTGCTTTATGGCAGTATATATCACAGATTTCTGGGAGTTTACTGGCAGTGTATATCTCAATCTGGGAGTTACATGTATTTCGAATCTCAGTGCACAGGCTCTGTACAGGGTGTATACAGAGCCAATTTGCTAGTTAGCTCTAGGATGGATGTGCTTCACAGTATATATATTTTTTGTCTGGCCCAGCTATGGAGTCCCAGATAAGACTACTCTGGTATGATTTCACTGTCCATGGCAGGTATTTAAAGCCAGCAGACTTGGACCTGGCTCAAACTGGTATGGGAGACCAGTCTACGCTGATATTATTCTATTTTATCAGGTTCTATGGGGAGACTCATTGAGTTGGCTATGGTTTAGCCCTACTCCCGAAAGACCATTGGTACAATACCCTTCAGGTGGTATGATGCTCTATAATTAAGAGAAGAATTCTCAAACTGATCTGTATGTACATGTGCATACCAATTCACTGTTTAAAGAAGATATCGGTCAGTATATCTTGATTTTATGGACACTATAATCACAGTAACAACTTCGGCTTATGTCCAATACAGCTGGAATGCCACTATTTTGCCTGCTGGGCATTTAAGGACTGCCAGTCCCGGTTCAGGTTATTCACACTGTATTACGCTGTCTAAAAAGGTTGGTGTCTAGGGATCCTAGGTCTCAAGATACCCTGAGGATTTATAGATATTTAGGGGACTCTGCCCAAACTCAGGGGTCCCCATTACTCATTTTATGTGCAACCCAGGATTGGCCTGCTACGTCTGTGCCCATTGATTGGCCTGCCATGTCTGTGCCCCATTGATTGGCCTGCCATGTCTGTGCCCCATTGATTGGCCTGCTATGTCTGTGCCCCATTGATTGGCCTGCTATGTCCGTGCCCTTCTGACTGGCCTGCTCTATCTGTGCCCTTTGTTCGGCTTGAGCTATCTGGGCCCAAAAACCCCTTTTGGCCGCAGGCCTGGAAGGATATCACTGAGAAAAGTCCAGTAACCACTATTGATATGGAGATAGATGAGTGTCCAGACAAGCACTGCTGCCTTACTATCCAAGAGTACACCAGTATACGGGCACCTCAATATGATTGGAAGGGTGAAGGCCCTAAACCTCATGCCCAGAGGGGCAAGGTTTTTTATGAGGATCCCTGGGCGCACCACCACGGTTTACACCGACCCGGGGGCGGCACATCTCCAAAGAGAATTTCGCAACAAGCAGGGACCAGTGCTCAGACGCCAACAGGGGAGCATGGTTGCCTTGCCTTCAGCAACTAGCCATTTAGCTACCTTCCCGGTATCCATCTTAGGTATTGGTAGTTAGTTCTATGTCATGTTTAGCTCCTGCCCTTTCAGTTGGGTTTCAAACTGGTACAGTTGCTGTTCCAATCTGCTATTTACTTGCTGTTCCAATCTGCTATTTACCTTCTTTCCAAGCTATGTATTTTAAATTTTCTACATTATTTTTCGTTTTCTTGATTGTCGAGCCTTCCAATTGTCCTATCGCTCGGGTCGTCGAGAGGCTTGACCTGACCTCCTCCGACCTCCCGGGCTCTCGTGGATTGCGGAGAAAGTCTCCAGCTTTCCTCCGGCTACCAATGGTCATCTTGGACCCCGCGCGCGCGCACGGGATCCGGGCAGTCAGTTGGTAGTTTCCATCATTGTTTCTGAAGGTTGCATTTTCGCACCATCCCTTTCTGTTATTAAGGATGGACACGGCACAAGGTTGTATACTATTCCATCTGCCATCGGTTTGGTTTATTACTAGTTGATTCCATCTCAGGTGAGCGAGTCAGAGAGGTCTCGTGGTCAGAGAGAGACCCACCCCCGGATCTCAGTCTTATGCTGATATTAGTAAATGGTGTACCCCTACAGTTGGTCACCCTGAGTCTGTAAGGGACTCTAGTTTGGATTACAGGAGGGTGCGGCCCTCCATCACCTCGATCCGAGAATGATATTTAATTTTCACGAACAGAGAGCGAACCCCTCTCATATACAGGACTGGACACTGATTTGTTATTAGAGGGCGCGGCCCTCCCTCAATTTAATTAGATCTAACGACCGTGCTATACCGATTTCGTTATAGAGGGCTGCCTGTTTAGGCAGGATATACATATTTAGACTGGATCCCTCTATTTCACCTCCTGTAATGGATCTGCTGGATCCAGACCACTGTGCAACACACGCAAGAAATACTCACAGAGGTATAACGGGGGGAGACTCCCGCTTATTTGCACACACTCCTGGAGACGGTACGGCTGGGCCTCAGGTATTACAAGTGTGCAGGTTTTGGTATATTTTGCGCTTTATAAAACAGACAATTGCATTCTGTTTTAGATATCCTTTGCGAATTAACTGCGCAGACAGTTTTTTCCATATCAAGATGACATGAGATACTGAGACCTTCATGGAGCAAACGGGCACTGCCTTGCTCGGGTAACAAGACTAGGGCAGGCCCACTACCCGGTCTGCAGGTACACCGTACGCATAGATCGCATGGAAAGACCGGGAACCCCGTTGACTTGAGTTCCCTGGTCATTACAATCTTGGGATAAGATCACAGGACTGCCCCTACTCCTCTGAACACAAATCTGGAGAACATGGTTCAGAGATGGAGGGCCCTCCGTCTATACTCTATTTCCCTCATGGGAGCCGTCTTGGCTTGGGGTTCTCGCTAACCCACCTTTTCAACTACCCTTAAGGAGATCTGCGAGACTCTATGGGGAAACCTGGGGTGCCCCGACACCCAAGCGGACAAGGTTGAAGCTAGACTCTTGTTTTTTCGTTTTATCTGCTCTGGAGTCACCTGTCGTGAGCGAAGGGACTTTATGCCTTGCTTGCGTATTGGAGAACGCTTTGTATTCACGGGACTCCAAACTAAGGAGGGAGGTATTCCTCTATAAGGGGACTTTGACTTCGGTTATCGAACTCACATTCCTGGGTCCCTTGACCTAGGGCCTACTCTGGGAGACACATGTCCGAACAGTCAGGGGTACAGGGATCTAGGGGTCTCACCATATTATACCCTATCTCGTAGGTGGCGTGTAGACCTGGAACCCCTACACGAATTTTGACTGGCCAGGCATGGAACAGGTTCGTACTACGGGTTATCGGATTATTTCACTCCCTCACTACAGCATGTGAGAACTCTTTGTTGTTAGACAGGTTCCAATCACCATTGGATCCGTACATCTTATCACTCTTAGACGATGACATATCTGAAAATCTCAACTCCGGTTTACGTTTTACGTTCCTTTGAATATTTCCGGGACTCACTATTCCCAGGATAGTCTGTTGTAGAATTATTAGGCCTCATAAAAATTGTCTTAAAAGAATGCTTTGTTAGAAGGAAATGTGCGTCAGCGGAACATTAGATTCCTGTGGAATGAAACATTGTAGCAGCTAGCCTACATGTTGGTCTTCATAAAATGTGTATTTACTAAAAGCCTTGAAAACTAACCTTGAAACTAACAGTGCCAACTACTCAAAATGGCTGCCAAAGCACCCCTCCCATCGAGTGAACACCTCGTGCTAACAAGATGGCGCCTGCATCTTGTGTCCACTCCCGTGTCAATGATGTCACCACCTCTTGATGGGAGGGCATTTAACTAACCACTTAACACCTAAACCAATTAGTAATGTTTACTTGTTGTTATCTTGAATTCTTTAGTGATGTAATAATGCCTTTATAAGGGTCTGCGCACCCACTTTTTAAGCAAGCCATTAAATTTTCCGAAGTTCTTTCATTAACCTGAACCCTGTGTCTCAGTGTGAATTTACTTCTGCGTTCACGCAACTTTATTATTTTTAATTTGGACAGGAACAGATAGTCATTCAAACTTATTTGTTTGCATAAAAGAATCTAGTACAATTTGGCGCCCAACGTGGGGCTCTGGGTTATGCCCTGCCCGGACAGCCGTCCAAGAAGACGCTGGGGGGATGAATCCTGGGGGAAGGAAAAGAGCCTGATCACCTCTGAGTACATGGTAGAGATTGCTGCAGCACCTAGCCGGTATATTCCTGCCCCTGTGATTGACCTGTCCCAGTGTCTGTGACTGCTGCCGAGAGGACATCAAAGTCAGGTAATAACTTGCCCAGAGACCTTGTATTTTTATTGATACCTAGTTTACCTGCATGTTGACTATCTGTTGCCTGGGTGTGTTTGTATTTAGCTTAGTCCCCGGGGAGAGTGAGTGCCTGTTTACCCCTTTTAGGTGCCAAGTGGCTCTGGCAGTAAGGAAAAAGGGGGGGGGGAATCTGGTGGAGGTTTGCGTGGACTCGCTACTTTCTAAAGATCCTCATTTGCCTGTTTACCTCTTTTAGGTGCTAAGTGGCTGTAGCAGATAGGAAAAAGGGTTGGGGACCTGGGGGAAGTCTGTGTAGACTCACTACTTCCTGAGGGTTCATGGTGTCACTTTGAGTGCCTGGCTAGCCTCATTGTGCACATTACTCAGCTTGCAGAGGGTGGGACACTTCAGCCTCGAGCGCTGATGCCGGTAGTGTTTCATTTTTTTTTTGTGGCGTGTGGATTCGGGCAGGCATTGCTGTCTCCATCACCACGTGGTAGTGAGACTTGCGGGTGGGTCTGCAGGGGCACTACGGGAGTGAGGGAAGAGGTGGTTACGAACCACTGTAACTAGGGAGGCGTACGGGACTCGGGCCGGTGTTTGCTGTTTTCCGTCGCCTCCAGGTAGTGAGATCTATTTGTGGTAATTCCCCGAGCGGGGACACTACGAGGTTGAGGGAGGTGGCTTCGGCCACACGAGTAAAGGAAAGGGATTACTGTTGATTTTATTTTAACTGTGATGCATGCACTGTATTTTATTTGAAATGTTGTCTTAATTGTCTGTCACACAGATTCCTGTGCTTACTCTAATCTTACATTCTGTGTTATTTACACTTTCCCCTCCTATTTCTCTTTGTTGAGAGAAGTGATTGGTCACACCCTTCTCGCCACGCTCCAATCCGCGGCTACCTCGGGTAGGCGGAATTAGTGACTAGTCTACGTTTTGGGAAGATGTACGTAGGAACCCACTCTTACGTAGCAGTCGAGCACTGTAGACCTTCTTTTCTCTCTTTCTCTATATCTGGGACGCATTATATAGGGAGGATGGGACAGAAGTTAGATAAACCCAATAAGGGTTGGTTAGCATGTGATTTGGTAGAAGATAGAGAAGGAGAAGAGATGGTTAAGAAGGTTGATAAAATTGCTAAAGTATGTGGAATTGCCGTACCTCTGTGCGGCAGATTGCAGCCAGAAAGCTGGCGTAAGTTACTGACAGAAAAAAAAGGGAAGCTGTCGGACCATGATTTGGTCCGTACAGCAGAAGCCTGGTACAGAGTAGCAAGAGCTATTCAGCAAGAGGGATGGGTCGAGGAAGAAATTGATCACAAAGGTTTAAGATTGTTTGTCTATTATAAGAATTGTGTTGCTGGGAAGTTCTCCCAGCCAGCGCCCTATTATGGTGCCCATGAGGTGACCACTCCCAACATTACGTCAGCAATGACCGAAATGCAGCTGACCATGGTCCCCACCCCTGGTCCCCGCTCTACCACCGCCCCTGTCTGCCCGGTCTTGAATGCTGATGGATCCTTATTCTCCCCCCATCAATCCTACAGATCTCGTCACCCACGTCCTTCCCTTCACCACCCTCCCTCTCCAAGCCATTTCCCCCGTCCGATCTTCCTCCCTTCCGCCCGTCCCCCATTGCTATATCACCTACCTACTCACCTCCTCTTGCTCCTCCCACTAATCCCTCCCCTGTCTCACCTCCTACTGCTCCCTCCTCTCCTCCTCCCTCATTCTCTGTCCTTCCTACTCCACCTTCTCCTCCTCCTACTCCTCCTGTCCCTCCTACTCCACCCTCTCCTCCTCCTACTCCACCCGCTACTCATTCCTCCGTTTCCCCACCACCATACCTATATCCTGTATATCCTTCCTCCCTTCCTAATCCCTACCCACCTCTTTTGCCCTACCCGTGCTCCGCCCTGGCTCCTGCCCAAATGGCCTGGCCATTCCCTTACCCTTATCCCGCAAATCCGCCCTATCCAGCCACTTCCTACGTACCTCCCACCTCCCATGCGAATCACCATGTAACACCCCATTATTCCCTGTGAAGAAGAAGACACCTAAGGGTGAACCCGAGAAGTACAGAATGGTCCAGGATCTTCGAGCAGTAAATGAGGCCACAGTTTTGGACACCCCAATTGTGCCCAACCCACACACGCTACTCTCAGGCATTCCACCCTCTGCCAGATACTTCACAGTGATTGACTTGGCCAATGCCTTTTTCAGTGTCCCTCTGGACCCCACCTGTCAATACCTGTTTGCCTTCACACACGAAAAACAACAGTACACATGGACTGTTATGCCCCAGGCGGCACAAAATTCACCAAGTCCATTTGCAAAGGCAATGTCTTCCATCCTTGATCCATGGCAATCTGACCACCCCGAGGTTGTCCTGCTCCAATATGTTGATGACCTGCTCCTTTGTGGAGATGACATCCCCACAACAGAAAACTTTTCTCTGGATCTCCTCTGTTATCTTGCAGATCAGGGGTGTAAGGCATCTCTTGTCAAGCTACAGTTTTGTCAACCAAATGTCATTTTTCTAGGCCATTGCCTGTCCCATGGCACTAGACATCTCACCCGTGATCGGGTCAGAGCAGTGTTGGCCATTCCGCCTCCAAGAACTCCAAAATCCCTCCACGCCTTTCTAGGCCTAATTTCCTACTGCCGAGCGTGGATTCCAGAGGCCTCCTTACTCATGCAACCCTTGTATGATGCTCTCAAATCAGATCCGTTCTGTCTATCCTCTGAAGCACATGATAACTTCTACACTCTTCAACGTGCTATTGCCTCTGCTCCCGCCCTTGGCCTACCTGACTACACCAAACCTTTCAAATTATTTGTGTCCGAAAGACAAGGCCACGCTACAGGAGTCCTCACTCAAGCACATGGTCCCGGTGGACGCCAAAGGCCTATTGGCTTCTTCTCCAGCCAACTGGACATCGTGGCTAGAGGAACTCCCTCTTGTCTTCGAGCTCTCTTTGCTGCTCAAGAACTTATTGAAAGCACTGGGGACCTGGTTCTTGGCCACTCTCTCACTGTTTTGGCACCTCATGATATTTCTGCAATAATTAACCAAGTCCAAATCAAGCATGTCACCGCTGCCAGACACCTTTGTCTCCAATGCCGTCTCCTCTTACCTGACAATGTCACCCTTCAAAGATGTCAGGTTCTGAATCCGTCCACTCTTCTGCCACTCCCTGAGGGGGGTAGCTACTATGGATTTATCATGGATGATGGATATGTCCTACTCCTTGCCCACACTACTAAAAGAATGCACCCCAATTTACCATTCTGTGATGGACCAGAATATGCTTTCTGCACCAAGTGGTACAAACCAACCATTAACCCTGAGCCTCATTATGAAGATGAACTTTATCAATTGGTTGAGGTAAAGCTCACTCTACAAGATTTTTACTGCGATACTGAAAGCAACAGTATGATTTTGGTCCAATTACCACTTGGACTTGAACACCTGTATCACCATTGGGACACAGCCATTCCACATGTCCCTGTTACCAAATCAAAGATGAAGTCATGGGGTGTTCTCGGACCCATGGCAAAACTATGGGCCACCATGGATGAAGTACAGCTCCAGGAAAGAGGCGTTGTCAAATACTCAACAACTGAAGATGTAAAAGCGTGGCCACATTATTTCCTGGAAGAGGAATTTGAAGATCTGGTCATAAAGCACGACTATGATCCAGAAACGCCCCATGACTGTTTTGAACAGATGAAAATGGAAACAACACATCTACCAACCGTGCATGAGGATCCACTAATAGATCCTGACTTCACCCTGTTTGTGGATGGCTCAAGGTATGCTGAAGAAGAGGGGAAATATCACACAGGATATGCCGTCACCACAACAGATGAAGTTATCAAGTCATCATCTTTACCATCAGCAATGTCTGCACAAGAAGCTGAATTACAAGCCCTAACTTCAGCATGCAAGAACTCTGAAGGGAAGCGCGCCAATATCTACACAGATTCAATATATGCACTGGGCGTGGCTCATGACTTCGGATTAATTTGGAAAACAAGAGGATTTCTTACCACTGCCGGTACACCAGTCAAGCACAGCTCTGCAATCAAGGAGCTGATGGATGCCCTCCTACTCCCAGAAGAAGTGGCCATTTTGAAGATAAAGGCACATGGGAAGTTGGATTCGGATGAAGCAAGAGGCAACCGTCTGGCTGAGCAGGCTGCAAAGCAAGCTGCAAGAGAACCACAGGAAGTGGAAAGAAGAGTGTCCGGAAATGAAGAAACTCCCATATTCACCTTGCAGACTCTTCCAACCGATTTAAGAATCCTACGGGAACAACAGGCTGCAGTTGCCCCTGAGGAAATACAAAAATGGAAACAGAAAGGGGCAGTTCTAAAGGATGGAGTGTACTCCAATAACCTCAGATTCTGCCTCCCTAAGAATGTGTACCCAGCAGTCGTTCAATGGGCACATGGACCTGCACATTTATCAAAAGATCTGATGAATGCTCTTGTACAGAAGTACCACGAAGCACCTGGAATTACTACACTCACCAATAACTACTGCAAGGCCTGTGTCATTTGTGCTAAATGCAATCCAGGAAAAACAGCCAAAGTCCCTCCAAAACACCTGGCTAAACCCATGTATCCATTCCAGAGAATTCAGATCGACCACATCCAGATGCCAAAGAGTGGTCACTATGAATATGCACTAGTAATAGTGGACATGTTCTCAGGCTGGCCAGAAGCCTATCCAGTAATTAACATTACTGCCAAGACAACAGCACGGCGTCTACTCACGGAAATTGTATGTAGATTTGGACTCCCAGAAGTTATTGAAAGCGACCAAGGCCCAGCCTTCACAGCATCAGTAACCAAAAAGATTTGGGCTGCTTTAGGAGTGACCCTTGCTTTCCACACACCTTATCATCCACAAAGCAGTGGTAAAGTGGAACGTATGAATGGTACCCTAAAAGCTAGAATGTTAAAAATGTCACAAGAAACAAAGATGCCCTGGCCAGAAAGCTTGTCAATAGCTCTATTCAGTGTCAGACATACACCCAGAGGAAAGCCCTCATTATCTCCATATGAGATTCTATTTGGGACTGCACCCAGGCTAGGTTGCTACTTTCCCCAACAACTACAACTTCAAACTGATGTTTTAGTAGGTTATGTAACTGAACTTGCAAGTGCTTTAAACAAAATCCATGCCCAAGTTTTCTCTTCAATTCCAGATCCTGATTCTGACACAGGCAACCACAGTCTGCTCCCCGGTGATTGGGTCCTAGTCAAGAAATTTGTGCGGAAACACACCTTGGAACCAAGATTTGACGGACCATTTCAAGTTCTACTGATCACCTCCACCTCTGTCAAGTTGGCTGGAAAAGGCAACTGGATCCACGCCTCCCATTGCAAGAAGGTTCCTGCCCCAGAGGAAGCAGACTCCGCACAACCATGTACCTCTGGTACATCATCCCCTTGATTAGTCTCCTTGAGGCCCAACAAGTGGCCATTACTAAAGATGCTAGTGGGTACACCTTCTGGTATAATTCATCATGTACCCGCGTAGCCACATTCACCTTTGATTACTGTGACATTGTAGATTGCCCATTTCCCAAGTCACAGATTCAAACCATTTATAAAGATATACCACATGCAAAAGACCCCTATGTTTGTGTAGTTGACAAGCAATGGGGGCACAACTGTAACCATTGGGGGGCTGCAGGATGGAATGCTGGGCCTGCCTGGGGTTACAAACCCAAAAGTGCCTTATCTAAGGTAGATGACCATGGTAGATCCCTCCTTCAAAGAATAACCTTAAGAAAGCCCGGAGGAGGTACACCTATGAAATTAATGTTAAATATTGAACATCCTGGCCCAAAGGATGCTGACCAATATGTAATGGGAATGTATTGGAAAAGAGGTTCCTATAATAAGTTAGGTCATTTCTATCTTAAAGATATGTGTCACTCTCCAGAGTGGCAAGGGGCTGTTCATATGGTCCCGAATCCACTGAAACCACATATCCTGTCTTTTAAGGACATGATGGCCATTGCTAACCCCACCTTCGAAGATACCATGGCCGCTGAAACTGGTTTTAATGATATCAATCTATGGTTAGAGTGGATGAAATATAATGCTAATAAACATAATAGAACCGCATGCTATGTGTGCGGTGGTGCTCGACCCCATCTTGGCACCGTTCCTCTAACTCTGCCTTTGGAGATAGAGAATTGCTTCCTAAGTCTTTTTGCCTACCACTATGATTTTAACAGGTCCCTCTGCGAAGCATGGACGGCAGAGTATCCCCTCTTAGTTGGAAATGTCAAACCCCCAGATGGAATCACGATTTACAAGGGTAATTACACTTGTTATACCAACTATGACGGGATTGGTAAATTCATGGGTAACTTTTCCAATGGTTATTGTGCCACCTACAGAACTGTTCCTATACACCTGTTACAACACCATACCAGGTCATTGGGGGATATTTTTTGGTTATGTGGGGATTTGCAGTTAAGATCCAGGCTAGAAACTGAATGGTGGGGTGAGTGTGCCCTAGCTAAAGTTATCATGCCCATTCATATCATTTCTGATAATCATCCTGACACACATACACCAACCAGAGCCAAGCGCGAAGCCCCAGTAAAAGGCAATTTTGACCCCCACATTTACATTGATGCCATTGGGGTCCCTAGGGGGGTACCTAATTAATTTAAAGCTAGAGATGAAGTTGCTGCAGGGTTTGAATCACTTTTTACCATAGTCACTGCCAACAAAAATCTTAACTGGATCAATTACATCTATTACAACCAACAGCGTTTTGTTAATTACACCAGGGATGCCCTCCAGGGCCTGGCCGAACAGTTACAGGCCACATCCCAGATGACCTTCCAGAATAGATTGGCCTTAGATATGATTCTAGCTGAAAAGGGGGGTGTATGCAAAATACTACCTGACACCATGACTTGTTGTACTTACATTCCAGAAAACACAGGTCCAAATGGTAAAGTCACTATGGCCATAGAGAAGTTAAATAAACTCTCAGAAGAGTTAAAAAGGAATTCTGGGGTAACAGATCCCTGGGAAAGGTGGTTTGGTTGGATGACCGGATGGCAGAAAGCTTTAGTTCATATTGGTATGGCGCTACTAATTTTCCTTTTTGTTCTCGCTCTTCTCGTTTGTTGTGTCCTCCCATGCCTTAGAAAATTCTTATAGAAGACTGCAGACCAAGCAACACCAACTTTTACTCATCTGGCAATTGATGATCAAGATTCCGCTACAAACTCTCCCTTATGCTGATGAAGTGCAGAAGTTTTAGGAAGGGAACTAACTAGGGACAACGTCCGTTTGTATGGGTTAGTCTACCGTGGGAGATGTGGTGGACTAGCCACCGCGGGATACCCACGGAGTGAAGTGTTCGAGGGCCGTACTGACGGATGAGCTGCAGCCTGTTAGGGTCAGATAGGGATAGACATGCACTTTGCAATAACACCAAGCTAGCGGCCATGGGGTTTCTATGTCTTGGGCTAACAAGTCTTCTGATATTAACAAATAAAAAGTTATCTTTTAGTAACTAACATTTTGGGGGGGGACTGTTGTAGAATTATTAGGCCTCATAAAAATTGTCTTAAAAGAATGCTTTGTTAGAAGGAAATGTGCGTCAGCGGAACATTAGATTCCTGTTGAATGAAACATTGTAGCAGCTAGCCTACATGTTGGTCTTCATAAAATGTGTATTTACTAAAAGCCTTGAAAACTAACCTTGCAACTAACAGTGCCAACTACTCAAAATGGCTGCCAAAGCACCCCTCCCATCGAGTGAACACCTCATGCTAACAAGATGGCGCCTGCATCTTGTGTCCACTCCCGTGTCAATGATGTCACCACCTCTTGATGGGAGGGCATTTAACTAACCACTTAACACCTAAACCAATTAGTAATGTTTACTTGTTGTTATCTTGAATTCTTTAGTGATGTAATAATGCCTTTATAAGGGTCTGCGCACCCACTTTTTAAGCAAGCCATTAAATTTTCTGAAGTTCTTTCATTACCTGAACCCTGTGTCTCAGTGTGAATTTACTTCTGCGTACACGCAACTTTATTATTTTTAATTTGGACAGGAACAGATAGTCATTCAAACTTATTTGTTTGCATAAAAGAATCTAGTACAAGTCGACCACCGTTCCACCACGCAAGTTGAGTTTGGGACCCTGATGGGGCGCCCTTTTGGAGTCCTTTCTCTAATGCAGCCGAGGATTACACAGTCCATTGGGAACCACTTAGGATACGGCTAGTTTGACCACACTCTTGCCTACATAATTAATTTATTCTCTGATGAGACATCTCACCAGGTAGGCCATGAGGGAACAGAAGATCCTACTCAGTTCTATTATGGAATTGGTGGTGGACTTAGGCGCATTCCTTGAGATGGGAGATCTACCTGCAAGGCCACGTCACCGGGTGACCCTGACACGATCGGAGGAGCCACCTTACACATCAAGAGTTGAGACATGGTGGCAGTTTCTTCTCGCAACCCTAAGTCCGCAAACGACCTTCAACATTTTACAACTACAGGAAAATGACTAATAGGTCAACTTGGCAGCTCCTGGACCGGCTGTGAGGAAACAGGTCGCAACCCCACGTACAATGGATCTATCAACAGATGGTGTTTTTTCCGTATTTGGGATGCTTCATCAGCTGGCATCTATATCGATCTGACTACTATCAGTTATCGCAGTTGTAAAGTCCATTTAGGATTACTCTGATATCTCCCGGAATAGGTACCAGCGACACAAACAACGTTGGATTTATTGACTGAGCGTTAAAACAGCAAATACGAAGCCTCCTGTCATGTTATACATTGTAGATTATGCTAGCTTTAGTGTACCTATAATCTTAATTTTATTAATGACAGGAGGCGAGTATTTCCCACCCGTTCTTATCCCTCCATTGTTTAAATTTAATAGTTTGGATTAATCAGGTACGTATGCAACTCTGCTTGTTGTCTCTGCTACCTGTCACCTGTTCTTATATCTGTTTTTCATAAGTAGGGTTGGGATATCTACAGTTTAAGGTAATGTTGGTTGCTACATTGGGTACCTACATGTTTATTCGGAGTACATTTCATTGGATAATCAACCTGTTAGATTCTGTTTTTCTCTCGTTTCAGTTTACAGTCCATCAACGCTATCTGGTGTGGCAGTTCTTCCCGGATGGTGGACATTGCTGCATTCATTGTATCTAGGACTTTGTTTCTTCCCCATTATGTTTTCTGCCTTTTGTTCTGTTTTGTCGCAGCTTGAAAGAGGAAATGATGCATGGGGAGAGGAGTTTTATAGTACCTAACTTTTTTCTGATTGGTTGTTTTCTGTGCTGCTGTGGAGTTCTAGTAAATAGAGACTTAAGCAAATACTCGCCTCCTGTCATTAATAAAATTAAGATTATAGGTACACTAAAGCTAGCATAATCTACAATTTTCAGTTCTTTACAACCTATAAAGTGTTTTGAAACTTACTGTGCGTAATAATTTGTTTAAAAAAAATACTGTTATTAGGAGGTTTGTTCAATAAAGTTTGAATTGTACTCTTAATAGTTGATAACATGAGAATTATGCCGACTGTTATTTACATCAATTATTTAGGTAAATGAGAAAAATATCATGTGCATAATAATTTGGAACAGGGTGTAAATTGTAAGGTGAATTTAGTAGTAT
Source organism: Pelobates fuscus (assembly GCF_036172605.1). Classification (NCBI taxonomy): domain Eukaryota; kingdom Metazoa; phylum Chordata; class Amphibia; order Anura; family Pelobatidae; genus Pelobates; species Pelobates fuscus. Next base: position 207,537,717 of record NC_086317.1, on the reverse strand, counting down.
CTGGTCTTTTATGATTATGTTGATTATAATTTTATTTTTTAACCCTCTATACATGTTAAATTCATACTTTGTAAACAGTGTTTAGACTTGTATGGTGTATACTGATATTTATAGAACATATTTGTGTAATTTATGGAATGGTATGGTGGTTGGTTTCTGTGAATACACAAGGGGCTAGAGTGTTAGTTTAATTGCCCTATGCAGGGCTGCCATCAGAAATTTTGGGGCCCCTGACACAGCTCAAGGTCTGGGTCCCCCGGTGCTTGCACCATCCATTAATAGTAATGTTTTATTCCCCCTCCCTGTATCTCACTTGTGGCCATGGAGGGGGAGATCACATTGGCTGGAGCCCTGGAGCCAGAGGTCCTGAGGCATGGTCCAGCCCCCCCCCCCCCCCCAACCTGTATTCTGCAGGGGGCCCAGCACACTTGAAATATACTGCCCAGCTACTCTGCTCTGTAGAAGTCTTGCGAGCCGTGCGGTGCGTTGCCATGGTAACCTGTGGCAATGCTCTGACGATCGCGTCGCTCGCGAGACTTCAACAGAGCAGAGTAGCTGGGCACTATATTTCAAGTGTGCTGGGCCCCCTGCAGAATACAGGTAGCGGGGGGCCCGCAGTGCACACATATATAGCGTTAATCGCTATATATGTGTGCACATAGCTAATGTGGGGCCTGGGACGACCTGAGCAGTCCGGGTCCCCCAGGACCGCCGGGCCCATGACAACCGTTATGGTTGTCATGCCCTGATGGTGGCCCTGGCCTTATGAGTTGAGTAATCGTTCGCTGTGAGCAGGCGCCTTTTTCAAACGATACAGTACTCTAACGTGAGCTTGGTACCATTTTGCGCATGCGTTGGTCTGGCACCGTTGCGCGCATGCGCGCTAACAGGTATAAAACGTATGTTGCGAGCGGACGGCTTTTTCAAACAATGCATTGCTCTTGCGCTGACTTTATGCCATTGTGCGCATGCGTGAGTTTGGTGCCGTTACGCACATGCGCGACACCAGCTGTAGAACACATGCTCGATATATCGTTGCACACATGCGCAATGGCAGTTATAGCTCTTGCGAGGTATGCTGTTACAGGCATTTGATTGCCAATAAGCACAATGGCAATTGTAGAAGCCAGATAGAGCGCGCGTGCGTGAATTACCTGTGAATAGTCTAGCAGTTCGCTAGCTAAGTACCTATTCTAATTATCTTTTATATAATGTAAGCATTGATATTCAATGAACATTTTCCGTATACACGTTTGTCTTTTATACAATATTGCTATGTTTCTATTAAGACATTGTACCAGCACCTGAGGTGATGATGTCACTTCCAGAGGTGGTAACAATATTATGCTGGTGGCCATCAGCTGTAAGAGGGCTTTATAAACAGACACATTGGAACATGGATACAGGTACCCTTGATAAAGGCAGCCAGTTGGTGCCGAAATGTTGGGGGGGTTGGTGACTCGTGTTTCTGTCTTGTGGCTTGTAAGATTTCTTGGTATTGTACCAGTGTATTATTGTATTTCTTTTGCTTCTGTTATTGTGTTTATTTTTTGTCTTATTTTTCAATATAGTACTTTTTGTACATAATAAAGTCAGATTGTATTGACTGTTTGAAGTTGTCATAGTGTGCATTCTATATTATATAGATATTATATAGATATTTGAAGCTTCTGAGGTCTATTTTTAGATTTATTGCCCCCTCCGATCAAATCTCGGTGGTCAACGCCATCATCGGTAGCCGATTGGACTACTGCAATGTCCTGTACCTTGGACTGCCTCAGAACATCATACACAAGCTACAGTTGATACAGAACGCAGCTGCAAGGCTACTTACGGGTGTGGCCCGCAATGACCATATCACTCCATCTTTAAAAGCCCTGCACTGGCTGCCCGTTCGTGAACGGGTTCTGTTTAAAAATGGTTGTTTGGTATATAAGGCAATCCACGGTATGGGACCAGACTATCTGAAGGATAAATTCACACGCTATGCTCCCAGTCGATCCTTGAGATCGGCTGATTTAGCCTTATTGAAGATTCCAAATTTTAAAAAGAAAAAGTGCGGAGGGAGGACGAGTGATGTTCAGGGAGCGCAATTTTGGAACTCCCTGCCTCTGACATTAAGACTTGAGAATGATCTACTGAAGTTCCGCCGGAGCTTAAAAACTGTTTTATTTGCTCAGGCATACGGGATGACATGAAATTTTTAACCTGGTTCAAATGCATGTGATTATAATGCTGTTGTGTGCTGGATATTGTTTTGCTTGTTTTTGATTGCTGGTATGCGCATCGAGACCCTATGGGTAATAAGACTGCGTTTCTTAAGAATTTTTAATAAATAAATAAATAAATAATTTGGATATTCAAACATTTAAGGGAGTGTTCATATGGTTTGCACCTGGCTATTTAATAGAATTGTGTCTCTGTGTTTTAATTTTTGGTATCAAACCCCCATATACATGCTCAACCGCATCAAAAGATTACAGGTGGTGGTTGAGATCATAACCAATGAGACAGCTGAAGTACTTAACTTCCAGCCAGTTACCAAAATACACTGGCCCTTGACAGGGCCGGATTAACATAGGGGCTGATGGAGCTGCAGCTCCAGGCCCATGGAATAGGCCCATTTTTTAAAAAAATAAAAACATTTTTTTTTTACTTTTTACACACTACTCTTCTACTCTTAGGTTTGCCACCTGACTGGTATTTTAAGGCACAGCCAGTATTTGAGGCTGCCTGGCCGTGACGGTATTGCAGTAATACCAGCAATACAAAAGCAAATATTTTTCTCAGTATAAACAGAGATTACTCTGCAATACCAGCACCGGCCAGTAGGGGTCACTGTGTATGGAGAGAGGCAGGGATAGGAAGTTACAGTATCTCTCTGCCTCTCTCTACTCACTGATCCGCGGGGGAGAAGCTACACAGCACAGAGAGCCCAGACAGGAGCGCCCAGCCTGCAGAGACAGACTACAGCTCAGGTATGTGAAGGATGGGCAGCAGGGAGACATGGGGACACAGACACTAGGGGACACTGTGAGACATGAGAACACTATGTGAGACATAGGGAGACACATTGGGACATGGAGACACTAGGGACACAGTGTCTCGATGTCTCCCAGCCAGTGTCCCCATGGCTCCCAGTGTCCCCTAATCTGCCAGTGTTTGTGTCCCAAAATGTCTGTGTTCTCATATCTATGTCCATAAGTGCACCCATGTCTCCCAGTGTCCCCAAGTGTCTGTGTCCCCATGCCTCCCAGCCAGTGTCCCTAGTGTCTGTGTCCCCATGTCTCCCAGTGTCCCCTAGTCTCCCAGTGTCTGTGTTCCTATGTCCCTCAGTGTCCCTAGTGTCTTAGTTTCCTCAACGGTCTGTGTCCCCAAGTCTCCCAGTGGCTGTGTCCTCATGTCTGTTTCCCTAGTGTCTGTGACACCATTTCTCCCAGTGTCCCCAAATGTCTCTGTGTCCCCATGTCTCCCAGTGTCCCCATGTCTGTATTCACAAATGCCTCCATGTCTCCCAGTGTCCCCAAGTGTCTGTGTCCCCATGGCTCTGAGTGTCCCCTAATATCCTATTGACACTGGACACACTGAGACATGGGGACACAGACACTGGGAGACTAGGGGACTGGGCGACATGGGGACACTGACACTGTGATACATAGGGACACTGATGCCAGGCTGGCCTTGCAATTCTTTGGACAGACATGCCCCCTTTTTGGCAGTTTTGGTCACGTGATTCGTGTCAGTAGCCCACCCTTTTACCCCGCCCATTGACTTCCTGCTTCACTGGACACTGCTGTTAGAGGTTATGGATTTACTTGAAAGATGAAAGCATGCATTAGATAAAGAGATTAGCATAGAGTATGTGTTTTCTTATAGCTGCATCGTTTCCCTCCAGCACCATCTCCATCAGATACATGACGCTTGAGAGGTATGACTGTTTTAGTGTTTTTTGTCGATAAGATTCTGTAATTAGGCCCCATCATAATTGTCAGCACCAGGCCCACTGGGCTCTTAATCTGGCCCTGGCCCTTGACTATTAGCGGTAGAAGTAGGTGTGTTCGGAAAGTGTAATCTCAGTAATTGCTGTCTGCATATAGATGACGAAGGGCAAGCTGTGGTTGACCTTACTAGCCACATGGTTAAATTAACGCACGTACATACTGAAATCTGGAACGGATACAATCCAGGTAGTTGGTTTGGAAGCTGGTACGAACAGTTTGGAGGGTTAAAAGCATCGGTAGGAGGAGTGGTATTTATTATTATCTTATGCCTCTTACTACCCTGCTTGATTCCATTAATAATTTGGTCCATACGTAGTGTTATTGAGAGCACTATAGAAAGGAAGACAGCAGCTTGCATAACGGCCATCTGGAGATATGAACCTCTAGCCCAAAGAGAAATAATTTGTAATCAGGTCGATGAGTTCTGAGAATTTATAAGATTCAGCTAGAATGCTTACATGGTCTCTCCTGTTATGTAATTACCTGAGTGGTATTGGCAAAGTATGGTAAGTGATGCATGTGGAGTACTCAGTATCAGAAGCATCAAAGGGGGGAATGTGATGGGATTTCTTCAGAATTCTCCTATAACATTAGAAGTGGTTAGGATAAAGGAGGGGTGGTTTAGGGTACTACCTCTCTCAGCAGGTAAAAATAAATTTGCAGTAAGTAAAAATTTGTTTTTCTACACTTAATTTTTGTTCTTGTATGAGAGTACCATACTGAAATTGGTGAGTGGTTCTAGAATGACTATTTGTTCCTGTGTCCTCCTGGTCTTTGTTCCTGTGTTCTCCTGGTCTTTGTTCCTGTGTCCTTCTGATCCTGCGTTGCTGTGTCCTCCTGGTCCTTCGTAGCTGTGTCCTCCGATCCTGTGTTCTGGTTCCATGGTATCTGCTTTATTACCAGTGACCCTGACCCTGCAGCCTTGTTAATTTATTCTGCTTCTGATCTTGCTTCCTGGTGTCACTATATTAGTCTTGTAACTCTGGATCTGTGCCCTACCTGCTACTCGTGGTAACTGCACAATCCTGCCCTTATACCAAAGGACTGTTTCATTATATGTTGCCTGCACGATTAGTGCTTATTCTGATTTATTGTATATATTTTGTGGCATTGTGTGTGTGTGTGTATATGTATGTATGTATGTTTTTATATATATATATATATATATATATATATTGTTTTATTTTCTCCTTTGGTTCTCTGTAAATATACATATATCTCTTGATTTACCCTATTTATTTATTTGCTGTATTGGTTCCCACATTTAAAGTGACAGTGCTGTTCCAGGGCAGCACCCCTTCATGTCATTACAGACGGGGCCTGACAGCTGACTGGGATGGATGCATATAGCCTGTGCTCTGAATATTTTGATTTGGTACAATACCCATACCCTCTTTTTGTCAGTAAACCTGCCTTCTCTATTAAAAATGCTATACTAGCAATCTGGACAGTTTTAGGAAGATATGATGCACTTTGCCAGCACTGATTGTCTGGGTGGCCTGTAGACACATTTGAGGTGGATGTAACAGTACTTATCTGGTCTGGGTGCCTTCAGGTGAGCCTCGTACGGCTCGAAAACTCCTGGCGGACCATGCTCGCCAAACAGTCTGATCGGGCGTGCGGCCCGTATAGTATTGGAAATGCTTCTCGCATCGCAAGCACTTTCTTAAAGGGAAAATGGGAGCCTAACCTTGCAGTCGGCTCCCATTGGCCCACACCATTCTGGCGCCCCCATTCACACACGTTTTGGGGCACAGGCATGACGTGGACCAATCAAATTAAAAATACAATTATTTAAACTTACCTGGCCCTAGATTCTGTGCCCTATTGTGGTTTCTGTTCCCAGTACCCTTTAGTGTGTTCCTTGTGATATAGTATTGTATTCTGGTATTGACCTTGGCTTTGTTTCCTGACTCTGAGTTTTCTCTTTAACCCTTGCCTGATTATTACCATGTATCTGACTCTGGCTAGTTCTTGTTTTTGCTGTCTCTCCGTTACCCTGACCTTGGCTCGTATTTCGACTACGATTTTCTCTTTCTAACGTTTAGTCCGGCCATTCTAAGGCCCGGTAAGATGTTTATATTTAATTTGTCCATTCCTTGCTATCCTAAACTCTGTGTGTTAGGGTTATACTCTGTCATATTGAAAAGAGCGGCTGATCCTTAATCTTGAATAGTTCTAGCATGTCTTTGGGCCCTGTTCCCACCCACACACATCTGGACCGGTGGGGGATATTCTGGTCTCCACTGGAGTGATGACCTAATCTCTGCTGAGAGACCTTGCTAACAAATTATCGCCGAGGCCTACTTTTTAAGATGGCCTACGAGGAGCACATTAGGCCTTTGAGCCTACGCCAACAAGTGAAGAGAACTAAATTGACTGGAGGTTCCCAGCCTACCACTCCTGTAAAAAGCTACAAACTACAGCCTGCTCTAAGTGGCCCTTCCATGGCATTGCCATGTAAGGAGATGGAAAAAGAAGCTGTAGCAGTACAGAGGGCCCAGTTTTAGTCAACACTTACCGGCCCACAACCCGGACGGGGAAATTTCCCTGGGCACAACTCACGTCTTCGGGAGCCCCACAATCTACACAGATGAGTGCATTCTGGGGGGGGGGGGGAAATCCTGAGATCTTGCTCTCGTTGCTGAGTGTAATTGGACCTGTTAGAAAAATTAGGTAGATTGTACTTATGTCTGGGGCTGGTGGGGCCGCACTTTTTAGAACTTATTTATAATTTATTTGAGATAATATTACTTGATGGGTATTGGCTGAGCTTCTTTTTCAGCAGTAGAGCCTATATTTTGCTTTTCAGTTTATAATGAGCAGCTGTTCTGCTTTTAATTCACGATTAGTACCTAGTGGCATTATTATTTACTGTTAGCTTGTTAGCAAACACAGGCAGTTAGTCTTTTCATGTTCAATTCACCAGGACATACTTGAAAACAAGAGAAATCTCAATGTATCCTTCCTGGCAAAATATTTTATAAATAAATAATTCCTGTTTTTGCAACCAGTTCATAGATCATGCTTTATTTTAGTTTATTTTCTTTAGTTACAATCTACAAGCACTGTGTTCTTTTGGTCTTTATTTTTTAAAAATGTGCACTTTCACGTATGTATGAAATTTGAAGGATATAATTTTGTACACCAGTTACATAGTTAAATAGCTGAAAAGAGACTTGTGTCCATCAAGTTCAGCCTTCCTCACATAAGTTTTTCCTGTTGATCCAAAAGAAGGCAAAACACCCAGTCTGAAGTGCTTCCAATTTTGCAACAAACTAGGAAAAATTCCTTCTTGACCCCAAAATGGCAGTCAGATGTCTCCTTGGATCAAGCAGCTACTACCCCACTAATTAGAAATTATATCCCTGTATGTTATGTTTTTGCAAGTATTTATCCAATTTCTGTTTAAACATCTGTATGGACTCTGATAAAACCGCCTCTTCAGGCAGAGAATTCCACATCCTTATAGTTCTTACTGTAAAAAAACAAAACACTTTTCTTTGCCTTAGACTAAATCTCTTCCAGCCTGTGGATTAATTAGAGGGAGGTGGATTAATTAAAGGGGGTGGATTTATTAAAGAAGGGGGGTGGATTAATGAAAGGGGGGTGGATTAATTAGAGGGGGGCGTGGATTAATTAGAGGGGGGTGGATTAATTAAAGGGGGTGGGTTAATTAAAGGGGGGTGGATTAATTAGAGGGGGGTGGATTAATTAGAGGGGGTGTGGATTAATTAAAAGGGGTGGATTAATTAGAGGGGGTGGATTAATTAGAGGGGGGTGGATTAATTAGAGGGGGTGTGGATTAATTAAAAAGGGTGGATTAATTAGAGGGGGTGGATTTATTAAAGGGGGTGGATTTATTAAAGAGGGGGGGTGGATTAATTAAAGGGGGGTGGATTAATTAAAGGGGGTGGATTTATTAAAGAAGGGGCTGTGGATTAATTAAAGGGGGTGGATTAATTAGAGGGGGTGGATTTATTAAAGGGGGGTGGATTAAAGAGGGGGGTGGATTAATTAAAGGGGGGTGGATTAATTAAAGAGGGGGTGGATTAATTAGAGGGGGTGGATTAATTAGACAGTACGGTATTTTGATCCCCAGACAAGATGAGTGCAAAGAGAAAGAGCTATTCTGTCGAGTACAAGAAAGGAATCGTGGAGGACTCCCACGGCAAGAATCGGACCACTTTCTGCAAAGAGATGAAGTTAGATCTCCGAATGATCCGAAAATGGCGAGCAGAGTATAGTAACCTCAGTCAAAAGGTGGACGAGGGAAATGCTAAGAAGCGCAAGTGTGGATCAGGTCGCCAGCCATTATATCTTGAGCTGGAAGATGTCATCTGTGAATGGATTGCTGACAACTGAGCAAAGGCTTTGGTTGTGCGCAGGGCTGATATTCAAGCATTTGCCCTTGAAATGGCACCACGATTCGACATATCCACAGAAGATTTCAAAGCATCACACCACTGGCTGGATGGCTTCCTTAACCCCTTAAGGACCAAACTTCTGGAATAAAAGGGAATCATGACATGTCACACATGTCATGTGTCCTTAAGGGGTTAAGCGATATGAACTGTCTCTAAGAAGATCGACAACACTGTTCAAGCTGGAAGATAATGAAGTTGTTAAACGTGCACTTGCATTCAAGTTCTTCATTGATGGCATAGACTTTTCTAAATACCAACTCTCCAACATGATTGCGATGGATGAAACTGCAGTGTATATGGGCCAAGCATCTCAAACGACAATTGATCAGAGGGGAGCCTCCTCAATCTACGTTCCCTCCACTGGTTATGAAAGTGCACGTGTTTTGGCAATTCGTCTGGATGGAACAAAAGCCACACCTCTAATTATCGCAAAGGGCAAGAAAGATAAGATTTAACGCGTTTCAGGCATTTATGTTCTTGAAACAGAAAAAGCCTGGTGCACACAAGCAGTTATAAGAAAGTGGATCGATTTATTGCTGCCACTTGTTCTGAGAGGTGGCCAAAGAGGTCTGCTAGTCTGGGATTCAGCCAGCACTCACCGCGCAAAAGACATGAAGAACTTCCTTGCAGAGAGAAGAATAGATCAAGTAATGATTCCCGCAGGAATGACTGCTTATCTCCAAACTCTTGATATTGCAATAAACAAACCATTCAAGGACCATTTGCGCACGGAAATCAATGAATACACTGAAAATAGATTGGTCAGAAATCAGCGTGGAAACTTTGTGAAGCCTAAACTGGTAGAGGTCGTGACATGGGTGAAGAATTCATGGGATAAAATCACTGACAGCGGTGTTGCCAAAGCACTACGAGCAGGCTACATGGACAAGAAGTACTCGTTTAAGGAGAGCTATATTGCTTTACATGAGAGATTAGGCCCAATGGTTCAAAAGGAAATGGAGATGCAAGAAATTCAGGCTGGCAATCAGGGTTTGGAGAGTTATGATGACATTCCAGAAGAAGATGACATGATTGTAATTGAATAAATGTTGTTTACGGTAGGGAGAGCTACTGTACCATATATTGCTGTAAATGAGAGATTAGGACCAATGGTTCAAAGGAAAATGAAGATGACTGTACCGGTATTTGAAGAAAAGTTGTTTAAATGTTGTTTAAATTTTGTTCAATGTACATACCGGTACCGTAAATAAATAAGCCCTACCCTGAAAATAAGCCCTAGTGTGTTTTTTGTGACTAAAATTAATATAAGACCCGGTCTTATTTTCGGAGAAACACGGTACTAACCCTATAGTGCCAGGGAAACGGCTTTGTTTTCCTGGCACTATAGGTTCACTTTAAGCCAATGTTCTACCCAAGAACAAGAAAATTAATCTAGATCAATTTATTTTAGTCTTTCATATACTGATGAAAATCCTGCTGTTTTGATGATATCATTGATGTTGTAAAAAAATCCTGATATTGTGACCTAGAATGGACGTAGTCCTCTAAATGGGTACACTTATACCAATTGTGTATTCATGGCTGCACTAAATAACTGCTGGCTGAAGGATGCTAAAACATCTTGCTGTAGTGCTTCATGCGTGAACAGTGTATCCTATTTTTTCAGTGCAGATTGCAATAGAAATTTACACTTTCATAAATTAACCTTGTTACACCCCCCTGGCTGTCAGTCAGACAACAGGTCCTGTTATTTCCTGGTTTGGTTAGCTTAGTTGAGCTAAACTGAAGAGACAGCATTGTCCTGCACTGGGAGGTATGTGATTGGACAGCCACAAAAAGTCTGGACTTGCGTGGGCAGCAGACAAGAAAACTGCAGGTTTTTAGATTTAAAAAATGCATAATTGAATGCATGTAAGTTTTCATTTGGGATATATCTACTAAACAGTGATTAAAAAAAATTTTTTTTTGTATTTGGGCAGCATAGTGTCACTTTTAACATGCCAATGCAAAGTTTGAATGATCTGCGTCCATATTTGTGTTGTTGGCATAGAAAACAAAAAAAACATGAAACACACAAAACACTGTAAAATGTTCTATCACACTTAAGTTTTATTTAACAGACATCTTTACAAACTAAACAAAACAGGAACAAGTCAGTATTAACCAATTGACTGAATGTCCCATAATCCCTTTCCTCCTGGAATAATGCAAATCATGCCAAAAAATGTAGATCTCACATTCAGTGCATATCACCTCTGATATCACAGGGGTATAAAAATGGCCACACATGACAACATTGTAATGGGATAATTTTAAGCATTAAACAAATTAAACTATGCATATTTAATGCACTACTGGCTGTGTTTTGTAATTCAGCAAATATCAACATGTCAGGTTTACATCATACAGAATAGTTTTTTGCCTTTCAATCATTGATTGAAATTCCCAAACGTGTTGTACATCATTGTGTGGCACTCAAAGCATAGCAACCATGATCTAAATACTCATGGCTGAATTATAAAAATATCCTTCAACACCAAGGTAGCAATAATTGTCTGCACAATCTAGTGAGGATATCTGTGCTAATTTTAAAATATGTACTGCTTTGCCAAAGACAATTGTAAAAATCAACACATGCATCCAAGAGTTGACATCTTGTCTATCAATGTTTATAGTGCTCCCTGAGCTTAACAGGAAGCAGCCATGTTTGACACAGCCGAGTAAAAAAAAAAAGGTTTTACGGTCACAGCAAAAGGCACAGCCCATGATAGTAAGGTTTAATACTGATGGTATAACCTGTATGAGTATTGGAGGAAGAAGTGTGGCACGATAGGGAGATTATTTTTGGCATGTTTGAGAAAAAGAACCTGAATCCAAACAATTGTATAACAAAGAATAGTTGTAAAAAGCTTGTGTCTGGTCCTTAGGCTCTATCATAGTGACGTGTGCTGACCACCTCTCCAAAGGTTAGAGTCTGAAAAAGAGAAGTGTACAAGCTCAATGTAAAAGTTTACAAATAAATAAATAATAACACAGAATCATTATAAGTTTATATCATGGCTCAAAGTTAAAACTTGCACTCATTACACCAAATGAGCTTCCATAGCATTTATGTTTTCATTATGGTATGTTTCCAGTTTGGTATGTCAGTATGTGAAGGCAGAGGTGTATGTATGCAGAGTGTCGGTGTGTTTACAAATGCAGAAATATACGTTTAGATGAATGTCCAGTGTGTTTATGAATGCAGACGCATATGTACAGCGATGGCGAACCCTTTCTGTGGGCAGGCAGCCATAGGTCACCGGGGGGCGCCACTGGCGCTGGTCGGCAGCCTTAGGACCCCCGGCGGCAATGCAGAGTAGGCACCTGCCTGCCCAAAACGACAGGCGCCTACTCTGCTTTCGTATCGCTGATGGGTGGGTGGGATGGAGGGCTGCGGGGGAGCACTTAAGTGCTGTTTCAGCACTGCATCCATCGGCTGATGCCACCAGGAGACCGGAAATGACGTATAATATATTACGCTTTTTTTACTATATGATTCTCTCTCCTAGATTGTTTTAATCGCTTCAGTCACCCCCCCTTGTAATTTTATTCCAGTTCTAGCTCCAGGTATTTCACTATTAATTGCTTTTAGCATTTATTGTGTTCTTTTATGTTTTTTCTGCTTAGGAAGTTTTTTGTATGGTAATACCTGTTTTGTGCTACGCTTAGTAGATCAGCCCCCCTTGAATCCATTTATCATTTTTATTCAGTTTATTCATTTTTATTCAGTGATTCTGATGGGGGCTGGCTGGTACAGGGATACAGTGCTGCAGCGAATGATTTTCATAATTAATTGGCTGATTGTTTTGATTATTTGATTTATTTTTTTGCAGCATTTAAGCTAAATTTCTCCCATACGTTAAAAGACTCAGGACACTTTTTTGCAGAGGTTGAATCTGGTATGTATCCAACCCAGATTAAATATTTAAAAAAAAGAATGATTAAAATGGCCTTGATACAAGCTACCTCTGTCTGCTGTTATTAAAGAGTCACTGTCACATGCCAATTTTTGCAGCCTTAGTGATAAGCCCCACATAAGAAGCAGTCCAGAAAAAACCCTAACCTGTACGAGCCGCCAAAATGAAGCTTCCGGTGCCCTCTCTCTGCATCTAACTTCGTCAAACACAAAGAGACATATCACTTATTACCTCACTGTGAGGGTACATGCCACTCACGAGCACGCTACGACTGTCAAACCTTGCAGTGTGGTAATAAATGACAAGTACCACAAAAGTGTTGCCGAATTCGGAGAATCTGAAAGGAAAGAGTTTCTTAAGGAGAAATTGAGGAAATATGACTCCCAGTAGCGTAGTTTTTCCAACTATCTTTCTAGATCAAATCATCCGACAGTTGCCAGCTTTCAAATTTCACTGTGCATAGCAAAACATGGTAAGCCTCTCTCTGATGGGGATTTTTATCAAAATGGCCATGTTGGCTGGGAGTAGTTCCCGCTTTCATGATTTCCCAATCAAATCTAAAATGATGCAACGCATCTCTGAGTTAGCAGAAATACTGTTAAAGATCGAGTCCTGCGCACGGGAAGTGATGTTAGTCAGCAGCTCTCCACGGACTTACAAAAGGCAGCCTGTTACTCCATGTGCTTGGATGAAAGCACAGATATAAATAATCATGTAAGGCTAGCAGTAATTTTGCGTTATGCTGTTGGTGACATCATAAGAGAAGAGCTGTTGAAACTGTTGTCCTTGCCTAGAAGACCACAAGGAATAGCTATTCACAATGCTGTGATGGAGGCTTTTTTGGCACAAGAAATAAGACCAGAAAAAGTGGTTTCAATTTACTAGTGACGGAGCACCTTGCATGGTGGGGGCAACATCTGGTTTCATACAGTTCTTTGTTAACCCCTTAACACCGCAGCCAAATGTACAAGTTGTGAACAGAACAAAACGTAAACAAAACCTGGCATTTACGCTATATGTCTGTCCAACCGTAATTCACCTCTTTCATATTAAATGCACCCCCCCTTATTATATATCATTTTATTCAGGGGAAACAGGGCTTTCATTTAACATCAAATATTTAGGTATTGAACATCATTTAATATAAAAAATTTATAAAAAAATGGGAGAAAAAAAGAATTTTTAAATTTTTTTTGTTCTATGTGACATTTTAACTGTGGATGTCAAAATACTGTTTGCTTTTACTGCAATACAATACACATATTTGTATTCAGCGATGTCTCACGTGTAAAACAGTACCCCCTATGTACAGGTTTTATGGTGTTTTGGGAAGTTACAGGGTCAAATATAGCGTGTTACATTTGAAATTGAAATTCGCCAGATTGGTTACGTTGCCTTTGAGACTGTATAGTAGCCCAGGAATTAAATTTACACCCATAATGGCATACCATTTGCAATAGTAGACAACCCAAGGTATTGCAAATGGGGTATGTCCAGTCTTTTTTAGTAGCCATTTGGTCACAAACACTGGCCAAAGTTAGCTTTAGTATTTGTTTGTGTGTGAAAAATACAAAAAACGGCAATTTTGGCCAGTGTTTGTGACTAAGTGGCTACTAAAAAAGTCTGGACAAACCCCATTTGCAATACCTTGGGTTGTCTACTATTGCAAATGGCATGCCATCATAGGGGTAATTTTCATTCTTGGGCTACCATAGGGTCACAAAGGCAACGTAAGCAATCTGGCGAATTTTAATGTGAAAAAATGAAACACAAGCCTTATATTTGACGCTGTAACTTTTGAAAACACCATAAAACCTGTACATGTGGGGTACTGTTGTACTCGGGAGACTTCGCTCAACACAAATATTTGTATTTCAAAACAGTAAAAAGTATTGCAGCAATAATATCGTCCGTGTAAGTGCTGTTTGTGCGTGAAAAATGCAGAAAACGTTACTTTTACTGGCGATATCATCGTTGTAATACATTTTACACTAATATCTTTGTTCAGCAAAGTCTCCCGAGTAAAACAGTACCCCCCATGTACAGGTTTTATGGTGTCTTGGAAAGTTATAGGGTTAAATATAGTGCTAGCAAATTAAATTCCCTATACTTTCGGCATGGGTTGTCAGGCAGGTCCCGCTAATTGTAATTAATTAGGATACCTAATTATGTAAAATTATTACATAAATATATGTGTAGAATTAATATATGTATATATATACATATGTGTATATATACGTATATATATATAATTTTTTTAAAATATTTTTATTTATATATAGGTATATATATAGTGATATATACGTATATATTTATGTATATAGATATATATATATTATGATATATATATTATTTTGTTCTACGTGTATTTTGATATAAATATATATATTAATATCACAATACAGTTAGAACGAAATAACACATCTATATATTTTTGAATTATTTATTTTTAAATATTTTTTTAATTTTATTTTTTTACGTATTTACATATTTTTTTTATATTATATATAAATATATATATAACAATAATTATATATATATTTGATCAGTATCAGTCTACGTGTAATTTGATATTAATATATATATATATATTAATATTTAAATACACGTCGTGTATGTGTAAATGTGTGTGTGTGTGTGTGTATATATATATATATATACTTAGATCATATATATATAATATATATGATCTAAGTATATCTTATTTGTAACTGTAATTTTTTTAACTAATATTTTATTTTATTTTATTTTAGGACAGGGGGGCAATGACAGTGTCAGCCAGTGATTTCACATCACTGGCTGACACAGGATCAGTGATCACAGTGACTGCCTGTCACTGTGATCACCTCCTGCAGATTGGGTAATTGACCACAGGGGGGAGTGCCTGGGTGGTACAAGCACTCCCCCCTTCCAATCTGCAGGGGGATCACTGTGCCAGTTACATGTGTCAGCCAATAGGCTGACACATGTAACACTGATCGCAGTGACAGGCTGTCACTGCGATCAGAGAGCTCTGAGATCGCAGTGACAGCCTGTCACTGCGATCTCAGACTTCGCAGATCGCGGTCACTGACCCCAGGGGGACTGCCTGGGGGGCCAGGTAAGTCCCCCGACCGCGATCTGCAGAAGGGGAACGCCGCCGGCCGCATGTGAAATCGGCTGACACATGCTTAATACTGGTCGCAGTGACAGCCTGTCACTGCGATCAGAGACTGCAGATCGCGGTCACCGGCCACAGGGGGGGTTGCCTGGGGGGCCAGGCATCCCCCCGACCGCGATCTGCAGCGGGCGATTAGCGCCGGCCACGTGGGCGGCCATTATGGCGAGGACGTAATATTACGCCCGCCGGCGTTTAGAGCCGGTTCCTGCAGGACGTAATATTACGTCCTCCGGACTTAAGGGGTTAAAGAAGCAAAACATCCAGTCAGTTTCATTGTATTATACACCAAGAAGCTCTTTGTGCCAGGGACAGCAGCAAAAAATAATCGAAGATATCCTCAAAGATGTCACAAAGGTGAATTACATCATGGCTCATGCTCTTCATTTTTGACAGTTTCAAGCACTTCTCGATGAGGTACAGGCACAGTATAATACTTTACTTGTTTACAATAATGGTGGCTGAGCAGAGGACGAGTCCTGGAGAGATTTGGAGCTTGCTTGAATGAAATGAGGCTGTTTATGAGTGAAAAGGGACAAGAATATCCCCAGCTCACTAATACGGCCTGGCTTACCAACCTCTTGTTTTTTTTTTTACAGATGTTACAGCACACTTCAATGTACTGAACAATACACTGCAAGGTGTAAGGAAAAGAGCAGAAAGTATGTTTTGTGATATCAGAACATTTGATTAAGCTGCAGGTTTTTGAAAGAGACCTTGAAAGTGGGCAGCTGAAATACTTTCCAAATCTAAAAATACATTTAGAAAATTCTACAATATTTACAGACAATCCTCCAAGCCATCAGGAAATCCACAAGGAACTTTCTAGCATTGCAGCAGCTGCTAAGGAGAATTTTAGTAACAGATTCTTGCAATTCCGGAAAATGGAGACAACTCTGTATTTTCTTACTTCTCCAGATAAAGCCAAATATGAAGAGCTTGATATTTCCAGCTTGCACTGGTTACAATTAGGAAATCTGGAAATGAGGCTATTAAAATTTCAAGAAAGCTCTATCTGGAAAAAATTATTCTATGCCCTGCGTGCCACACTTGAGAAGATAGAATGTGGAGGGATGACAAAGGACAGCACAGTTGGTAGTTCTGAAAATGAAATCCTAAAGTATGGAATTATCTGCCAAATAATTTTAAGTCAATGAAAGTACTTGGAATTGCTCTTCTTTCTTTGTTTGGGTCATCTTATGCTTGTGAGCAGCTGTTTTCAGCTTTGAATTATATCAAGTGTTGACCAGAAACAAAGAAGATTCGGGATATGGCTATATAAATCTACAGAGAAAACATAAAACAAAACATAGTGTGATATTGTTATAAAACACAATATTTCATGCGCAGCAATCTTTGCACTCACAAGATGTAAACAATAAAAGCGCTCTTAGGGTTCCTCTCCCGATGTGATGGGGGGCTAACCGGTATTTCTGATCACCTCTGGATCCTTGTTTCACCAAAAGACATCCACAGGTCAGGGTTCAGTAGTAAAAAAATTTTTTTATTCAAATAAAAGGTGTAGTCACCATTTCAGCATAGGATATAAGTAACAAAAAAGTTGTCCTTTCGTTCTATAAGAACTTCCTCAGGGACCACAATTAAAAACAATAACCATGTATCAATATACAATACATAAATGAACAATACATATGTTCATTTATGTATTGAATATTGATCGATGGTTATTGTTTTTAATTGTGGTCCCTGAGGAAGTTCTTATAGAACGAAACGCGTAGGACAACTTTTTTGTTACTTATATCCTATGCTGAAATGGTGACTACACCTTTTATTTGAATAAAAAAAAATAGTTTTACTACTGAACCCTGACCTGTGGATGTCTTTTGGTGAAACAAGGATCCAGAGGTGATCAGAAATACCGGTTAGCCCCCCATCACATCGGGAGAGGCACCCTAAGAGCGCTTTTATTGTTTACATCCTGTGAGTGCAAAGATTGCTGCGCATGAAATATTGTGTTTTATAACAATATCACACTATGTTTTGTTTTATGTTTTCTCTGTAGATTTATATAGCCATATCCCGAATCTTCTTTGTTTCTGGTCAACACTATATATGATATAGGTTGCTTGTTTGGGTAGCGACCTAGGGAGGCTGTCATACATCTTTATAAGCTAAGTACCATTGCTTTTTATATTATTAATTTTCTGTATATTGTTTGAGATATACTTGTGAGCTATTGAATTATATCAAATCTGATACCAGAAACAGACGAATTGAGTGCTGCATGTGTTGCTCAAACTAACGGAGTATGAATCAAGTTTTGACAAATGTTCAGCATGTATATAGCAGCAAAAATCACATTAAACCGGCACTGTCATGGCCGAATCTCGTTTTGTTTTTTTAACCCCCTCCAGACACTACATCTAATTGTCACCCTCAAAAGTCCCACATATTACCTATTTTTGCATCTTTATTTTGTGCCCAGACCTAGGTCCTGGGCGCCGTCATCTTTGTGTGGGTAGATGAAGTCCCTGTGGGACACGTCATCTGCCCACACTAGATAGCGCTGTGTCATTCTCGCGCATGCCCAGTTCAACAATTGGGCATGCGAACAGGAATTTCATCTATTCATTCATTCTTTAGAAAGACAAATAAATGAATAGAAATTTCAAACGCATGAAGGAAGACCTCTTCGTTCGTTCGGTTTATTACAGTGAAGAAGCTACCGACGCACAGCTCCCTCCTTGTAATATGTAAAAATAGAAGCAGCAGGGAGCAGTGCTCCCTGCCACTTCCTAAGCCCCCCATGTCCTCCCTCACTCTATGTGGGTCAATAAAAAATCTCCCGAATGCCCCTACTCACGGCATGTCTACTAAATCACTGTTGTAAAAAAGAAAAGAGCCCCCATGGTGGAGCATCTATTATCTTGCATGGGGGACATAGTGTCCCCCCTTGAGTAGGGGCTTTAAAAGCAATCGGGGGACATAGGGTCCCCCTTGGCCTTCACCCATGAGCGGCGGGTGGGGGACCTAAATGAAATTTCCCAACGGAAATTATGGATTTTTATTTGCCCTTTTTGGGGGCTGAAATAAGAAGATTTTAGAAAAAAGAAGACATCAAATGGTAAGTTATTTTTTATTTACAGGAAGTAAATTTTATTGTTCCCCCCTCACTATTTTTAGGGTGTGGGGGGTAGGTAGATCTTTATTAACAAAAATGTGGGTGACTAGGGGCTTGGGGGGTATTTACACTTAGCCCCCACCCGTCGCCCATGGGTGGGGGCAGGACAATAGGTCCTCTCCCCTATTTTCATTTAGGGCCCCCACCCGACGCTCATGGGTGGGGAAGAAGACAAAAGTTCCCCCTTATTGTTATTTAGGGCCCCCACCTGCCGCTCAGGGGTGGAGGCTGGGGGGAGGACGATAGGTCCCCCCCTTATTATAATTTAGGGCCCCCACCCACCACTTAGGGGTGGGGGCTGGACGATAGGTTCCCCTCTCCCCCCATTGTCATGTAAGGCCCCTACCTGCCGCTCAGGGGTAAGGGCCCGGGGGTTTGGGAATAGATCCCCCGTTCAGTTTAAGAGTGTGATTTAAGTCAAATTTACAGAGCACGAGATAAAATCCTCTAAAGTGAACACACTGTACTGCTTAAAATAAGCTCTCACAGCCAGGGGAGGTATGGCTATTACTGCATGCACAGAAACAAAGATGATTTAACTGCTAAATGGCAGAGAATTGAGCAGTGAGACTGAAGGGGTATGATCTATACATCAAAACGGCTTAGTTAAGCTAAAGTTGTTTTGGTGCTTTGAGTATTCTTTTAAGTAATAGCTTCTGTGCATGTTCCTATTGTATAAGCTTACTCACAGAAAGCTAAGACTGAGATTATACTCATAATAACATATTGCAGTGAGAAAAAAAAAGAAAAGCTGCAGACACTGAGGGACGAAGACAGGTAGTGTGCAGATGAAAGATGACGTGGCTGGTGAGCTTATATATTCAAATGGCTATTGGAATAATACTAAAGAGCCTCCATTTTGTTTAAATGCACATGGGGATTTAGGCCAGAGCGCAGGTAACGTTCTCTTTGTTTTTACTATGTATTTTGAGCTGTTGGATACTAAGCTACTGCTGCTGTAAGCGCGGTGCTTTATCTTTGTGTTTGTATATGAATTTTGTATCACACAGCTATGTTACATTGCTGCCAGGCTCCCCACGTTTGTCTTATTAAGACTTTATAAGTATGTAGGGGCAGCACCCCTTCCTGTCTCATTAGAGAAATTTGCCTTTTAGCTGATTTTATAGCCCTATTCAGGGTAAAGTATGTAGGGGTTTATAAAACACCCCTTCATGTCTCATTAGAGACGTTTAAACTTTGTCTGATACCAGCAAAGTTTATTGAATGTGTAGAAGCCCTATAAAGGGTTAAATGTTAAAGGGTTTATAAAATACCCCTTTCTGTCTCACTTTGTCTGATATCAGGAAAGCTTATTGTATGTGTAGAAGCCCTATAAAGGGTTAAATGTTAAAGGGTTTATAAAATACCCCTTCCTGTCTCACTGGAGATTCTTGGCTGATATCAGCATATCTAATGGCTAGTGTAGGAACTCGCCTATTGAGGCTTGCCTTGACGTGGCTGGTGAGCTTATATATTCAAATGGCCATTGGAATAATACTAAAGAGCCTCCATTTTGTTTAAATGCACATGGGGATTTAGGCCAGAGCCCAGGTAACGTTCTCTTTGTTTTTACTATGCAGATGAAAGATACTAATTATTTTTTTGTGGAAAAATGTTAATTAAAAATACATAAATAAGTGAACAACAAACAGTTTCATTTGTCTCATTCTTGTGTTTCTTTAATATGTGTACCCGAGACTCCCCCCCCATATATAATTGAATTATGTGCATCAATGAATCTCTTTATAATTCTTTTTTTTCCCCATATAGTCAACTTCTGTGCCGTATCCTTCATGCATGTAACATTTGAAAACTTACAAATATTTGTTGTAGAGACAAAGATGAAGCAGAATAATGTAACTTTTCCTATACATTGTATACATGTGTTTATACATGAAGCTTCAAAAAAGTATAAAGTATCTATTATCGATAAAATTTTACATAGTAAAAAATAACTGTTTTTTGTAGGAATGTATAAAAAGAGTGACATTCATGATGAGGTCACCCACGGGTATACCACTTATGTCCCTTTACACACATCAATTTGTACATAAAATGTTGGTATTTAACAGTGTATAATTCATTTCAGATTTCAGTCAGAACCATATACCCACCCATTTATATGGTACAATGGGTACATGTTGAACTTATGCATTTTTTCTTTGATGCACAAGGGTTAAGCATTTAGAGACAGAATTAAGCAGCGTGAAGTAGTTCAAACAAGATAGCTATGTAAACACACGTGAGCAATTGTTTTAAGTAAATGGAACATTCTCTCAACTTTAATACAAGGTCAGGAGTGGAGGTCAGAAAAACAGGATGCCTGTCTATCCATGTGGGGGAGAATTGATGCTTTTCCATTCAGTATACTCTACCAATCTTTTAATACTATCTTATATGTTAAAGTATCAACAGGAAAAAAACATCCTTGCCACATTTGTTAGCAAGTTAGGTATACTTACCTGAAAATATCTCTTGTGGACGCAGCCATGTTCTTTATTCAGCTCCTGGCACTTTGTTCGCCAGGAGCCATATATCCTTGCGCATGAGCAACATTACAACACAGAGGTCTATGGAAGATCTTGGCATTCTCTACACACCATCTTGCATGATGGGCAATTATATGCCCATTATCCACTTCTGTCACTAGCTGCATATATGGGAATTGACAAAAATTAACAGAGGAAGCTCCGCCTTCTGTCATCCTAGAGTTTGCCTTTAACCCCTTAAGGACACATGACATGTGTGACATGTCATAATTCCCTTTTATTCCAGAAGTTTGGTCCTTAAGGGGTTAAGACAAAAGAGTCCCTTACTTTGTTCTAAGATATCCTTTGATTGTGTTGGAATTTTCAAGATTCAGGTTTTGTCAGAATCCCTACTGGAACAGATTTTTAAATGCTTAGATCTTGCAATGTGTGTGTCTTGATGACATGGTTGGGTACTATTGATCTAGATGCATTGGTAGAGCGTTGCTTCCAAGCATTATCAGGAGGTGGACCAGTCTTTTTAATTTCATGTAGATCTTCAAATAAAACAATGTTTTAAGTAAAGGGACATGCATCACTTTGAAACAAGTGTCTCATTCATAACCTTTAGCTTTGAATGGGGCAGTTGTCCCACTCTGTAGGCTGAAATAAATGTGATTTTTATTTCATGGTTCTGCTTCTTCTTTCTTATGCCTTCCACACCCACTCTAGGTGGGTGTCCTTTCCCTAGGAATGCAGAGCAGGCTCAAGTGTTGGGTTTCTAGCTCTGGCACAATGATGCCCTGTTTCTTTCATTAATAGATTGGTCTGATACTGACATGTGTGAGTAAGCAAGAGCGGGAATGCTGAAAATACCTAGCCCTAGTGTGCTCAATGACGCAATCTGACCAAGTTTATTGTACATTTACAAACATCTTTCACATACTTTTCAATGTTTTTCTTCCTTTATTTTGGTTTGTATATTTGTTTAAAAGTGTTTGTGTGTTGGTTTAAAAAAATTAAACATTTCAAGTGATGTATGTCCCTTTTAATAAGGTTTGTATTTCAGAACGTAAAAGAAAATCCCAGTGGAGAAAAATATCTCCGATCCTAGTTAAAGAGCATTTGTTTTTAGGGTCGATCCATCAACGGAACACAAACTTTAAACTCTGCATGACAATTCTGTGCAACATATATGTACTCTGAATAATACACTACTCACCAGGACAAGTTTGTCACCATCAACTTCTCTAACTAAAATACTTTCTTTACCATCCCATTTCTGAACGTGCTTCAGTTTGCCATCTTCCAACGTCACGAGGGACTGAAAAAAAAAAAGTTGGTTTTATTCTATCGCTAGTAGTTTAAAAAAAATTAAGGACAATTAACCTATTATTCCATTATTAATATAATTTTGTCCAGGGATCTATGCCAAGTAACATCTAATCATTATTTATCAATATTAACACTGGGAGCTGATAGGAAAATTAAACATAATTTCACTGTATGAAACAAGTTCATGTCAGGTCAGTGAGAATTAAAAATAAGGTAGACCATTTTTAACATTCTTTCCATCAGAAGTTACTTGAGCCCCGAAAAAAAAAAAATTAGATTTCCAAATACAAAACTGTGAGCCAACCAACCAAATTTTCAGCTTCTACCACTCCTATGCAAAATAGTTTCCATTCCAAAACCTCAGCAGTATCCATCTCTGCGTATTGCTGCCAGGTCCTGATGTCATGAGATAAATCTGTCCAGGCAAAATATATCTTCCCTACTGTGCTCACATTCTGATGTGATTTTATTGCTGAGGTGTAGAATATTTCTCATATGAAGTGCAGACAACACCTTCTACCAAAAACCAAAATGATGAATTCTAACAAAGTTTTCATTTTAAGTTCCGACAGTTTGCACTTTAGTAAAAAAACAAAAACAAAAAAAAAAAAAAACGGTTTGTAAATGTAGTAGTCATTAACTGCCTGTTTAAACCAGTGCAGCTGTAAATGTTCTAAAACTGCCACCTAACAACTAAGAGGAAAAGATTAAATGAAAGAAAAGGTTCAGCAGAGATTCAGAGATGCCTGTTTTTTTCCTGTTCGATTTGCATACAGATTTAAGACAGGATTTTGAAAAAAAAAAAAAAAACACACTTTTAGTACAAATTACTAGATTGTGTTGGCACTCTCTACAGGATGGTGCAGGTATTAAAGGTTACTCCCAAAGAAACCTCAATGTATATACAAAATAAAATGGGTACTAATACCGCACTCAGACACAATAATTGTGTCTAATAAAGAAATACATTTTTTATATATTCAAAAGTTTGCCAAATGTATTCAGTGTATATATTTTTTTGTATGAAAACCGTACAAAAAGTAAAGAATTTATATAATGATAATAATAGAACCACGAAAAGAGATTGACATTTAATACCAGATATGATTCTGACACTCTGCATCTATTTTATACATCTCCTATATACATATCTACAGTGATCTAAATAATGCAAAATCAGTTCTGTGCATCCACCAAATATAGATGAATTGTATGATCATGGGACTCCTGCTCAAAAATGAAAAAAGGTGGTAAATGTTTGGCAGTCTGTACAGACAAAATAGTATATGTTATTTCAATCTTTAGGAAAAAAGTGCCAAAAATAATAGAAAATATAAAAACATAAAAAATGGAAACAAAGGGAAAAAATAGAAAAAAGTACAAAAAGACAGAAAAGAAGAAAAAAAAAACAAGTGAAAAATGAATATAACAATCTTTCAAAATAGGAAAGAATCTCAGTAAACAAAAAAATGGATGGATCTCACCCCAGTCCTATACAGGAGGCTGGAATTATATTATGTTGGTCAGAGTAGATAGTGGGTAGAGCCGAATTTGAAGCAGCTATCCCTCTCCACTGTAGCAGGAAGCAGTCTCCAGGCAGTCGATGTAAATCAGCAGATAGTGCCAGGTGCCATCCGGTTCTACATAATAGTGGAGTCTGGGCTCTATGTAATTCAGAAGCTAGTGCCAGTTGCCGTCAGAATCTGTATAATTGTAGAATCTGGGCTGCGCACTCGGGACTGTCCCTTCGAAGACCTCCACTATTATACAGAACCGGATGGCACCTGGCACTATCTTCTGAATTACACAGACTGCCTGGAGACTCCTTCCTGCTAGAGTGGAGAATGATAGCTGCTTCAATTTTGGCTCTACCCACTATCTTCTCTGACCAACATAATATAATTCCAACCTTTGTTTTCTGTTTTACACATATAGCAACTGAGTTGTACAACAAAATTAAAATTGTACAACTACATAAATATAATATTTATGCTAAGCTTTTATTATCTATTTGATTGTGTTAGTTTACAGCTGCTAAAAAATAAAGCTCATAAAATAAATTGATTTGGCTCCTAAATGTTTCATAACTTGATTACACAGGTTTCTTTTAAATAGGAAGTAATCTTTTTCTTCTATGTAGATCAGTGAACTCAATAATGTTTTTCTTCATTTATCAGCCTTTTTTAAGATACACAAATTGATTGGTTAGATTGTTTAGTTGCAGACAACCTACATTTAATAGCCATACAATGAACTACAGTAAATGGGCATTTGACCCCCGTTGGAAATCAGCCATAAAAATGCTGCGAGCTCTCCTTTTTCATCACAAAAAAAGAGATAGTCCCACCCACACATGCTGTCCACAATGTGATATTTCATATGCCCGGATTTGAGGGATTTCTGAATGAGAAAGGGGAGGATGTTGGTCATAAACATTAGTCACACATGGACATAATGTTTTTAGACGGAGAATGCCAAAAAATAATACAAACCCAAAGGGACACTATAGTCACCAAAACAACTTTAGCTTAATGAAGCACTCACACTGTTCAATTCTCTCATTAAGTCTCAGTTAAATCACTTTTGTTTCTGTCCATGCAGTCCTAGATATACTTACCATGGCTGTGACTCAAACACAGCCTGCATGACAAAAATTGTTTCATTTTCAATCAGATTTTAACTTGCTTGAGATGTTTTTATTTCCTGCTCTGTAATTCAAGCTTTAAGCACACACACAAGGCACCTGCAAGCTCTAGAAGGCTATTAACAGAGCAGGAGATAAAGAGACTGTGCAATAAAGGACATTTATACATTAGATCTCTCTTTAGAGGAAATGTTTAGGAAGGCAGTGCAAGTCACATGCAAGGAGGTGGGACTAGAGCTATATAAACAGTGAATTAACTCCTAAATAGCAGAGAATTGAGCATGGAGACTGCAGGGGCACAATCTATACACCAAAACTGCTTCATTAAGCTAAAGTTGTATTGTGTCCATAGTGTCCCTTTAATATATTGCACATGCTAGCATTTTCCACATCAATATATAAATGAAATTTACGAAAGCCCCTTAAAGTGACTCTAAAGTGTACCTCTGGTCAACAGGAAAACACAGAAACAATTCTAAAATGCAGAAGGGAGGGGAATAATAAAAAGGTCTCACCTTGCATTTTCTATCATCTGCAGTGGTTTCATCGAATTCTTCATCCAGTTTGAATTTGAGCTCTGTGTTCTTGAAGGTACTTTGTGTCTGCACCACAATTAGGTCCCCTTCCTTGGAAATTATAGTTGTGGGTTTGGTGACATTTGCAATTTGCCTGGTGGCAAATCCCACACCTAAACACAGAGCACATATTTAAGATGAACAGCCAGTTCATACAATGAAAAGCTTAAACTCACCGTGTTCTCTATTTCCCAGCACCCATTTCCAATTTGTATTCCTAAAGCTATGGTGTCCTGGACCATCTGAAATTTCTGCGGAAGTGTCTCTAGGGCCTTGGCATTTAAATATTGCAATATAAACATTACCCTTCCTGCAGAATAGTAGTATTTTACATTGCAGGGTTAAAACAAAGGGGACTTTGTTGACATTACATGTCTGGGTGCATAGAGTCCCTTTAAAAAGCAATGTATGTTTCTACCTTGTAACATTACTGTTGTCGGCTTGAAAAAAAAAATGCCTATTATTGTGATTTTATTTATCATCAAACATGCAAGAAAGAAAACATACTAATTGCACTATTGGTTAAATATTTTGTTATACCTAATTATCTTAGATATAATTTTGCTTTATCGCCTTTGTTACAGTGATAGTGACATTATTAGGATTTCTAAGCTTATTCATTTAATTGTGTATTATTGGGAATCCAAAGTGAATTTAAACTTAGTCCAATGTTGCCAAATTGGAAAAAAAAAATAAAAAAAAAATCAACAAGTCAGCTGTTTTTAGCTTGGCTGAAAATTTTACATTTGCTTGAATTTGCTTTCAGCAATTCACGCTTTAGTAAATAACCCAGTAAGTTAAAATACCTTCGCATAAGTACAATAATATCAGTGACATATTTAACAGACTAGTTCTAGGACTAAAATGTACTAATGCCAGTGACATGGTCATGGGATCAGTACCTTCTGGGATTAAGGTGTACTATAACTATAGTCTTAAATAGTAACTATATTCTTAAGAAAACAAAAAAAAAAACCCAGAATTTATAAATGGCTAGACTCCCCAAACCACGAGAAAGTAAGAAAAATGGTTAAACTGTGCAAAGGTACGTAGATTCCATTAGACCTCATCATCTATGTCATGACCTTGTTCACAATGTCAAAAGACCGATGAAATTAATGTTATCACAGCTAGTACATGTGACTGCTGGCAACGCTTTATCCTACATTCCTGGTATGAAGGATATGTCAACTGAAAGCACAGTTACGTACATGCATGTTCAAAATGCTAATGTACAGATTCAGTGACAAAACAAAATAATAAAAATAAAAAAGTGTAAAAGCAGTTAAATCTTCCTGAACTATGAAGGGGTTAATATCTTGAGCTTTGCTTGTATATATAATTAGCTAGACTCCGATAACAAAGGATGTTTTGAGCAGGAGTTTTATTTTACATACTGTGGCTTACCATACTATTAAAAGGCTATACTTGATAATATAAGTCATTAGACATAGAAGATAAATACATTTAATATGTATATTAGTGGATTTTAAAACTGGAGCCGAGACCTAAAACCTAACCCCCATGCTATGTCAGTGGGTCTCCACACTCCACTGGTTGTAACAGGCAATCATACCAATTAGGCCTGAGGCAACTGAAAGCTATAAACAGAAGCTGTAGTGACCTTGCTGCCCTCAGTAGTGTTGCTAGACAGCCATGTTTCTGTGAGTGAATAGCTAATATTCTGCAGTTTTTTTAGGCAGAGCCTGAAAGTGCCTATGTAGAGTGTATGTTGAACCCATAAGCTCCAAGCATCTACTGTGAAATCTACAAACTGATCACAGAATGTATTCTGACATCCGAGCGGTTATTAATTGATTTCACTAATGCAGGGCTTTGCAAATCTGCTTGAAATCTAGGAGCCAGCTAAAATAGTTAGGAGCCAGATTTTTAAACGTCAAAAATACAGTTCTTAAAAGGGACACTATAGTCACCAGAACCACTACAGCTTAAAGGGACACTATAGTCACCTGAACAACTTTAGCTCAATGAAGCAGTTTTGGTGTATAGAACATGCCCCTGCAGCCTCACTGCTCAATCCTCTGCCATTTAGGAGTCACACCTCTCTGCATGTGACTTGCACAGCCTTCCATAAACACTTCCTGTAAAGAGAGCACTATTTAGGCTTTCTTAATTGCAAGTTCTGTTTAATTAAGATTTTCTTATCCCCTGCTATGTTGATAGCGTGCTAGACCCTGCAAGAGCCTCCTGTATGTGATTAAAGTTCAATTTAGAGATTGAGATACAATTATTTAAGGTAAATTACATCTGTTTGAAAGTGAAACCAGTTTTTGTTTCATGCAGGCTCTGTCAATCATAGCCAGGGAAGGTGTGGCTAGGGCTGCATAAACAGAAATAAAGTGATTTAACTCCTAAATGACAGTGAATTGAGCAGTGACATTGCAGAGGAATGATCTATACACTAAAACTGCTTTATTTAGCTAAAGTAATTTAGGTGACTATAGTGTTCCTTTAATGTAGTTGTTTTGAAGTCTATATACTGTCCCTGCAAGCTTTTCAATGTAAACACTGACTTTTCAGATTAAAAAGTCAGTGTTTACATTAAACCCTACCTTTAGTCTGGGAGATCTATCAAAGTATTGCTGACATGTCTCTGTTTCATTTTTGGCGCTATTCATTAAAGCTATCAGGTTTTTTTCATGTTACTTTATTTGTGCCCTGTCTTTTTTTACTATGCACCAACATAAAAGATTTATAAATATTTCTGCTACTTTTCTAGTCAGAAAAGTGTTGGAATGTTTCTGTATAAATTTGGTGGTCTTCTGAAATGGAAATTTCTGTCAAAACCACTTTTCTTAACACTGATAAATATTAATGAGTGAGAATGCTGTCAAATATTTTACAAAAAAAAGTCACTGTCAAATATTTTACAAAAAAAAGAATAAAATTGAAACAGAATATCATGGTGCCCTATGAAGGAACTTTAACATTTCTAAATAAAATAAATTTTTTGGAAATTAAAAAAATGCCATCGAAATGTACCCCCCCCCCCCAAAAAAAAAGTTACTACTTTGTCTCATGGACAAGCCTGAGGTTGACAAAGTGGACAAAACATGAAGCACCACTATCGATTTTTCACAAGTGATGGCTTAAAGATTCAGGCATTGATGTATGGAGATTCCAAGTGTCTCGCGGGGTTCTCCACAGACCTAAGTGCTATACTCTCCCCTGTCTGCTCTGGTTCTGAATAATCACAAAAGAAAACAGTATATTACATAGTATATAATATCTCTTTGGTCTTTTGATATTTTATTTAAGGGGTTACTCCAAGCACCTTGACCACTTTAGTGATTTTAAGTGGTCATGGTGCCTGGAGTCTGCATGTGCAATGGTTTGCTATCAAAGGCTGCACATACAGAATTTAACCTCTATGCTGGCAGAGGTGTAACTCCACTTCATGCATCATCATTTGGTGTAGAGTCAGCCCAGAAACTAGAGTTCTAGACTCTCAATTCTGTGCATATTGGGTATCTGGCAGCAGGCATCTGATAGTGGCAAAAACCTCCACCCTGCCTTGCCACCGACGTCCTCCCCTGGCAGTGAATGAGAATGACGTCAGTGGAGGAGAACTTGAATAATTGTAACATACCAGATCAAGATGTTACATCTCCCACAATTCACAGGTAAAATTGCCACTCCAGCATATTCAGATTGTTTACCCCATTTAGTTGACAATCCACTCCCTTGCCACAAAATGACTTTCAATCCAATTGTTTATGAATAAAAAAAATTTGCCAGTTCTGATAACCAATCCATTACTGCACAATCCATAAAATCCACCACGTCCTCCCTTTAGCTAATCCTCTCCCAGCTGCTAGGAGGAGTATCATCAGTAAAAGAGGAGCATGCTCTGGTGAGAAATTGGCCTCCGCACTGTAAAAGAGATAAGTTTATGTTTTGTTTTTTTTACAAAATGTATTTAAGGTTTGGTGGGGGGAACAAGATGAAGGTAGACAGCTTGGGAGTTGGAGGCAGTTTGCACAGGTGAGTAAAAGACAGTGGCCTATTGACTGCAAATAAATCACTGCTATATACAGCTCATACATGAATGACTGCAATTATATTTATCAAGGAACAGCCAGGGAAGGGAAATAATGGTCAGTAGACAAGAGATTTCATACACTGGATGCAATAATTCAGCTTTTGAATGCAAGTTTGATTTTAGTAACATGTTATGCTGCAACTAAAATCAGCTGTGGATCATGTAAAATCAGCTGTGGATCATGTAAATTATAAATATACAATAAATACACATTGCATTTCTTATGGAGATATAGAATGCAATGTTAAAGACACACTACAACCATTTTTGCATAGGTTACTGTGTAAGACCCATCAATTTGCTTCTTTGTCTGCATAGAAACAGCCTAGGGCAGTGTGAGTTGTTGGGTGTTGTTAACCTTGTCAACGGTTACATTTTGAAAGAAAAAAAAGATCAGGCTGGTACAGAAAACTGGGTTATTCACAAAAGTGTGGATTGTTGTAAATTTCAGATTTTAAGTGACAATATCTGACCTGAAAAGAGAGCCATGGAGGTTTTGACCAATTTACAGCACAATTTCAAATTTACTTGAACACTCCAAAACACCCATACACAAAGCACCGTGGGGTTAAGGTAATTTGCACTGGTCACTGAACTAATGCCTGGAAATTATGTAAGCTCACTCCCTGCTTTAAATAGTACAGGAAGTTTCAATGGGTCATATTATTCCTAAATTGTTGCAGTGCAAATAATGAACACGATTGCTATAGCAATTTAAATATCTGTATTTTAGAAATATATGATTTCACTGTATTTACTGTATGTGAGCATTATGTTCAAATGCAGATATTCTTTCTACATGTTGTTGCAATTTTTAATGAGCTAAATGACTAATGCCTAAAATGTCTTTTTGAATACCTATTAGTGACATATTTGACCATTTTTATTTATTTTGTTACATCTAATGTATATGAGAAAAATAGCATTTTTTATTTTATACTAACTAGTAATGCATTTCAGACCCTGTGCAAAACATTGTAAAATAAAGGACACAGTATACTGACTAAAGCTTTTAATTTCCTAAATAGTTTTATTAAGACTGAATGCATACGTGAAAAATAATAAATGTGCAAATTGGATTTTTTTTTTTAATTTGTCTGCAAAGCAATCTACACAGAAAATACTAAACTATGACATATGTATATGCTACCTATACATCCCTTCAAATAAATGTTATGTTAGTATTTTTTTCCCCAGTCAAAAAAGTACCTGGTTGTGCACGGGTTAAACATCTACTGAATATTTAGATAGTTAAATTTGTTATTTGAATACCCCAGATGAGAAGCCTTGTTTGTGACAATATTTTTGTCCAAGTAATTTTCTTTAATAAAGGCAGTACAATGCACAGATTACAATAAATCATTATAGATTAGTTTTCTTCTACTCAAAAGTGTCATTGCATTGTTGCATTCATCCTATATTATATAATAATAATAACATAATAATAATTCGTCCTCTCCTTATCCAGATACCCCTCCTCCTCTCTTTCTCCATGTGCATTTCCCAGCCTCCACCCCGATCTATGTTACGCCAATATATCCATCATATGCACTCTCAGCCCCCACCCCTGATCCAAACACCCTAATTCACCATGCACGTTTACAGCTCCTAACGTATTCCCAGCCCCCACTCCTCATCCAGACACGCTAATTCACTCATATGCACTGCAAGCCCCCACTCCTCATCCAGACACGCTAATTCACTCATATGCACTGCAAGCCCCCACTCCTCATCCAGACACCTTAAATCACCCATGTACATTCACAGCCCCCATGATTGAACCAAATACCCTTATTCACTCATATGCATTTTCAGCTTCTACTTCAGATACGCACACCCTATTTCACCTATTTTCATTCCCAGCCTCAAACCCTGATCCAGACGCACTAATTCATCTAAAATGAAATCACCAACATCTCCATCTATTAAATATACCCGCCATGCACATGATCACGGCCCTTCCCCGACTGACCCACTGGATCTTAATTTACCCACCCCTTACAAACCACAGACCACCTCATCTTAATTTTCCCATCTTTCCATGACAACAGACCAACTCATCTTAATTCACTCACCCTTTAACAACCGCATACCACCTCATCTTAATATACCCATCCTTTAACAACCGCATACCACCTCATCTTAATTTATCCATCCTTTACAACCACAGACCACCTCATCTTAATTTACCCAGTTTTCGATAACCACATGGTGATCTTCTCACTGAGTACCTATATAGCTAACATAGCATTCCATATGTCTGTAACTCTTGTTCCATGTTACAGTCTGTCTATGTAACGCCTTCTCCCGATCTCTTAACACATTATATAATAGCGTTACTATATTGTATAACCGGAAACATACCAATAGCTTTCATGTACTCGTCAAATTGCTTGCTATCCACAAGCTTCCAGGTTCCTACAAAGCAGTCCACCATGGTTACAGAAAGAGTGAACGAGCAGCTGCCGACAGAGCTAAGCGATGCCGTCTCCTGGCTTTATATATCAGTATATGTAGAGTCCTCGCTATGATCACATGGGCAATGCTGTCTGCGGTCACACAGCTCCTCCCAGGCAGACACACGATATGCTCCATTTACAATTCTTCAACATTGGACACATAGCTACTGTACGTATGTCTTTTATTGACTTTACTGCTGAATGCAGCATTAGAGAGAGACTCCCATTGAAAAAGAGAAACGTGGGTCTTTTCTAATGTATGCAATTTAATTAGTGTACAATCAGAAATTTGCACGTTTCTTTGTCCAATTTTTTTAAAAATATTTGAAACCAACAAGCAAATTACAAAAAATAAAATGAAAATGTAGCGTGGATGATGCAGGGTAAACTCCCCACATTGGATGTGAATGCTACACAGCTATATCTGAAAGCAGTGGAACTTCCCTTAGCAAACACTTATGGGAGAACGTTCTGTGACGCAGTCACCATGGACAGCAATAGAATGCCGCAAATGACTGTTCCACTTTAGATCTGGCAAGGGAATTTTATGGCAAGACAGGAGGCTTCATATTTGCTTATCTTTCTTCACTGAAACCTCCAGCAGCAAATAAACAGTTAACAAAAGATAAATAAAAATCAACCAATCAGAGAGCATGACAGTAGTATGTATTGTGATCAGGATCCTCCCAACTCCTCTTTCTTTGCTGCTTGCCTCCCCAGGTGAGTTTATTCTAATTATAGTCTCCTACATTTTGACTTTTAGTCATATATGATCTATTTGTGTTCTTATATTTTATTATATTATATTATATTTGTTTTTCCTTATACACCTTCAACTAACTACCTATAAGTACTTGTTAAATTATTATCCAGACACTTTTACTGTTTGGCAGTTATACTGCTCCCCTATCCTCTGCTGTGCTCTGGCACTCTACATATTGTGCCTGTTCCCCCCCCCCCCCCCCCCCCCCCGGAGCTCTACTGCCGCCGTGCTAGTCAGCAGCGGCATTTTTTACACTCATTCCAGGCTTAACCCCTGCAGCTATCACATTAGGCTGTCAGAAGTCCAACCAGCCCATGTGTACGCTTCATTTTGTGAGGCGAAGGCTTTTCCCGCCCTTTATTGTTTGCGGCGGCCATCTTACGCTCGTGCTGCACTTTCCTGCCTTTTTGCTATTTGTAAAGTGCAGAATACTACAGGACGGTTGCAAGCTACACACCTTTGGAACTTTGCTCTGTAATGGCCTGAATAGCACTCCATACCCCTTACCAACAAACATAGAAATACTGTACTCTTCTATCTTTAAGGCACTGAGGTAGTGCAATTTTTCTCGGTGGTCCATGTGAGGTGAACTACTATGTTGGTTTGCCATAAGACCCAGGACTACTACCGGACTGAGATCTACAGCCATCCCGATAAAGTTCCTCAACGAAAGGCCTCCATTAAGCTACAACCAGTGATCCAAGACAGGCCGGAATTACAATTAAAGAATTGCTAAGGTGAATATTTCTTTCCATCCCCTGGAGAAAGGTGCTTGTTCTGAACGGACTCCCCGAAACGGTGGAGGTCACTGGTCTTTCTTTGTGTACTGCCGACCAGTGGTGGTGGTGTTCCGTTCAGACTGCGCTCGCATGACAATACAACAGGCTGCAAGCTCCAGCTAGCATATCCACTGCTGAGAAGAAAACTGAAATCCGGGTGTGAGCATGTTTTACTGTGCAGTGTTTCGAGGCACCAGGCCTGCAATACCTGAAATGTCTTTATAGAATTGGGCCGAACATCTATGGACGCGGGGGGGAGGGGGGGAGGGGAGTGGAGTGGGGGGATGCGGAGTCTCCCTGTGTTTCAGTTGGGGAGCTCGGCAGTCTCTGCGGAGCCTGATGGGGACTAAGTCGGATGCCCACCAAGATAGGTAATTGTGGTAGCAGCTAGACACAGGAGCCCCGAAAGGGGCTACCTGGCTTTGGGGCTGAGTTACCAAACTTTTTGTTCATATTTTTCTTTAATACGTTCAAGTTCTTGTTTTATGTTCTGACTACTGTCAGGTTAAAATTAATACGTGTTGAACACCCTAGCACCGGGTGATGACAAATGTTGTGTATATACCTAAACGATCTGCCTGTGCGGAGTGGGCCCTGGCGACACACAAGAGCGGCAGGGCATATCTGTGCTCCCCATAGGCGCTAAGGAGACCTACTCGGCACAGCCGAATCCCACAAAGGTTAGCCGGAGGGCGACCAACTCTAGTCCCTTAGAGACTAGTTTCCCCTTATGCTAATATTCATTCTTTCTTGCTCTTTTCTTCCTTCCTACTTTTATGCCCTTTCCCTCCCCCTTGATGAGAACATCACTATATTTCATGTGTATTTTTGGGAAGAAATGTTTGGGGTATCTGTTGTATTGCTTAACCTACACAACTGAATATGCGATTGGTCTCCCATAATGTTAAGGGGCTGAAAGCTTCACTTAAAAGACATGCTCTGTACAGAGAGATTAAGACACTAAAAGGGGACATTATTTGCCTCCAAGAAACACATTTTAGAAAGAATTACCCTTATCACTTCCAGGTTACTCAATTCCCACACCAATATCATGCCACCTCTAACACCAGTTTTAAAGGGGTATCCATACTGAGACAGAGAGAATGTAGATGGATCTACAAACTTAAGACACTTCAACCCCAGGGACTCAATGAGGGATTTTCTTTTGCCCCATTTATATACTAGATCCAATACATCGGTATGTGTCTCCTGTCGTGACCACCCCTGTATTTACCTGGATCATATAATATTAATTTACTTCTCTTTATTTTATATTCTTGGACTGATTATGACAATTCCCGCTATTCTTCAAACTTACTTTATCTGGATTTGAAAACCAATGCCTGCTCCTTGTCGAGCGATCAGGTAAGTTTTTATTTCATATACATTTCCATGTATTCTTAGTGCTATATATTTTCTTTATTGCCAAACGAACACTATACAATTCTGTGGCTGTCCACCACATATGAAATTGATTTATTATTTAATTCATACAGGTGACCCCTGTATTTTTAATTTGTTTGAGCCTTACAATTGGGTGACCCCCTGTTTATATATATCTAGACTCCCTAAACAGGAATATATTTTGTGGGTGTACCCCACTGCATCAATTTGACTGTTCAATCCACTTTATTACACCAATATTTGTGGGTGATCCCCACCTATGCTATACAAGTGATGTGGATGACCCCACTTTCCTTAACCCCTTGAGGACCGATGACGGTTCAGGACCGTCATCGGAAACATCCCCTTGAGGACCGATGACGGCCCTGAACCGTCATAATAGTCTTGGGGAACTTACCTGATCGCCGTCGTTCCACTGGCGGCGATCAGTGTTTCTTCCAGTCTGGGGGGACTGCCTGTCTGCCCAGACAGATTAGGACCCCGCGGCCACTTGGTCGCTTGATCACATGGCCGCAATAGGTGCCTGTGTATCTGCCTGCAAGGGGACTGTCTGTGCTGACAGGCAGTCTCCCTGCAAGTGGAAAATCAGAAATAAAGTAAAAAAAAATCAGTGTAAAAATAAATAAATATATATATATTATATAAATGTATTATGTCTATTTATAATATGTATATCTATCATATATATATAATGTCATACTAAGTGTATTTTTTATATTTATATATACATATATTAATATATAAATACACTTATATTTATACACACGTATATATGTAATATATATATATAATAACTATATATATACATTATTATAAGATATAAATAGTATGTAAATAAAAATAAATGTAAAAATAATTTTTATCAATTAAAAAAAATTATATATGTATTTTGATATTAATATATATATATATATTTATATAAAAATACACTTAGAATGAAATGATATATATATCTATGTATAAATAAATAAATAAAAATAATCCGAAATATACATATGTCCATATACATAATTATATAAATAATTTAATAAATATACATGTAGACTTCAAATATATAAATATGTATATATATTTAAATTCTACGTGCATATTTATGTAATATTTTAATTTTTTGTCGTCTGGGGCAGCCGCAGCTTTCTGGATCCGGAATGCAGAAAGTACTGTCACTGGTTCTGTGCTGCCTTTGATACCCATTGTGGTAAGTAGCCTCTGTATATGAGGCAACAGGTCTTCCCCGCCGATGCGTTCAGGGATGCCTCTGAGGCGGACATTCCTCCTCCTATGTCTTGCTTCCAGTGTCGTAACCAGGGCCGGCCTTAGGCATTTGGGCGCCCTGTGCAAAAAATCTTCACAGCGTCCCCCCTCCCCCACTCCTTACCCCTTCCCACACACCCTGTCACACACACACACACACACACACAGGCAGACAGCCACACACACACACAGGCAGACAGCCACACACAAACACACAGGCAGACAGCCAAACACACAGAGGCAAACAGTCAAACACACAGACAAACAGTCAAACACACACAGACAAACAGTCAAACACACACTGTCAGACAGCCACACACACACTGTCAGACAGCCACACACACACTGTCAGACAGCCACACACACACAGTCACACACAGACAGACACACACACACACACACTGGCAGACAGTCACACACACACACACACACGCAGACAGTCACACACACACACGCAGACAGTCACACACACACACACGCAGACAGTCACACACACACACGCGTAGACAGTCACACACACACGCGCAGACAGTCACACACACACGCGCATACAGTCTCACACACACACACACACACACACACAAACATAGGCAAACAGTCACACACACACAGGCAGACAGCCACACACACACACAGTCAGACAAACACACTCACAGACACACACTAACAGACAGACACACACTAACAGACACACACACACTAACATACACAGACACACACTAACATACACAGACACACACTAACATACACACACACACACACACACACACTAACAGACACACACACTCACCCACATTAACACATTTTTTTTTAAAATTTATTTAGACACCCCCCCCAGCCTCCTTACCTTTGGGAATGCTGGGGGGGGTCTCTTCCTCCCTGGTGGTCCAGTGGCTGCTGGGCTGGGCGGGCAGCGCTGGCGGGCGGCTGGCGAGGGAGCACTTCCTCTGAGCTGTTTGCTCAGCTCCCTCGCGCGCCGCAGAGTGAGGCTGGGAGACGGAATATGACGTCATATTCCGGCTCCCAGCCTCACTCTGCGGCGCGCGAGGGAGCTGAGCATACAGCTCAGAGGAAGTGCTCCCTCGCCAGCCGCACGCCAGCGCCGCCCGACCGCCCAGCAGCCATTTGCCTTGGGCATTTGGGGGCGGCTTTTTTTGCCGCCCCCTGGAAAATGCCGCCCAAGGCAAATGCCTTGTTAGCATTGCGGCTAACAGACATGCCATGTGAGCTATGCGGCCGCAGGGCGCCCCCTGCACCATGGCGCCCTGTGCGGCCGTACAGCTCGCACACCCCTAAGGCCGGCCCTGGTCGTAACGGTCCGGTTCAACTTTTGGACCTGTTATTAGACTTCCTTCGTTTGGGCTTGAGCGGTCTGCTGGGTCTGCTCCCTGTCGCCTACTTTGGCTTCCAGTGCTGTGACCCCCATCTCCTTTCGGTTTTCTCTGAGGTCCCTTTCGGTTTTCTCCCTCATCTCAGTCAGGAGGTCTCTGATGTCCCTCTTTGTCACTGGGGATGAGTCCTCTTCTGACTCCGAGTCTCATTAGTGGGCCTCCGCTGCCGGTGAGGTAAGGCTCTCCCTGTCATCATAGGAGCTCACTGAGGCCTCCTCCTTGCTGTGCGCCCCCGGAGCCATTTTGGTCTGAGCCCACAGTGCAGGCCTTTCAAATGAAAGCCGAATGTCAGCTAATTTAGACGTATCTGGCAGGTGTAATTTTTTTATTTTTTCGCCCCATTTGGTCTCTGGAGGGGGGGGGGGGGGTAGTGTGGTTTTGGTCTCTAGTAGGGAGCTGAATCGCTCTTTTGGGCCGGGTTTGTCCCGGGTTGGAACAGAGCTCAACATGCACACGTCTGGTCCGGTAGCTGGTCGGCCACGCCCCCGTACATAGTTATTTTAATACATTTATTATAGAATTACTGACCCTACAATCTCCGCTGAGCTTCGTGCTTAGCTCTACTCCGCTATAGCGGATTCTATTCCTAAGGCTATAGCAGCCTATCGTGAGCAACCTTTAAGTGTCTCACAAACTCCTGCTCATGCAGATTCTGATTCAGACAATTCTCATATGTCAGATCATGAGGAAGCCCTGCGCAAGCGCCCTTGGAAAGGGGACAGCGTGTTAGCGGGCAAAGGTAAAGCACCAGCTAAATCTGTCAAGTTATCTTTAGCACCACCTGTGTTACAAAATTTAGACCCTCTAGAGCAGTGGTGCCCAACTTTTTTTTAGTTGAGTACCCCCTGGCCGCCCATTTCCATAAATTGTACCCCTCATATTAGCAAAATATAATTGCTATTATTTCAAACGTATACATTTTTTTCTGCCTAAGCCTTCTCCTGCTCCCCTTCTGCCCAAGGCTCCCCCTGCTCATTTTTTGCCCCAGACTCTACTTGTTTCTCCTCTGCACCCGACTCGACCTGCTCCTCTTCTCCCCAGGCTCCCTCTGCTTCTCTTCTGCTCCAAGCTCCCCTTGATCCTCCTCTGCTCCTGGCTCCCTCTCTGCTCCAAGCTCCATCTCTGCTCCAGGTTCCCCTTGCTTCTCCTCTGGACCAGGTTCCCCCTGCTCCAAGATCCCCCTGCATCTTTTCTGCACCAGGCTCCCCCTGCTCATCTTCTGCCCCAAGGCTCTCCCTCCTTCCCCTCTGCACCAGGGTCCACCTGCCCCTCTTCTACCCCAGGCTCTCCCTCCTTCCCCTCTGCACCAGGGTCCACCTGCCCCTCTTCTACCCCAGGCTCCCCCGTTTTCTGCTCTGCACTAGGCTCCCCCTTCTCTTTTGCTCCCTGCTCCCTCTGCTTCTCCTTTGCTCCAAACTCCCCCTGTTCATCCTCTGCTCCAGACTCCCTCTTTGCTCCAGGCTACAACTTTGCTACAGGGACCCTTGCTTCTCCTCTGCACCAGGCCCCTCCTACTTCTCTTCTGCACCAGGCTCCCCCTCTCATCTTCTGCTTCTCCTCTTCTCCAAGCTCTCCTTGTTTCCCCTCTGCTCCTGGCTCCCTCTCTGCTCCAGGCTCCCTCTCTGCTCCAGGCTCCCTCTGCTTCTTCTCTGCTCCAGGCTCCCTCTGCTTCTCCTCTGCTCCAGGCTCCCACTCTGCTCCAGGCTCCCACTCTGCTCCAGGCTCCCACTCTGCTCCAGGGTCCCCTTGCTTCTCCTCTGCACAAGGCCCCTCCTGCTTCTCCTCTGCCCCAGGCTCCCCCTGCTTCTCCTTCTCATCTTCTGCCCCAGGCTCCCCCTGCTCATCCTCTGCCCCAGGCTCCCACTGTTTCTCCTCTGCACACGGCCCCCCCTGCTCATCTTCTACCCCAGGCTCCCCTGTTTCTCCTCTGCACCACGCACCCCCTTCTCCTCTTCTACCCCAGGACTAGCCTGCTCCTCTTCTGCTCCAGGCTCCACCTGCTTCTCCTCTGCTCCAAGCTCCCTCTGTTCCTCCTCTTCTCAATGCTCCCTCTCTGCTCCAGGCTCCCTCTCTTCCCCAGGGTCCGCTTGCTTCTCCTCTGTACCAAGCTCCCCTTGTTTTTCCTCTGCCCAGGCTCTCCCTGCTTCTCCTCTGCTCCAAGCTCCATCTATTACTCCTCTGCTCCAGACTCCCACTCTGCTCCAGGCTCCCCTTGCTTCTCCTCTGCACCAGGCCCCTCCTGCTTCTCTTCTCCACCAAGGTCCCTATGCTTCTCATCTGCCCCAGGCTCCCACTGCTCATCTTCTACCCCAGGCTCCCCTGTTTCTCCTCTGCACCATGCTCCCCCTTCTCCTCTTCTACCCCAGGACTAGCCTGCTCCTCCTGCTCCAGGCTCCACCTGCTTCGCCTCTGCTCCAAGC
The DNA here is from genome assembly GCF_036172605.1 of Pelobates fuscus. Lineage (NCBI taxonomy): Eukaryota > Metazoa > Chordata > Amphibia > Anura > Pelobatidae > Pelobates > Pelobates fuscus. The sequence continues at coordinate 207,497,515 of NC_086317.1, read as the reverse complement.
TCCCTCTGTTACTCCTCTGCTCCAGACTCCCACTCTGCTCCAGGCTCCCCTTGCTTCTCCTCTGCACCAGGCCCCTCCTGCTTCTCTTCTCCACCAAGGTCCCTATGCTTCTCATCTGCCCCAGGCTCCCCCTGCTCCTCTTCTTCCCCAGGCTCCCACTGCTCCTCTTCTTCTACAGGCTCCCCGCTCTTTGCCCAGTACTCTTCTGCCATAGGATCCTCCTGCTCCTCCTCTGCAACAAGCTCCCTCTCTGCTCCATGGTTCCCTTGCTCCTCTTCTGCACCAGGCACCCTCTGCTTCTACTCTGCTCCATGCTCCTCCTCTGCCCCAGGGTCCCACTGCTCATTTTCTGTACCAAGTTCCCCCTGTTTCTCATATGTCCTAGGCTCAACCTGTTCCTCCTCTTCCCCAGGCTCCACCTGCTCCATCTCTGCCCCAGGCTCTCCCTTCTCCTCCTCTGCCATAGGGTCCCCCTGCTCACTTTCTGTACCAAGCTCCTCTTGTTTTTCCTCTGCCCAGGCTCTCCCCGCTTCTTCTCTGCCCCAGACTTTCCCTGCTTCTCCTCTGCTCCAAGCTCCATCTGTTCCTCCTCTGCTCCAGGCTCTCCTTGCTTGCCCTCTGCACCAGGCCCCTCCTGCTTCTTATCTCCACCAGGTTCCCCCTGCTCCTCCTCTGCCTCAGGCTCCCCCTGTTCCTCTTCTGCCCCAGCCCCCCCTGCTCCTCTTCTTCTCCAGACTCCCCCTGCTCCTCTTCTTCCACAGGCTCCCCTTGCTCCTCTTCTGCCCCAGGCTCCCCCTGCTCCTCCTCTGCCTCAGACTCCCCATGTTCCTCTTCTGCCCCAGCCCCCCTGCTCCTCTTCTTCTCCAGACTCCCCCTGCTCCTTTTCTTCCACAGGCTCCCCTTGCTCCTATTCTGCCCCAGGCTACCCCTGCTCCTCCCCCACTACTCTTCTGTAACAGGATCCCCCTGCTCCTCCTCTGCACCAAGCTCCCTCTCTGCTCCATGGTTCCCTTACTCCTCCTCTGCACCATTCAACCCCCTGCTTCACCTCTGCACCAGGCACCCCCTGCTTCTGCTCTGCTCCAGGCTCCTCATCTGCCCCATGCTCCCCCTGCTCCATCTCTGCCCCAGGCTCTCCCTTCTCCTCCTCTGCCATAGGGTCCCCCTGCTCACTTTCTGTACCAAGCTCCTCTTGTTTTTCCTCTGCCCAGGCTCTCCCCGCTTCTTCTCTGCCCCAGACTTTCCCTGCTTCTCCTCTGCTCCAAGCTCCATCTGTTCCTCCTCTGCTCCAGGCTCTCCTTGCTTGCCCTCTGCACCAGGCCCCTCCTGCTTCTTATCTCCACCAGGTTCCCCCTGCTCCTCCTCTGCCTCAGGCTCCCCCTGTTCCTCTTCTGCCCCAGCCCCCCCTGCTCCTCTTCTTCTCCAGACTCCCCCTGCTCCTCTTCTTCCACAGGCTCCCCTTGCTCCTCTTATGCCCCAGGCTCCCCCTGCTCCTCCTCTGCCTCAGACTCCCCATGTTCCTCTTCTGCCCCAGCCCCCCTGCTCCTCTTCTTCTCCAGACTCCCCCTGCTCCTTTTCTTCCACAGGCTCCCCTTGCTCCTATTCTGCCCCAGGCTACCCCTGCTCCTCCCCCACTACTCTTCTGTAACAGGATCCCCCTGCTCCTCCTCTGCACCAAGCTCCCTCTCTGCTCCATGGTTCCCTTACTCCTCCTCTGCACCATTCAACCCCCTGCTTCACCTCTGCACCAGGCACCCCCTGCTTCTGCTCTGCTCCAGGCTCCTCATCTGCCCCATGCTCCCCCTGCTCCATCTCTGCCCCAGGCTCTCCCTACTCCTTATCTGCCCTAGGGTCCACCTGATCATTTTCTGTACCAAGCTCCCCTTGTTTTTCCTCTGCCCAGGCTCCCCTGTTACTCGTCTGCCCCAGCTTCTTGGCCTGCTTCTCCATGCTCCCACAGATAGACATGCAGACATACACTGATACACCTGCAGATACAGAGATACAAACACTGACACACATACAGATAAAGACACTGACATGCATGCGGATGCAGAGACACATATACAAACAATGACATAGATACAGATACAGACACACAAAATCATACAAAGATACAGATACAAACACTAACACAAAAACAAACACTGATACCCATGCAGATGCAGGCATACAGATACAAACACTGACATACATACAGATGTATTGACATACAGATCCAAACAATGACACTCTCACAGATACACATAAAAACACACACACATGCAGATACATAGATACACAGATACAAACACTGACGCATACAAATACAGACACAGAGATACAAACAGGGACACAGATACAGATACAGACACATAGATACAAACACAGACACACATGCAGAAGCACAGACTCACAGTTGCACAGACACACTGATACAAACACTGACACAGATACAGACACACAGAAGCAAACACTGACAGATACAAACACAGACATGCATGCAGAAGCACAGACACGTTAATACAAACACTGACACAGATACAGACACACAGAAGCAAAGACTGATACACATACAGGTGCAGACAGATACACACATACAGATACACTGACTGACACACATACAGATGTACAGACAGATAAAGCTCCGGGGCCTGACGGTATCCACCCACGAGTACTTAAAGAGCTAAGTGGGGAAATAAGTGAACCTCTGTATTTCATTTTTCAAGATTCTTTTGTTTCAGGTATTGTACCGGAGGATTGGAGAAAGGCAGATTTTGTTCCTATGTTTTAAAAGGGTTCAGAATCCGTGCCTGGAAATTATAGACCTGTGAGCTTAACTTCTGTGACTGGGAAATTATTTGAACGGCTATTAAGGGATAATATTCAGGAATTCATTGGGAAGAACTGTGTTATTAGCAATAATCAGCATGGTTTTATGAAACATAGGTCATGTCAAACTAAACTAATTGCATTCTACGAAGAAGTAAGTAGAAATATAGATCAGGGTGTTGCAGTGGATGTGATCTACTTGGATTTTGGGAAGGCATTTGATACGGTTCCTCACAATAGGTTGTCTTCAAACTAAAAGAAATTGGTCTAGATGAATATTCTTGTTCTTGGGTAGAACATTGGCTTAGAAATAGAGTATAACGAGTTGTCATAAATGGTAAATTTTCAAGCTGGACAAAAGTGGTAAGTGGTGTCCCTCAGGGTTCTGTTTTGGGACCGCTTCTATTTAACATATTTATAAATGATCTTGAAATGGGCATTGAAAGCCATGTATCAGTGTTTGCAGATGACACAAAACTTTGTAAAGTAGGGGGGCGGGGCCGAACCGCCGAGCTGGACGGTCGCACACGAGTTTAGCTCCTGCTACACATCCTCGATTATATAACCAAAACATGAAAAAATACCTAATAATAAACCACCAGCACGGGTGTTCAAAGCCACAGAGACACCGGATCCAGGGAGAGGCTGGCTATTGGTGCTACAGTCCCCTGGAAGCGAGGCCCTCGACGATCGAGTGGGGGCCTATGCCGGCGGTGAGAGGGACGGACGGCCGCTGCCCCTCTATCCTGCCTAATGGTGCCGAAATGGAAGCGGAGACCCGGGCGGATTCGGCCCTGTTCCCCCCCCTATGGACCGGTGGGGGTGATCCCGGTCCTCACCCAAAGGCTATGCATCCAGGGCCCAAAGATGGTGACACACTGCCCGAGCGCCTGACCGCCCCACCCAAGATGGCGGATTCCGTGTGTGCCCAGACCAGCGGAGGTAACTACTCCATAAGGGAGATCAGACCGACCAGCCAGGCCTCCAAAACCGAATACAGGGGGCAGGAAGAACATAGGCCCAGCATGCCAAGCACCACAGCCCCGCGAGCAACCTCCTACCCGCCCTCCCCACGAACTATACCTCGGATAGGCAACGGCGGAGGCCTACCCGGATCCATAATGGCTGCTGCACTGGCGCATACCGAACACCACTCACCCAAGTCAGCGACTGTCGGTCATACCACCAAACGAGGTACTCCCGCGACGGGGCTGACCACATACCCGCCCTACACGCAGCATAGAGCACAGCGGCCAGGACGAGGATCCCACAGGGCCCCCCAGCACTCAGACGCTCCGATCAGCTCCCAAGCGTCCTCCCTAATGGTCACTCATAGTCGGACATCCAAAGGGGGCACGCCTGGCTGGCTGGGGAGACAGCCGATGGGTCACCTACCAGAAGCACGAAGACACCCCTGGAGCGGCACTACCCGACCACCGACGGACACCGGCACCTGGTCACAACTTCATAGTAGAACGGGCATCGGATAAGCGCAGACCTGCGACCACAAACAAGACCTCGGGAACATTATTCATCCTAAGAACTCTGAATCAGCCAGGGTGATTTACCTACTACTCGTGGACTGTCATTTCTTTCCAGCGTGTTTAGCATCTAATCTTTCTGATATGATATATCGCTTAGCGTAAATACATGCTTACAATCACCTAACTCTTTAATGTACTAGTACCCAGAACGACCTATCACTTAACACTCTATGTATGCTCTCATGCACAAGTCATGCTCCCCGCATATGTTTCTTCTGTATCTGTCTCTCCATGACATGTGTAATATGCTACCATCTTAAACTCAAACGTGATCCTGCTCTACTGTTTGTACCTAGCATGTTTTATTACTATAAAAAAAAATGTGTGCATTTCCTCTAAATGCTGCTTGAATGTTAACAAATCTGTGTGCTCAAACTGTCTGATTATGCTGTTGTGGCATTATTAGCACGCTCATGTTATTTTTTCTGCACAGCAAAAACAAAGAATTAAAAAAAAAAAAAGAAAAAGCAATATATATATATATATATATATATAAATCATCTGGGGTGGCAAGACATAGCCCTACATAATACATGCGACAATATATGGCGCAATGACTTAAGGGGCTGGCATAGATTTTTTTTTTCCAGGGCTGCTTTGTATCCCCAGTCCGGCCCTGACCTTAACTCATGTCTTGATGACAAAAATCAGCTCACTATTTTGTTTTTCACACGTATGCCTAGCACAAATGCCGATTTAGACTTGTTGAGCGACAGTTATCTTGCTGCATTTTATTTAATTTCACGCTGACGACACAACTGTTTAACCAAGCTTGTTAAAATTATAAAAATGTGCAGACTCTCATGCCACTGTTATACCAAAGTATATCTTGCAATACGCTGTTGTGGCGTCTGTTGATTCCTTGTACCCACCTGCACAGCGAAAATAAAGAATTAAAAAAAACAAAAACTTTGTAAAGTAATGAAATGTGAGCAGGATATTGCCTTGCTGCAGAGGGATTTTGATAGATTGGGGGACTGGGCACTAAAATGGCAGATGAAATTTAACGTAGAAAATGCAAAGTTATGCACTTCAGGGTTAAGAATGCACAAGCAATTTACACCCTAAATGGTAGTGAACTAGGGATAACCACACACGAGAAGGATTTGGGAATTGTTATAGACAACAAATTAGGCAGCAATATGCAATGTCAATCTGCCGTTGCTAAGGCCAGTAAGGTTTTGTCATGTATAAATAGGGGCATAAATGCTCAAGATGAAAATATGATTTTGCCTCTTTATAAATCGCTGGTAAGACCACACCTTGAATATGCTGTGCAATTTTGGGCACCTGTTCTAAAGAAAGATATCATGGCACTAGAAAAAGTGCAGAGACGAGCTACAAAATTGATAAAAGGAATGGAGCATTTTAGTTATGAAGAAAGGTTAAAAAATTTAAATCTCTTTAGTTTGAAAAAACGGCGCCTGAGAGGGGATATGATAACATAATACAAATATATTCGGGGCCAGTATAAACCATTATCTGGAAATCTATTCATAAACCGGCCTATACATAGGACACGAGGTCACACATTTAGGCTTGAAGAAAGGAGATTTCATATAAGGCAAAGAAAAGTTTTTTTTACAGTAAGAGCAATAAGGATATGGAATTCTTTGCCTGAAGAGGTGGTTTTGTCAGAGTCTATACAGATGTTTTAACTGCAATTGGATAAATACTTGCAAAAACATAACATACAGGGATATAATTTCTAATTAGTGGGGAAATAGCTGCTTGATCCAAGGAGACATCTGACTGCTATTTTGGGGTCAAGAAGGAATTTTTTCCTAGTTTGTTGCAAAATTGGAAGCGCTTCAGACTGGGTTTTTTGCCTTCTTTTGGATCAACAGCAAAAGCATATGGACGCAAGTCTTTTTTCAGCTATGTAACTATGTAATACACACACCGACACACATACAGATGTACAGACAGATACACACACACAGATGTACAGATACACTCAGCGACACGCATACAGATGTACAGACAGGTACAGCAACTGACACACATAAAGATGTACAGACCGAAACACATACAGATGTACAGACAGATACACACACACATATGTACAGATACACACAGCGACACACATACAGATGTACAAACAGATACACACACTGACACACATACAGATGTACAAACAGATACACACTGACACACATACAGATGTACAGACAGATACACACACTGACACATAGAGATGTACAGACAGATAGACACCGACACACATACAGATGTACAGACAGATACACACACTGACACATAGAGATGTACAAACAGAAACACACACCGACACACATACAGATGTACAAACAGAAACACACACCGACACACATACAGATGTACAGACAGATACACACACTGACACACATACAGATAAGCCGATTAACCCATTTTTATCAACTGTGGACAATGCTCTCTCTGGACCCATGGATATTTTTTTTTTTAATTCTTTATTTTGGTCACTCAGCATGTGAAAAAGCATCAATACAATATGTGGGCTATCACCCTTAAAGTTCACATACAATAATAATAGTGTTGTTAATGGCTGGAACATGGTGCCACGCTGAGTGAGGTTTTTTTTTTTCTGAAAAACATGGTAGTCAACGAAATAACAAGCATAGCACAAGTATAAGGTATACTCAGAAGTCGGGCTATCTAGTGTTAGCTTAGGTGCTCCAGGGAGCGGGGGTGGCCCCCTCCGGGGATTCACATTAGTAGGTAAACTGAACCATCTTGGTTGGGGGGGGGGGGAATACCGGAGCCAGCGTTATATTGAAATTCTCCGTCTAATATCCGTGCTTAGTGCGGGCCCTTTTGTGTGTGGCTCAAATATAAAAGAGGGAGTCTGTAAATGGGGTGGTACAGTGGCCCATTCTAGCTGGGCTGGGTACGGCAGGTTAAATAAAAATAACGAATATAACATAGTATGTATAGTCACTGAGTGTGGCGGCGGGATCTATGGCATCCTACGGGATGGAGAATCGTCCTTTCTGTGTAACTCCCTCAGGTTGTGTTGCCTGCTGGTGTAGCGTGCCGGGACGATCTGGGTATAAATTCCCGTACTGTGGTGGGGTCTAGCCGGGTCAGGGTGGTCGTAGATTCGTCTTGCAGGGCGGTCAGGCCCAGCCGGGCCAAGTGGGTGTCAAGTTCCTGCAGATTCTTTGCCCGGTATGCAGTCCCTTGGAAGGTGAAAGTGATGAGTCGCGGTGCACCCCAGCGGTACTGGATATTGTTGGATCTCAGGTGTTGTAGGTTCGGTTGAAACGATTTGCGCCAACTTAGTGTGCTCCTTGTAAGGTCAGGAAACAATGTTAACTGAGAGTTCTCAAATAATAGAGGGGTTTTCCCTCGGGTCGCAGCCAAGACTGCGGTCTTGTCTTGGTTGGTTTGGAATTTCAGAATGAGGTCAGCCGTGGCGGTTGGCGGTGCATTTGCCGGTTTGGGCAGGCAGAACAGGCCGTCTAGCTTCACAAGTTTAGCTTGTTTAGGCTGCAGTAGCGTTGCCAAGAGGCGCCTTACGTAGTGTGGGAGGTGTCAGGGGTCCGCGGGCGGCTAGTAGGGGAGGCTGCTCGCAGCTCGCAGCACTCACCCTCAGTCCATCGCCGCCCGCGGTCTCCCCTCCTCCTACCTGTCGGCGAGCGGCGTCTCCTCTCCGCCGCTCGCATCCGTCACGCCTCCCAGCGGCAGCATGTATAACGCTGCACGCTGGAAGGTCGTTGATTTATGCAAACGCCGGGGTCACGTGAGTGACCCGGCGTTAAAGCAACAGTACCACAATCACAGTGGGAGGCTTAGATATCTCCCACGTGTGATTGTTAATACTGATTGGAAGTTATCCAATCAGAATTTAACCAAGGGTATTTATACTCACCTTTCCTGTTCCTCCCTGCCCTGTTGTGGTCTTTGCTGTATAGTATTGATTCTGAACTTGTGATTTCTGGTTACGTACTCTCTGGCTTGTTAATCTGACTTTGTGACTTTCTCCTACCCTTTGACCTCGGCTTGTTTATCGTTATCCTGTTTTCTGGTTCCCCTTACTCGGCTTGTCTCCTGACTATTCTGTGTGTGCTTAGCCCGGCCACTCTAAGGTCCGGTACGGCACCTTTTCTGTGTGTGTGTGTCTGTTAGCGTGTTGGGTTCCCGGAATCGTGACATTACAACAGGGCCATTATGGAACCTGCTGACATTCCACAGCTCCTAGTTAATCAGGAGGCTAGAATGGATGGTTTAGACCATCGTATGGATCAGTTTGCCCAGGCTTTACAAACCATACTGGCTCGTACTGCCCACTTGCAACCTGCCGTTCAAGAAGTTGTTGCTGCTGGGCCAGAACCCAGCCCTGATCCGGTAACCGCTCCTGCTCACGTGGTTCACATGACGCCACTTCAGCGCTATAGCGGTGAGCCAGCATCGTGCCGTGGTTTCCTCAACCAAATTGATATTCATTTGGTGATGAATCCGCGCTCATACCCCACTGACAGAGCCAAAATTGCTTTTCTGATCAACCATTTGTCAGGAAAAGCTCTAGCATGGGCCAACCCCATGTGGGAGAACACGTCCCCAATGTCCTTTGCAGACTTTCTAACAGCTTTCAAACGTACGTTTGATCAGCCCGGCCGGGTTGCTTCTGCTGGCAAAGCTCTGCTCAGGATCCGACAGGGCAGTAGATCAGTAGCGGATTATACCATTGAATTCCGCACTCTGGCAGCTGAAGTGGTTTGGAATAACGACTCTCTCGTAACAGCTTTTCAGGAGGGTTTGGCCGCTTACATATTAGACGAAATAGCATCCAGGGAATTGCCTATTCTTCTGGATGATCTAATAGATTATATCATTCTAATTGACAACCGTATAAGAGAGAGGCGTAGTCAAAGAAGAATGAATACACAGGGGTTACCTGCTTTACCCAGTACTGCACTACTAGCGTTACCTCCCCCTACTCAACCACCTCTCGAACCCATGCAATTAGGTGCTGTAGGCTTATCTGAAGCTGAAAGGACATACCGCAGAAGGGAGGGCTTGTGCCTTTATTGTGGTAAGAGGGGGCATCTCCGAAGTAACTGTCCTAGTTTGCAGGGAAACTACAGCACCTAAGGCCTAGAGAGGGGTCGGCCTCGGGTGTTATGGTTTTTTCCCCTCATGTGTCCATCTCCAGACCATTCATTACGGTTACTCTTTTGGTCAATCAAACCACGATTTCAACTAAATCCTTTATCGATTCAGGTGCTGCAGATAACTTTATCGATGAGAACTTTGCTAAAACCGCAGCCTTGAATCTGATCCAATAGGCCACACCCTTGGCCGTTGAGGCCATAGATGGTAGACCACTTGAGAAACCCCTGGTGACCCATGAGACCCAAGAAATGGTAATGGCCGTGGGTGCCTTACACAAAGAAAGGATAACCTTCCAAATAATTGACTCCCCTACAGCTTCCATCATACTGGTCTTCCCCTGGTTAGTTAAGCATAACCCGGTACTTGATTGGGGTTGTTTGGATATACTCTCCTGGGGGGAATCCTGTCAACGAGACTGTATGGTCCGTTTACGTCCCGTTTGTTTACTCAATGTGCCTACAGCTAAACCCCTTTCTGTTTCTGTCCCCCTTGTCTATGCAGACCTCGCATTGGTCTTTGAAAAAAGGGAAGCTGATAGACTACCCCCACATCGGGATTATGATTGTGCCATAAACTTGTTACCTGGAAAGATGCCTCCTAGGGGCAAGGTCTACCCGCTTTCTGAGAAAGAAAACCAGGTCATGGAGGAGTACATACAGGAATCCTTACGTAAAGGTTTTATCAGAAGGTCCTCCTCTCCGGCTGGTGCTGGTTTCTTTTTTGTTGCCAAGAAAGAGGGCGATTTAAGGCCATGTATAGACTATAGAGGCCTGAATAATATAACAGTTAAAAATGCTTATCCTATCCCTCTCATTACTGAGTTGTTTGACCGTGTCAAAGGTTCTAGATTTTTTACCAAACTAGACCTCAGGGGGGCTTATAACTTGGTTCGTATAAAAGAAAACGATGAATGGAAGACAGCGTTCAATACACGCAGTGGGCATTACGAGTATCTAGTCATGCCTTTCGGACTGTGTAATGCTCCTGCTGTCTTTCAGGACCTCATCAATGATGTCCTTAGAGATTTACTACATGTCTGTGCCGTGGTCTATCTCGATGATATACTTGTGTTTTCCCCTGATCTGGAGTCTCATCATGCCCATGTGAGGAAGGTACTTAAGAGATTGCTACAAAATGGTCTTTATTGTAAATTGGAGAAATGTTTATTCGACCAAAAATCAGTACAATTCCTAGGATACATCATTTCTGAACAGGGGTTCAGCATGGATCCTTCAAAATTAGAAGCCATGTTGTCTTGGCCTCTTCCTCAAGGCCTTAAAGCAATACAGCGATTTAAAGGTTTTGCCAATTATTACCGCAGGTTTATTAAAAACTTTTCATCAGTCATTGCTCCTATCACTAAACTGACTAAAAAGGGTTTGCACCCCAGGGTATGGACTCCTGAAGCCATTAAAGCCTTTGAGACTCTCAAAAAGGCATTTGCCACTGCCCCTGTGTTACACCATCCCGATCCTTCCCTTCCCTTTGTAATGGAAGTAGACGCTTCAGAATCAGGTGTGGGAGCTGTATTATCACAAAGACTATCCTATAACGAACCCCTCCATCCCTGTTGCTACTTTTCTAAAAAACTATCTGATTTGGAGAAAAATTACGACGTCGGGAACAGGGAACTATTAGCTATTGTGATGGCTTTTAAAGAGTGGAGATACTTATTAGGAGCCAGACACGAAATCCTGGTTATAACTGATCATAAGAATCTCTCCTATATAGCTGATGCTAAAAGATTGTCCTCTCGTCAAGCCAGATGGTCCTTATTTCTTTCACGCTTTCACTTCATTATCACATATAGGCCTGGGTACCGTAATGTCAAGGCTGATGCTATCTCCCGACAATACGAACCTTTGGAGTCTATTGCCCCCGCTCCTGAACCCATTGTACCCACGTCTAAGATAATAGCCGCTACCCGTTTGGTTATTTCGTCCCTTTTCCTGGATGGTATCAAGGCATACCAAACCCAAGCACCCTCTGAGACACCTGTTGATAGATTATACGTGAAAGAAAGAGAAAGAAATTGTTGGTTTTATTTCACACCGCCAAAACGGCTGGTCACCCAGGGGTTACCAAAACATACAAGGGTCTCCTTCAACAATTCTGGTGGCCTTCACTTACGTAGTGGATTATGTGCAGGCTTGTCGTGTTTGTGCACAGTGTAAGTCCCCTACTGTTAAACCCCAGGGTCTCCTGATGCCTTTGTCCGTACCCAAGAAACCATGGACCCACCTATCCATGGACTTTATTGTTGATCTTCCTTCATCCGATGGAATGACAGTAATTTTGACTGTGACTGATAGGTTCTCTAAGATGGCACACTTTATTCCACTCAAAAAACTACCTTCTGCGGTTCAGTTGGCTCGGGTGTTTGCCAATGAGGTTTTCCGCTTGCATGGTATACCACAGGATATCGTATCCGACAGGGGTCCTCAGTTTGTCTCTCGGTTTTGGAGGGACTTTTGTGCTGAGATGGGGATTTCCTTGTCATTTACCTCCTCCTATCATCCACAATCCAATGGAGCTGCCGAACGGGCGAATCAATCTGTGGAGTTGTATTTACGCTGCTTCCCGAATGCACACCAGGACAACTGGTCTCACCTCCTTCCCTGGGCTGAATTCGCCAGAAACACCGTGACTCATTCGTCCACTGGCTTAAGTCCTTTTTTGGTTGCTTATGGGTTCCAACCCTCTGTCCTTCCCGGCGTATTCTCCGACAAGGGAATACCCGCTTTGGACGAGCACCTAACCTCCTTACGGAAGATGTGGGATCAGGTCCATGCTACTCTCTCGGGTGGCTGTTGCTCAGAAGAGATTTGCTGATCGCCGTAGAGGTGCTGCTCCTTCTTATGTTCCGGGTGATAGGGTTTGGTTGTCCTCTAAGAATCTCTGCCTCAGGGTCCCCTCAATGAAATTCGCACCCAGGTTCCTTGGCCCCTTCAAGGTATTGCGTAGGGTCAATCCTGTGTCCTACTCCCTGGCCTTACCTCCTTCCATGCGTATTCCTAACACCTTTCACACCTCCATTTTGAAGCCCCTGCTCTGTAATCGATTCTCTGGTCCTCTCAGGTGTCCAGTTTCCCTCCGCGCAGCCTCTAGTGACGTGTACGACGTGGCTGCCCTGCTTGATTCTCGTTTTTCTCGGGGTCGCTTGCAGTATCTGATTGACTGGAAGGGATACGGTCCTGAGGAGCGGTCCTGGGTTTCTGCCTCTGACGTGAACGCGCCCTCTTTGGTCCGCTCCTTTCATGCGCGGTTTCCTTTGAAGCCTTCGGCTTCCCGCCCGTTGGGCGGTCCTCGAGGGGAGGGTTATGTCAGGGGTCCGCGGGCGGCTAGTAGGGGAGGCTGCTCGCAGCTCGCAGCACTCACCCTCAGTCCATCGCCGCCCGCGGTCTCCCCTCCTCCTACCTGTCGGCGAGCGGCGTCTCCTCTCCGCCGCTCGCATCCGTCACGCCTCCCAGCGGCAGCATGTATAACGCTGCACGCTGGAAGGTCGTTGATTTATGCAAACGCCGGGGTCACATGAGTGACCCGGCGTTAAAGCAACAGTACCACAATCACAGTGGGAGGCTTAGATATCTCCCACGTGTGATTGTTAATACTGTTTGGAAGTTATCCAATCAGAATTTAACCTAGGGTATTTATACTCACCTTTCCTGTTCCTCCCTGCCCTGTTGTGGTCTTTGCTGTATAGTATTGATTCTGAACTTGTGATTTCTGGTTACGTACTCTCTGGCTTGTTAATCTGACTTTGTGACTTTCTCCTACCCTTTGACCTCGGCTTGTTTATCGTTATCCTGTTTTCTGGTTCCCCTTACTCGGCTTGTCTCCTGACTATTCTGTGTGTGCTTAGCCCGGCCACTCTAAGGTCCGGTACGGCACCTTTTCTGTGTGTGTGTGTCTGTTAGCGTGTTGGGTTCCCGGAATCGTGACAGGAGGTCGGCAAGCCCAATGTCATCGGGCACCCCTCTGAGCTTTAGGTTGCTTCTCCGTCTGTGTTCCTCCAAGGCTTCCACTTTTTCTGCTGTGTGGAGTTGTTGTTTGCGGAGGTCTGACAGTCTCAGTTCCAGAGTAGTTAGTCGTGCGTCTTGGGCGTTTGCGGTGGTCTCTAGAGAGGTAAGCCTTGTGTTGGCCCTTTCCATAGCCTCTTTAAAGGTTACCCGGTCGGCAGCTAAGTCCTGCATGAGTTCTGTGAACATTTTTGTTAACAGGGCTGTGGTGACCGGTTCCCCTGCTGGGGGTGCTTTGGTTGTGTGTCCGGTGGACTGGGCTGCCAATGCACCTTCTCCCAGGTCCGGAGAGAAATCCTCTGAGGAGTCGGAGTACTCAGCTTCCCCAGCGCCATTTTCTCCCACGCGGCCTTCTGCGAGTTCCTCAGGAGTTCGCCGATATCATGGCTGAAAGGAGGTTTGTCTGGCCTCGGTTTTTTGTTTTTCTTACCCATCTGTACTTCTCCTACCCGTGGGCTAGATTCGGGAGAGGTAGGTGCCCGATCTCCGCCGGTAAATCGGGTATTTTGCCTGCGTTGGTACGGAGCTGTACATAATGCATCTTTGCTGGTCTGCAGCTAGCTCCGCCCCCGACAGCAGTGGACCCATGGATATTAAACACAGTAAGAGGTTTCAAAATAGGTTTCACAACCTATCCAATCCAAGGACCCCATTGTGGATGTCCACGACAAACTAAACTGCTTGTAAAAAAAGAAGAAAAAAAAGGAGCTGTTGAGCGATCGTCCTCCCCACACACATTCATCAGCAATATGTTTCTGGTCCGCAAGAAGACGGGAGTTTTCCGTCCAGTCATCTGAGGGACCTGAACCAACACATCATGTTTCGGCACTTCAAGATGGAAGGCATTTGGCAGTTCACCTGTGTCCCCTTCGGCCTTTGTTCCACCCCTTAGGGTATCACCAAGTTGATGAAACTAGTTATGGTTCTAGATTGGCAGACTCTGCACCACCAAGCGGACATGACCTCCGCATTACTCCAAAATCTAGGATTTATCATAAATTTTATAGACTCCGCTCCGCAATTTCTTGGATTTCAGATAGACTCCATACAAGCTATCCTTCAACTACCTTCATGCAAGATCAGAGCCATAAAAAATGACATTTGGAAACTATTGTCCTCTCAACACATTCACTTATCAGATCTCACACACATGATCAGTCTCCTCTCGGCTTCCATACAAGCCATCTATCCAGGACCACTGCATTATCGAGCAATGCAACGCTTGAAGACTTTTTACCTACATCGGTCCACCTCATATGACCAACTAATTTAACTAACAAAGTACGGCTGGAACTTTATTGCTGGCTCCACAACATGTACACCTGAAACGGAAAAGCCATATTCGGCTCCCAACCAGATTTTGTTCTGGAGTCAGATGCCAGTCTTCTGGGCTGGGAAGCAACATGCTCCAAAATTTCAACTGGAGGCCTTTGGTCCCCTGCGGAACAAGCACTCCATATCAACTGTTTGGAGCTTATCGCAGGCTCCTTTGCGATCTGCAGCTTCCCAAAAGACATGTACAATATCTCCTCGTTATGTGAACCACCTCAGGGAATCTCTGTCCATTCATGCAGAATACCTTCCAGGTCCCGACAATCTAGTCGCTGGTTCTCCTGACATTGGAGGGATGCAAGTGACTGGCAATTGAATCCACAGATCTTCCACAGCATTCATCTATTACGTGGACCACTCAACATGGATCTCTTCATGTCTCATCTGAATCAGATGGTCGCCTACTTGTTAAGTTGGCTACCAGATCCATTCTCCCTTGCGGTAGATGCATTTCTCCAAATCTGGCCGATGACGGGGGAATTATGCTTTTCCATGATCCCACGTACTCCCCACCTTTTACGAGTTCAGGGTGTCTAGATAGTTCTAATAACACCATTATGGCAAGCACAGTCATGGTTCCCAACCCTCCTGGAGATGTCAATAGATCTCCCTCTGCTGTTACCTCGTTATGAGGATCTACTCCGGAATCCAGCAGACGAATTCCATCCACTCGCTCGTCAGAGTCATCTACGGCTCATAGCCTGTACCATTTCAGGGGATCCTGGCATGTCGCAGGACTTGTCGAACACGGCTCAATCTCTCTTCAACAAGCCTACATCTTCGCTTGGCAGATTTGGGTCTGCTGGTGTGTGGGAAGGAACACTGATCCAGTTTCAGCATCTCTCACACACATTTTGAATGTCCTCTCATCCCTGTATGATAAAGGCAAATCCTATCACTCTATCAATGTCTTCAGATCCACCAATTCAGCCGCTCATGCCCCAATTAATAATTCACCTGTGGGCAAACACCCATCCATTTGCAGGCTTTTAAGAGGAATTCCTCTGGCCAGACCCCCTGCCCCTGGATATTCCAAGTATTGGGATGTCGCACAGGTTTTTTCTTTTTTGGAAGCTTGTCACCCCAATAATGCACTTTCCTTGTGCCAGATTTCCACTAAGGTGGAACTGTTTTTCTGTTTAGTGTCCTTTTGTCAAGTTTATGACATTCGAGCTTTTGATTTCCACTCAGTTACTTTTGCCCTGGAGGGGGTACACTTTACCATTACGAGACTTTCTAAAGTTAGTTTGT
The DNA here is from genome assembly GCF_036172605.1 of Pelobates fuscus. Taxonomy (NCBI): domain Eukaryota; kingdom Metazoa; phylum Chordata; class Amphibia; order Anura; family Pelobatidae; genus Pelobates; species Pelobates fuscus. Next base: position 207,481,443 of record NC_086317.1, on the reverse strand, counting down.
CATCGGTTTTCTATCCCAATTTTCCGGATAGACCTTCCCTCTGCGTGGTTCGATGCGTTCGCCAATTCATCTCTCTTACGACTCCACTCAGAGCACCCTTGTGTCCTCTATTCGTGTCATATATCTGACTTCATAAACCAGCCTCCTGCCCGACTATTGCCCATTGGATTAGGTGGCTACTCACTCTAGCAGGGATTGACCCCTCTTTTGGTGCTCATTCAGTCAGAGGTGTGGCTGCATCTTCTGCCTTGGACGCAGGAGGTTCTCTGACCGACATCTTATCCTCGGCAGATTCGTCTAGGGAAGCTACTTTCAGGACCTTCTATTTCAGACATGTGTCCCATGCTTCTCTATCAATGATTTCTCAGCTTTAAAATATCAAATATGAAGTCTCCTGTCTTGCCATAAAATTAGGTATTATTCTAGCTTCGTGACCGAATAATCTAAATTTTATTAAAGACAGAAGGCGAATATTTTCCCTCCCTTCTGCTCTTCCCACCCTACGCGATTTGTTTCTGAACTACTTTAACACATTTGTTTACAGATTTCTATTTATCCTGTTGCATTTTAAGCCATTTATGACACAAGACCTTGTAGTGTTACTTATAGCCATGTCGCCTGTTTAACTCTATTTGGTTTAATTAGAGTAATAACACATTAGTCTTACCTATTTCAATCTATTTTGATTTCTTCGTATATTAGTACATTACAAATGTTATACTAATACAGGCGTTAGCTCTATCAGAATATTATATCTAACCTACAAACTAGGACATTGTATTGTTTTTTCTTGTACCAATAAACCATACTTTCACAATGTCTTTTCTTCTTTCCAGTGTGAAAATCCATCCACTTTATTACATGGATCCCTCTTCTGTTCATAGTTTACCTGGTTGACCAATCGACTGCATTTACCTGTATACTGTTATCATTTACATGGTTGACTCTACTGAGATTCAGAAGCATCAAGAAAGAGGAGTTGGGAAGAGCGTGATTACAAAACTGTCTTGCTCTCTGATTGGTTGATTTTTATTTATCTATTGTTAACTGTTTCTTTGCTGCTGGAGGTTTCAGTAAAGAAAGATAAGCAAATATTCACCTCCTGTCTTTAATAAAATTTAGATTATTCGGTCATGAAGCTAAAATAGTCCCTAATTGCAATTCAACACAGTAGCTACAAGTCCTGATTTGGCCAGAAAACATACCAAGAACCACAAGAACCCTTTGGATGTTCACAATTTTGGACTCCAGTTTTGCTACTCCTTTCTCAAGGGCACTTTGAAATTATGGCATGCACGGGTGCTTTTAAATCTGCTGGCTGGTTGTCCTAACCTTTGTCCCAGTTGTGCTGGTGCTGTTATACACATGAGCATAATGGAAACACTTCAGTAAGAGTGTGATCAACATCTTAGATGTCTGCAGTCAGATGTGATGTTAAAATAGTAACCAATATATAATATGGACAAAGTGCAACATTATTGTCTGGGTCAGAATTGCTAACAAATATTTGAGGCCGTAGTTCAATACCCAGATTTAGCTTGATTATGCCTCAAATTGGTGTGTGTTTAGTGATAATTTATCACATAGGGCAATATCTTTCGGGTTAAAAGGTTACTCCAACCAAAACTATCAGGCAGTTTTTAAAATTTAGTAAAAGCTTTTAAATTATATAAAAAGTACTTAGATCATATATATATAATATATACACAATCTAAGTAATTTTATATACACATACATACATCATTAATAAAAGTGTATTTTAATATTAACATACATATAATTTTATATATATATAAAATAACATTTCTTAATTTCTCATTTTTTTTAAATATTTTATTCATATTAAATTATGTTTAATATACAAATATTTGATGTGACATAAAGCCCTGCTTCTCCTGAACAAAATGATATATGATTAGTGTGGGTGCACATAATATGAAAGATGTGAATTACGCCTGAACAGACATATCGCCAAATTCAAGGATTTGTTTACGTTTTGTTTTGATCACAACTTGTACAACTGCCTCAGTCCTTAAGGGGTTAATTATAAAAAAAAAAACACACGTATGAAATACAGAAACAGTAGGTGGAGATAGCCCTGCACAAGCAAGCTTACAATCTAAAGTTAGTAAATAGAAAAATCCACCATATTATTCCCATATTTTGCGTGACTCAGTGAATAAGCCTATAATATTAGGAAGTGTTCCTGGATTTTTTTTAACGTTTTAACCCCAAATGTAATGACAATGCATGTGACTGCATTTGAGTACACTGCAATTTTTACTAATACTCAGTGGAAGTTGTCATCTGGTCCACTGAGACACTATGAGTGGTAAGTATGAACTAGAGCAGTGGCCTTCAGTCGGTGGTCCGCGGACTGGCGACGGACCGCAAGAATTTATTGCTGATCAATGAAAGCTTTCACCCAACTATACCGCTACAGTATAGTTGGGTGAAAGCTTTAGTGGACCGGCCATAAATTGCGCAAAATATTTTCCCGGTGCTATGATCATATGAGAAATCTCCCTCTCCGGCCCGCTAGCACTGTAATGCTGGCAGCCAGCCGGAGAGGGAGAGAGGACAATGCTCCGGCGGTTTCTCCTCTCACAAGCTCGGAGCATTGTCACGGTTACCACGGCAACACTCCGAATCTCGCGAGAGTGAACTCTAACCTGAGCTGCTAGAGTTCATTCTCACCACGTGGACCACCAGGGCTTCTACACCAGACCACCAGGGATTGCCTTGTACTGTCCCCCCTCTCAGGCAAAGGTAAGCAGGGAGCAAATTATATTTATTAATCTACCCTCCAACCCCACAGACCCACAATAATTCTCCCCTATACAAACACACCGCCCCCCAACATACACACACAGCACTCCTCACACACACTGCACCCCCTCAAACACACACACAAACTGCACCCCTCACACATACCATTTTATTTTTGTCTGACACTGGTCCGCAAAATATCTCCTTTTTTCGCCAGGCCGCGGGTGTTAAAAGGTTGCAGAACACTGACACAACTAGAGTATATCAGACACAGCTTGTGGCAGGTTCACTGAAGACCAGACAAGGAAGAGCTGAGAGAGAGGTCCAGATACGTATATCTATATTCTCTCTATAGGCACCATCATGGAAGTAGACATGACCCTTGGGATCCTTTAGCAAAAAAAAAGAAAAAAAATTATCCCATATGTGATAGTTTTGCTTTAAAATCAGGCTAGAGACAAATGTAGGTAAACACAGCTGGTACTTCAGTCAACACAGATATATTGTTAAGGCATGGGGAGCTGGATCTTTGTTAAGAAAGATCCAGGATCTTGGTTTTGAAAACACATCCAGAATATCACAGCTAGTATTTGGTGTGGGGGAATAATATAGTGTGCTAGGAGGGATTAAGTGTTCATTAATTAATCAGGACAAAAAGACCTGCTGCCTCACAGAAACTCCAGCACTTTACAAGAACAATAGTAAAATGAAACAAATCCAAAGCAAAATAGCTATTTAAATGATTACTCCGGGCATTACAATAATTGCAGCCCACTCTAGTGGTTGTGATGCCAGGAGTACCCTTGCCCAATTCCCAGGTAGTGGGGCAAACAGTCACGCAATGGTTTGCACCCTTTCCTGAGTCCCCGCCACTCTGAGCTTCTTGGTGGTCTAGTGAGATGCTTCTGACTTCTGCAGAAAACAGAAGCTGGGGGAGGCAGCATTCATTGACTGAGAGTGTCAGCTGACCATTTTCAGCCAATGACTGTTACGTTGCACAGAATTGGCATTAGCCAGCCTGGAACACACCTCGTTGACGTGTCCTAAAATGGAATTTTACAACATGACAGGAGGCTTCATATTTTGCATTAACTTTCTTTACTAACTCCATAGCAGCAAAGAAAAAAACTGTTGAAATAAAGAACCAATCAGAGCGAGTCAGAGTATATATAAGTCCAAGCATGACCAATCATTTCCTTTTTCTTTGCTGCTCCATCACAAGTCAGGTCAGAGTAATAATTTCTTAACTGTCATTTTTCAAATGTATTATAATCTTATAGCTAAAGAGACATTGTACTATCTTTCAATGTATTATTTTCTAAGTATTTTATATATATATATATATATATATATATATATATATATATAGACTGTATAGCAGGATTAGAATTATTTAATTATTATTATCTTATTTTGTTTATGTTACTCTCCTGGGGGTGGCAGGGAATCCCTTAGTATTTAATACCCATTGGGCTGTTAACCATTGCAGGGGTTAACCCCCCTTCCCCCCAGTAACAGAGAATAAATATAATCTCTGTGCTGTATTGCTGCATTGTAAGCTTGTGAGACTTAGATAGACAGGCATAGCAATGTCAGTATGTCCTGATTATGTGATATATCGGATAGCATTTTTCCATGTGATATTTTTATTCTCTTTTCATTAAAAGCCTCTTCTGAGGCAACGGCGTTTCACCTTCCTCCCTCCCCCCTCCTTATGGTGGCCACGTTTGCCACTTTCACTCCTTTCCCGCGCTGTTCGCACTGTAATCTGTGCGTTCAGAGCAGGCAGTCACTCTGTTCGCGCATTGCAAGGCACGAACAGACGTCTGACTGACTCCCCTGCCTGTTCGCACTATATTTGTGTGAACGGAGCGGCCAATTACTGTTCGTGCCTTTCTACACGAACGGGACGACCAGGCCCACCCATTCGTTTAGTCTTGACACGAACAGTTTATTCCATCCGTGAATTCAACGTGTTCGGCAAAACGAACGTCCGTTCGTTACTTATCTGCCGAACACTATAAGCAGTATCTGTATACTCACTTTCCCCACGAACGGTTTTCGCTGGCTTTTTTTTCCCTGTCAGCTACCCCGGGTCTCTCGCGAGACCCGCGGCAACCATCTTGTTGGTGTAGTTTTAGCGGAATACCACACTCATCACGATAAGGCAAACCGGCTGAAGATTTTCTACAAAAATGACCAGATATGATTCCAGTTTTCTCACAGGGACCTATGCAGGTTGGTTTGACTACCCCTGGGGAGTGGGACTGCCAGTCAAGGTATATCCTAGTAGTCTGGCAAGAGGTGAGCCCCCATTTGGGTAATTCCCTGAGTGCTGCCTAGCGGAACCTGTCAAAGCAGTTCCAAATTCCTGGGTGAACCCCAGCGTTAGAGAGTCTGCTTTTTCCACGCCACTGGGCGACAAACATTATACGGCCTAACATCCTGTCTACATCCCTGCCACAAGGTCCCTTCAACCCTCATACCTGTGCCTGTTAGTGCCTGAATCATGGAGGACACACAGAACCCAATTAACCTTCAAACCATGATCAATGCAGTTGCTGCAATGGCAATGGCGAAGGTTGGCAATAATTCCCGCACCAGGGAGGACTCAGATGATTCCAAGGAGAGACAACGCCCGGCGAAACGCTACTAGACGGGCGAGGAGTCCAAAATGCAGCTAACAAGGGCAAGGCACCGCTGAAGCGCAGTAAGTGCCCTACGACAACGGCCCCACATACAAAACTCAAGAGATTTCCTCGGATGAGGACAAAGATATGCCTCAAATCCCTCTCCACTTATGGATGAGTGGCAGGCAGAGGTCTTAGATTCTGACGAGGGTGATTGGGGCTCCAACGCCTACGTCAAGGAGACCTCCCTGGGTGAGCCCCAATGTGAAGGAGATGTGGAGCCATCCGCTACAGTTGCTACACAGGAACAGGAGATATTCCTGGACGCCACGAGGCAGAGGATGTTTGACCCCAGGAACATACAGCACCCCCACTCCGGGGAATGTGCCCCGCCTGAGCACCTCCTCAGGGTTAGGCTCTTTGGACCTGCAAGTCCTTGGAGAAACACGTCCGCAAACGGACGAGAGTGGAGTGCCCCAGACCACCCCTACCAAACAAGGTGGCTTTTCACGCCAGAGTTTGACCAACTCATGCAGGCCTTTATGGAGCGAAGGGACGACCCGCACAAAGGGGTTGAGAGAAACTTTAAAGGGGCGCAAGACAAGCTCCTGGACGAGATGGGGCCACTGGCCCGTGTGATATACCTGGCGAATGAAGCTTACGCCACAACAGACTCATTTACTGCGGCCATGGTGCGTGAAGGGGCACATGATATCCGAGAATGGACCCAGAGGGGTTTCTGCTTTCTCGAGAATACCAATTCAGTCCTCTCAATAGAGCAGTGCCGCGCAGCACTTTTCCGCATTGACCCCAAACAGGCCGATCTGGGGGTAAAAGAATTGGGCCCACAGGCACAGGGTAAAATTTTGGTGAGGCATTTATGAAAGAGCTGAATAAGCAGGTTAATGGGTTCACCTCGCTGAACAGAGCCGCATATCCACGTGCAAGGTCTTCAGGGACAACCCTTCAAAGGGTGTTTTCTCCCAGGGCTGATCGGCAACGGGCTGTGCCACCAGCCGATTCGGGTTATCAGACCCCGTATGGGACACCCACAGCAGTTTACCTGCAACAAGCTTACCAGCACACCGGCTCTAGAAAACACTACCCCTACTTCCAAAGGGGCACAGACAGAGGACGGGGTGGTCGTGGATATACCCGCGCAAGAGTCCCCATGACTGCCGGCCGTGTTTCTCTTTCTTCCCTGAATTCGGCAAAACTACCCACAGATGCTATGGGTGTTACAGAAGGTCAATGGGCAGAGGTACCCTCCTCGTACCTTATTCCTCTCAACTTTGGACGCTCACCTCATAGAAGTGGAGCTCCGCGAACATACAACCCATGTGCAAACAAGGGGGCTTCTTCAGCATCATGTTTCTCGTCCGCAACAAAACCGGGATTTCAGATCGGTGATAAATTTAAGAGACTGGAACGCCCAGGTGACCTACTGCCACTTTAAATTGGTAGACATACACTTAATAAGGGAACTCCTTCAAGAAGGGGACTGGTTTACGTGTCTAGATTTCAAGGACAAATACCGGTCGATCCCAATTCACAAAGTCAGCCGCCCCTTCCTTCGGTTACTGCGGCACGGCTTCCCATGGCAATTCACTTGCCTTCCTCTCGGACTAAACTCCGCACCAGGGTACTTCACCAAAATGTTGAGACCCGGGGTAACACACCTCAGAACACGGGGGATCAGATGTATCACTTACCCGGACAACATACTCTTAGTCTGCAGAACGAGAGAACTGGCTGTACAACATACCGACTATATGGCACAATTGTTGGAATCCCCGGGTTTCATTTTCAACAGAGCCAGACCAGGAATGGCCCCATGCAAGAAATTCAATTCCTTGGCTTGGAGATAAACTCCAGGTCTCGCATACTCCCGTCGACCAAAGCGACGGCCATCAGGAAAGAGATCCGCAGAGTACTCAAGCTCGACTCCATTCCGCTCCGACAACTGACGCGGATCATTGGCCTACCCTCCTCACCAAGACAAGTCATATTTCCAGGCCCCTGTTTTTTCGAGCCATGCAACTGTTGAGAGCCCGCTTCCTTCGATGGAGCGCCACATATAACCAACCAGTTCCGCTGACGGACGATGTGCGCCAAGAACTTGGATGGTGGCACAACTGCATGCAACCATGGAACGGTCGGGCCATCTCCAGCAACCACCCGAACTTCGTACCGGAATCAGACGTGAGCCGACTGGGATGAGGCGCCATGGGTGGGGAGGCATCCGCGGGAGGAACGTGGACAACCCAGGAAACTCTTGATGCATATCAACTGCCTGGAACTACTAGCGAGGTCGTTTTGCTATACGCAACCTAACGAAAGGACAATCCAATTGTTGGATACTTCTACAGATGGCCAACATATCTGCAGTACGGTACATCAACAACTTGGGAGGGATTCGGTCACAAAAACTGGGAATTTGACGAAGGAAATCTTCGTCTACTGCCTCTCACGCAAAATCACGATACGTGCAGAACATTTACCAGGGGCTCGAACCCTATCGCAGATTGGTACTCCCGACACTGGAGAGACGCCAGCAACCGGCAGTGGAACCCGCAGATATTCGCCTACCTGAACGAACGGAAAGGACCCTTCCTACTGGTTCTGTTTACCCCACGCAACAATCAATTACCGCAGTTACAGCTGGCTCCCAGACCGGAGTGCTCGGCGGTGGACGTTTTCAACCAACGCTGGCCATTACAGGGGACTTATGCCTTTCCACCATTCGTTATGATTGCGAGAGTTCTCCACCACGTCCAGAGACGAGTAATAGGTAACCCTGCGGACGCCCCTTTGGCCGAACCACCCCTGGTTCCCAGAACTCCTCGAGATGTCCTACGAGGACCCAATTCTGCTGCCGAACGACTCCACCGTACTCAGGGACCCAGTGGGAAATCCACACCCAATGCTTCTGGACGGACGCCTATCATTGGTAACCTGGACTCTTTCAGGGGAACATGGTGTACCAACGTTTTATCGACAACGACTAAGAATCTTCTATGGGACTCCTGGACCCTTGGAACGCGAAAGAGCTACTTATCTGCAGAGCGATCTTGGACCAGTTGGGGCATGGGACGGGACCTGGATCCCTTTACTGCCCCTGTTTCCAAGATCATAAACTTCCTCTCATCAACCTTCAAAGAAGGTAAGTTGTCATTGATCTCCTATCCGTTCTTCACCTGGGACCCCCAACTGTGTGTGGTCAAGGCTTGGCGGGCATATGTGGCAGCAGCGGAGACCTTACGGCCACCAACAGACCAACAGCTATGGGTGTCATATGTTAACCCTAACGGTCCGGTTTCCGTCACCACACTGGCCAGATTGATCAATGGCTCCTCTCCCTGACCAGTTTAGGCCCGTCTTTTGACGCACATTCCGTGCGAGGGGCAACAACATCATCGTTTTTACTGGCGGGTGCATCCCTAGCAGACATATTAATAGCGGCGAACTGGTCCCGCGAACCGACATTCCAGACATTCTATTTCCGTCCGTTGTCCAACACCGCATTCGCTCTTCTACCTAAGCGTTAAAATTGCTAAATATGAAGCCTCCTGTCATGTTGTAAAATTGAAGATTACGCTAGCGCAGTGTACTAATAATCTTAATTTTAATAATGACAGGAGGCGAATATCCCTCCCCCTCCTTTTCGACTTGATGTTCCCACCCTAATCTGAGGTAAGTTAGAATTAATGGGTACTAGTCTAATTCTAAAGATTAAACATTTATACTGGTATGAACTATGGTTTGGATTGCTGATGTTTATCATTGTGGATTGACTCTATATGATAACATTTATGGTTAGTCAGATTAGTCATTATAAGGATTTATATATATACTCATAGACTTATGTTTTCATACGGTCGATTCCCTATCACTGATTTTAATCTCTCTTTTCTTTCAATTTAACAAGTTTTATGGATTACTCGGATGACTCAATTCCATTATCGGTTTCAAGTTGGATCAACCCGGATTGGACATGTTATTTGTTACATTATTGACTTGTGATGTCGCATTAGTCAAGAGGAAATGATTGGTCATGCTTGGACTTATATATACTCTGACTCGCTCTGATTGGTTCTTTATTTCAACTGTTTTTTTCTTTGCTGTTAGTAAAGAAAGTTAATGCAAAATATTCACCTCCTGTCATTATTAAAATGAAGATTATTAGTACACTGCGCTAGCATAATCTTCAATTATACCCCCAGCAGCAGAGGGATCAATCTGTGTATGTGCAGCGTCTCAAAGCAAAATGCTGCACATAATGATTCCAGGCACCATGATCACTTAAAATCACTGAATAAGTCATGGTGCTCGGAGTAAATCTTTAATATGAATGACAGAGATAACAGGTATGACATGGCACTCTGTGTTAAATTATGTTCCCCTTAAAAATTTAAGCAAACAACATGCTCGTCAAATATAAATATGGTTTCACGAGTGGTCCTTATCTACTAACCTGCGCATTGTGTCACCTCCTATTTTTAGGTTCCCCTTAGAAGGCACAGTTCTTGTTTGGAACCCAAACAGAGTTGTGTTTTTGTTTTTGAGGAGCTCAGATTGTAGTTGTGTATAAGATGAATGTATAACAGAGTTTCACAGTGATAAATCTCATAGTTGTATTTTTTATTTAAACTACATTAAGTGTGTTTATACATTAGTCATTGTCTAACTAAAATAGCTGCTTCAGTACTTATCCATTATCTTTATTGTTGAATATATTGTTAAATGTTAAAATAATTTCATAAAGTGACATTAGTCTGTGGAAATAAGGTATGCCAGTATTTTTCATGTAATCATTGTCCTGAATAGACCCCCCCCCCCCCCCCCCCTACACACACCAGCCATGACCCCTAAAAGGTAATTGGAATTGTGTTATTAGTGATATGCTCTAGAATGTAAGCTCATTGAGCAGGGCCCTCCCCCTCTCTGTTCCTGTACGTCCAGTTGTCTGGTTACAATTACATGTATGTTGGTCCACCCATTATACAGCGCTACGGACTCTGATGGCGCTATATAAATAATAAAATAACAATAATAACAGCTACGGAAATAATTCTCTCCACCCTGCCTTTCTCTTTCACAACCACAGATAGATCATGCCTTTCCTACCCTTCAGAATTTCTTTCTTGCTACTGAACAAGAGATGGCTGCTCTTCTCCTTTCCTTTCGCCCCACCACTTGCCCGCTTGGCCCTATCCCGTCTCACCTTATCAGATCTCTCTCCCGTTGTCTTGTGTCTTCCTTAACACACATCTTCAACTGCTCTCCCTAAAGGGCAGCCCTCTACTCTACTCCTCCAGCTCTGCTTCACTCCAACCTATTTTTATTGCTATTACCTGTCCTATTGTGTTTTACACACCACCTCCTATTGGCTGTAAGTTCATTTGAGCAGGGTCCCCTTTCAACCTAACGTTCCTGTAAGTTTTCTTGTAATTGTCCTATTTATAGCTAAATTTCCCCTCTTATAATATTGAAAAGTGCAACGGAATCTGTTGGCGCTATGTAAATGGTAATATTAATAATCATAATATGCTGTGTAACGGGCTTCAACAGCACTCCCTATGCAGACCTCTCAATAATGGGCAGACCAGACTGAATGCCATGCCCCTTAAAAGGACCAAACTTCTGGAATAAAAGGGAATAATGGCATGTCACACATGTCATGTGTCCTTAAGGGGTTAAGTAGGCAGGACTGTCTGAACCTTTTCCACCTTTTCCTTTGCCTAATCTGAGGTCTGTGTGCGAGACGGCAGACAAGCTCATGCAGAATGTGCCTGCTACTTCTGTTAGGTCAGGAGAGCTAACAGAAAGTGGCTGCAAACCTCCCTGGCTGTTTGATTGAGAGTCAGGGGGATGTTCAATAATGTATCTATAAAATGTCAGATTTCTCATATAAATTGGCAATTGTATAAACTGGGCTACAAATAGAATACTCAACACCCATAAAGCATTTCAACAAGCAAGGAGTGGTCCTTTAATCTGGCTTAGTTCTGCTGGTAAATATATGTCTGAAAATGACAAGTTCAAACACAGAGCAGCCAGTCTATTCTGACAAGCCACGCCTACAAATGACTGCTCAAGGGGACATCAGGATTCATGACCCTTGGAGATCAAGAAGCAACATTCTACAGTTACTGTTAAAAGTAATTTTTGCAAACCCCTTTTTTAATTATATGTGTAGTGAGCAGTCCAAAGATAAAACAGCACAATCAAAGCAGTGTAACAGCAGACAAAATACAACTTAATTTTAGGACTTTATGTTGTCATGTCCGTCTAGGACAGGGGTCAGCAACCTATAGCACTTGACAGGGCAGGACTGGGGAAAAAAATTAGGCCTGGGCATTTTTCAATCAGAGCGGCCCCCTAAGAAAGGGGGCGGGGCCAGAGAGGGTGTGTTTTGTCCTGACTAATGACAAGCACGCCCCCTCTCAAAGTGAGCATGTTGTTTCAATGCGCAGAGCCCCGCTGAAGAGCTCTAGCATGAGAAAAAGGCCCTGAATTTGTTCTGCGCAGCGCAAGCAAATTTAATAACATGCTTGCGTTGTGTTTGCTTGAAACTTGTCTCAGGGGTTTCCATAATTGGGATACCAGAGGACACAAGGTCCAGGAAAGCGTGTGGTGCATGTGTTTGGAGCCTGCTTGTGGGATTGCGTATGTGTAGAGTGAGCTGATTGTTGTGTGGTATTGTGTAAACAGGCCCATTTCAATCGTGTTTGATGTGTAATATGTGTGGCTAGGGGCGGTAGAGAGTGAATAGGGAGCATAGTGTGCCCTCGCCCTGTCACACTCACCCCCTGAATACAGTCATCATACATACACAGCCATGAAACACAGTTGTGATGTTTTGTACAAATCAGCCAATAATTCCTGTATAACGAAGTACTCACTTTATTAATACATATATGACAGCATCTTCATATTGCTGCCTTGTTACACAGGGTTTCTGCAGCCGCCATTTCAAATCCCTCGAACATTCCACCAACTGCCAACAGGAACTGGAAGTAAAGAACCAAAAGAAAGGAATTGCATCATTCACAGCCCAACCGCCCATATATCACAATACATACACTCACACTCACACACTCACACACAGCCCAACTGCCCATACATCACAACAGTGCACAAAGGACACAGGCAGTCTCCAGATATACACAAAACACAGCAAGCAGTTACCCCACACACATACGGTCCCAGACACAAACATACACATGCTCACAGAAACATACATTCACATACAAGGACACTTACTGTCAGACACACACATTCTTGGGCATATACACAGGTAGACAATGCCAGACACACTCAGCAATACACACAGCCAGATAAATACATGTTGTAACTGTATGTCTATATTAGTCAGTATTTGTGTTTCTGTGCATCAGTGTGTTTGTGTGTGTGTGTATGCATGTCCATGTAACGGTGTGTATATGTATTTGCGTATTAATGTTTATATGTGTGCATGTATAAGTTTGTATGTGTGCATGTATTAGTGTGTGTCTGTCTGCAATGTGAAGGGGGTATGGTATGGGCAATGCAAAGAAAAAGTGGCAAGCAACATAAATATTATATACATACATATATAATAAATGGGGAAACACATATATGATAATATACATGTAAAGGATTATTAAATATGTGGGGGAAATGCCTATGAAGTTGTTTTCTTATCTGTAACTTTATTATTTGGTAAATTATTTTTTAAAGCCCAACCAAAATTTGCATTTTTGTTTCAAATAACTCGTTCACACAGGCACTTAAGTGTACACGACTGCCAAGCTATACAACCATACCCAGCAATTGTGTATAAACAATTTGCATAATTGCACATTAAATTTTTTGCTAATTATGCCATAACTACAGTCAGAGAGCTCACAACATAGTGGCACAGGGAGCCGCGACACTGAACAATGTATACAGAGACTAGCTCACTGTATCCAGTGCTGCAAGCCCGCCCTTCAATATAACTACAGCCCCTTATCCACACACAATGCAACCCCTATTAAATGTTTTCACTAATGGTGTTAGTAGGGGTCTCATGTTTGAGTTTCGCCTAAGGCCTCGCAAAGTCTAAAGCCACCACTGTACAGACAACTATAAAAGCTGCAATAGACAAATTGGAGCAATTATGTAACACAAATCTAGGGGAATGCCAGTGGATTAGGTAAATTTAAATTAAATTAAGATTAAACATTTTATGATGTTCCTATAACTCATATGTGAATCACTAAATCACTATTATGGTTCCTGTTCTGAGAAATATAAAATTAAACGTGCTGTACAAAAATATGTTGAAAAAACAATGTCCTGCTGAATGTAAATGAGACTTGGCCACAGTACACTTGATGGTAGGTCACATATTAATATTAAACAGGCCTTGCAAACAGACCCTATATAAATGCCCTTGTCAGAACAGCTTTGTCAAAAAGAGGAACAAAGTCTTTTAAGAGGAGGAGAAGCAGCCTGTGGGTGAGTAGGGGTTCTTTGCGCGACCTTTGCTCCAAAAGAAAATCTAATAAAAGGCCACATGAAAGAAATGCCTTTTGTTCATGAACAAATTGATTACATCTACCATCCCCCGCTTTCTCCCAACTCCCAAGGTCTTTTCCAATTGTGTTCACAAACTATTTAGCTCAGTCACATTTTTAAAAAAAAATCTTTATTTATAATTTTTTTCAAAACAAGGTGTAACAAAAATTGATGATGCAGATAGGCAGTACATGGATGTCATAGTAAGAGTATTCAGTCAATATACACAAGTAGTCGGTACTGTGAAGAAATTACCCTTTTATTCGGCATTTCTTCATGTTTCCCTCCGGTACATGGAACTACCGAACAAAGAGCACCCCCTGGCTCATTTAACTTCAAAGCCGGCATCAAGCGCCCAGCGTTCGTACTACCGAATGCCACGTGGCTGTGAAAACCGCAGCCATCTTTTTTCATACGAACAAAGGCAGCGGGACTTGGTCGTCGAGTGTCTGGAACTAAAATCAGACACTCGACTTCCCGAACACCGGTCTCAAACACAGGAACGCTGCATCTATATGTACCGATTAGCTAGAAGAGCACTATTCGGTACGGTTGTGCATACGAATGAGGGGAACAATCGCTGCTAGGAGCCAGGGGAATCCATTCGGTACTTTTGTTAGTTTTCTCCTTTTTCTAAAGTGATCGGCAAAACCACCCAAACTTGTGGAACTATTTTGGGCAGCTCACCCATGGTGAACCGGTCACAAAGGACTTCCATGGTTTTTGAGAACCTCTGAACCGATCTGGGTGAAATTTGAATATGTTGGTCACCCAGATCGGGGCTATCAGGGGACATTTTTGTTTGTGGGGATATTTTGTTTGTGGGCATATTTGTGGGGATACTACATGTATAAAGGGGTGTTCCAGATATTGGGGAAAATAGTGATTTTTCTGCCTGGAGATAATCAAGTTATTACTTTATCAGACTTGATTATCTCCAGGGCTAGGAGAGGGAATTATATGTTTGTGCTGAGTGTGTTTTATATTTTTACTGTACGGGATTGGTTACATGTTGTCCCTCCCTGTGGGATGTCCCCTTGCATGGGGACTTGCATAAAAGCCTGTGTGTGTTAATTAACCCCTTAAGGACGCATGACGGAAATTTTCCGTCATTGCAGCACTCCCCTTAAGGACGCTGGACGGAAAATTTCCGTCCAAAATGAAAATTAACCCCTGATTGCCACAATCGCGGCAATCGTGGGGTTAATCTTCCTGTAGTGTGTCTCCCTATCGGAGGCACACTACCATGGGCTGTTTCACTGATTCAGCCCATGTGATCGCTCTGACCGGGAGTCAGAGTGATCACACGTGCTGCAGTGAAACCCGATCTGTTTCCCTGCAGCTCCGTGTGAGCTGTGAACAGCAGAGAGACAGATCGGTGCTGATCTTTCTCTCTGGCTGTAAAAAAAAAAAAAGTTAGTTACAAAATCCCACCCCCCCTCACCTCTTTCAAATAAAATTTAACCCCTTCCCTGCCCTTTGATCACTGCCTGCAGTGATCAAAATACAGATCACAGTATTTCACTGTGATCTGATTTTTTTCTTTTAACCCCTGAGGGTTAACTTTTATTTTTTTTAATCCTCAGGGCTTAAATGTATTTAATTAATTCGTTTAAATATTTTAAAATATTTATTTATTTAGCTAAGGTGGGTAGAAGTTAGTGGGAAATTTGGGGATTTACGGTTAGGCTAGTTAGGGGTTAAAAGTTAAAAAAAAACAATAAAAAGTTAAAAAACTTTTCAAAAGTTTAAACAAAGTTTTAAAATAGTAAAATAAGTTGTCAAAAGCTAAATAAAACTTTTTAAAAGTTAAAAAAACTTTTAAAAAGTTAAAAAAAATGTTTAAAAAAGGGGGGAAATGCGTATTACCGCTACACTTTGTACAGTCTAGCAAAAAAATGATACCGCGGTAATGTTTCAAATATGCCTTTTGAAACACCCTGGGGTGTCTTCTTTAGGAAATGGTATGCCTTTGTGAAGTAAATGGAAAACACAACCTATTAAAAAAATTCCAAAGTGGGGCATGGACCCAGCGTAAAAATTCTACCTTGAATGGCTGTGTCTCAAATGTGCCCCTTCAACTTTGTCATATACCTGGTAAAGGTACATACTGGGATATTGCTGTACTCAGATGACATAGCGGAGCAACATATGATGTATTATATTGCTGTAACACATATAAGGTTTGCAAAATATATTTTACAAACTCATTGAGTATGTCAAAAAGGCATATAAAAAGCGTATTACCACTACACTTGGTACAAGCTAGCGGAAAAATGATTTCACGCTAAGGTTCAAAATACATCTTTTGAAATACCCTAGGGTGTCTTCTTTAAGAAATGGTATGCCTTTATGGGGTAGCTGGAATAATTAACCTACAAACAAACCTCCAAAGTGGGGTATGGACACAGCGTAAAAATGTAAAGTTTGAAAAAACTTAAATGGCTGTGTCTCAAATGTGCCCCTTCAATGTCCGCATATACATGGCAAAGGTACATATGGGGGTATTGCTGTGCTCAGATGACACAGCTGAGCAAGATAGGAAGTATTATATAGCTGTAGCACACATAAAAAAGCAGAAAAAATGCTTATTACCACTACACTTGGTACAAGCTAGCAGAAAAATGATCCCCCACTAAGGTTCAAAATATGCCTTTTGAAATACCCTAGGATGTCTTCTTTAAGAAATAGTATGCTTTTATTGGATAGTTGGAATATATAGCCTGCTAAAAAACTTCAAAGTGGGGTAACAACACAGCGTAAAAATTCAAAGTTTGACAAAACCTGCAATGGCTGTGTCTGAAATGTGCCCCTTCAACGTCCCCATATAACTGGCAAAGGTACATACGGGGGTATTGCTGTACTCAGACAACATAGCTGAGCAACATATAAAGTATTATAAAGCCATAGCACACATAAGGTTTGCAAAATATACAGTACAAACTCACTGTGTGTCAAAAAGACAGAAAAAAAATGCTTTTTACCACTGCACTTGATACAAGCTAACGGAAAAATTATCCCACGCTAAGGTTCAAAATTTTCCATTTGAAATACCCTTGGTCGTCTTCTTTAAGAAATAGTATGCCTTTTTGGTGTAATTGGATAAAGCAGCCTGCTAACATATTTAAAAATAGAATACGGACCCATTAAAACTCTCCATGTAAATTCACACTTAAAAACCTGAACTTATCACATCTCTTTCACAGCACTGTAACTTCACAAAATAGTGTCTGGGTCATACATTGGGCATATTGTTTTACTCAGAAGAGGTAACTGAGCATACTTAGGGGGAATTTATGACAGTGGCACTTATCAAATGTAAGAAATACCCAGCGAAAATGCAACATGTATGTAAAAAATTTTTTTTTTTTTTTCTCACCACAAAATTTGAAATAAATTGGTGAAAACATGGTGGCAAGTTAAGGTATAATATATGCCTAATAACATACCCTGGAGTGTCTGCTTTCTCAAATGGAAGGCCTTTATGGGGTTATTTGAACAGTCAGATGGCTATAATGCCACAAATTCAGACATATGACCATCTATGAAAATTCCAACTATAGAAACTGAAATAGCATGGTCTCCTATATGGCACTGTAGCTTCACAGAATAGGGGCAAAGGTATACAATGGGGGTATCATTGTACTCAGCAGATGTAGCTGAACACAATATGGGGTTCTGTACAGGGATAGCACACACTAGATTTACGAAATACACATTACAAAAACCTTATTATATGTGAATATGCCAAAATAGAGAAAAAACACAATTTTACTCCAATATTTAGCAGAGATTGGCGGTGAAATGGCTACGCAAAAAGTGTCAAACTAACCTTAGGTAAATAGCCTGTGATGTCTACTTTATATAAATATATACTTTTGTGTGGCAATTTTGTTTCCTGTAATGGGTATTAAACTTCCAAGACAAACATACCAACTTCTAAAATTGTTTCACATTGAAATTTTATTTTAGACCTTGTAGTTTGTGACCTGTAACTTTCAAAATAAACTGAAATCCTACACATATTATGAACTTGGTAAATCAAGACACATAAATGAATTGATTTTGAATTACTTTTCCTAAGCTGTACATATTATGCACACATTATTATTGCCAAAACGTGGGGAAAAAAGCGTTTTTTTTTTCCACATTATTTTGCATTTTTTTTGTAATAAATGAGAATTTATACATGTATAGGTCACATCAAATTAAAGCCCTTTTTGTTGTCTAAAAAACGGTATATCATATGTGTTGGTACAATAAATGAGAGAGATGCAAATTGCAGTTGAACACAAACAGCCAAAAATGCAAAAATTGCTTGTGTCCTTAAGGGTATGTCCAGCTTCTGAAGCGGTGTCCTTAAGGGGTTAAAGCCAGTTCATCTTGTACCCTGCTTCTTGACTTCGGCTGTTATTTGGAATTCGTATGCTTTACTAAGGGAAGTATCTTGTGAAGCTATTGGTATTTTGTATGGATTTCGTCTATTGCAACTACCGAACGGAGAGCTATATATACTAGGCTCTGGCGGTTCGGGTGGAAACTACCGAAGGAGGTTTAAATACACTTGGTTTCCTTACAGGTACACAACATGAAGTTACAACTAACAATGTGAGGATCACATAAGATCTGTTTATGGAAACTATTTGTGTGATACAAGTAATAAAGGTACTTAACCCAAGTAATAAAAAAATTTCACATTCAATACCATAAAGAAAAAAACAGTAGGGGTAACATAAAGGGAGAAGGAACCCTAACATGTAGACCTAATTTGAGATAGGACAGAAGCACATGCTGGTGCTTAGAGGGGCCAGAATGGCACCAGATGAACAGAATGTCTGCAAGCAGACAAAGAAGTAAAATTAATCAGGCCAAGATCAAGGACCATAGAGGAACACTGAATCGAGAGACAAGCTAAGGTCAGGATAAGAGATAGCACGAATAGTCAGACAAGCCTGGTTCAGATAACAGAATAGCCAAGCAGTATGAATGTACTCTCAGGTTTACAGCTACAAGAACTGTGATAGATCTGCAAAAGAGACACCAAAACATGCTTGACCTGTGTCGTTTGACTGATGGAGATTTGCTCAGCGTCAATTTATGACGCACGTCTTGGGACACATACATTGGTCATATAGAGAAGCGTTGCATGTCATCGACACCACAATTATAATCGCCATCAGTATGGTGCGTGCTTGAATGAAATAATGGATCAATATTGATGCAGGAGGGGGCGGAGCTAACTACAGAGCGGAGCGGTCGCACTCACCAGGAGCTCCCGGCCAGAAAAGGAGAAACCCGACCAAAAGGGAAATTTTGCACAGCCACCCGGGCTCAATCACCCTTGCCCGACACGGGGATCCACAATGGGCCGGAAAAATAAAAAATCCAGGGCGGATCGGGACCCCGACACCCACGACATCGGGGAACTTCTCCGACGATCGCAGAAGCCCGCATGGGACAAGATGGCGGCGGGAGAGGACGGGTATTCATACTCGTCGGAAGATCTCTCCATAGACTGCGCAGAAGGTATGGCACCTGCTCTAACACCCAAACTGAAGCCCTCACACACTCTTGCAGAGCAGCCAGTCACCGCCTCCTTACTTAAGAGCATGCTGGCGGAGCTCAGAACAAACATTGCGGCCGACATGGCCTGCATAAAAGAAGCAGTGCGGGGGGTTACCACCAGGGTCACAAAGCTGGAGGCCTCAGCTTGCACTCATGATACAAGGATAACAACCCTAGAACAAGCGCTGGAGGCAATGCAAAAGCAGCAGAGAGTTTCAAACGATCGGATTAATATGCTAGAAGACCAAAGACGGCGCTATAACATAAAGCTTAGAGGCATCCCAGACTCTATAGGCCAGCAGGGCCGGTGCAAGGATTTTTGGCTACACAGGCGAAGATGAATTTTGCCGCCCCCACACACAAATAAGATGTATCTTTAGCGGTGTCTCATATCCAGCCTTTTGAAATCCCCATGTAGTGTATTGTACCCCCCTTTAGTGTGTCTTACACCCCCTTGTATGTCTCTTACAACCCCCATGTGTATCTCCTTCCCCCCCCCCCCCAGCCCCTTTGTGTGTGTCTTTCTTTCCCACAGCCCTTTTCTGTGGGTCTCTCCCCTCAGCCTGTTTTTTGTGTGTCCCTCTTCCCCTCAGGCTCCTTTGTGTAACTTTTCCCTCCCAAGCCATATAGATATAGACATAGATATATAGCTACACACACACATACAGGCACATAGTCACAGAAATATGCAGGCACACAATCAAACAAACACAGCCATACAGGCACACAGTCATACAATCAACACATACAGGTACACAGACATACAGTCATACAGACACACACACACACACAGACATGCAGACACTGGCATATAGATAAATAAAAACACAGTTATACAAACACAGACATACAGAGACATGAAGATGCAGGCATACAGAGACATAACGAACAATGCATACAGAGACATATATACACAGACAGTCACACAAAGATATACAGAACAAGGCATACAGAGACATATGGATACAGTCATACAGCGACATACAGGCATACAGGGACATTCAGAAACACACGGACACAGTCATATAGAGACATACAGACAGTCATACAGAGACATGCAGACAGGTATACAGAGCAGGGGCAGATCCAGAACCTAATCTTGGGTGGGGGGGGAGGTGGTAGTGAGTTTTAGTGGGGTAATAGGGGCTCTAATTAAGGAGTTAAGGGCTGTAGTAGGGGGACAGGGGCTGTAGTTGAGAGTTAGGGGCTGTAATTGGGGGCTTAGGAAATGTAGTGGGGAATTGGGGCTGTAGTAGGGGGTTAGGGACTGAAGTAGGTTGATGGCTGCAAGTGGGAACAGGGGCTGTAGTGTGGGGGATATGGGCAGCAATTTGGGGGAGAGGGGCTGTAGTGGGGGTAAGGACTGTAGTAAGGGAATAGGGGCTGTACTGGAGCTATGGGGTAAAAGGGAGTGGAAGGGATGTGAAGTAAGGGAGTTAGAGGCTGTAGAAGGGAGTATAGGGGCTGTGGTGGGAGCAAAGGGGCAATGTGGTTGGAAATGGGCAGTAGAGGGGGGACACAGGGGCAGTAGAGGGGGACACAGGGGCAGTATGGTGTGGGCACAGGCTGTAACGAGGGACACTGAGGCAATAAAGTGGTGTCACAGGGACAGTATGGGAGGGGGTAAATGGGAAGTAGAGAGGGGGACAGGGGCTGTTGAGGCGGGTAGAGGAAGTAGAGGGGGGAGACAGGGGCAGTAGAGGCGTGTGAAAGGGGGGCAGAGGCAGGGGGCAGGGGCTGTAGAGGGAAATAGAAGTGCTGTAGAGGGGCACATGGGGCAGTAGAGGGGGCAGGGACTATTGAGGGGCTGTAAAGGGGGCAGGGGTAGTATGATGGGGCAGGGGCTATAGAGGTGGCAGGGGTAGTATGGTGGGGGCAGGGGGGAGTATGGTGGGGGCAGGGGGGAGTATGGTGGGGGCAGGGGGGAGTATGGTGGGGGCAGGGGGGAGTATGGTGGGGGCAGGGGGGAGTATGGTGGGGGCAGGGGGAGTATGGTGGGGCAGGGGGAGTATAGTGGGGGCAGGGGGAGTATAGTGGGGGCAGGGGGAGTATAGTGGGGGCAGGGGGAGTATATTGGGCCAGGGGGAGTATAGTGGGGGCAGGGGCTGTAAAGGGGGCAGTATGGTGGGGGCAGGGTCTATAGAGGGAAATAGAAGTTCTGTAGAGGGGCACATGGGGCAGTAGAGGGGGCAGAGGAACTATGGTGGGGCAGGGGCTATAGAGGGGCTGTAAAGGGGGCAGGGGTAGTATGGTGGGGCAGTTTGGAGGGGTAGGGGCTGTAGAGGGGGCAGGGGCTATAGAGGTGTCAGGGGTAGTATGGTGGGGCAGGGGGCTATAGAGGTGGCAGGGGAGTATAGTGGGGGCAGGGGAGTATAGTGGGGGCAGGGGCTATAGAGGTGGCAGGGGAGTATAGTGGGGGCAGGGGGAGTATAGTGGGGGCAGGGGCAGTATAGTGGGGGCAGGGGCAGTATAGTGGGGGCAGGGGCAGTATAGTGGGGGCAGGGGCAGTATAGTGGGGGCAGGGATAGTATAGTGGGGGCAGGGGGAGTATGGTGGGGGGCAGGGGGAGTATGGTGGGGGGCAGGGGGGAGTATGGTGGGGGCAGGGGGGAGTATGGTGGGGGCAGGGGCTGAAAAAAAAAAAACGTTTTGATTTAAAAAAAAAATAAGAAAAAAAATGCTACAAGTTCTTCCCCCACCCCCTCCCAGAGACTTACCTTGGTCCAGGAGGGAGAATCTTACCCCTGGTGGTCGGATGG
The DNA here is from genome assembly GCF_036172605.1 of Pelobates fuscus. Lineage (NCBI taxonomy): Eukaryota > Metazoa > Chordata > Amphibia > Anura > Pelobatidae > Pelobates > Pelobates fuscus. Next base: position 207,459,177 of record NC_086317.1, on the reverse strand, counting down.
GATGGGATGGGCTGCACTGGAGGCTGGAGGCTGGAGCTGCAATCAGGACCGCTGGGGAGTCTGGGAGCAGTAGAAGTCCCGCCCCCTTCTGACATCATCAGAGGAGGACGGCTGACTTCACTGCCAGGCTCCTGCTGTGTGCTGGCTGCAGGGAGAGAGGTGAGATTACAAATCCGAGTCTCCAGCCAGAGGCAGGGGATTCGGATTTTTGCGCCCCCCTCCTCTGGCGCCCTAAGGCGGCCGCCTGTGCCGCCTTATGGACGCGCCGGCCCTGTAGGCCAGACAGATCTGCCGCACTTCATTAGGCGCCTGCTGGCCGACCTATTAACCCCCAAACAGGCGAAAACTGTGCGCCTTGACGGGATGTTCCGTCTTCCGAAGCCCGCAACAGCACCAACCACAGCACATACAGACCTGATACTCCGCTTTCAAACCCTGCAAGATAAGGCCCTCCTGCTGGCAGCGACAAGAGGGAAAACTCCCCTGACATTCGAAGGGGCCACGATATCCCTCTTCCAGGATCTGACTAAAAGCACCTTGGAGTGGCGCAAGACCCTACAACCACTTCTGCATCATCTCAGGAATCAAAACGTCCAGTACAAATGGGGGACGCCGAACATGCTCACCTTCACGCACCAGGGTAGTACATACCGAGCCCGGAGGTACTCAGATCTGGACGAGCACCTGCACGCAGCAGACCTCAAGTTACCCACTGGAAGAGAGAGCTCAGATCTAGCCCGGTTGGACCCAACCACTGTCGCTGACTTCATCCCAGGGGCGCCCGCCCGACCGTCGCACCACCGAAAGATAGCCTGAGGACCAGAAAAGCGGGGAGGGTTCCAGTTACAACCCCAGGGACTGCTAACACCGCACTCCTCAGTGATTGATCTCCAACCTAAGATGATCCCGCTCTGTTCCGACACGAACTTTATAATTTTGACCTCCGAGTTCCTCCCAATTATTTTTGGCTAACCTAAGTTGTTGTTTTTATTAGACACTAAACAGTCCGTACAGGTCCCCGCAGCTTAACTCCCACACACCCGGGACGACCACGCACCGACGGTCACTACACCCTGCCGGGGTACGCTAATACCCACGACCAGAGGCACTCCCAACCGTGCATGCACCTAACTCGCCCCCTCAACCGATGACAGCAGACACAGCTACCCACATACACATGGAGATAGGGGGAAAATTCCAGGCGAGAAACTTGCACCAGCGCTGGGTACACCCCACTCAAGGTAGAGCTTACCCTCGCACATGGGGGGCAGAATAGACGGACACACTAAGGGGACCTGCAGGACTTCTCCACACATATCGTTATACACCACTATCGCATACTATAACGCAGACCTACTAAACACTACACATGCCCAGATACGAGCCACAGAAGGCACACACACGGACCCCTCAGGATATGGACATGTCAGGCATACTGTTAGACAACACGACTACATCATTATTATTAAAAAATGTGCTAAAAATTATCTATGCCACTGCAATGTTAATGTTTGTTGAAATACGTGCCTACACAAGCTGTTGTGGCAATGTAGACACATATGTTGAATCTGCACAACAAAATAAAGAATTAAAAAAAAAAAAAAAATATTGATGCAGGAGTGACACCATGATTGATGTATATTGTGTTCATGTAGGTCTATGCCTAGCAGATCCAAGTAATGTGATAATGGAAAGCTGAACTTCTGCTTATCCCATTCTCTGAGAGTGTTGGGGAAAGGTTAGCCCTGGGGCCTTAGCCGATCATTACTGTGCAAGGTTATGCTTTTTTTTTTTTTTTTAACAGATGAAAGTCAATATTTGGCTTTATTCACACCGATGCAAAAGGACAAGGCATTGGTACCAAGGAATGCCCAGGTTTTATGTCAAACTACTTGATAAACGTTTGAAAGAAAACTGGCAGACTGCACTGAGAGACTCAAAGCTCCATAACCACTGCAATGAGTTGTAGAGGTTATGGTCAACCAAAATATTGGGTTATATATATAGGTTGCAGATCATTCTGCATGTGCTGCTAACAGCTTTACAGATGGAGTTTTTAGGAGATGTCTCTTAGAAGAAAGCAACTGAGGGGGAAAAAATCTGCATTTTTTTTTTAACTAAGCACACTTGAGCCTTCACAAGGCTAGGTAGCTTATTATAAAATGTACTGAAGGAAAAAACAAAACATTATTGTGATACAATCTCTGCAGTACCCCTACTGTTTACCCTTCTGTCCACTTTAACACTGTATACTTAAGTATAGAACTCCTTTATCAGTCTAAGTAAGATTAATAATAAATGGACAGCACTGTCATTTAAATTGGAACAATTGAAAAGCTGTGTGTTAGTGACAGTGCAAGGAGTCATGGGCCAAATTTACATAATGGACATCTGCCAGAATTTCATTGGCTGGTGTACAGGGCAGCTGGTACTGACTATTTTTTGCAAGTGTAATTTCATTTGGGTGACTGTGGTTATATATAACTGGCTACAGTGCAGACACCCACCCACAACCCAGACCATAACGAAGGCATAAGGAGCATTAGCAAATGATAAAAATACATGGGGTGCTGGCTTGTACCATCAGATTATTTTTCATCATGTTAGAAACAATTGTTTCATGAAGGATAATGGTTAAAGAACAAACTCAAATATATATGATAAGGGCAGCAGCAGTGGATTTAGTATACACCAGCTCAAATAGATAAAAGAAAGAAGATTACAAAGACTACCCTGCTTCAGGAGGACCCCTCTCAGACAGACGAGGTCGACGGCCTACAGACAGCACTTCAACAAGACCCACATAATCAGTCACACCCAGGACGGCTAGACCGACACATATACCCAATCACCCAATGACAGGTACACACACTATAGGCAACGACTACTCACCCTTGTACAGAGCAACACGGGGCAACCCGAACCCATTCACCTGGACTTAAAGCCAAGAACCTATACGGATAAGCCTTACTAAGACCTAGGCCCTTTACATACGACCAACAGACATCTAGACCCAGTTCAATCCCCATACCCAGTTCGTCCCCACCCACAAATCAGTGTTGGAAGGATAAACATAATAGATCTTGAAGCAATGTATGCGAAACCATATACAGACATACAAAAGATATGAGATTGTATAGAATGACTATGGTCTACACACTACAACTTTAGCCCGAAATACGCTGATGTCATGCAATGTTAAACTGTAACCTAAGCCTGATGTAGACCGCACCAGAAGCGTTATACCTTTAAACGCCTGATTGGCGCTATACTTATGCCTGATTACTATTCCTGTAACCTTGTTTCACTACTGAAAAAATACACACAAATAAAGATTGTCAAAAAAAAGAAAGAAAAGAAGATGAAAGCAGCAAAGTGAATTGTTACTGTAGGACTCACTTAAGCGGTTTCGCTTTGATGAGTAAGTTAAGCTAACATGTTAATGTCCATTGGAGTGGGTTTATGTATACTGTAGCCACTGCTGCCGCCCAGAGTAGTGGGAGTTAGAGTGTAGGCTTAATTTTGTGTGTTAGTATTTGCTGGAAACATTCTCTACATATTCTATGCTTCCAGTTTGGCTAATGTGGCCCTAAACGCAGGGCTGGCAGTACCGTTAGGCGAACTAAGCAGCTGCCTATGGTGCAGCAGCCCAGGGGTGCAATCTCTGCGTGACTGTCAGGAGGGAAGCACATTGCAAAGCGCACCCCCTCCTGACAGTCATGGCATGTAGCTTTGCTTAGTGGACCGCGGTAGATGATCTTCTGTATCCTCTACACATTCTGGCAGGAAGCAATGAACAGTTCCTGTCAGATCAGGTAGAGGAGACAGAAGCTCCTACACCGTACTTCGTTTGGCCACGCTTCATGAAGGTGAAGGCAAAGAGGCACAATAAAGGGCTGGGGGGACAAAGAGACACAGAAGGGATGGTGAGACAAAGAGACACACAGAGGGGCTGGGGGGACAAAGAGGCACACAAACAGGCTGGGGGAAAACAAAAAGACACGTAAAGGGGCTGGGGGACAAAGAGGCAACACACAGGAGGGCTGAGGAGGACAAAGAGACACACATAGGGCTGGGGGGGGGGGGGCAGAGAGACACACAGAGAGTGTCAGGGTACCTTGTGTGGTTGCACAGGCTGTGCCACAACCTGGGGACGTCCTGCATGTGGAGAGGGACCTTTCCCTATGTCCCTCTCCTCTCTCCAATATTTCTCACGCAGGTATATCGCCACGCACCTTCTTATCGACCAATGTCATGGCCCGCCAAAACGTTCAAATTCAACCATTTTGGGGGCGTGGCAACAAAATTAAAACTAAAGAGCCACACTATAAAAAGGGCTCTGAGGGCATAAGTCATTGCCCTGTTGTGGTTCAAGCTTGTTCCTAAAGTTATATCTATTAACCCCTTAAGGACGGCGGGCGTGCTATGCCGTCCTTGGGGACCCGGCTCTAAACCCCACGTCAGCGCCATCCTTTCTACTTACCCAGTTGCCGGCTATCCCACGCCGGCGATCGCCGTGTGGGGACTCACCTGGCAGCCCAGGGAGTCCCCCTCCATCCGTTTCGGGGCCATATGATAGCCATCCAAGGCAGTGCTAGCAGGGGGAGTGCCTGTAATGACAGGTACTCCTCATGCTGCCTATAAAAAAAACATTAAAACTGTTTAAAATTAAATTATAAATACTTAGATCATATATATATATATATATGTATTATATATTACAATTTGCAGGACCTGCCTGAAAACCCAGGCCAAAAGTCCAGGGAATTTTATTTGCTAGCACTATATTTAACCCTGTAACTTTCTAAGACACTATAAAACCTGTTTTACTCGGAAGACGTCGCTGAACACAAATATTAGTGTTTCAAAACAGTAAAATGTATTACAACGATGATACCGTCAGTGAAAGTGAAATTTTTTGCATATTTCACACACAAATGGCACTTACACGGACGATATAATTGTTGTGATATGGTTTACTGTTTTGAAACACCATTAATTGTGTTCAGCGAAGTCTCCCGAGTATAACAGTACTCCTCATGTACAGGTTTTATGGTGTTTTCAAAAGTTACAGAGTCAAATATAAGGCTTGCGTTTCAGTTTTTTCACATTGAAATTCACTAGGTTGGTAAAAACCTGTGGCTACTACAAAAGACTGGACATACCCCATTTCAGGGGCGTATTAGCCGCGAGGCAAACAAGGCATTTGCCTTCGGCGGAATTTTCCAGGGGGCGGCAAAGAAGCCGGCCCCAAATGCCCAAGGCAAATGTCTTGTTAGCCTTGCGGCTAACAGACATGCTGGGCTGCTGGGCGGCGCTGGTGGGCGGCCGGCGAGGGAGCACTTCCTCTGAGCTGTCTGCTCAGCTCCCTCGCGCGCCGCAGTGTGAGGCTGGGAGCCGGAATATGACGTCATATTCCGGCTCCCAGCCTCACTCTGCGGCGCGCGAGGGAGCTGAGCAGACAGCTCAGAGGAAGTGCTCCCTCTCCAGCCGCCCGCCAGGCAGTGCCGCTCGCCCAGCAGCCACTGGACCACTGGTGTTTAAATAAATTTTAAAAAATTCAAAAAATGTGTTAATGTGTGTCTGTTAGTGTGTGTGTCTGTGTCTGTTAGTGTGTGTCTGTTAGTGTGTGTCTGTTAGTGTGTGTCTGTTAGTGTGTGTGTCTGTTAGTGTGTGTGTCTGTTAGTGTGTGTCTGTTAGTGTGTGTCTGTTAGTGTGTGTGTCTGTTAGTCTGTGTCTGTTAGTGTGTGTCTGTTAGTCTGTGTCTGTTAGTCTGTGTCTGTTAGTGTGTGTCTGTTAGTGTGTGTGTGTGTGTCTGTTAGTGTGTCTGTTAGTGTGTGTGTCTGTTAGTGTGTGTCTGTTAGTGTGTTTCTGTTAGTGTGTTTGCCTGTGAGTGTGTGTGTCTGTTAGTGAGTGTGTGTGTCTGTTAGTGAGTGTCTGTTAGTGTGTGTGTCTGACTGTGTGTGTCTGTTAGTGTGTGTTTGCCTGTGAGTGTGTGTGTGTGTATGTTAGTGAGTGTGTGTGTCTGCTAGTTTGTGTCTGCTAGTGAGTGAGTGTGTGTCTGTTAGTGTGTGTCTGTTAGTGAGTGTGTTTGTCTGTTACTGAGTGTGAGTGTGTCTGTTAGTGTGTGTGTGTTTCTGTTAGTGAGTGTGTGTTTCTGTTAGCTAGTGTATGCGTATCTGTCAGTGAATGTGTGTGTGTATTTAGAATGCGGGGCGGGGGGAAAGGTTGGGTGGGGGTGGCGCGGGGGGGCGTCTGAGTTTTGTACTGCCTAGGGCAGCACAAAACCAGGATACACCACTGCCCCATTTGCAATACCTTGGGTTGTCTACTTTTGCAAATGGTATGCCATCATATGGGTAATTTTCATTCCTGGGCTACCATACGGTCTCAAAGGCAACGTAACCAATCTGGCGAATTTCAATTTGAAAAAACTGAAAAATGTAACATGCTATATTTGACCCTGTAACTTCCCAAACCACCATAAAACCTGTACATAGGGGGTACTGTTTTACATCGCTGAATACAAATATGTGTATTTTATTGCAGTAAAAGCAAACAGTATTATAACATTCACAGTTAGAATGTCACGTAGAACATTAATTCATATTAAATTATGTTTCATACCTAAATATTTGATGTTAAATGAAAGTCCTGTTTCCCCTGAATAAAATGATATTAATAAGTGAGGGTGCACATAATATGAAAGAGGCGAATTACGCCTGAACAGACATGTAGCGCAAATTCAAGTTTTTGTTTTGATCACAACGTGTACATTTGGCTCAGTCCTTAATGGGTTAAATATTACTGGTTCTGGCTTTGGCTTTGATTGTCTATTGTACCGTCTATTCTCCTTTGACTCAGCTTTTGTATTTTCGCTATTCCTGATTTCTGGCTTCCTTAACCTCAGCTTGTCCCTGACTATTCTCTGTCCTTGTAACATTAGCCTGGCCACTCTAAGGTCCGGTATACCTTATCCATTCTATTATACCCTGCGCCTTGGGTCTCTATATATTCCTAACAAAGGGTCTGTGGTGGTAGAAGGAGACACACACAGAGGCTGGAGGGATAAAGAGACACACAAAGTTGACAATTTTGTTTGGGGGGGCTGCAAGTAGTTGGTCTTGCCTAAGGTGCAAAATAGGTAGCACCGGACTTACTTAAAGGGACACTAAAGGCACCCAGTTTACTTATCTCATTGAAGTGGTCTGAGTGCAGTGCCCCTGTCTGTTTTACATTGCAATGTAAATTACTGCAGTCTTTGACAAACTACAATAATGACATTGCAGGGTTATCTTCCAGACAGTCACTAGAGGTGCTTCTGGGTCCCTAATGGAGTTTTATCCAGGTAAAAGATGTTGGATCCCATAGGAATGCATTGACTCAATGTTTTACTATGGGGACGCTTTAATGCCTGCTCGGTGAATGACAAAACGGGAGAAAGCGCCAACAACTAAGGAGGCTGTCATACTGACAATCACTAGAGGCACTTCCCCTGTGATAAATTAGTCATACTCAGTTCTCAATCAAATGCTGCTTTTAGACAGCATGCGATTTGCATAATGCAGCAATTCGTCATGCATGTGCATTTGGTCAGAGACATTTCCCCAGAGTAATGAGCGCTGAAACCAGACTGAAACGGGTTAAGCAAAGAGTTGGATTTGAGGAATTCTGTCAATCTCGCATACACAACTCTTTTAAGGATCTTAGATAGGGCGGTAGTTGGACAGGGAGTTAGGGTCAAGGTTGGGCTTTTTTAGAATTGGGGTTACATGCATGTTTGAAGGGTTATGGAAATATGCCAGAGGATAGGGAAAAATTTTGAATTTTAGTAAGAGGCAGATCCAGAGAAGAAGACAGAGTATGGATGAGATCCACAGAATATAATCAAGGTGGTATGGGAGGATCGGAGCAGAGCATGGGGGGGGGGGGGGGGGGCACACTGAAATAGGTAGTGTAAAACTATAGCATTATGAATACAAATTTGTATTCCTAATACTGTAGTGTTCCTTTACTAAAAATGTTTTGTCCATATCACTTACAACAGTGTGTGTGTATACACTCTCTGCCAGCCCAATCCAATCTACACTGTGTACACACACAGCTCCTTACACACATAGAAACCTGTCTTTAAGGCAGGTTAAACAGAATGCTTATCTTCACAGGTAAAAAGGTATTTTGATGACTGCATAGGGTCAATATGGCTCTAAGGGTGTGTCGTAGGAAGGTTGAAACATTCCAACACTGCAAGGTTTCTGGGTAAAGGTCAATGTTAAGAAGTAAAAGTGAAGTTTTGTTTTGTTTTGTGACAGATTTCCTGTGACAGCAGTTAGAAATGCTTCTGAAAGAATGATAGCCTTCTAGACTTCTTTAGAAGGTTAGGATTTATTTTTGAGTCTTGTTTGAATTACTGTATAAACATTAAGCACTAGACAAAGGGGATTGTGAGCAAACTAATTCTGATTCCTAGCAGTTTCTACTTGCCAGTAACAAGCTGTATCCTGACTGTTTGACAGCTGCACGTTTACAATAAATGGTAGTTTCAGTACAATTACATATTCATTCAAGCCGCCTTGCCTCTCCAGTCTCACTGACCTTGGGATCACGGATCAAGTAAAAAAACTCCAAGTGGTTTGTGATTTGAAAAACAGATTCCAAAACGTAGAGCAAAAAAACAAAAAAAAACAGGGCTCATTTTATATAATTCAGTCTTTATTTCACTGTGAATAAACCCTTAACGGGAAGTATAAAAGTATAACTTTTATGGAATTTATACATTGAATAAAATATATTTCAATTTTATATTCAAGATTTAGCAGGGTACATCATAATCCAGTCCCAGACAAGCAAATTCAGGAAAAGTATAGTTTAATTTCTCCTCTTCTCTGTACGCTTTCTCTATGCTGTCTGCCTGGGGCAAAGGACAGACCTTAAAACAATGACTGGCTGGCAGCTAAGATGTGAACCTTACATCTGTGTACGTCTTTAAGTGTTTTTCATTGATGGCAATCTTAGAATGCTTTTAGCTTTGTGGGATCCATTTGAAATCCAGATGCAAAAATGGTATTTGCCAAAATTGTTACACTGAGTATGTCAAAGACATATTTCTCCACTTTCATCTGTATACACACATATACATATATACAATAAAATCTATGTATGTGAAATATTTTGTGGCAGACGGTTCCAGTATGTTTTAGTTTTCCAGAGATATTTTGAAATTGCACAGCCCTCTAGAGCAAGTAAAGCTCTACTGCAAGTTTTAGGGCTGTTTATTTCCAGGAGATAAGCAACAACAGAATACAGCATTATTACAGTATTTCCCAGGAATATCTGATCTCAGGAAAACGTATGAATGTTAAAATGCTATTAAAACAGTTTGGCAGGCCTTCTCTTCACAAATTCATAAAATCACCTCACTCAACTCTAGCACCCCTAAGCATCACATATATAGCTTAACACATTGACGGCAGGGGCACTTAAATGGTCAGCCTAAGCACCAAAACAACTTCAGCTTAACAAGGTGGTTTTGGTGCATAGATCCCATAAATCTCATTGCTCAGTTCTCTGCTGTTAAAGGGACATTTAAAGCAATACAACCACTACAGCTTAACCTGGTGGCTCTGGTGCAAAGAGCATGTCATTGAGGTCTGACAATTGTAAACAATGAGAAAAAGCTAATTGTCCCTAAGTTCTGTATTCCTAACAGAGTGTAACTTTAAAGAGTTTCCATTAGCTCTTCTGAGCTAAGTTCTGTAGTGCAGGGCCAGCTCATTGGCTGAGAGTGTCAGCTTAGCTCAGAATGAGAGCTTCGAACTCTCCATCACTATTAGTGGAGACACGTAGCAGTGCCCAGGGGGCCTCTGGTAAGAAGTCAAATCATTCTAAAATGGTTTGACGCCTTACAATTGAGGCGCCAAGGCATCCATGGCAGCATAAAAACATCACTGTAGAGGTTATAGCTCTTGGAGTGTTCTATTAATGCAGGTTTGCCTTTAATAGGTGCATGTATATATATTTGAGGATCCTATGGGATATTTTTTTTACATTTTTATTTTAAAAGGCACATAAGTCTGTCTGGGTCTTGAGCGGCAATTTAATCGAATACATGACAACATTGTCCTTTAGGATAATCAGCACAGCTATGTGTTACTGTTTTAGCTGATTAGGGAAGACATTGAACCCAGGAATCGTGTATACACTGCAAGTACGTCACATATGAAATTGCCATTTGAAGTTCCTGCAATAACATGTGTGTCTGATTAGCCTTTAAAAACACATTAATAATTACATCCTATACAAGATTAAACTTTGAACTTGCACCAGTGCCATCTACTGATACTTATCACCTGATTCTCATCCACCCAATAGATAGTCCACTTTAGGAGCATCCAACATGTTATCAGGTGTTGTTTATCATGTTGTGCCTGGTGTTTAGGGTGCCTGGAACGAAGCAGGTATCTTACTGTGACGAAGAAATACCATATACTTGTTGTCACAAGTAGATTAGATAAACTCTATAAAATGCATTAGCATTCATAATATATGTGTAAAGGTTGTCTTACCTTTGTGCCAAAACTGCACATGGAACGTTGATGGACAGCAACTAGCTCTATAATCATAACCATCACAACCAAAGTAAAGTAGTATTTTTTAAAAATCTTTGGTAACATTATCTTTACAGAAGCAGTACAGACCATTCACCTAATAATGTCTGTTCCGAAAGTGACCGCGCCACTGGTTTTTGGAGGGGCCTGTTTGCCAGCCTCCTGCCCTGTGACTATGGTCCCTGTAATGAACTTTGGGTTAAAGTCTCTGGTTGTGCCTTTTGGACTTCTAACTGGAACAATTCAAACTTTCGAAGTTGCACTCCAAAGCCACTCGAAGTGCCATTCAACCACGTGATGGCGGCCATCTTAAGCCGCAAGTACAATGAGCGGTGTTTGGTCATCGAGTGCATGGAACTCAAATCAGACACTCGACGGCGCAAACACAGCTAAACTTTACCTTCCATGGATGTTCGGCTATTCGAACGGGAGTCGAACGGCGTTCGGTAAAAAGAAGCTCACGAACAAGAGACATACACTTTACCCATGAACGGCTACGTTCGGTATTTCAAACTGTACTTCAAATCCCCAAAGTAGACCAGCCACACTGCCTAATACTTTGGAACTGTTTTGGGCATGGGACCATGCGTGCGTTCGGTCAAAATATGACTTCCATAGAATTCTTGAACCCCTGAACTGATCTGGGTGATTTTTGGATATGTTGGTCACCCAGATCAGGGCTATCAGGGAATGTAACAATTGTGGGGATATCATGTGTTTTTGGGGTTTTGTAAAATATGTGTTTTTTCTGCCTGGAGATAATTGAATTGAAACAGTATCTGACTCAATTATCTCCCAGGCAGTGGGGAGGGATTGTATGTTTGCTATTGGAGTGTTGTGCATTTAATCACTATTCTTATTGGTCTGTGTCTTTGTGTTGGAGTCCCCAACAAGGCCCATGTGGGCGTACCCCTTGCATGGGGATTGTCATAGAAAGCAAGTGTGGCACCATTAAAATTGAGTTCCTGCTTACCCTCAACATAGAGTCTCATCTCATGTGTGTGGGAAACAGCTGTATCTACCATGGGGATTGCTATATCTTTATACTCCCCTGGGATTACAATCACTACCTCTTTTAAGAGCTGTTCCTGCTCTGCTCTTTAGAGTAGGAGAGGTTCACCCACTGGAAGCTGGATTCTGGTCTTGGGTCCAGAGTGGGTGGATGATGGCGAGTTCCCAGCCAAGCTGTAACACTGGATGTGGGGACTACAGTGCTTATGGTGTCTGGTGGAGTGTTTGGAGTCCTCGGTAAGCACTAGGAGCATCGATTGACGGATGTACTCGGTCGGGGTGCCAGAACTGTAAGATGGATAGATATGGGAAACTACATTGTACACCTAGCATTCACCACAATCTATTGTATATTTGACATGAATAATAATCAGAAATGTACACTCCCCCACAGCAAATCTGGAGGGCCAGCAGCTATTGACGTTACAGATTCCAAAACCTAATTTTTATATATAAATCCTAGTATAGATATAAAAAAATTTGCAGTTATATATTATAAGAGGTATTTTCTCAACAGCTTATTGAGTACCGGTATATTCTTTTTTTAGTTGGTACCAAATGTATTGCCAGAATTGGTATCTGTTAAGTTTATTTACAGGTTTATTTTGTCCAGTTGGAGAATATCCAGTAAAAATGATTGAAGTCCCACTGGAATGGCGATTCTCTTATTTACTAAACCTCATTCAGGTTGGAACTTGGTCACCCTGACTGAATATGCCCCAATTAGTCAGATGCCTTCGGTGTCTGGTTTAAAATCTGTGCGTTTCACATCCAAACCCTACACAAGGTAAAAAGTATAGTATTTGGAATATCGACAATAGTATGTGCCCAACTCATTGATTAAGAAATAGACCCCACCAACCACATATGGATGGGGACTGGTGAGACCATTGGATGGCCCCCTCCTATTACTATATAAGTAGCCTCCGACCAGAAATGCCTGTCCAATCGCTAGTTATTAGTTACCTTGTGTAGGGTTTGGATGTGAAACGCACGGATTTTAAACCAGACACCAAACGCATCTGACCAATTGGGGCATATTCAGCCGGCCACCATCCAACACAGCAGCAGCTCTGAGGGACGCCAGGAAAGGCACAACCTCCATCCCTCAAGCAAAGTGACTACAGGCCCAGGACAAGCAGGAGCAGGAGGTCAGGAAGCTGTTTGCTGGCCCAAATCCCAAGTAGCACTTATGAATGACCACCCCCCACCAAAATCACACACTACATAATCCCAACCACACATTCATACACAACCAATCACACACATCCATCCCCACACTCACACCCGCCCTTGTCCACTTAGCTGCGCTATCTCCCCAGGGCCTTGATATGGCTCTAAATAAGGGCCTAAATTAACATTTAACAAGCTAACAATAGTTATGATTGGTCCACGTTATTTCTGTGACTATAAAATGATTGGTAATGGGGTTGTCTGGATAACGTGGTCACTTTAGGGGAAGACGTGACGTCACAACATTAAATTAATAATAGACACGCCATTAAAGTGGGCAGGGTCTAGGACTACACAGGAAAGAAACCGCTGTGTTGATTTCTGCCCAAACAAACCAGGAGAGAGAGCTGTTTGCCAATTTGAATGGTAATTATGAAATGATTACCTGTTCAGGTTGCGCAGCCCGACCAGGGGTGTTCATAACAAGAGGGCCCTGGTGCAAGGATTTTGTTGGTGTCCCCTCTATCATAAGGATGAAAAAAAAGGTAGATCTCCATCTTTTGTACAACTCCCACACTGTTTTGCCAGCTGGGGATCTACCATTTGCCCATCCTTACAGGGTTGTATTTTCTATGTTTAAATGTAAGCATGTCTTTGTATGGAGTATATGTGTGAATGTAAGGGGATATTTGTGTGTTTTTATGTATTGTTGCCATTTGAAAGCAGTGGATTATTTGTATGTAATGTTTGCCTTTGAATGTAGGGGTGTGTCTGTATGTATTGTTGATGTCTGAATGTAGGGGTGATGCACATATACATATACACTGCGGAAAAAAACACACAGACACACATTTGGATACACAGATACACACATGCAGATACAAACGCTGAGACACATACAGATACACAGACACCCACTTACACAGATACAGATGCACAGATATGCTCACTGACACATGCAGATACACGGAGACACGCACTAATACACATGCAGGTTCACAGACACACATGCTGATACACATACACAGATACACAAAATCACACCTATACATATACAAATACTGATCACATACAGATACACAGGTAAACACACATACACAGGGGCAAAGATTGATACACATACAGATACATAGATAAATACACTGACACACATACAGATACACATAAAAATTATTTTACACATTTTAAGCCATTCCTTTTTCCATTTTTTTTTGCATGCAGGAGGATGGCTTTCATGAGGTCAATAGCTGAGGCTATTGGGAGTCAGAGGCTCTCCCACTACTCGCCCCCTACTTTGTGCTTGTTGCACCTAGGTGGCTCTGAGGAAGAAACCGACTGTCACTTCCTCTCTGCGCAGTCAAGATTATAGGGTCCTGGTCGCACTGTTAAAGGACTCCAGCACACAACTGGGACCATGAAACACTTTGCCAACGAGTAGCCCTAAGTGCATGGGTTAACCAATGGGCCCCATGATGAGCCCGGAGCAGCTGCATGGGCTACACCAGCAGTAGTTCCGGCATTGCTGATATAGAAGGTACATTGAGCATTTCTCTGACCTGATTGGAGGGTGTAATAGAAACTATAAAATATTTTATGTTTTTACAACTCTGGAAAGTAAACTTTTACATTATCAGCTGCAAAATATCAAATATTTTTCTTAATGACAGTTCCTTTTGAAGTATGAGTTATCATCCATGGCATCATCACAGCAGGACATATCACATTACAGAACTCATAAACATAAAAATCACATATTCGAACTCAGCACACCTAATTATAAGCATAGTCAAAATTCAGCCAATTCCATCCAGGGGTTAAAAAGTTAAGGGAAAGTCCTATTTGACCAAATGAAGCATGGCTTTTCTGCCCAAAACCAGTTCCCCAGAGTCTTCTATCCTGGAGATAATTGGGAAGTAATCCAATTATCTCCAAGGACAGAGGCAAAACTCCATTAGCCACATGGTAGCAAAATACAATAAAATACATAAAAATATATAACGGTGCAGCTATTGCATAAAACATATACATTCAACATATCCCCAGATAACTTCGATCTGAGTGCACATTATGACTGAATGGCGCTCAGATCACATACATACAGTTCAATTGCCATGGAGCCAAAGTCTTTCACATAGTCTTTCATTATACGAATGGGCTCCATGGCATAGCTATCTGGGGTAACACTGCTCACATAGGGAAAGTACAGAATGACCCGGCTTTTGGGTCTTTGCAGGGGAAAATCAAGCATTTTGACATGGGGCCATAGTCACAGGGCAGGAGGCAAGACCGTCTTTTAGACAGGTAGAGTGGTGCACCAGTTAGAATGCTGCACCAGATTACCAGCAACGTATCAATGCTTTTGGAATAGATGGACAGATAAAATTAGGAGGTGTAATATATAGGTAGCATGTGCGGGTGGGATAAAGGAACAAACCTTGGAGTGGGTTACAGGGAGATACCAGTGGGAAATAAGTGAAAGTGGATAAGAAAATATAAAGTTAAAGAAATGGTTATTATGTCCATTTAAATACACTTCACCTAGACCCACTTAAAATATATATTTATTACTTTGAAGAAATAAAAATAATTCAACTATACTCCTACTCTACTAAACTGACAGGTTTTGCGTATGATCTTTTACTTTATTTCTCAGCCACTGTAACGTCCCTCTGGAATGCAATCACTCTTTTTGAATTACGGGATATAACTCAATAGTTGAAAGCCCAGAGACAAGGCCCACCAATAAGTTTAAAGACACCGATCATCCTTACATAGACAACCCTTTTAAAAAAATATTTAGCAGTACTAATCCCCCCCCAAAATGTCCACTGTATTCATGTTTAAACCAGCTTTATTCGTGTCATCAAATCGTTTACAACAGTACAATTAGTAGGTAAGGTGAGAGATACGTAGTCCTCGCGTAAACATGGTCAGCCATCTTATCAAGTATGTTTTAAAGAGTTATCTTTGCCATTAAACCGTGTATAATGCTTTTAGCAGAGTGTGTAGGAATCGTCACCGCATGGGTATAACATATAGAATGTCTTCAACTAGTCTCAGTGACCCGGTCAGTGATAGTATGGTTTGGATCAAGAAGCCATGTTGGGAACATAGGTTCCATTAGTATTGTCTAGGCGCGTAGGTAAGTTAGTATGATTTACTGTACATCATAGTCTTAGAGCTGTATGTGTCTGATGAGTATGTACTCATTGAGGAGGGAGATTAAGGTTAGACCTCAGTTGGTGCATCAAAGTGTTGAAATTGGTAGGAGAACTCCTAGGGCTTCAGTGGCAATACACCAAATGTATCTCCTTCTTACATAACCTACACTTCAGGATAGGGAAGCCCAACAACCATACTGTTTTTGGGAAACCACAGGCCACACCAATATATATAATTTTCCAGATGAACAAAATAAATTGACTCTTACATTTCAGCAAATTAAACACATTTCCAGACCTCAATGTTCCCTTCTTCACACATCTACAAACGCACAGCTTGATAGGTACTATTCTTTCGCATCTTAGATCGGAAGATTAGGATCATCCCATAGATTACCCACTCACGCAACCCACCTATTCATCTTCCTCAATTAGCTCACTTTATTCTCAAATTAGGCCAAGTTTGGACCATATGGCCACAAAATTGGGTGGATAACACATTTCCCAACATTAACTCATGAGGTACTCATAGCAACAACTGTCAAGCTGCTTAAACTACTCCCATTGGGGCTAAGGCCTGATTGTCAACTTTTACAGACATGCTGGGAGACAGCTCATTACTTCCATACTAAAGTGGGTTTTCTAGCTTTATAGTCTGTGTGTACTTTGCCTAATCCTCAACTGGACTGGCTATTGTATAGCGGTTGCTGACCAAACTCTTAGCAATCAGAGCCCCTAAGCCAACATGCTAGTGCTCTGTTCCCCCCCCCATGACTGGTGGGGATTATCTCAGTCCCGTCTGGAGGGATTTGATGCGTATCACCTGTAGATTTTCAGCCTCACCGTCACTGGTATTGTTTCACAGCCTGTACCTAAGATGGCAGCCACACCAGCCTCTATTACATTGTGCAAAGGGCTAAGTCTGCACATCAACAATTTACTAGAAGCATTTGACCATCTCTGCTCTCAAATATTGGACAAGCTGCTGCGTATCTGCACCAACAAAGGGCTGGGCACTCTCAACCACTCACAGCCTCCTTTTTGCACTCAACATGGGTTTCCACAGCCACTTAACTAGGCCGCGAGCCACCAGGGGAAACATCCACATTGCAGCCCAAAATCTGGGAGAGGTCTTTGATGGAGATGGATAGGCCTGATCCAGAAGTGTCCTGGGGCTGGTGGAACAGACAGTTTTGTACTTGGTACAAAGCCATTTTAATTACCTTGCTCTGTACCTGAAGTTGGAGTTGGTTGAAGGGCCATCATCTAGGGCTGGTAGCCAGTATTTGTTTACATTTTTCATCTGCTCAGTTTCTCTTTCTGGTTGCACCAGCGGCATCTTACTCTCATGCTATATATTTTCATTATCATTGATTTCCTCTACATGCTACATATGCCACTAGAAATTGCCACTGAAATGCTACATATGCCACTGAAATTATTAATGCTTTCCTATGGACGCTGGCGTCTTCTCACTGTGATTTTCACAGTGAGAAGCGCGGAAGCCCTCTAGCGGCTGTCAATGAGACAGCCACTAGAGGCTGGATTAACCCATTTATAAACATAGCAGTTTCTCTGAAACTGCTATGTTTATAGAAAAAAGGGTTAATCCTAGCTGGACCTGGCACCCAGACCACTTCATTAAGCTGAAGTGGTCTGGGTGCCTATAGTGGTCCTGTAAATGTTTAGACTGTTGAATTTCCTAATATCCACTTCAAGATGAAGTCCAGCAGATGTCAGCACACACCATGCAATATAGAGACTGGCTTATCCACATTCTTGTTCTGTGCTATACAATACTAGTCATATTCTACTAAAGATGTTTCATCCACTCTATATAACTTAAAAAGCACCATAAGGGAAAGTCTTCATGGTCTAAATTTGGCTCTGAGTTTTAAACTTTGGGCATAATTCCAGTATTTACAGCTAACTTGATAACATTGGGACTATAATACTTTGCATTCAGCTCAAAAGTCATTTAAAAGCCAGATAACATGGTAGGATGGCTATTTTATAGTTTGTGTCAGCTGTGCTTGTTAAAACTATTTTTAAAAAGTGCACCTGTTTTAAGGCCATTGTGGTGATAATATGTGGTCATTGGTTTGCCACAATAAACTTATTTATTACAATTATTTTTCTTCAAGTGATGGATTGGTAGTAACAGATCCCATGCCCTTATTTGTATAATGGCATAGATGGAAGGGGTTTATATTTCACTGGGACTGGATGTGCTCCCGATTTCAGTGGGTAGAACAGCTTGTGCCAGGGGAACTGGAAATTATTTTGGCGTTCTATAATTAGTGGGACTAGGGATTAACATGTCAGTTGGACTGTGCAAGCCCAATCTCATTAACCCCTTACAGACAGAAGCAATTGTCCAAGTTGTGAACAAAAATAAAAACCTTGAATTTGAACTGTGTTTGTTCCACCGTTATTTAAGGGTTTCTCTTTAAGTGGCTACATCATAGTATATATTGTATTTTTTCTAAAGGATATTTATTTAATATCCTATATGTATACCTAACACAACACTATGTGTGAATAGAAAGTTAAAAATTAGAAAAACTGAAAAAGAAAGAAATTATTTCACATTAAAAAGTGCAACTAATTAACAAGAACTCAAAATAAATTCATATATCAGTCCCAATTGTTAAATGCCTATTAAAGGACCACTATAAGCACCCAGACCACTTCAGCTTAATGAAGTGGTCTGGGTGCCAGGCCCACCTAGGATTAACCCTTTCTGCTGTAAACATAACAGTTTCAGATAAACTGCTATGTTTACATTAGGGTTAATCCAGCCTCTAGTGGCTGTCTCATTGACAGCCGCTAGAGGCGCTTTGAGAATGCTTTCCAATGGACTGGCTGAATGCGCGTGCGGCTCTTGCCGCGCATGCGCATTCAGCCGATGACGGGGAAAGGAGGAGGAGAGTCTCCAGCACTAAGGGAGCCCGGCACTGGAGAAAGGTAAGTGTTTAACCCCTTCCTCTCCATCCAGCCTGGCGGGAGGGGGACCCTGAGGGTGGGGGCACTCTCAGGGCACTACAGTGCCAGTAAAACGAGTTTGTTTTCCTGGCACTATAGTGGTCCTTTAAACCCCTTAAGGACCAAACTTCTGGAATAAAAGGGAATCATGACATGTCACACATGTCATGTGTCCTTAAGGGGTTACGCTAGTTATTTTGCTGTGTGCCAAGGACTTGTTTTTTATTTCTAATTTGGAGGTCCATGGACCAGTATTCTAGTCTGTAGCACTTAAAAATTGTTTTCCTGGCACTATAGCTTCCTATGGTGCCCCCACCTTCTGTCACTTACCTGATTCCAGTACAGATGTCCCTCTGCGCTGGCTCGGGGTCCGCCTTCAAACTTCTCCTGCTGGCTAACATCACACTATTATACAATGCTTTCCTATTGGGTTTTGTGTGATGCTGGATGTCCTCATGCAAAGCGTGGAGACATCCAGCATCAGTTAGGTGACCAAAAGTCACCTAATGACCCAGAAGTCCCTCTAGTGGCTCGAAACAAACAAAAAAAGGTGAACAGCACTGAAATAACAAATTACATATGTAAAAATGGAGAGAAACTTCTGATGTGTATATCTTAAATTTTTTTTAGAAATGGACAAATAATAGTGCTGTACAATAAAAAAGGCACAGGTAATGTTGATAAATAAGTGCCAATGGAACACTTATTAAAGCTATATAAGCTCTGTATTAGTGGGCCTGGATTGTATAATCCCCATCTAAGGATATCATAGTAGAAGTCAGCAGGGCTTGATTCCAGGTGAATAAAATCACCATATGCAAAGAAAAACAAAAAGAAAGACTCTAATGGTATGGCAGGGCTGCCATCAGGGGTGACAACCATGACAGTTGGCACGTGGCTAGCGGTACTGGGGGGCCAGACTGCCATAGGAGTCCCGGGCCCCACATTCCCTTTGTGCACATATACACCCTGTTCCAAATTATTATGCAAATTCTATTTAAGTCTCTTTACAAAGATTAAATATTTTGTTTTTCAGTTTAACTCATGGATGGCAGTGTGTCTCAGGGCTTTTTTGATCACTGAAAACAATCTCGGACACCTGTGATAATTAGATTGCCAGGTGAGCCCAATTTAAGGAAAAACTACTGAAGGAGGGTGTTCCACATTATTAAGCAGAGCACCATTTTCATGCAGTATGGGGAAGAAAAAGGACCTCTCTGCTGCTGAAAAGAGTGAAATAGTTCAATGCCTTGGACGAGTTATGAAAACATTAGATATTTCATGAAAACTTAAAGGGACACTCCAGGCACCCAGACCACTTTTGCCCATTGGAGTGGTCTGGGTGCTAACTCCCACTACTCCTAACCCTGCAAGTGTAATTATTGCAGTTTTCTATAAACTGCAATAATTACCTTGCAGGGTTAACTCCACCTCTAGTGGCTGTCTACTAGACAGCCACTAGAGGGAACTTCCTGTGTGAGGACCTCCAGCGTCGCTCATTTCCCCATAGGAAAGCATTGAAATTCTTTTTCAATGCTTTCCTATGGGAAGCGCTAATGCCGCGCATGCGCATTAGGTCTCCCCGGACGGTGGGCTGGATCAGTCTCGCCCACCGGCTGACGGAGACAGTAGGAGGAGCGGCGCAGAGGAGGAGGCAGCGACGAGGGACATCGTCGCTGCCTCAGGTTAGTGACTGAAGGGGATTTCACCCCTTCAGCAACTGAGGATTGGGGTGTGTGAGGGAGAGGGAACCTGCAGTGCCAGGAAAACGGATTGTTTTCCTGGCACTGGAGATTCCCTTTAAGCGTGATCATCACACTATTAAGAGATTTGTGGCTGATTAAGAGCACAGACGGGTCCGTGCAGATAAAAGCACATTGAGGAAGATTTCTGCCAGATCAATGCATCGGATCAAGAGAGCTGCTGCTAAAATACCATTACATAGCAGCAAACAGATATTTGAAACTGCTGGTGCCCACGGACATCAAGGTGTAGAGTCCTCCAGAGTCTTCCAACTGTGCATAAACCTTATATTCGGCCACCACTAACCAATGCTCACAAGCAGAAACGGCTGCATTAGGCAGAAAAATACATGAAGACTAATTTTCAAACAGCCCTGTTCACTGCTGAGTGCCGTGCAACCCTGGACGGTCCAGATGGATGGTGTAGTAGATGGTTGGTGGACAGCCACCCTGTTCCAACAAGGCTGCAACGTCAGCAAGGCGGTGGTGGAGTCATGTTTTGGAACGGAATCATGGGAAGAGAGCTGGTCGGCCCCTTTAGTGCCCCGAAGGTGTAAAGATGACCTCTGCAAAGTATGTGGAGTTTCTGACTGGCCACTTTCTTCCCTGGTACAGAAGGAAGAACTATGCTTTCCATAATAAAATCATCTTCATGCATGACAATGCACCATCTCATGCGGCAAAGAATACCTCTGCATCAATGGCTGCTATGGGGATAAAATGAGAGAAAGTAATGGTGTAGCCTCCATCCTCCCCTATTCTGACATCTTGCAAACAAATTCAAGCAGAAACTGTCCAAAAACTCACAAGTTCAATGGATGCAAGACTTGTGAAGCTGCTCTGAAATAAGGGGTCCTATGTTAAAATGTAACGTGACCTGTTAAAATGTTTAAAAAGTTAAAATGTTGTTATAAGTTTGATTGAAATAGCTTTTGATTTCAGTAAATATGCTGCAAACACAACAAATTACAATTTTCAGTTCTTTACAACCTATAAAGTGTTTTGAGATTTACTGTGCGTAACAATTTGGAACAGTGCATTGTTAGTTTTTTATGTTTAAAACAAATAGTTATTATTAGGAGGTTTGTTCAATAAAATAATTTAGAACAGGGTGTAATTCCCTTCAATAGCAGTCTGGTAGACAGCCACTAGAAGTGGATTTAACCCTCAAAGGTAATTACAGACAACCATAACCCTACCCTGCTCTTACCCTCAACTATAACCCTAAGGAATCCTCTGCTAATATAAATTCTGATATTTGAAAATGGGTTTAACACAGTATATATTGGTCTGTGACTTCCATCTACTGGCTGCTTTCACAATTACACTCACTGTTATTAGAAAGGTAGCCTGTTTCCCAGCCTAACACACTGTTGATCAGCTGTACCCGGTAACAATCGACTATTGATACCGGAGAAACTGACGGAAGCCAAGCACAGAGAGATGGACACAGGTTTCTTCAGGAAGGAAGAGATTCTTTATTGGATCACCGATCGGGACTCAGAGGGACTAGCGTCACCAAAATACAGCAAAGTCTGAGTACTGAATACATAGAGTACATTCCTTATATAGCACTGTAGCTCCTCCCACAATTAACTACACCCACACATACCCTTAACCTATTTAATGAATAGAGTCTAAACTCATCCATCCGGTCTAACCACGTGGCTCATCTGATACAAAGGAGAGGGACGCGTAATTCCAGTTCTTACATTCCTGCACCTGGTCAGTACAGTGATGACAGTATCTTAGCTACGTGTTATTAACTAACTGATACTACAAACACATATACATACATATGCCTTGTGGCAATCTTAGCCTGCTAAACTTGTATTTTACTGGAATTACATCACATTCCCCCCTTTGATGCCTCTGATATTTCACAATTACTTGAGGCATCACTTAACCTTGGTTTGCATATACCTCAGGTTACCATGAACCAGACCAGACTTATCTTATGATGTGAATCTTCAACATTCATCTTCTTGCATTGGTTCTCCCTGATCTAGAGCCTTATACTTATATATCGCCATTATCTGTGCAGCAGCCTTCCTCTCTGCTATACTTCCTATCAGGCTTTGCACAGACCTAACTACTAAGGGTATAAGACACGGTAGGAGTAGACACAACAGTAAAATCAGTAGGACTCCACCTACCACTGCCTTAAGCCCTCCAAACCACTCATACCAGCTACCAAACCAACTACTTGGATTGTACCCTTTCCATACCTGAGTAGGCACATGCGCTAGTTTAACCATATGGCTAGTAAGCTCAGCTATTGCTTGCCCTTCGTCATCTATTTGAAGACAGCAATTACTTAGGTTAAACTTCCCACATACACCTCCCTCTACTGCCAAAAGGTAATCCAAGGCTAATCTATTTTGGTAGACTGCTGTCCTCATCCTGGTGTTATGCTTCGCTAGAAGATTGAGCGCTTGTGATGTTTCATTAGTGATAATCTCAACCACCGCCTGTAACCTTATAATACGGTTGAGCATATAAATAGGGGTTCTATAACCAAAGGTACCATCCTCAGCCCACGTGGCTGGCCCATAGTAATCTATAATACGCTGGGGAGGCCATTCATCATCTTCCCAGGCGCCTATCTCTATGGGTCCCCTTTTCTTCCTATGATTCACATCATACACTTTAACACCTAAAGTCTCACCTGTTTCAATCGGTAACAAGAAGAAGGATGGTTTGAGCATACCCAACACACATGCCCCTTCCCAGTCCTGTGGCAGCTCCGAATAGGCTTTCTTACCACAGATCCAGTACAAATTTGCTGGGGCTCTCCAGGTAGATGTGATGGATAGATCAAACCACACGTCCTTTAAATTGGCATATCTAGCAAACGGGTTAGATGGTTCTGAGACATTTGAAGCCGACCACCAAGTTGTATTCTTTGTATCATCATCATAAGCTTTTTGCCCTAGACAAGTTAATTCTCCTACAGAAGTATTATACATTATTCCTTTCCTTGCTATGCAAACATAACCTATGATGGAGGTCTTTAATCTCCACTCAGATTTACCTCTAACACTCATCTGATAATCGGCTTGTGAAGATATTAATTGTTGAACTGTCTCAGAACCGGACATTACCTCCTTTGCTTCCTAAGGCCATTGGTCTCCCATGTTAGTACCTCCACACACATAGCAGTTGGTAACATTAAGACTACCGGCAATACTTTCAGCTAAATCGATGAACAGGTTTTTAGCATTATGGGGGATCTTATTATCTATACTCATCTCTTCGTAAAAGGAATGGTATACTTGATGAGTCTGGGAGGATACCGTATCAGTCTCTATCCCTATAAATAATATTGTCCCAGGGTCTAAACCCGTCCCGTATATTTGAAACCCAAATAAATTACCATATTTATCTAAGAACTTGTCGGGGTTATTTATAAGAATATGGACTGGATTGCATTCCATAGACTTACAGTATGGATTGGTAGGCAACTTAGTCACTATCATGTCTTTGTCTACTGTCTGTCCCCAAGTTGCCCACCCCACACAAGACCAATATGGGCAAAAGTTATAATCTCTATTTGGGCATCTAGGACTTACATATTTATTTTTGCTACTGGGACAAATATATTTATCGTTAGACCCATACGTCCTCTCCCATCTAAGATCCCCACATACATTCCACGGCTTTCTACCACTCGATATCGCTTTACACGCATCAAATAGCAGAACACCCGAAGAATGTACGGATTCTAACACCGTTTTATTAATTAGGGTCCCCTGAGGATCTCCATTCCTGAGAGTCAACCAAATTGTACGAGGCTGATACTCCGGACTGAAGCACTTAGGTTCTCCTACTCCTAAATGGCACACACTATAATCTATATTTAAGTATCTACATCTCGATACATCTCCTTTACATTCGTATTGTGAATGCCAAATTAGGGTTTGGGAAATATGGTTACCTGTTCTCGTAGTCTTAATGCATACCTCACAGCTAGGAGTGTCGGTACCTCTACCTTCCTGAATATAAAAACACATATAAATAAACACTATCAAAAGCACATCTTTCGCCGTCATCCTCAGTCTTCGTCCGTGCGATGGCGCCTCAGCTTCCAGGATGTGAGGGGCTGCAGGGAATGGAGTTCTGCTCATCTTCACAGGTGTCCCTTCGAGACTTTCCTGGCTTATACACTATGTGATGGTAAGCGGACAGGCTTTATTATGGCCTTCTCACTCACACCTGTAACAATAAAATTTGTAATCCACAATAATTCCTCGTTACTCCGACTGAGTAGTGCGTTTCAACCGGATCTTGCAGGGATTCTCTGGATCTGCTGTAATTTGCCAAGAATCGACTGCTGCTGGTTTAACCCTGGAGTGATGTATCCACGGAGTCACTTCTGCTACTTTTATCGCTGTAGGGGTAGACAAAAGAACAACATAAGGACCTCTCCACTTGGGCCCTAACGGTACATTATTCCACTCTTTAATCCACACTTGATCTCCTGGATGATAACTATGAACAGGGGGATAAATATTCACAGGTAATCTATCTTGTACCCATTTCTGTACCTCCTCCATAGTCTTACCCAACTCTACAACCTGCTGCCGGGTAATTCCTTCTCCCAACTGACTCAAGTCCCCCCTTAAGTTACCAAGTACGGGAGGTGGTCGCCCATACATGATTTCAAAAGGAGAGAGGCCCATCCTTCTGGTAGGGGTACTGCGGATTCGCAATAAAGCTATGGGTAAGAGAACGTTCCACTTAAGTTGGGTTTCCTGACACATTTTAGCCAACTGGTTCTTTATAGTTCTATTCATTCTCTCTACCTTACCAGAACTCTGGGGTCTATATGCAGTATGAAGCCTCCACTTTATACCAAGCATATGAGTCAGTTGTTGTAGGCACTGGTGAACAAAAGCTGGACCATTGTCCGATCCTATAGAACAGGGTAGTCCATATCGGGGTATTATTTCTCGTAGCAGGAATCTCACAACTTCTCCTGCTTTCTCTGTACGAGTAGGACATGCTTCTACCCAGCCTGAATAGGTGCACACAATTACCAGCAGGTAACGATGTCCACCCGATTTAGGCATCACTGTAAAGTCTATTTGTAGATCGGACATGGGGAGTCCCCCCATAAACTGAACTCCTGGTGGCTTTACTGGTCCTTGTCTTGCATTATTCTTAGCACACGTTACACATCTGCGTACAATGGCCTGAGTCAAGTTGGACAATCTTGGTATGTAGAAATGTTTTCTAAGAGATTCTTCAGTACTGTCTCTCCCAGAATGTGTCCCGTTGTGATAATTTTGGACAATTTCTACCGCTAGCGATGCTGGTATAACTATTCTTCCATCTTCTAGCTGATACCACTTGTTCTCCAGATACTTTCCCGGTTCAGTCTTTAACCACTCCTCTTCTTGAGCTGTATAAACTGGAGTCCATTGGGACAGTGGAGTTGGTATAAGAGCAGCTATATGCCCTACATACTCCTGTCTTCCTGATTCAGCAGCACGCTTAGCTGCACTATCTGCCATCCGATTTCCCTTGGTTACATCACCATCTCCTCTCAGATGCGCTCGACAATGTATGATACCGACTTCTTTCGGCTCCCACACTGCTTCCAATAGTTGTAGGATTTCAGCTGCGTACTTGATTTCTTTGCCTTCTGAATTCAGTAGTCCTCTTTCTTTATACAAAGCTCCGTGGGCATGAGTGGTTAAAAACGCATACTTAGAGTCCGTATAGATATTTACTCTTAAACCTTCAGCCAATTGTAACGCTCGTGTTAGTGCTATTAATTCTGCCTTTTGTGCTGATGTTCCTTTCGCCAGTGGCCGAGCTTCTATCACCTTGTCTATTGTTGTCACTGCATATCCTGCATAGCGGATCCCTTCTTTCACATAACTACTGCCGTCGGTGTAATATTGAACATCGGGGTTCTGGATGGGAAAATCACGAAGATCTGGTCTACTTGAGAATACTTCATCCATTACTTCCAAACAATCATGTTGACTTTCAGTAGGTTGTGGCAAAAGGGTAGCTGGATTTAAGGTGTTTACAGTCTCTAAATGCACTCTTGGGTTTTCACACAACATTGCTTGATACTTGGTCATACGGCTATTACTAAACCAATGATTTCCTTTGTAATCCAACAACGTCTGTACTGCATGTGGGACTCGTACATAAAGTTCTTGACCCAGAGTGAGTTTATCGGCTTCAGCTACTAGCAGGGCGGCTGCAGCTACGGCTCTTAGACAAGGTGGAAGTCCGCTGGCCACTGCATCCAGTTGCTTAGACATGTAGGCAACAGGTCTTTGCCATGATCCCAAGTACTGTGTCAATACTCCCACAGCCATTCTTCTTTGCTCGTGTACATATAAGTAGAATGGTCGTGTGTGATCAGGTAGACCTAATGCTGGGGCACTCATCAAAGCCTTCTTCACATCTTCAAATGCCGTTTGCTGTTCTTGGGTCCATAAGAAGGGGTCGTGCTCTGTACCTTTGATGGCTGCGTACAGAGGTTTTGCCAGTATCGCATAGCTGGGAATCCATATCCTACAGAAGCCTGCTGCCCCCAAGAATTCTCGCACTTGTCTTCTATTCTTGGGTATTGGTATTTGGCAGACAGCTTCTTTTCTCTCTGGCCCCATAATTCTTTGACCTTCAGAGATATGGAATCCTAGATACTTGACAGTTGGCAAACACAACTGAGCCTTCTTTCTAGACACCTTGTATCCTGCCTTCCAGAGAATGTGTAGTAGATCGTGCGTTGCTTGCTGACAGATTTCTTTTGTAACTGCTGCTATCAACAAGTCATCTACATATTGTAACAATACACACTCTCCTGGGATGGACTCGAAATCCAATAGATCTTGACTTAGGGCTGAACCAAATAGGGTAGGTGAATTTTTAAACCCTTGGGGCAGTCTTGTCCAAGTCATTTGGCGTTTTGAGCCCGTTACAGCGTTCTCCCATTGGAAAGCGAAAATACATTGACTTTCTGCGGCAATTCGGAGGCAAAAGAAGGCATCTTTGAGATCTAAGACTGTGAAGTAAGTAGCCCCGCCCGGAATTAAAGCAAGCAGGTTATATGGATTGGGTACAACTGGATGTATGCTAACAACCGCATCATTGACTGCTCTTAAGTCCTGCACAGGTCGATACTCATCTGTGCCGGGCTTTTGAACAGGCAGCAATGGGGTGTTCCAGGGGGAAGTACAGAATTTTAGGATACCATACCGTATGAACTTATCCAGATAGGATTGGATGTTCTTCTTAGCCTTCTGCGGAATGTGATATTGTCTTAGGCTCACTGGATAAACCCCATGTTTCAGTTCAATTTTTATTGGTGGAATATTGCGGGCCAGTCCTGGTGGGTTGTTCTCTGCCCAAACTCCTGGTATGTTAAACAATGTCTCATCACTCCTAGGGTTTTGGCTAGTCAACACTGTATAAAGTCGCCACTCTTCTTCCTTTGGTACGGATAAAGTCATAATACCTGAAGGTCCATTAAACTTTAAAGATGTTGTTCCATCTGGTAGGAACGTAATCTGCGCTTGTAATTTGGATAGCATATCACGTCCCAGCAATTGGACTGGACATTCAGGCATATAAAGGAATTGGTGTTTTACTACGTGGCCTCCCAATGTACAGAGTCGACTTTTAAGAACCGGTCTTTCAGCACTTCTTCCAGTTGCTCCTATCACAGTAATAGTCCTTCCAGATGGAGGAGCAACCAGATTAGTCACCACTGAATGTTCAGCACCAGTGTCGATCATGAACGCACTCCTTTTCCCCCCTATTGATACATCGACCATAGGCTCCGCTCGACCAAGGGGGATGGAGCCCGGTCGGTATCAATAGTCCTCCATGACCGTGTCAGCCAATCCTACAAAGTCCCTACCTTCTCTATCGCGAGACCTTTGCGCTGCTGGAATATACCTGTCTTCCCTAACACTTCCTCTGTTCCCATTACTCCCTCTATAACCATTACTCCCTCCGGGACCTCCTCTACCTCTCGCTCTACCTCTAAAGTTTCCGTAGCCTGCCCTGGGTTGGTCTCTCTCGTACTGCTCTCTTTGCGGACATTCGTTCCTCCAATGCCCTTCTTCCTTGCAATACGCACACTGATCCCTACTCAAAGGCTCCCTACTCCATCTATTATTGCCTCTATCTGGGCCCCGTTTATCTATGCCTGCGATCGCTACCGCTAGCATATCAGCCTTTTTACGCATCTTGCGCTCCTCCTCTTTCTTGCTTTCTGTTTCCCTATTCATATAGACCTTATTAGCTACCTCCATTAGTTGGGAGATTGACATACCTGCAAACCCTTCTAACTTTTGTAGCTTGCGCTTAATATCTCCGTAAGCTTGGCTGACAAAGGCGGAGTTAACCATTCGGGAATTGTCTGCGTCTTCCGGATTAAAGGGGGTGTACAAGCGGTATGCCTCCAATAATCGGTCATAAAAGACACTGGGCGCTTCATCGCTTTTCTGGATCACCTCAACTGTCTTCGACATGTTAATGGCTTTCTTTCCTCCGGCTTTCATGCCAGCAATTATAGCGTCTCTATAGGCTCTGAGTTGAACCATATCAGCACCATTTACGTTCCAATCGGGATCGGTGTTGGGATAGTGTGTCGCGGCCCATGCTGCTGGATTGGCTTGGTTCAAAGCACGGGCTCTATCCTCTAATGCTTTAATGGCTGCTTGATTTATTCTTGTCCTTTCCTCATTGTTAAATAAAGTCATTAGTAACTGCTGGCAATCAGCCCATGTCGGATTATGCGTCTGTACTATTGAGGTGAACAGATCAGTCATAGCTTGTGGTTTCTCAGTATACGAGGAATTATGGGTCTTCCAGTTTAAAAGGTCGGTAGTGGTGAAAGGGACATATACGAAGACAGGGTCAGCGTGTGCCATTTGACCTGCGGCATCGATATAAGCTGACCCGGGATTTAAGCGAAGAGGCATCTGATAGTGCTTTAATTGTTGGGCACCAGTCAACTGTCGGGTTTGGATGGGGCTACGTAGGGAAGCGTCAGTCATGGGTTCCGGTCGGGGAGAGATAGGGTATGGGGATGTGGGAGGTCGGTTTTGGGAAAAGGTCGTAAATAAAACACTTCGAGCCGAGCTAGATGAAGCTTGACCGGAAGTCTGAAGTGGCGCCAAATCAGGATATTCGTTTCTAATGGGGGTGGGTTCTGGTTCCGGAAGGGGAGATTTAGTACGAGGGGGGGTGGATCCTGTACTGGAGGAGGAAGCGGAAGTGGATGAGGGTAATGAGGGGAGGGGTGCAGGACTTCCTGCGTTTGCGTCACTTCTTCTTACCGGAAAGTAAGGGGGCGGCAAAGGGATCTCGGACTCAGGGGGCGTGTCCAAAATGGGCCTAACACCAGTCCTAGTGGACGAACAAGTCCTAGCTACCATGAGGCGACACTGCTCCTCGTGGCATGTCCGGAGCCATTTTGGCGAGTCATTTACGGCCTGTCTCCAACAATCAATATAAGGAAACTGGCCGTAAAGTTCAGGCCTACCTGATACAGCCACGTGTAAGCGCTGTACCAGAGTTGGATCCAAACTGCCACGTGGCGGCCATGCCGCAACCAAAGTAGGCCACTCCCTAGTACACAAAGTGACCAAACGTACAGGAGACATCTTTACCCCAAAATCACAAACTTTGAATCCCTTTTTAAAATTCTTAACCATACATCCTAAGGGATCCGGAATCGTTGACTGCGACGCACCCATACTTAACAATGGAACGTCGTCGACAACGAATACTATACACGCGTACTATTCAACAGTCACACCCGTTTCCTCTGGCAACAGCACCACGTGGTACGGTTACCAAGTGAAACGTACACAATAACAATAAACACTCAGGGAATTCCCGTACACACACAGCTGCTACACCAGTCACTATATAATCAATATTATGCCCTTTGGCGTAACTACACAGTCACCCACGCTATAATTCTCTATATACGAATTACCCGTCTATAACACACCCAGTAACATCGTCTTTTACAAATAGCGGTTACAGTACGGTTAGCATAGGTCAAAGCACAAGTTAAGGTCACAATACAATTATTAGTGGTTATGGTGTTAAACATGCAATGGACGACAATGATTAGTACTTATTATATAATGTCAGTAAATATACAGGGTTATGGTACCGTGCACTATAATACAGCAACACACTATTAACACTCTCGCTAGACGGCTGAGCTCGCGCTATCTAACAAGATATACACTTTACTAAAACAATCGTTAACACATTTACAATTCCCAACTAAACTATTGGCCAGTACCTTGAATGGACTACCTAAAACTATATACACCCGTTTTGGTTAGCCACACTGCCCAATCACCACATATATAGCGAGCTAGAGAACCGAATTTACACAGGCGCCTCTTAGTCGCACTATCAAAAGTCTAGTGGGTTCCAAATTTACACGCCTTCCCACTTAGCCCAGATAGGATGAGAACTAGCGAACCGAATTTACACAGGCGCCGCTTAGTCTCCCGGTCCCTCCGACCTAGCGAACGTAATATACACCCTAGAACGCTAGTCTAGACAAGACACCGGTGTCCGGCTAGGGCTATCTTACACCAGGACCCCGCCTGACTAACCAAATCAAACGGTCTGACTAAAGAGCGTTCGATCGAGCGGTGCGCCTTCGCTCCTTCCCTCCGACAGAGGGGGCAGATACAGATTCAAAAACCCCTTTGGGCCTACCGCACAATCGGTATACCCCTAGCGGGTCCTGCCGTCTAAAACAGCAGTTATCTTACCTCCTCGTTCCTGAACCTGAGTTCACACTCATCGACGGGGACACCCCAGCACTTCTCACGTAGAGGCCGATGATCTCCTGGACAACAGACCAGTGGCGCCGAGACGAAGGGAGGTCCACGCAGAAGTTCAGGGGTGCAGCCGTAGAGAACGTGGGCAAAGATAGACCGTCTCACGCCTCTGCCTCTCAGCTACCGTTGAACGATGAGCTTCCCGGCCAATGCACCAAATGATACCGGAGAAACTGACGGAAGCCAAGCACAGAGAGATGGACACAGGTTTCTTCAGGAAGGAAGAGATTCTTTATTGGATCACCGATCGGGACTCAGAGGGACTAGCGTCACCAAAATACAGCAAAGTCTGAGTACTGAATACATAGAGTACATTCCTTATATAGCACTGTAGCTCCTCCCACAATTAACTACACCCACACATACCCTTAACCTATTTAATGAATAGAGTCTAAACTCATCCATCCGGTCTAACCACGTGGCTCATCTGATACAAAGGAGAGGGACGCGTAATTCCAGTTCTTACATTCCTGCACCTGGTCAGTACAGTGATGACAGTATCTTAGCTACGTGTTATTAACTAACTGATACTACAAACACATATACATACATATGCCTTGTGGCAATCTTAGCCTGCTAAACTTGTATTTTACTGGAATTACATCACACTATGAGGCCCTGCCAGGTTCTGTTCAGGCCTGGGTGGTGTTCCTTAAGCAGCCTGCAGCTTAGGTTTTATGAATGGATTTAACCCCTTAAGGACCAAACTTCTGGAATAAAAGGGAATCATGACGTCACACATGTCATGTGTCCTTAAAGGGTTAAAGTGCTCTAAGCAGGGCGGACATCCATTACTGGTCTTGCTGACCAGTCTAAAAGCATATTGCCTACATGTTACAAGGTGCCTACCGTCTGTCCCTCCCCTGTCCTTCTATTTTTTTCTTTTGTCTACTCTTAATTACATTATCATATTTGATGAGTAGCGTAGCTTTTGTGTCTTGAAGATACGAGAATCTTATCTATATATCTGCTGGCTCGTTCAGTCAGGTAATTATTTCCTAAGACAATGGGTCTCCCAGGGGGTATTTTTATATCTTTATGCACCTTTGGCAGACAGTAAAAGGTAGCTATGGTGGGATTGTTGTGTGGTAGAAGATATTTATATTTACTGTTCGTTATGATCTGTTGAGATAAGGCTGTTGACAGTTGAAGGTCCAATTATGAGACAAATCCAATCATAGGGTCAGATGTTAAATCCTTATAACAGGATTGGTCATCTAAGTGAACCATGCACATTTTGATATAGTTTTTTCTTGTCAATAAAACTATATTACCACCTTTGCCTGTAGGTTTAAAGATCACATTGTTTAATTGCCTTAATTCCCTACAGATTTTCGTTCATTAAAAGTTAGATTGTATTGACTGAAAGTTTCAATATAGCTGCTTTCAAGTTCGTTGCTTGTCATTTGTACAAACAGATCAATGTGTGGTATCTCCTTGAAGTTAGGAGTGTACCAACTTTCAGCCTTTAAAGGGACACTCCAGTGCCAGGAAAACAATCCGTTTTCCTGGCACTGCAGGTCCCCTCTCCCTCCCACCTCCCATCCCCGGTTGCCAAAGGGGTCAAAACCCCTTCAGTGACTTACCAGACGCAGCAACGATGTCCTTCGGCGCTGCTTCTTGGTTCGCCCATGCTCCTCCCGTCACCACGTCAGCCGGCGTGAGACTGATCACGCCCGCCGGCGGGGGAGACAATGTGCATGCACGGCAATGCCGCACACGCGCATTAGACCTCCCTATAGGAAAGCATTGAAAATTCTTTCAATGCTTTCCTATGGAGATTTTAGCGACGTTCGAGGTCCTCACATAGCGTGAGGATGTCCAGCGACGCTATAGCACAGATCTGTGCTATAATCCTGGAAGTGCCCTCTAGTGGGTGTCTAGTAGACAACTACTAGAGGAGGAGTTAACCCTGCAAGGTAATTTTATCACATGACAGGAGGCTTTGTATTTTGCATAATCTTTCTTTACTAACTCCATAGCAGCAAAGAAAAGAGTGACATAACTTTTAACCAATCATAATATAGAATAGGGTATAAGAGGTGTGACCTATGACATCATTTCCTCTTTCTTTGCTGCTCCATCACAAGCTAAGTACTATATTTTGTGTCTCTATACTTGACATATTTTATTCATGCATTTGTACTATTACTGTACCTTTTAATATTTACACTGTTACTTCTCATACCCTATCTGTATACCATGGGACCCTGACTGGCTCCCGAGGTGTCTTTCACGGCTTCACCGACGTCTATATTTCCCTCCATGTCTCTATTTCTGCCAACGGCTTTTCTGTGCGCTCGCGCACATCATTTTCGGTAGTTTTCTACCGAACGCGTTGTTCGGTAGTTTTTTGCGCATTCGCCTGTTTTATGCGAATGCCGCGGTTCTTCTATGCGATCGCTCATTGACTTTCGTTTCTTTCTACCGAACGCTTCGTTCGGTAGTTTGAAGCGTTCGCCTATTTAAGGCATTCACATCATTTTTACAGTTCGCACGTTCGGCAGTTTAACTATACGAACGGTAAACTTTCAGTTTTGCCGCCCAAACTAGGGGAGGTACTATCCTCCCCACACTAAGGCTGTCAGTCCGGTGGCCATCTTAAAGGGATAAACTGTGCCTGATTTTCTGCTCCAGCAATCCTGCAAGCAATTGAATTTCTTGGTTTAGCCAGTTGGTCTACACCTTATTCTGGCCGGGGTGAGCCCCCATTTTATGCTGCTAAACGGACCTGTTTAGGCAGGATTCCTATTACCTGGGTGAGCCCCAGTAAACAGCCCTCTCTTCTTTACGACCTACCGGTCTCTAAACTCAGGTTATTTAGTCCTGATACTATACCACCCCGGTCCCCAGGCCTCTCCACCTATTGTGCCTAAGTGCCCTCACGCAATTTATCGGGTGAGCCCCGAATTCTCATTCCTTATAATGGAGGAATCACAAACCTCAGACCTCCAGGCCATGATAACAGCAGCCGTGGCTGCAGCTATGGAACAAGCCGCTTCCAAGTCGCTCCAGACAGACTCTGAAGTCCCCAAGCCCATCTCTAAACGGGTTCATTATAAAGCGGACTCCGAGGACTCCGACTCCTCCAGGGAGCGTTCACAACGGCGAAAGCGCCATTGGAAGGGCAATGTAACCCCACGCAAGGCTAAAGGGAAAGCCCCTGCAGGAAAGCCACGGTTCGTGCAACCCACGAGCTCACACAACTTTCCTCAGGTGAGGAAGATGTAGAACCCACTCAGGCACTAGCTGTGCTGGATGAATGGCAGGCGGCAGCCTCCGACCAAGGGGACTCAGACAGGGATTCCACGGCTAACTCTGACCCTTACTGTATAAGGGAACAAGGTCTGGGTGAGCCCCAGGACTCCATGGCAACACCCATGGATAACCCACAGGAGGACATGGAGATTTTCCTCGATAATTCGGGACTCCAAATGTTTGACCCACGAAACATCCGGCACCCCCTTTCGGAAGAATGGTCACCACCTGAGCATCTGGCAAGGTTTATGCACTTCTGGCTCAGAAAATCGTTGGACAAGGAAGTTAGAAACCGGATGAGATCCGAATGCCCTCGGCCTAGTCTCCCAGACAAAATAACGCATACCCCCGAATTTGACCCGCTCATGACTACGTTCATGTCCCAAGGGGGTCGGGATCCCAAGGGCATAGAGCGCGGTTTCAAAGGAGCGCAAGACAAACTTCTAGATGCCATTGGGCCACTAGCCAGAATAATGGATATGGCGGATGAAGCCTACGAGAGGGCTGATACTTTTACCCCAGATACGGTGCGTGAATGGGCAGGAGATACCCGGGAATGGGCACAAAGGTGTTTCTGTTTCCTAGGGAACACCAACGTAGCGCTCTCTTCGGAGAGGCGCCGAGCAGCACTTTACCGTATCAACGAAAAACTGGTCAAACTGGGGGACAAGGAATTAGGACCCTTAGCACAGGGTAAATTATTTGGAGAGAACTTCCTTAAGGAATTAAATAAAAGGGTCAACATATTCACGTCCCTTAACAAGGCACAATCTTCGATGCGGAAAGTCTTCCGCGGCTCTCATACACGTGGGGTTTTTGGAAGGGCTGGACGGCAGAGGGGCCGTGCCGCCAGCCGTTTTTGGCCATCTGGCCCCCGTACAACAAGGACTCAGCAAATGTACTACCCGGATTCATCTACCCGACATAGATTCCACCAATTCAGGGGATTTGATCGTGGCCGAGGCAGCCGAGGACGCTCACGGGCAAGATTCTCCAACGGTAAGTCGGAATCTTACTCTGTCTCTAACCTCCTGTCATATCGCAGGTCGTGTTTCTCTTTTTTTCCAGAACTGGAAAGAACTATCTTCAGACGCGTGGATACTCCGGACGGTGCAGGGCTATCGAATAGAGTTCGACTCTACCCCGCTCCAGCGGGCCCCTCCACGTCCGATTCAGACTACACGGGCAGATGCCCGCCTCATAGACGCGGAACTCCGAGAACTCCGCTCCAAGGATGCCATCCAACCGGCTCCGGATGCCACCGGTTTCTACAGCAATATCTTCCTGGTCAGGAAGAAAACCGGCGAATTTCACCCTGTTATCAATCTCAGGGAGCTCAATTCTCACGTGGTATACCGTCATTTCAAAATGGAAGGTATACATCTTCTCCGGGACTTGCTTCGACGCGACGACTGGTTCACTCGTCTGGACCTCAAAGACCTTACCATTCCGGTACACCGAAGCAGCCGTCCCTACCTCCGTTTTTTCTGGCACGGGATTCCCTGGCAGTTCACCTGTCTCCCGTTTGGCCTCAGTTCGGCCCCATGGTGCTTTACCAAGATTATGAAGCCAGTAGTGGCGAAGCTCAGATCCCAAGGCATAAGATGCATCATCTATCTCAACGACATCCTGATCTTTGACGAGGATGCAGAGACTCTTCGGAGACACACGGAAAACACACTACACCTTTTGTACTCTCTGGGCTTTGTCGTCAACCGTCCCAAGTCCGCATTGACCCCGGCTCAATCCGTCCAATTCCTCGGATTCGTAATAGACTCCACATCATGCACTCTCCATCTCCCGACTACCAAAATTACAGCAATCCGCAGGGAGATCCGAAAAGTTCTTCGTCGGACTACCATACCTCTACGATTACTGGCACGGATTGTGGGCCTTCTCTCCGCATCCATCCAGGCCATTTTTCCTGGACCCCTGCACTACAGGGCCATGCAGCGCCTCAAGGCAAGTTTCCTTCGCAGGCAACCAACATACGACCAACCGGTTCCAATGTCGGCCGAGGTTCGGGAAGAACTACACTGGTGGCTGAACTGCATGCAGGCTTGGAATGGCAGGGCCATATTCGGGAACCAGCCAGACTTCGTGCTGGAATCGGATGCCAGTCGTTCAGGCTGGGGAGCAACAGACGGAACCACCTCCACAGGAGAATGTCTGGACTCCAGAAGAGCTCTCGATGCACATAAATTGCCTGGAACTCTTGGCCGGGTCCTTCGCCATTCGCAGCCTGGCAAAGAATCGATCCAACTGCTGCATCCTACTCCGCATGGACAACGTCTCAGCGGTCAGATACATCAACCGCCTTGGAGGCACTCGTTCTCGAGCACTGGCGGATCTCACGAAAGAGCTCTTCGATTACTGCCTTCCACGCAACATCACCTTGCTGGCAGAGCACTTACCAGGAGACTCCAATACGACGGCGGATTGGTACTCACGCCACTGGCGGGACGCCAGCGATTGGCAGCTAGACCCTCATATTTTCACGCTACTGGATGCACAGAGGGGCCCTCTCTCCATAGACCTATTTGCGTCCCGCAACAATCGACAAACAGAGGTTTTCTTCAGCTGGCTCCCAGACCCAGAGAGCCTCGCAACGGACGCGTTTCTCCAACAGTGGCCAAGGGACGGTGCCTACGCATTCCCTCCTTTCGCAATGATAATGAGGGTCCTTCACCGGATCCATCTACAGGGAGTGAGAATAATTCTCATCACGCCGCTCTGGCAGAGCCAGCCATGGTACCCGGACCTTCTGGAACTTTCAATCGAAGATCCCCTCCTCCTTCCAGATGCCCCAACCATCCTCAGGAGCCCATTGGGCCTACCTCACCCACTAGTCCTGCAGGAACGCTTGCCCCTTGTGGCCTGGACTTTTTCCGGGGCTCCTGGAGAACCGAGGAATTATCGCAGGAAACTAAGGACCTGCTATGGGATTCATGGGCACCAGGAACAAGGAGGTGCTACTTATCAGCATGGCATTCCTGGACAAGTTGGTGTGTGGGACGGGACCTCAATCCCTTTACTGCACCTACTCACTCCATCATGAATTTCCTGACCTCACTCTTCACTGCCGGAAAATCATACCGTTCCATCAATGTGGTACGGTCGGCTATCTCAGCGGCTCATACTCCGACTCAGGGGACTCCTGTTGGTAAGGACCCGCTCATCTGCAGACTGCTCCGTGGCATGCGCCTACGGCGCCCCCCGGAACCCAAATACTCTAGACTTTGGGACGTTGGTGTGGTCCTCCAATTCTTACGAAATTGACCTCCCAACGAAGAACTGTCACTCCGCCAGCTTACCGCAAAATTCACCCTCCTGCTCTGTCTGGTTTCTTTCCGACGGGTATCGGACGTACGCGCATTTGACGCCAACGCGTTTACCTTCTGTCCGGCGGGTGTCACCTTTCGGATCTCACGTCGCACTAAGTCCAACTCTCACTCGGTTTTCTACCCTTTCTTCCCTTCTGACCCTCAACTCTGCGTGGTCTCAACCCTCCGTCAATACATGGAAGCCACCGTGACGTTGCGGCAGCCTTCCACTCATCAGCTTCTCATCTCTTACGTCCGCCCTTATGGTCCGGTTTCGGTCACTACACTGGCCAGATGGGTTAGATGGCTATTATCCCTTGCCGGTATTGACCAAGCTTTCGGAGCACACTCCGTGCGTGGGGCAGCGGCCTCTTCCGCTTATGCGGCAGGCGCGTCCCTTTCGGACATCTTGCGAGCAGAGGACTGGACCAGAGAATCTACCTTTAGGACATTCTACTTTTGTCCTCTGGATAACCCAGCCTTTTCTTTTCTTTCACAGCGTTGAAATTGCAAAATACGAAGCCTCCTGTCATGTGATAAAATTGAAGATTATGCTAGCTTTAGTGTACAGATAATCTTAATTTTAATAATGACAGGAGGCGAGTATTTTCCCTCCCTGTTCTCTTTCGTTCTTCCCTCCCTTTCATCTTCACCTCTACTTATGACACTTGACTCCCTCATATGGGGGTATAATGCCTGACTCTGTAACACTTGTTTCAATGTCTCATTTTCATTCACTTATGGTTATATATATATATACTGTTTTGGGTGGGATACTTATTTAACACCATTAGGGGAGGACGTTTAGTTTAGTTTATTCACATTTTATTAGTCAATATTGAGTTGAATTAAGGGACAGACACTCATTGTTTTTAGACAATCATTTCTGGACTCTAACGCACCTTATACTCTCGTTTCAGCTTAACCCCTTAAGGACCAAACTTCTGGAATAAAAGGGAATCATGACATGTCCCACATGTCATATGTCCTTAAGGGGTTAAACAGAGGTTACACGGAATCATCAAAGTCTCCATACATGATGTCTTCATCATCGCATCAGGAGATTTATCATCAGGTCTAGGGAGACCATCGTTTGAAAATGGGATGCCTTCATCTGCATTCTACCTGTTCCGGTTCAATTTATTCTGATTGAGTTTCCAGTTTCTTATTTTATGGACTTTTCTAATGTTCTGTTATTTCTACATTATTACCTTGTGATGTCGCAAGTTTAAAGAGGAAATGATGTCATAGGTCACACCTCTTATACCCTATTCTATATTATGATTGGTTAAAAGTTATGTCACTCTTTTCTTTGCTGCTATGGAGTTAGTAAAG
Source organism: Pelobates fuscus (assembly GCF_036172605.1). NCBI lineage: Eukaryota > Metazoa > Chordata > Amphibia > Anura > Pelobatidae > Pelobates > Pelobates fuscus. The sequence continues at coordinate 207,419,735 of NC_086317.1, read as the reverse complement.
AAAGATTATGCAAAATACTCGCCTCCTGTCATTATTAAAATTAAGATTATCTGTACACTAAAGCTAGCATAATCTTCAATTATTGCAGTTTATAAAAACTGCAATAATTACAGTTGCAGGGTTAAGGGTAGTGGGAGTTGGCACCCAGACCACTCCAATGGGCAGAAGTGGTCTGGGTGCCTGGAGTGTCCTTTTAAGTTTGTTAAAAGTCTCTTAGGGTTTTGTTCCTCAAAGAGATCTGTAAGGGTTTGAACACATTGTTAGTCTTGCAGAGTTCAGCCTAGTTCCATTGCTGAGACTGTATCTTTTTTTATTGTGCATGATATTTAGAGCCAGTTTTCTGCCAAATAGATTTATGTCCTTAGACCAGTGAAATTTGTTATGTGAGGGGGTGGGTACAAAGGATAAGCATTTACTCAATAAGGAAATGTAACGTAGTAGTAACGTAAAATCTAACAGATTAATTATTTTGTTAGATACTAGAATTTCCAAATTTGGTCTTGGGTTTTGTATGCCCACCTGTCCCTGTCTAAAAGTCTCCCCCTCTGTTGTCAAAGGGGGTCGTGTTGTAAAAAAAAAAAAAAAAAAAAAAAGAGGATGTTGATGGAATGCTAGTATTGTCCGTATCAGAAGGGATTGGAATATCCAGAAAAGAGACTGTTATCAGCTGGTTTAAGGATACTTCTATTTATAGGAGATTGTGATGTGTGTTGTCTCTTGTACCAAGTGTTTCTGTTACCTGTTTGTTTTGGGTAACTTGATGAGCCACTGTCTATATCTGACCAGTCAGTCTCTCCAGAGGAGCTCCTAAAGTTGTTTTGTTGTCTACGGTATTTGTGTTTTGTTTTAAAGATTTGGCCCTCTATGAAGTCTGTGTAGTCCCTTTTGAATTTTGGATGTTTTTTAACTTTTGTATTCGGTCTATAGTTTTCAATGTTCTTTTGTAATTTTGTTTCCATGGGCACATACAAATTATCAGAATTGTGATTTTTTTTTTTTGATCAGAGTAATTGCAGTCTGTAACTTTTGATTTGTATCTTCAAGGTGAGTAGATTCCAATTTGATTAGAAAATCCATCAGACAGAAGGAGCAGTCAAGCAGAATAGTGTTCCATTCGATTAGTTTGTCCTCCGTCTGAATTTTGTCAGGAACCAAAATGTATGGACAGAGACCTCTGGGGACCAATTTTTGTTGAATGTATGGTTTTAAGCTAGTGAGTTCCCAAAAGCTTCTAATTTGTATAATTTTTGGATATTAAAGAATGCATCATTAGTCTGTAGGTTATTTTTTTTTTTTTTTTTAATTTTTCTAGTGCATTAATAGAAAAGACATTAGAAATGTCCTCTTGACCATAACTAGAATGAAGGAGCTGTTGTAAAGTATCAGACATTAAAAAAAAAAAAAAAAAAAAGTGAATGCGATGTTTAAAGTAAACACAGCTTCCAATTTTAGGGGTATTGAAACCAAAAGGTTAATTCACAAAAAAGAGACAAAGATGTAGGTAGCTACTAGTATGTATAGAAGCTATCTTAAAGACAGATTAGAGGTGGTAACCCTTCACGAAAATTTAAAGAAAATGTTTGGGGTTTTTTTTGTATAGAATTTTAAAACCATGTGTGTCTATAAGCTAACCTCCCCCTTGACTCAGTGCCCTGTTGTGGTCTTTGGTTTACCATTGTGCATTGAATTTAGAAAATGAGAGAACATAATCCGTCCTGGTTAATTAGGATCCTTAATAAACTTGACACATAAAATCTAACTTTAATAGATATTCTTAAAAACGGTTGTATAACCATTCAACAAGACTGCTGAATACACACACACAAACTGCTGAATACACACACACACACACACACACGTACCTGCTCTCAAGACACAGCTCCTACTGCCATGATTCCATCTCTTTGACCTGCAGCTCCTGCTCCTCCCATGCCGACAATCAGTGGAGAGGGCAGGGACATGCTGCAACATCCCATCTCAGCACTTTCCACACAGCTCTAGCGCAGTTTTTTTTAGTATGGGCTGAGAGTACTGCACACCCTGGTGGCCAGTGCCGATATTGCAGAATATTCTCTTCAAAGAAAAATACCCACAACGGCCACAGTGCATCAAATACCGGCTGTGCTGGTAAAATACCGGTAAGGTGGCAACCCTATCCATTGTGCCACATGAGTTTGTACTTTAACAGCCTCTTAATGAATATTATGAAACCGCTCAAGCCTGAGGCAATTGTGGCATAGATTCTTAGCAATATATCCAATCCCTTAGGAATAGGCTGCTCAAATGGCCATTTGGAATCTCCACATGGAAGAATTTTGACTGAGAAACCCCTTCCAGTTTATTTTATTTTGTGCAAAACAATTCCCAGCATGAAAACTGGAGATCCAAAGTAATGGTGTAGAAAAAGCTTTCAAAACACAATTTCCAACTGGTTACTACTTAGCAAATCACTAATCACACCTAGAACTAAAAAATGAATACATTTGGTTTTCAATTTTAATCCAGTGACGACAAACCACAGAAAATTGGTAATTTATTAGAAAAAAAAAAAATGCAAGTTTTCTTAATAAAACACATTTTTGTAACACTATGCTGTAACTCACACAGTACCAGAATATAAAGGTGGGAGACATGTATTTTAAATATTCACAAAGTGTTAAAAATATACATTGTGAGTATTACTGTGTATATTGTCAGTCCTATTGAAAAACAAACAGTAGGTTATGAGAAAAACTTTAAAATTCTAAAAAAGTAAAAAAAACAACAGGTATAAATTTTGGAGTGAGCGGTTACTTCTGTATATTACACCCTTAATTAAAACATTAATGGGATTATCCACTACAGGTAAAATGATCAGGAATTCAAAGATGGCTAAAGTGAGAATTCCAAGTGAATTGAATAAGGCCACAGTAGCTAAATTAGAAGCTTAGCAAATTTGTGTTTTTTTTGTTTAGTTTTTTAAGCTATTTTGGCCTTAAATTTCAAATTCACTTTACATAACTTTAGTAAATAACGGACAGTGTAAGATCGCTTACAGCTTGTGTCAGTCTTTTTCATGAGATGCTCAGTTTTCTTTTAAGTCTATGTTAAAAATTTAGCAATTAAGATCACAGACCAGTTCAGTCCTGGCACAACCACGGCATACACTGCATTGTGACCAAACACCATGTATAAAGAAGAGAACCTTAGACACTGACAGGGAGTCAGGATGGAGGGGCCCAGTCCCAGGATACAGATGTGTGTTTCTATTTTTCATGCTTTACAAATATGCATGTTCTATATGGAAAACATACAAAAGGTTATTCACTAAAGTGAGAATTTAAAGTGAATTTACATTTTAAGGCCAAAGTAGTTGAAATCCAATCATAGCTGAATTTGAGATTTTTTTTTCTGGTATGGCTATTTTGACCTTACATTTGGCATACAGAATTTCACTTTAGTGAATAGTCTGAATAGTAAACATTTATAAAAAATAAAATAAAATGTTAAATCTCTTGGGAAATTATGGTTCCAATTTAAATTAATAACTCACTGGAAAGATAGCTCTTCAACGAGATCCCTACTTAGTAAGTATTAGGTATGCGACTGACATCAGTTTAACTCTTTTAGTGCCAGAGATGTGCCAATTTAACCCTTTTAGATCTTAAAACGTGCCATTCACTGCTTTAAAATGTGTTGGTCATAAAGTCTGCCACTCAAACGATTAAGTCTTTGAACTATTCATGACTTCCTAGAAGGCATTCCACATTTCTGTTAGAATTTGAGTAAGCTTCACTGGAACAGATAAATAGCGACATAAAATTGTCAGTTTGGCTATTTTGACCTTAGATTTGAAAATATACTTTCAATTCTCCCTTTAGTGAATTTCCTCATTTAAAAGAAATTTCAACAGGGCTATTCACTAAACACAAAACTATAGTGACATGAAAACTGAATTGACAGATTTAGGTTACGATAGCCCATCTTGAAAACAATTTTCCCACTTAAGCTACAGTCATCACTTGACTAGTTCAGTCTAAACTGCGCAATTTGATTTTTATTTCAATGCAGTTTTGAATAAACCTTCACAGTTTAAGCCACATAACCGGCAGGGGAGACCTAATGCAATGGCCACGCTCGCATTAGGATTTCCCCATAGGATTCCGTTGACGGTGGAAGTCTTCATGCATAGCGTGAGGACGTCCAGCATCATTTAGACGACCAAAAGTCGTCTAAGCACCCGGAAGTCCCTCTAGTGGCAGTCTGGATAGCCACTAGAGGAGGAGTTAACCCTTGCATGGTAATTATTGCAGTTTCTAAGAAACTGCAATAATTTCCACTGTAGGGTTAAGGTACATGGGACATTGCACGCAGAGCCAAAGTGGTGTCAGTGCCTACAGTGTCCCTTTAGTTGTTTAGCCTCTATTGAGGAGAACGGAATTGTCTAAATGACCTATAATGTATTTTTATGAATTTAATTGCAGGGCATTTAAATGCAGCTATTTCTGCAGTGTAGCCGTGTGATAATATTGCCAACAGAACATTTGAATTAAAAAGTGCAAATTTCTGACCAATATATTTTTGAAATTTTATTTTTATATTAGAAGATTGCGCTTTGGGAAACTGGAGGAATGAGGTACATCACGGCTCACAGCCAAAATTCAGCAAAACATTTTATATTGGTATAATTTACAATGGTTAATGAGCAAACTTAACTTATAAATTGGTTGAGTTTGATTGTTCCAAGAGCAAAGTTATAATAATACAAAAAATAAAAATATAACAAAATATGCAGGGTAATTCACTAAAGTAAGAATTGTTGGAAATTCAAAGTGAGGTCAAAACAGCTGATCTGGGGGGAGGGGGTGGAGCCTAACTGCCGAGCCGAGAGGACGCAACTCGCCAGAGCTCCGGCAAAAGAGTGCCCAAATTGGGGTATATGCAGCTCGAACCGAGCCCATCCACAGCCAGGCCTCTCACCAGAGGCTGGAGGGACACCCGGTGAACATTTTACACCGCGACGAAAAACTGTCATCTCCGACATCGGCGGCAACACAAACCGCGGCCTACCACGTGTGCGCAGACGGGAGAAGGCCGGCCCCGCTGCTCAGGTACCTGAAGGCTTAAAGGCCGGTGTAGACCCCACCAGAGACCACCGCGCACCCCCCCACGCCGGCAAGGGTAATTGCTGGCACCCTTAACAACTCACAGCAACTATGGGGCGCAAACACAAGAGACAGATGCAGATAGAAAGGCAAGCGCTACAGGACATAAGGCTATCCTTTGAGAGGGCACCCCTGCCAGAACCCGCAAGGGTGGCACTGGCACCCGACCATTATAGTGAGCAAGGGGCCTCAGATGGCTCCCCTAGGGAGATGGAATCAAGTAACTCTCCTCACCCAGCTGGTGTATACCTGCAAGCTGACTCAGACGAAGATTCATCCCCATCCACAAAGGGAGACATTAAAAAGTGATTAGTGGACCTAAGGGAAGTGTGGAAGTCAGACCTCCAAGAAACACAAGCTGACATAAAGGCCCTGCAGCATAAAGTATCAGCGGCTGAGGTCAGAGAACAAGCTCGGGACACTCAACTCAAGACAACTACACAACAGGTGGATGGTCTTGCCTCACAGGTCAAGCAACTGCACAAAATGGTGACCACACTGGAGTCCCGGCACCGGCGACGAAATGTACGCCTGAGAGGCATACCTGAACAGGTAGAGGGGGGGGGGGGAACATACTGACATATGTCCAAAAGCTGACTATCTCAATGGGAGTTCAAAAGGCTACAGACACTCCATGCATCCTAGCTGCTTTTCGGGTGCGCAAAGCTGCAGCGGCACCAGCGGACGCACCGAGAGACATTATTGCAACTACCAAAGACATTGCGGTGCAGTCCGCCATCCTGAATAAATCCAGAACATTGGGTCGAGTGCATTTTGAGGGCCATAACCTATCCATCTACAGTGACCTCCCATTCCTTGTCCTAGCAGAAAGGAGGCAGCTGGCACCGGTGGCTAAGAAGTTGCGAGACTGCTCAGTCAAGTACAGCTGGAATGCAGAAGGCTCCCTGGCCGTCACACAAGGCACGGAAACACTCACCCTGACATCCTCGGATGACCCAGAGACGCTCTATCATAAATTAGGCCTATCAGCCACCAACGCATTAGAGGGAGCAACCGGGGCAGATACACCACGTGAGAAAAGAACCTCAGGAAGAGCGCACCAGCGGAGCAGCCCGACTAAAAAACACGTACCTACCGTCAGGGACAGTTCGGACACTCCATAGCGATTGCTACTAGACAGACTATAAGCTAATTCTGATGACCTATATGGTCAATCGCTACACCTAACCTATGGACCAATGCTATTGTTTTTGACCGACGCCTTCCATTTGTCCTTTGTCCCTTTCATTTGTCCCTTGTCCATGTTCTTCATCTCTTGCTGGCATTAATGTGTTTGCTGGACCATATTGAACCTTAAACTCTCTATTTGTTTATTCCTCGCATATAATGGCACAGAGATATACATGCTTATAACTCTAATAAAATATAAATAAAAAATAAATAAAAAAAACTGCTGATCTGGAAGCATAGCTGACTGGGTGAATTTTTCCAGTTTGACTATTGTGGTCTTAAAGTTGAAATTCACTTTGAATATACATAGAGTTCCTGGCTTTCGTAAAGTGTGGTGTGTGTGTGTGTCATTTAAGGTGTATATCCATAGAAAACTGCCATCTAAGCTTTACCTAAAAAAATAATGATATTTACAAAATTTCTACTGAGAATCAGGTGTATTCAGAGATATACAAAAACAAAAAAACAACCTAGCCCAAACCTATGAAAAAGTACTCATAGCTCTAAACTGGAAATATCTTTAGATTGTGGGTTTGTTTGGGTATGGCAGTCTTTACCCACTCTTCCTTTATGTCATATGTGTTTCATTAGAATTAAATGTTTATGTTTACCAATTGTACAGAGCTGTGGAATATGTTGGTGTTATATAAAGAAGTGTAATTGGAATAATTAGGATAAATTGGACCCAATTAGGTTGTGCCTGGGCAAACTCCTTGTGCACATATATGGTTTACAATAGATCTAGTTATCAGCTCATATGCAATGTGAGCTAATACTATAAGTGAGGTTAATTCATTAAAATGTATCAGGAAAACTGGGGAGCAATGTGATTTAATAGAAATGATGTACTAGATGTTCTTAATGATCAGTCTTCGTAGAGTATTGATGAGTTTAAAGGATGTATTCCCCAGGAAATCATTTGTTCAAGAGGCAGGGGCATGTTTAATGTCTTAAGACACAGGTCTCTAGATATACAAGGTGCATTATTTAGGGATTATGATGGCAGACTGAAAAAAAAAAAAAAAAAAAGCCATGTGTTTCTACAGATCCCTGGGAAGCAAGTGGCCTAAAAATCAAGACTGGCATTACGTGGCATTTTCTAGATCTGAGGAAGAAAGAGTTCTAACAAGAAGGGTTCCTCTAATGCTAATCCGAGGGCTCTGAAAAGGCCTGCAAGAGCGCAAATATTACATATGAAACTCTCTTCCATACCACCCATCTCCAAACTCAGGAGATTGTTTTCCTGCAAATGCTGCTGTCATTTGTACAAAATGCTGGCTTTAATTTACCATGCCTACTTCGGATACATCATGCAGATCTTTTTATTATAGTATTCCGTGTTACCCTTCCCCCATTTCAATATATCCTGCTTTTATCTTTTCCAGATATCACCAGCTGATTTGTTATTGCAATCTCCATTCTCCCATCGCAGTCTCCCATGATGGCAATCCATGGCACTGCACAGTGTTTTTGGGTTGCATTTCTCATGATGCTCAGCTGATGCCTAAAATGAAATGTAGTCCACAAACACCTGTAGTGCCAAAGACAACCATCACGGCACTAATATCCATTCTAAATATATGGAGCTTTTCAATCTTCTAAGAATGTTCTTCACAAAGCACCCTTTTTTAGATCATCATTTCAGTAAATAAAATATTGTTACTCAAGTTTGTAACAAACTCAAAGTACCGGTACATTAATACCTAGAGAAACTGACATTTAGGACTGACAAAAAGATCTGCAGGAATTATAATGTGTATATATACCGTCCACATACACAACCACGTTAAACGTCTCTCTATGTACATACATACACAAACACGGATATGGATTCCGCATTTAATCCTTAAATAAATATGCCTGAATTGTTCTTTCTCCTGAAAAATGTTACCTTAAAGTCCTGTTGTCTACATTTGGGTGTTAAAGCCAAAAATGCTTCAGCACTGATATTTGTGGGTGTGGGGGATGCCTAGTCTAATTTCTGCTCCTGTCGTCCTCCCCCCTCACCCCCACCTAACATCACCAATCCTCCATATTCTTGCTGATTTGCTGTGATGTTAAATGGACATTTCCTTTGTCCAAGTCTTCTTAGATGCATTAGTATATCTCTCCAGCATGTATGCAGGAAAATATGCCCTCTCTGTTTAGGATCAGGAAACTAGGAAGCGTCTTTTAGTTCTGGGCTGTGAGAGGGCTGCTGGGGTAACTCTGTTGATGGAGACTGAAGGTCTGGTCCTCTGTCTAGAAAGGAAGTAAAAAGGATGATTACACTTGGAATGACACCACTTTTTATTGGTTAACTTATGACTGAAAAGAACTCCCCCCCCCCCCCCCCAAAACAAACAAACAAACAAACTAAAAAAAAAAAAACTTATCAGGAAGAGATTACACATCATTTTTCAGTCTGAATGCTGCGCCTGTACAGAACCTTATGCTGCTTGATGTTGCCTCATTTTGCCATCATTATTGGCACGGCTTGATGCACACATATGGATCCTCATGAGTGGTCACGTGATTCTTGGTGCACAGAAACCAATAGGAATAAACTTCTGGGTTTATTTTATCCCTTTTGCCCATAGCCAAGTTCCCTGTTGTGGTTCTCCTTGACCCAATAGCACGTTCCTTCCAAATTTGTAAAAAAAAATATATATATATATTTTTTTTTAAATGACATTGACCTTTGCTTGTTATTCTACGGACTCTAACTTATCTATTCTAGACTCTTCTTGTGCATATTTTCTCCAATCCTTAATTTGCATTCTGACTATGGGTATCTTCATTTTTAATAGTTAAACAGAGAAAAATGGGTATTACAATTTTGTATTTTTTTTTTTAAATGATAAGATTGGTTAATGATTTTCATCCCTAGAAGCAAACTGTACATGAACGACTTGGGGTCTATTCATTAAAAGTCACAAGGCAAAACTGAACACATTCGGTTAAACTAGCCAGACTGTTAAAGCTGAATACCATTAGCATGCTAAACTATACAGCTAGTAATAAAAAGCTAATTTGGTTATTTCAAGCAAATTTGCCTTTCCATTCTGCTTCCATTTGCTTGTCTGCTGAAATTGGTCACAACTCCATATAAGCTTATTCTAATACTGTATATGCAGTCATATATTGTATCTCTATATTACAATTCCCTTAAAACAGAAAGGGGAATACGGCCTGAATGCTAGCCTAACCTACCCAAATCCCTCCTCTCAACACACTATAGCTATACCCCACTTTTAAGTACACAATGGGACCAGAGCATGTATGTAAAACGAAAATGTACTTAAAGTGAAGCAATACCTTTTTTTCACTTCCCAATTGCATGTACTGCATTGCAATAGTAATTTACAGGCATAACTGATACTGCAACTGCAGATTTCCAGTGATTTTATTTCCAGTGATTTATTTAGTGATTTCCAGTGGACTTTTATTCAGTTAAAACAAAACAGTAAAAAAAATCTCATTCCAGATTGTGCCATTTATCTTTAATGTTTTACTCATCTGACAACCTTAAACTGGGAGGAAAAGTAAAATAAACCTGCCCACTGGGCCATTGTCTGCCAATACAGTGCCAATTTGTATTTGTTAGCAGCTTAGTTGCACACTTTGTTTAGAAACACCTCTTCATCACTTTAATAATTTATGGTTTAACTTTGAATCCTCAGAATTCTGGCTAATGCAGAATATATATATATATATATATATATATATATATATATATATATATATATATATATATATATATATATTCAGCTAGGAGTAGGAATTATACATTTGAGATGATGAACCTGTGCCATTGCAGAAGGTGTGAAAAGTTCTTGCCCCAATGACACTGAACTGAGCTGCTCCGGGCGAGACTAGAACCTTCCATTTACTGTTCACTCGCAAACAGAAGAGGCGCGGGTATGTTTGTACCCGCGAGGCACCTTTAAGTACACTTGCGTGTATGTCTGTACTCGTGAGTGTATGTAAAGCTGGGTATGCCTGTACTCTTACCTTTGCATCTTCTATTTTTGTAGGGATCATGGCTTGCCATTTGGTTGAAATTTAGTGGATCTGTTTTCAAATCTCACAGCAACGTTGACACATTTAAGCTAAAAGCAAGGATCAGTATAGCACAATATTGGGTCATTTCAAGTGAAAATCAAATAAAATCAAGTGAAAAAGAGAGGAATTTTATCAATCAAATTAAAGAAAGTAACAAATTCATGCCATTGTACAGAACACTGGTGAGACCTCACTTGGAGTATTGTACGCAGTACTGGAGACCGTATCTTCAGAAGGATATTGATACCTTAGAGAGAGTTCAGAGAAGGGCTACTAAACTGGTTCATGGATTGCAGGATAAAACTTACAAGAAAAGGTTAAAGGAATTTAACATGTATAGCTTGGAGGAAAGACGGGGGGGGATATGATAGAAACATTTAAATACATAAAGGGAATCAACACAGTAAAGGAGAAGACTATATTTCTAAGAAGAAAAACTACCACAACAAAAGGACTAGTCTTAAATTATTTCTAAACCGTTGCCCCATTAATGTAAGAAAGTATAACTTTATAGAGAGGGTAGTGGATGCATGGAATAGCCTTCCAGCTGAAGTGGTATAGGTTAACACAATGATGGAGTTTAAGCATAAGGCTATCCTAACTATAAGATAAGGCCAGGGACTAATTAAAGTATTTAGAAAATTGGGCAGACTAGATGGGCCGAATGGTTCTCATCTGCCATCAAATTCTATGTTTCTACTTCTAGAATGTTGACTGTGACAATCACATATGTATCTTCATTATTTTCACATGCTGCATGTGGCTCTGTCAGTACACTATGTAGCAGATGGTTCCTTGCAGCCAGGGATTTCATATAATTTGCACAAATCCTAACTGTTCAGAGAAATCTCAATCCATAAAGTTAAAGGTAAATAGAGTTTGTGTTTTACAACAAGCAGTAGAAAATCGTGATACAGACATGTGAGTGCCATGTTTATTTACCTGTATTTAAAGACATTTCTGCTAGTTTGAGTGGGAGGTCAGAGGGTGTGACCCCTGCTGGTGACCCTAGTATGTCAGGCAATGCGTTTCTACGTCCAGTCCGAGCAGATGAAGCAAAATCTAGTACAGGTTCTACCTCTGTCATATTTACCTGTGAAAACAAATAGAACAAATAAGGAGACAAAGTCCTTTGGTAATAACCATAAAAACAACAACAACAACCACCACCTTTGATGGATAACTCCAACAAGAGCGAAAGCAAACTTTGCACTGGCAGAAGGGAGCCTATGTATTTTTCTTGAAAACTTAAATCCAGTTGTTTTGATCATGGCCTGTTTGATCAAACTCTTTTTAGTGTGGTTTGTCTGCAATTAAAGGGACACTATAGTCGCCTGAACAACTTCAGCTTAATGAGGTTGTTCAGCTGAGAACTATAGCCCCCTGCAGCCTCTCTCTAAGAAAATACAGTGTTTACATTGAAAGCTTGGAACACCACTACTTGCAGTCACTCAGACTGCCACCAGAGGCTGTCAGCAGCGCGTGGGAGTCGGCTCGAGCCGACAGGCTTAAGGCAGGAGGAGGCAGAGATCTCCTGACTTCAAACTGTAAGTACACTTATTTTAAAAATTTAGAGTGAGTGTGAGAGAGATAGTGAGTGTGAGACAGTGAGTGTGTGAGAGAGACAGTGAGTCTGAGTGTGGGCGGATGGCTGAGTGTGGGTTGGTGCCCGAGTGTGGGCGAGTGACTAAGTGTGAGAGAGAAATAGATAGAAATAGATACATAGAAAAAATAGATCGAAAAAGATAGAGATAGATGGAGTGTGTGTATGTTTTTAACAATATTTATTTAAAATGTGTGTGTATACAAACACTATATATAGATATTTCTCTATATATAGTGTTTGTATACTTACTTTGGGTTAGGAGGGTTGCCGTAGGAGGGGGCGGGCATAAACAGCAAGCTGAGCTGTCAGCTCAGCTCGCGAATGCGCATATGCGCAATAGAGCGTTGAGTATTTTCATAGAGCGGCATTCAATGCCGCTTTATGAAGAACCTGATATGTGCGCATGCGCGGTTTCACGCTGCACCAGAGAGCTGATTGGGCCCTGCGATTTCGGCATTTTGCCAAAAAAGGGGGCGTGGCCTTGCGGGGAACTTGGCACTGGAACATAGGCAAGTTTTATTAATAAAAGGCAAATAGTTACCAAAAAAGCGCGCTAAACTGATCTGTAATTATAGAATGACAAAGAATACTGCAGACCATCTAAACCAAATCAAAATATGTATAGGGGGATATGGGGGAAAAAAAACTCAAATTTACCAGAGCCCTATCACCCCTGAATCTGGGTTTTAAAATGCCCAGAGCCAGGGGTGATAGGGCTCTGGTAAATGTGAGTTTTTCCCCATATCCCCCTATACATATTTTGATTTGGTTTAGATGGTCTGCACTATTCTTTGTCATTCTATAATTACAGATCAGTTTAGCGCGCTTTTTTGGTAACTATTTACAGATTTACAGATCAGTTTAGTCAGGGGTCAAGTCCTGGGGAAAAAAGTGTGGGAACTCACCCAAGATTCCCGCCCCCCCCCCCCCTAAAAAAAATAAAAAATACAAATACACTCCTATGCATATAGTGCAGTGCAGGGGGTGTATAATGAATGTAGTGTGTTTGTAGTGAAAGCAGAGTATGCATAATAAATGTAGTGTGTTTGTAGTGAGTGCAGTGTGTATAATAAATGTAGTGTGTTTGTAGTGAGTGCAGTGTGTATAATAAATGTAGTGTGTTTGTAGTGAGTGCAGAGTGTGTATAATGAATGAAGTGTTTGTAGTGAGTGCCGAGTGTGTATTATGAATGCAGTGTTTGTAGTGAGTGCAGAGTGTGTATAATGAATGCAGTGTGTTTGTAGTGAGTGCAGTGTGTATAATAAATGTAGTGTGTTTGTAGTGAGTGCAGTGTGTATAATAAATGTAGTGTGTTTGTAGTGAGTGCAGAGTGTGTATAATGAATGAAGTGTTTGTAGTGAGTGCAGAGTGTGTATAATGAATGCAGTGTTTGTAGTGAGTGCAGAGTGTGTATAATGAATGCAGTGTGTTTGTAGTGAGTGCAGAGTGTGTATAATGAATGCAGTGTGTTTGTAGTGAGTGCAGAGTGTGTATAATGAATGCAGTGTGTTTGTAGTGAGTGCAGATTGTGTATAATGAATGTAGTGTGTTTGTAGTGAGTGCAGAGTGTGTATAATGAATGTAGACTATTTGTAGTGAGTGCAGTGTGTATAATAAATGTAGTGTGTTTGTAGTGAGTGCAGAATGTGTATAATGAATGTAGTGTGTGTAGTGAGTGCAGTGTGTATAATAAATGTAGTGTGTTTGTAGTGAGTGCAGAGTGTGTATAATGAATGTAGTGTTTTTGTAGTGAGTGCAGAGTGTGTATAATGAATGTAGTCTATTTGTAGTGAGTGCAGTGTGTATAATAAATGTAGTGTGTTTGTAGTGAGTGCAGAATGTGTATAATGAATGTAGTGTGTGTAGTGAGTGCAGTGTGTATAATACATGTAGTGTGTTTGTAGTGAGTGCAGAATGTGTATAATGAATGTAGTGTGTGTAGTGAGTGCAGTGTGTATAATGAATGTAGTGTGTTTGTAGTGAGTGCAAAGTGTGTATAGTGAATGTAGTGTGTTTGTAGTGAGTGCAGAGTGTGTATAATGAATGTAGTGTGTTTGTAGTGAGTGCAGAGTGTGTATAATGAATGTAGTTTGTAGTGAGTGCAGAGTGTGTATAATGAATGCAGTGTATTTGTAGTGAGTGCAGAGGGTGTATAATGAGTGCAGTGTAGGTAGTGTGAGTGTGTTTGTAGTGAGTTCAGAGTGTGTATAGTGAGTGCAGAGTGTGTATAATGAATGCAGAGTGTGTATAGTGAATGTAGTGTGTGTATAGTGAATGTAGTGTGTTTGTCGTAAGTGCATAGTGTGTATAATGAATGTAGTGTGTTTGTAGTAAGTGCAGATTGTGTATAATGAATGCAGTGTGTGCTGGATGGTGTGTGTTGGATGGTGTGTGTGTGTGTGCTGGATGGTGTGTGTGTGTGTTGGATTATGTGTGTGTGTGTTGGATGGTGTGTGTGTGTGTTGGATGGTGTGTGTGTGTGTGTGTGTGTTGGATGGTGTGTGTGTGTGTGTGTTGGATGGCGTTTGTGTTGGATGATTGTGTGTGTGATGATGTGTGTGTGTGTGTGGGATGATTGTGTGTGTTGGATGATGTGTGTGTGTGTGTGTGCTGGATGATGTGTGTGTGTGTGTGTGTGTGCTGGATGATGTGTGTGTGTGTGTGTGTGCTGGATGATGTGTGTGTGTGTGTGTGTGCTGGATGATGTGTGTGTGTGTGTGTGTGCTGGATGATGTGTGTGTGTGTGTGTGTGTGTGCTGGATGATGTGTGTGTGTGTGTGTGTGTGTGCTGGATGATGTGTGTGTGTGTGTGTGCTGGATGATGTGTGTGTGTGTGTGTGCTGGATGATGTGTGTGTGTGCTGGATGATGTGTGTGTGCTGGATGATGTGTGTGTGCTGGATGATGTGTGTTGGTTTGTGTGCAGGATGATTGGGGAGAAGCATTTTTTTTTTAATTCATGTATGTGTGTATATGTTTTTAGTTTATTCCCCCCTCCCTGCTTCTTACCTTGTCAGGGAGGGGGGAGATCGCCTGGTGGTCCGGTGGAGGAAGCCAGCCGCTGCACACAGGGACCATTACACGCAGTGTTCCCTCTCCGGCTCTAACTCTCGCGAGACTCGCCTGTGCGGAGCGTTGCCATGGTAACCCATGGCAACGCTCTGACAGCCGCGGGTCTCGCGAGAGTTAGAGCCGGAGAGGGAACACAGCGTGTGATGGGCCCTGTGTGCAGGTAGCAGGGCAGGTCCTGCAGGACTGGGAACGGCGTTCCTGCTTTGGAAAAAGTGCAGGAACGCCGTTCCCATGCGTTCCTGCAGGACTCGAGCCCTGAGTTTAGTGCGCTTTCTTGGTAACTATTTGTCTATATTCTGTGTATACTTCTGTATCACTGGTATTGAGTGCTGCCATACTGTATTTTTATATCCTATAGCGCTGACACACTGTTGGTCTCTTATTAATAAAAGGGCTCGGATTTATTTTTTATTAGGGGGAAGTTCATAATAAAGCAAGAAAGAAGGCTGGGGGACCTGTCTTTCTTGCTTTTATATGTTGACTATAGTGATCCTTTAATGAAGGCAATGGTCGGTCATGCAGAGGCATTTAGAACCAGGGGGCACGCTGAAAGAGATGATTTGAGTCATGTAAGGCCACAAGTGGATGGATTTAAGAGTGGATTATTCCCCACTTTTAACCTCTTATAGTTATAGTCCATACTGTCATGACAATGACAGATCCTACTCCAAAATAAAATGTTCCACAATGTAACGAGCAGAGGCCTGTAAAATGCTGACAGAGCAGTACATTTCATGCTGGAATAAGGTCTTTAGTACCACATCCTAATCATGGCAGAGTTTAACAATGATCTATTTAAAGAACACTCAGCTATAACAGGGGAAAGACGTGTCCAAGAGCTGTCGCTACCTTCTACAGTGCACTGCGGAAATTGTTTTTGGAAATCTCATTATAGTTTGAAAATGACCACAGACCATGAAGAATGCATCAATGAAAACATACATTTGAAGTAATTTTTGGCATTACCATTAATTTACTATTTGCTGACTAGCTGTCAGGATTACTAGTTGATCCAGCACACATAATTATATCACACCTAGGACTAAGGATAACGTTTAACCGGACCTTAGAATGGCCGGACTTAACATATCCAAGAATAGTCAGAATACTTGCCGAGGTCAGGGATAGAGAGAGAAGGAGACACAATGATGAGGGAAAGCCAAAAGTCAAGGATACCAGAAATCAGGGAAGTCTAAACGAAGCCAAAGTCAGAAACCAGAATAATAAGCTAAGGAACACACTCTCTGATAACCAGCAAAGGGAAACCACGACAGGGCACTGATCAAAAGGCAATTTGGGTTTAAATAACCCTCCTAAAGCTGTAATTGGCTGTATGTGGCCTCTGACCCCAAAACGTGCGTGCACGTCTATGACGTGACGTCTCACCCACTTAAGCGCCATCTTTAATGTGGGCAAAAGCTTTTTCCCCATTAAAATCAGAACCACAACGGCCACTGTCTCCACAAACGCCGCACACGGTGGGGACCGGGACGGAAGGAGTAGTGGTCTGCTGCGAGCAAGGTAAGTATGTATTATTTCAGTCAGCGTGATTGCGGCACTAGCTTATTATCATCATCATCATCATGTGTGAATATCATTTGCTCCCCAAATCTTTAAACACACGTTAATTTTATTTTTATGCTTGTTTTATTGTCACTTTAAAAACAGGTACAAGAAATATGCTAGTTAACAGTGTATTGTCACAAGCATTTAAAAAAAGTAAACCATTAACACTAACAAGGAAATATTGCAAAATATTTGTGCATATGAATGTCAGAATAACCAAGACACTGATTAATTCACAAGAGTTCCCTTTTTTTGTTGCAAGACACCCAGCAACATGGCAGATGATATCGATTTCACCACTGGAGATGCTGGAGCTTCCACCACTTTCCCCATGCAGTGCTCTGCCCTGCGCAAGAACGGCTTTGTGGTTCTGAAGGGACGTCCTTGTAAAATTGTTGAAATGTCTACTTCTAAGACCGGCAAACATGGTCATGCCAAGGTTCACCTTGTTGGTATTGATATTTTCAGTGGTAAGAAGTATGAAGATATTTGTCCATCTACCCACAACATGGATGTTCCAAATATTAAAAGAAGTGATTATCAACTGATTGGGATCAACGACAAATACCTTTCCCTTCTGACTGACAGTGGTGATGTTCGTGATGATCTTAAGCTGCCAGATGGTGATTTGGGAAAAGAAATAGAAACTAGATTTGAAGGTGGAGAAGAGATTATGATCTCCGTCTTGTGTGCTATGAATGAGGAGTGTGCCGTTGCCATCAAGGCCATGACCAAATAAACATATTCCCAGGCTCGAGCAAAGTGCTCAGGTCAAGATAAACAGATCTTAAATTTGGTTCTGATTGTCACCAAAGCATATGGCCTTTTCAAAACCTCATTATTTTTTTTTCAATTGTTTTCATGTGTTTGCTCGAAGCGGAAATGGGCTATGCAGGTTAACTGGCTATTTTCCAAATCACTGCAGTTAGATTCAGTTTGAATGCTTTAGGTGTTGATATCCTTGCAGGTGTTCATTTTGAAGGTCCATCTGAACTGACGGCATTAGTTTTGTTGCATCAAATCTGCTCCAGATGCATAGTTTAAATCAAGTGTTGATGAAAAATACTGGTTACATACACCTAGGATAAAAGGACAGTTGACTGGGCAGTGTGATTTTTAAAGTACCCCTTAGTATATCTTAGAACAAAATGATACCTAGAACTCTAAAACTAAAAAATAAAGTTTTAAGCCTTATGCATGTTATGTCTGGAGTACAAAGTTCACAGCTTGGACTGAGTAACTTAAGTGATTTAGAAATGCCAGTTTGTTTGCAACTTCCCTGTCCCATCATTATAAAACAAATTTAAAAGTCCTGATGGCCATGTGCAAACAAAATTGTATTACCTCTGTACTCTCCTATGCCAACATATTGGCTTGCATTTTGTAACCTTATAAACTGGTGTCAAAGCCTGCCTAAAGTTTAGACAGGCACTCTGTATGTTGTATGATTTACATAGTGGGCATACACGGCACAAATGAGGGTTAGAGTTGTTAACGCTACAGATTTTCACTTGAGGCCTTTGTCATCAGACTGAAAAAAAAATAAAAATAGAAAAATGCAGTTCAGTTGCTTTTTTCCTTGTATTTATCTTGAAATATTAAACTGAGTAAAGACCTACCTGGGAATCGGTTTGCAGTGCTTCCAGTGTGAATTTTTATTTTGTGGATTCTACCTTTTGTGACAATGTGGACAATGATCATGCAATCGTCGAGTACTTTTATCAAAGCTGTCAAATCCCTCTTATGTATTTAACTGTGTTAATACATCTAAGGTACCTTTTTAAAGCTGGTATGGTAACAGTTCTGGATTTAATCTCCAATTACCTCGCCCACCAACCTTGGCGGAACACTCTTCCCTCACATGCATTCTGGGAAGTAAGATCTTCATAGTTTGTGCAGCACAACATTTCTGTGTAATATTGACGTATAACATCTCCTCTCTTGTGCCTACTTACTTTAAGCACCTGCCCTACAACTGAACATCTTTCTGATGTCTTTAAAGCTAGATGTGGCTTAAATTGGATAATTTGCGTACACTTCTTACCGCTACGTAGAAATCCCACAAATTTTTTCATGTACTTTGTGTGAACTTTTAAGTGTTTAATTTGGTCAGTTTGTGTATTTCATCTTGAAGGACACCTAGTGCAGGAATGCTGGTTACTGTAATCTTTTGACTTCCTTGAAAGGTTTAGGAAAATTGTAAATGTGCTGACTAACACTGGCTTCTATTCTCTGCATGCATTCAGAATATGCAGTCTAAAGTGACACTAAACAAATGTTTCTACTCATCTGTCACTTCTTAATGAAAACCTGAATATTCACCCAACTGAGTACACATTAGTGAATGGTTCGTTTTTGACCCATTGGTGATCTTTAAGGGCTAGAGTTTGGTTACTGCTCTAAAATGCACTGCCATTCTATTATTCACTCAATGTGTTCTTTCAAAAAGAAACCGCTTAAGTCTCTCTAAACTGTCAACTTGTGTGAAAACATGGAGTTACTTAGAAACTGGTTAAAAAAAAAAAAAAAAAAAAATTCTTTACTCATTATGTCCTTATACTTTTTTCTTTTTGTGCATGGCCATCAATCTGTTGGCAACATTTTGGTTTCTAGTCTCCCGTTGTGATCTAGATGTCCTTGGTAATTTTGCAGAAAGTAATATGTATAGATCTACTCTGGGGGGGATGACCGTCCTTTGCACATAAGGATTGAAATGACCAACACGATTATAGCAGATGTGTTGTGTGACTTTAATTTGTGCTTTTCCCTCTTGCCCAGCTTCACTTAAGCATAGAACCTACAAACCACGTGAAAGTTGGTTTAAATGGCTAATTCTGTAACAGTTACAATGCTTATTTGATTGTTGAATACATTTCAGATTCAAGTTAAATGTTAAATTGCTCTTGCTAATGTATGTTACCTCTGTGGTCTACAGTTACTTTGCATCATAAAATGTACACTTGTTTTGTAAATACAAATTTAAAGTGGTAAAAAAAAAAAAAAAAAAAAAAAAATTCACAAGAGTTCAACTGAGCTGCTGAAGGTGTTTGAGTATATCCAAAGTCAATGCCCTCTGATCTTATTATTGCATACATAATAAAATCAACAAAATAGCCCAGTGAAAAAAACTTAAACCAAATACACATGAAAGCACACACAAGAGTACACAAAGTATTACCACCAATATTGGTACAACATGGCCTATAAGATCATAGTGTAGTACAGGGCTTGACAAATTTGTTTGGATTGTAGGAGCCAGATAAAAAAGTAAGCAGCCAGTTTTTTTTTTTTAGGGGGCACAGATTAATGTAGTTTTTCTGGTACCTATAGCCTATCCCTGTAGCCCTTTTAATGTAACCACTGCTTTTTCAGAAAAAAGGCAGCGTTTACATTTCTGCCTACTAAGACCTCCAGTGACAGTCACTCAAGCGGCCACTAGAGAGTCCTGTGTCAGTACTCTGCATGGAGGCGCTGGATGTTACCCATAGAGAACATAAGTAATATGCTCCCAATGCTTTCCTATAGGAAAGCATTGGCTTCGCTGAGATCATTAAGATCTCAGCTATGGAGGCGGGACAAGCAACAGCGAAACCAGCACGGTTTGGGGAAAAAGGTGAGTATACACACCAATCATGTGATTGGAGGAGGGCAGGTAACTAAACAGACACACACACACACACACATACAGACATATACAAACACACATATACACACACTTTCTCTAACACTCACACATTTATATTTTTAATTCTAATCCACCCAGACTCCCGACCATTGGGAGAGCTGAGTGCACTTTCCCTGGGGTCCAGTGGGGCTGCTATTCCTGGGTGCAAGGGAGCAGTGATCTTCCTACAGCTCCTCTCTCTGCTCCCTCAGACGGTCTGCAGTGATGCCGGAATGACGTCCTATTCCAGCACCCGGCATAATTACACAGCGCGAGGGAGCAAAGAGGTGCTGTAGGAAGATCACTGCTCCCTTGGGCGCTGGCCCAGCCTGCTGCCTCCAAGATAACCAGGGCGGCCATCTGCACAATCCCCAGGGCGGCTGCCTCTATGCTCTCCAGGCGACCGGCTACATACTCCCTGAGCCGGCCGCCTCCATACAGCCCAGGGCAGCTGGCTATAAAGCTGGCTGACCTGGGTTGTATGGAGGCGACCATTTTAGGAAACTATAACGCTCCCTGAGCCAGATGCCTCTATGCTCCCGTGGGCGGGCAGCAGGCCAACTTCATTGTTTGCCCAGCAGGCCACTTTAGGCGCCATGGCGACCTGTGATTTGTCGAGCCCTGGTATCGTATATCACACACACACACATATATATATATATATATACACATACATACATACATACATACATATACACACACACACACACGAAGCAAAGAGGTGTATGTGCAATGTTTCAGTTAGCCATTGGTATACTTGCAGGTCCCCAAAAGATTGGCATCACAGTGGGACACGCAGGTCCCTTGAATTGCAAACACATAAATTTTGCATCAAGATAATATAGCACCACAAATATCTCATGTGGTCTGAATTCTGTGCTGCATGTATAGTAGTAAGAGATAGGGCATCTAGCTATCCAATAGTACTAAATAAACAATTTAAACTATCAAGCATATCAAGGAGATAACTGGAATACCTTTTTTTATGCTATTCTATTGTTCTATTTTGTTCTGGGTATGGAGTTTTACAATGGTTGGCACACATGTTAAATGTATCTTCCATTTTTTTTCTTTAGGAAGGTATTCGGTTTAAAATGTAGGTAACACTAGGTATGCCCCTTCCATCTTGTCTTATACCCATTCAACACATTTGAAGAATTTAACAACATTTACAACGTTCTTTTTTCGGAGGTCGAATGTGGCAAGTACACCTGTTAGATGAAGAATATATTCTCGAACCTACCCCTACTACACTTGGTTTATTATAAACATATTATATAATTTATAACACATATATATTTAGTACCATTAAGCAGATTACCCTAAGAAATTGGCATAACCCACTTGATAAACCCAGAAAAAGAAATAAATGGCAGCTTCAAATGGAGAAACCACATACCCTACGCAACGACTTGTCAAATCTTACAAGTTTATTTATTCACTACTTTATTCTTTCTTCTATATATGAATAAAAGGTCTAAAGATTTACCATAATGCTCACTGCTCGCCATAGGCAGTTTCTAGGGAACAGCACAGTTAGAAATGTCTGAAATATCACAAACCACCATTTTTGGACATGCCTCATAATTTGTCTATACAAGGAAAACTTTGCAGTATTGTCGTCACCTCAGCATTCCCTGCTATCCACAACAATGTAATATTTCAAATCTTGCTACCTCTTATTAACCCTGTCAGCAAAGGGGGCCGCTCTCCAGAAACCACATCTGGTCACCCAGAGCCAATTGCACTCGCCACTCCCCTTTTGCAACCCTGACTAAGCCAGACTCCATCTTCGCAAAATTCTGGGCTACCTTAGAGGCAAGACACCAGTGTGACCAGGTAGAACTTCCACGCACCTCGGACCCACCAGCACCAACATCTCAGCAGCGGTCCATCGGGCACTCGAAACCTCCGGGCAATTCAACCGATCGGAGATCCTCTCTCCCTTTACAGCAGAAGCCGGGGGAGGAAAGCACCACCATTCCCCTGAGGCCCAAAGGGGCTAACACAAAGTCTGTAGCTGATGGGGGCCAAGTACAGAGGTCCAGAACTCTGACCCATCTGACCCTTCCTGGAAGCGACTACTGTAGCCGAGAGAAGTGGCGGCACCTGAATCCAGGCTTTTGCTTTGAGGCCCAACGCAACACTCACCGCCTCGAAGGGAATCTCTCCCCAGGCGCACACCTGTTTCCTCGCAGGTCAGGAATTGGCTGGAGATGCATGAGATCCGAGCAGGCGACCCTACCAGCCTGGGCTATATCCCGGTTTACCTACCATGTGGTGTACTCCTGTATTTTCCTTGGTTTAGTATACTCTCAATGTTATAGCCTACTCTCTATATAGCCTACTCGTTGAAAGCAATTGAGTTAACACTACTCCCGGGCTCTTAGCCCAACTCCCCTCTCATGACATAGCAGGTTAACATTAGCAGGCAGAGTTCCAGCCTTTATAATGTCTGATAACTCTATACTTTATTTCTATGACCAACCTTGCAGTTAGCCTGTAAAGTGCTGTTTCGTTTCAATCAACTGACGTCTCAGAATAAGTATAAGCATGCCTATCATGCTTCAGGCTATTATGCTTTATCTTATTTAGCCATGAACACCAGACCTGTCTATGAAGCCAGGCCCGTAGCTAGCGGGCAGGCAAACCAAGCAATTGCTTGGGGCCCTGAGCTGGCTCGGGGTCCCAAGCAGAGACGGTGATTCCTATAAGGCTGCAGCCGCCTGAGCGCTCTGTAAAGAGCCTCAGGAGGCTGCAGCACTACTCTCCTGTCACCTCCCCTTCCCTGTAGCGTGGCCGAGCTCCTCTTTCTCCTGGCTGTCAGTTTCCTGTTCCCGGCCGGACTGACAGGAAGTGCACACTGAGTGCTCACTTCCTTTCAGTCCGTCCGGGAACAGGAAACTGAATCTCCTGTACTGCGCGGTCCCCGGCCAGCCTGACAGCCAGGAGGAAGAGGAGCTCGGCCACACTACAGGGAAGGGGAGGTTACTGAGAAGAACATGGGGGGGGGGGGGTTGTAGTAAAAAGAACATAGGGAGGGAGGGGAGGAAGTAGAAAAACATAGGGAGGGGGAGAGGGGAGTAAAAAAAAACATAAGGAGGGGGAGAGGGGAGTAAAAAAAAAACATGGGGGGAGTAAAAAAACATGGGGAGGGGGTGTAAGAAGGACACAGGGAGGGGGAGTAAGAAGAACATAGGGAGGGGGAGGGGAGTAAGAGGAACATAGGGAGGGTGGGAGGGGAGTAAGAGGAACATAGGGAGGGTGGGAGGGGAGTAAGAGGAACATAGGGAGGGTGGGAGGGGAGTAAGAAGAACATAAGGAGGGGGGAGTAGTAAGAAGAGCATCGGGAGGTGGAGAGGGGAGTAAAAAAAACATGGGGGGAGTAAAAAAACATAGGGAGTAGAAAAAAAAACAAGGAGGGGAGAGGAGATGGATTAAGAAGGACACAGGGAGGGGAGGGGGGAGTAAGAAGGACACAGGGAGGGGAGGGGGAGTAAGAAGGACACAGGGAGGGGAGAGTAAGAAGGACACAGGGAGGGGGAGGGGGGAGTAAGAAGGACACGGAGGGGAGGGGGGGAGTAAGAAGGACACGGAGGGGAGGGGGGAGTAAGAAGGACACGGAGAGGGGAGGGGAGTAAGAAAACACAGGGAGAGGGGAGGGGAGTAAGAAGAACATAGGGAGGGGGAGGGGGGAGTAGTAAGAAGAACATAGGGAGGGGGAGAGGGGAGGGGAGTAAGAAGAACATAGGGAGGGGGAGGGGGGAGTAGTAAGAAGAACATAGGGAGGGGGAGGGGGGAGTAGTAAGAAGAACATAGGGAGGGGGAGGGGGGAGTAGTAAGAAGAACATGGGGAGGGGGAGGGGGGAGTAGTAAGAAGAACATAGGGAGGGGGAGGGGGGAGTAGTAAGAAGAACATAGGGAGGGGAGGGGGGAGTAGTAAGAAGAACATAGGGAGGGGGAGTAGTAAGAAGAACATAGGGAGGGGGAGTAGTAAGAAGAACATAGGGAGGGGGAGGAGTAAGAAGAACACAGGGAGGGGGAGGAATAAGAAGAACACAGGGAGGGGGAGGAATAAGAAGAACACAGGGAGGGGGAGGAATAAGAAGAACACAGGGAGGGGGAGGAATAAGAAGAACACAGGGAGAGGGGGTGAGGAGATGAGGAGATCACGGAGGGGGGAGGTGAGGAGAAGTGGAGATGAGGAGAACACAGGGAGGGGGGGGTGAAAAGAGACTGATAGGGGAGGGTAGGTGGAGAGGAAAGACCACTAAGGGGCAGGGCAGAGCTCTAAGGGACGGAATAGAGAGCTCTATAGGACAGGGGGCAGGACAGGGAGCTCTTTCACACTACGTGCACAGCAGTTTTAGATAATTTGCACGTTTGTGAGAACTGAAACATTTTAATGCGAGTGTGTATGTATGTATGTATGTATGTTGGATTTAGTTATTGTGCACTCCATGTCCATTTTGCTTGGGGCCCCCCAAATTCCTTCAAACGGCCCTGTATGAAGCCTATCTTTATTATGCTTGTTTTTATATTTTTAAAAAAAAAAAAATTGACCTCCATATGCCATGCAACAATATGTTTTTGAAGTGCTTTCTTCTGCGATTGTGGCAATGCAAGCATAATTGTCATCTCCTGCACAATAAAAATAAAAATAAAAAAATAATAAAAAATTAACATTGGATCAAATTTATGCCCACACTAAAAAAAAATAAAGCATGATCTGAGAAGTGTTAATGGTGCAACTTTATTTGAACAGTCTTGATAAAATGTATATAGCGGATGAAATGTCTGCCGGGGAAAAAAAACCAAAATGTTAGGAAGGATTTCACATATTCTGGCAGTAATTTCCACATCAATTTTATTTTATATCTCTTTTTGTATAAAATGTTCTGACCTGGTTTTACGTGGCAGGCCAGGTTATGTCCTCACCAAAACTTATGAGAAACAGGTGGACGTTAATGGATTCTTGCATTCGACTAGTGGCCCTACATGGATAAACAATATTCCATTTGGTCAATTCACGAGATTGCGCAGAAACTGTTCCCTCTTAAGAGAACTTTGAAGAGGAGTCCTTGGACCTATGTCAACGCTTTCTAGACAAGGATTACGACCCGAATATCATCTGCCGGGCCTACCATAAGGCTAGAGACCTCAACAGAAGCTCCTTAATTGATCTCCATTCTAAGGATGAGGCACCAGATTTACCATTGCCTTTATCAGCTAAACATATGAAGATTTTATCATTATTGGAAAATCATCCCCCCAAAAGATGTACATCTCGGGATAGTTTTAACATCAGTACTAGGGATGTTGTTCAGAATAAAGGTCCCATTTTTACTACTACCTTCAATAGGGCCTACAATCAGATCATTTCTATATTGCGCAAGCACTGGCCGATTCTCCGGATAGATCCCTCAAATTTAGTATTCCTGAATTACCTAGGGTGACTTTCCGGAAAAACAGAAATTTGAAGAACTTGCTAGCTCCCTCCAAATTTACGCTTATTGAATCTCCTAATAAGTCTATGTTACATGGAGTGGGGACTTTGTGTGGTGCGATACGGTGCCTTACGTGCAAATATATATGCCATTGAAAGTTGGAGTTTTGCTCATTGTAGAATATTGCATATTCTATGTTTCAATTAATTATATATAGATGTGTGGATTGACATAAGAAACAGATGGTCTAAGTCACATGGCTTTCTTTGTATGAGAACTCTGGAATGTGGATTTGTTTGTCTGATTTTTCTATTCATTCATTCGTCTGTCTGATGAATGAATGAATAGATGAAATTCCCGTTCGCATGTCCAGGTGTTTCACTGGGCATGTGCGGGAATCTTACAGTCTGTGAAGTGTGGGTAGATGACGTGTCCCACAGGGACTTCACCTACCCACACAAAGATGGCGGCGCCCTGAATATAGATCGGGCAGAAAATAAAGAATAAAAAATAGGTAATGTGGGGGGCTTAGGGGCATTTGGGGGTGACTAGGGGGTCGATTGGATGTAGTGGAGGCGGGTTAAAAAAACAAAACGGGATTTGGCATGACAGTGCAGCTTTAAATGCTATCTGGGAGATCTATACGTTATTATGTTTATGATTTCCCTACATGTTTATCTCTTTGTCTATTTACATGACCCCTGTATTGAATGTGGAGTTATTCTCCTTTAAGTCATATTATCGGCACTATCAATATCCTTTTTGCTCAACACACTTGTATACTGATTTATTACTTATTTCATTGAGTTTGTATACTTTATAGTATTAATAATGATTTTACTATTTTGTCATCTGTACTTAATATCCCCAATTCCAGGGCTTATACTTATGACAGGATGAAGTTAGTTGTTGTCTAATATAAATGTGTATATCCATGTAATATATATAAAATCTTTCTTATTCATTTGCACATTGTGCAGAAATAATGACTTCAGTAACTCTGTTATTTGTATCTTTATTATCAATTGTAGATTACGTTGGATTGGTAATTTTGAATCAATTTTCTTAATTAACCAATTAATCATGACCACTTTAAGAGAGGGTATATATACCCTGTCCGGTGATAGTAGAACTTTGTCTTGAGAAAGTCCTCTAGTAAGGACGAAACGCGTAGATGTTCTTCTATCCGATATTCCGTGCTGTACCTCCAATCCGGTCCTTCATTTAAGGTCCGGTGGTGACTTGTGGTAGCTGTCGTGACTGGATCGATAGTCCCTGCATATCTTGTGTCTAGGGGTTGGCGTGCTCCCATCACCGAGGGAGAGGGAGAGGGACACACACACACATATTCTTTACTCGGGGATATTCCCTTAGCCCAGACCTGGTAGTTTGGTCGGTTTACGAGCTCCCCCCAGCAGGGATAGTGTAGGAGTCTGAGGATTGTTTTTAATTTTTATTATTTTATATGTGCACATTTTTTCCAGTGGCCATTCCATCAGTGTAAGGGGCCCCACACGGTGTTTACTATTTTTTAAACATCTGCTCTGGACATTTTGTTGCTTGTTTATATATTTTATTGCTGTAATATTGATTTGATGTTACTATTCCTTTTCATGTTCAATAAATGAAGGTTTATACATTTGGCACATAACAATATTACTAATTTAATTTACTTACTAATTTATGTTAACCCTGTGTTGCTACCAGATCTAATTTTGCTTCCCTTTATAAATTGCTGTATTGGGGTACAGTGCTTTAGTGGTCATTATTTTATATTTGGAGCGCTCACATACCATTTTGTATTTTTATAATTATGATTAAGTCACTCTTCTGTATGTGATGCAGCCCGGGTTTTGATGTTTATTATATTGTTTATTCTTTTTGTTAGTTACCTTGCATTGGTTTTGGTAAAATGTTCTGCATGGCATGTCCGCCCAACGGAGAAACTATGGGTTGGCCTTGAGATGGGGCAGGCCGGGGGTCAACTTGTATCCCAGCTCTGACTGGGGGAGATGATGACTGCACAGATGAAAACCAAAAACACTCTGATAGACGCAACCATCCAGATCTGTTGCACCGTACGCTACTCACTCCAGCTGAGCACCAACTCCAACCCTTTGCTACCGGTACTACACAATCCGAACCTCACAGGAGGCCTTAAGCCCCAGGATCTGGGGGGCTCCCAGGTCGCTGACTGGAACAGACTACAAACCTGGTGCTCAGGCAGAAAAACTCAAGCCCTTACCTGACAAACATAGGGGGTACACCTAGTGGCTTGGGTCGCTTCCGATATAGTCAACTGCAAAACTACTACTCATCTAGAGGTTTAAATCCCTCATACACAGGCAACAAACACATTTTGAGGTGTTGTGCTCTTTTCTACCCTCCCCCCCCCAAAGCCTACAGACCCCAATCACCACTTTCTTTAACGCCATTCACAGAAGCAGGGTAACGCAGTCATCGAACTGCTAGCAGGCACCGCCAGCCCTCATCACCATGATCAGCCGCGTGTGAACCCAAGCATGCAATTGCTCGAAACCTCTGATTAGTAAAATATATAGACGCGACCGACGAACGGTCAAAAATATGTACACCTGTGCCGTTCTGCTCTATTAACTGATTGTAATGTTATAAAACAGATGAAAGGAATTACAGTGCTGGACACAGTCCACACTGATATCCCTTAAAGGTTACAGGGATATCCAGGAGCATGGACTCAACATTACAATTATAACAAAAATAAAGAACAGGAGTGGAGTGACCACCTCCTCAAAAAATGGACAGGTGGATATTCACTCCACAATAGGATACCCTTAAGAATTAAGACTTCATATAAAATGGTATAACCTTTATTTAATCCAAATAGACATACAAACAGACAAAGTGACTGTGACAGTGAAAAATACAAACTAGTTAAAATCTTGGGTAAGGTAGATCAAAAACTGCCACACAGATCTACCAATGGTAGAATTAAGCAGATAGGTTCCAGGGATCTGATCATATAAATTAGAGACACACTTGCAGTATGATATACAGATAAATGCCTGGTTGAATCTTTTGAAAAAATGATACAAAGGTAGTATGTGTTTGCAGTTATACATTGGCTTAATGCGAGAAGAATTTCGTCAACATACTTCGAACAGCGGTATGCACTCTCATGTCAGGGTATAGTATAAATTGTATCACATTCATAACCAAGTAAAGACCAAGTCTAAAGTAAACTAATTGGATACAAATAATAAGTAGAAAGCTCATAAGTTAATGAATAGATACATTTTAGGATCCAGCCTGCCCATGAGCAGATTTAGAGGAGGGCCGGGGTAGTCAATTGAAACAGTTCAGTATATAATTGACTGGCACTACATTCAAGATTAAACTATCTTGTAGATATCTTGAGAAGCTGATTTCAATACAGTAGATAATAAACTGAAGTTTGCCTCAGGCACAAAACAGAGGGGAAGGTTTAAAAAGTGCATAAAATAAAGAGTGCTGCTGTAAGGCAGCCTATCTAGTGAACTGCCACTTATTATAATAGCAGGATCCAGCAGGTGACCGATACAGCTAGTATAGACTGAGACAAAACAAATGAAAAAAGGCAGCAAATTGCCCACTTGCTGCTAGGACCGTAGTACAAATATCCTACATATAAAGGAGAGACTTCCCCAAAGCCTTCACACCAGCGAGAGCTTGTCCCCCACGTAGGAAAGAAAGAATGCAGCCAACACCACTAGACATTGCTTCGATGCAATCTGCCTACTAGGTAACTACCCAAAAACTCCCCCCTCCTCCTGGTCTTCTGAAACGCACTATAAACAGCTATCTACATCACCCAAAAGGTAAAAACAAAAAAGCAATGTCGGCAAAAGGAAATGCACGACGTGCGTTTGGGCATGGCAACACGCCTTTGTCAAGAGCTGGATTGTAATGTTTACCACTGTGAAGGAATACCCCATTACTGTTTGGTTATTTACCTTTGTTGTAATCATGTTCCAGTTTGGTTTGTTATTTTGTTCGGTTCCTGAACAGAGATCACCCCAGAGACCAATTAGAACGTTATGCATCTTGTACGAAAACCACAGAGGAAATCATTAATGGAATGCTCCACTGGGTGGCCACCATTTCATACATACGAATACACGTGGTTGGGACAATGGAAGGTGGCCATCTTGTCTCCCGAACGCTGTCAGCGGAACCTGCTCGTCGAGTGCCTGGAACTCATTTCAGCCAGGCACTCTCACCAACACCGGTCTCTATGAATTTACTCTCCGTTCCCGTTCTCATTCACCTAGACGAATGGTGTTCGGGAGTTCCAGAATACCGAACACAGGGAGCATTCTCACGAACCAGCTGGATTAGATCTTATGTGGTTTTCGTGAAAAACCTCACGAAGGGAGACCGGCTCTTGCCACAATTTCGATGGACCTATTTCAACCTCATGGCAGACCGGTCAAATCTTCCCTGCGGTGCCGGTCGCAAACTACAGAATGGATCTGGGTGATTGTCAGATTATATTGTTCGCCAGATCCAGGCTACCCAGGGATGTGACTTTTGTGGGGTTCCCATGTATGTTGGGTGTATTTTTGGGGTGTTGTAATATTGTACCTTTTTCTGTGCCTGGATACAATGGAGTTTAGTGCAGTCTCTGACTCAATCATCTCCCAGGTTCAGAGGAGGAGTTTACTGACTGTATACATTGGATGCCTGTTCTCCATTAAAGTCAGTCTTACCCCAGCATTAAAGGACCACTCTAGTGCCAGGAAAGCATACTCGTTTTCCTGGCACTAGAGTGCCCTGAGGGTGCCCCCACCCTCAGGGACCCACTCCCGCCCGGCTCTGGAAAGGGGTAAAAACTTACCTTTTTCCAGCGCTGGGCGGGGAGCTCTCCTCCTTCTCTCCGCCTCCGTTCCTCCCCGACGGCTGAATGCGCACGCGCGGCAAGAGCTGCGCGCGCATTCAGCCGGTCACATAGGAAAGCATTCATAATGCTTTCCTATGGACGCTTGCGTGCTCTCACTGTGATTTTCACAGTGAGAATCACGCAAGCGCCTCTAGCGGCTGTCAGTGAGACAGCCACTAGAGGATTAGGGGGAAGGCTTAACTAATTGATAAACATAGCAGTTTCTCTGAAACTGCTATGTTTATAAAACAATTAGTTAACCCTAGCTGGACCTGGCACCCAGACCACTTCATTAAGCTGAAGTGGTCTGGGTGCCTAGAGTGGTCCTTTAATATACAAATATATAAATTATAGGAAAAGCGCAACTGAAAATGGGTGATAAGTAATGTGGTATAAAAAGTACCGGGTGAAAATAATCCATTCCCACACCGGATATATACATATAACAGGAATAATAATGATCCCAAGGCACACCAAAGTTTGCACATAAAAAAAGTGTTCATTCATGCACTGAAAGTACATCAAAATATTTTGACAGAAAGAAAGTGCATAAAGTAGTGCATAACCAATTTATTGTACCAATCCCCCCGAAGGCTTTATAGCCGAAACATCTGGGTTTTCGTTTCTCCTGCTCTTGATCAGTATACATTTTTAATGGATGTTTGCATTTAGCAATTTATTATTATTATTGTGGTATTGGTACGATAAATTGGTTATGCACTGTCTTTCTGTCAAAATATTTTGATGTACTTTCAATGCATGAATAAACGCTTTTGTGTGTGCAA
Organism: Pelobates fuscus; assembly: GCF_036172605.1. NCBI lineage: Eukaryota > Metazoa > Chordata > Amphibia > Anura > Pelobatidae > Pelobates > Pelobates fuscus. Next base: position 207,388,320 of record NC_086317.1, on the reverse strand, counting down.
ACTTTGGTGTGCCTTGGAATCATTATTCTTCCTATTACCCACCATTAAGCCTTGGCTCATATATGGGGGGTTATGCAATACCGGCGATATTTTAACCTGTGGATTATTGGCATATTATTAAGGGAAAAGGGTATCCACGGTGGTGATACCTTGACAGACCGCCACAACCACTCTATTTCGCTGCAATGTACATAACATTATATAAAACTATTGTATTTCATGAAAAAAATGAAAACTAAAATAAAGATAAAACAAAACAAACAAACAAAAAAATTCTGAAGAATTGTATTTATCTTAAAAGTTGAAGGTTAAAGATTTTTTTAAGCATATTACTGAAAAAAACTTATGACAGGCTACAGCTTGACAATTCGGTTAGTTATGCTGCCTGTTACACTGCTGGTCCATACAATCAAAGATCTGATAGTTCTACATATACTCTCACTTTATTTATGAATGGTGTGAAACTTGAGTGAAACACTGCTACTGTTTTGATTAGTTCAACTCATGTTCTCTACTTATCTGTCTCTAAATTTTTACAATACATATCAATTTTCTCTCTTTTTTTTTTTAACTTACGCTATCCATCTTCATGTCTTGCATTTGCATTTCTCCTATTTGTATTGTGACAAGCTTTTATCGCTGATATGGCAGCTGGCGACGTTTTACATAGTGGGACGCCAGGATCTACTCCAGGAATTTTATCCCACTCCTCTCTGTAAACTTTGCCCCTAAGCTGTTGGACTTTGCTCACTTAATGTGCCAATTCAAATATTCTATTAATATAGTAAGGTTGTTATTGATTAAAGTGTCACTTAATGGCCAATTTGTTTTTATGTTACAAAATATATATATATTATTATTTAATAACAAGATGTCTTTTAATGCTTTATGACCCTTATGCCCAATCAGTATCACTGAAGTTCAAGTACATGAGAGTTCTCAAGCCAGCAAGAACTGCAGTGCTAAATATAAGACATAACCATTTGAAGTCACTTAAAAAAAAAAAAAGAAAAAACACATGTGCACAGTGCAAAAAGTAAAGAGACCATGTATAAAAGTTTCCCCCTGGACAATATAGGGAAGAGGGAGCATGACTGCTGTCCATGATGGGGATGGGGGGGCTGGAGTTAAGTAGCAACAATGTTGCAAGTATTAGAGGAGTTAAAAAAGGAGAGTAGGGGAGGGGCTTTACCAGTCAGCAGGAGTTGAAAGGCCCTGACTGAATTTCCCACCCTCCCTGGTATTTGCAGTGTGTTTGTGTTGTTTCTCTGTGTTTTCTCTTATTGTCACAGCTGGCGGTTTTTCCCCTGGACAGCGTAATCAAAAGGAAGGGGTATGACGCAAGGTCACCTTGGGGAGACTACAGTAGGCGCAGGGCTGATGGCTAGTGACGGCTGTGTTGGGCTCTTCGAGAATAAGTATGGAGAACTGTCTGTTGGGCACCCAAAAGCTGACAGGAGGTAAAGGACCACTATAGTGCCAGGAAAACAAACTTGTTTTCCTGGCACTATGTAGTCCTTAGTTCTCTCCCCCCTTCTCCACCCCCCCCCCCCCCCCCGCTGGACTTAAGGGGGTTAAAACCCCTTCAGCCACTTACCTTTCTACAGCGCTGGGCTCTCTCGGCACTGGGGAACTCTCCTCCTTCCGCAGACGTCAGCGCCGAATGCACATGCTCTCATTCAAACCGCGTCTTCTCACTGTGATTTCAGTGAGAATCGCGGAAGCGCCCTCTAGTGGCTGTCAGCTCTCTGAAACTGCTATGTTTTCAGCTGCTGGGTGCCTATAGTGGTCCTTTAAGAATTTATTACGTGTAATAAAGCTGTGGTCGTTGCCTTTATCCACTTTAAAAGTGTCCAGTGTGTTATTAGGGCAACGGTGGGATGGATATGGGTCAGCAGTCAAGTTCTCTCCCAGCCCTCCCACTTACACATTGCTGCAGTGTATTCAACTGCCTCCATGGAGCAGCAGAATTAACAGAATTAGAGGGACACTAGAGTCAGAGACATCCCCTGCAATATGAAACATTGCAATTGTGGCGAAACCGAACTCGCCACGTGTGCTTGGAGGGGGCTGCTTGCCCGCCTCTTGCCTTTGGACTATGGACCAGACCTTATGTGAATGTGTTAACCCAGATAGTTATGCCATGGAGCCCATTCGTGTAGTTAAAGACTTCGGCTCCGTGGCGAGTGAACTGTGCGAGTAGGATCTGCGCGCTATTCGGTAGTTTTGTGCGCGCAGATCCCAGCTATCTGGGGATAGGTGAAATGTCTGCGTGTTATGTGTAAAAGGTGACTTTCTGTATTTTAAAGTGTTTTATGTATTTTACTGTCTTTTTGTCTGCCATGTGGGTAATGGAGTTTTGCCTCAGTCCTTGGAGATAATTAGATTCCTTCCCCAATTATCTCCAGGCCAGAGGGGAGGGATTGTGAGGCATTGTGGGAGGTAACCGGTCTGAGCTGGAAAGTCATGCTGACAGGGGTTTTAAAAGATACTATTACTAACTTTTGAACCCCTGGTCTGATCCATGCCATTTTTTAATATGTTGTTCCCCTGAATGGATTGATCGTGGATATGTAATTGTGTGAATGTGATGTATGGTTGTGAAGTTATAAATATTGTGTAAAAAGTATATTTTAAACTGTATGAATAATGGGATTATGTGTCACACTAAGGGGAGGGGATGTGTGGGAGGTAACATCTATGTCATTGGTTATTTTATGCCTCCCCCTGGGTGTGGCCTGTATGTGTACTCTTGTAATAAAAGCCAGGCTGGATGTGCCAGTCCAGAGTTCCTGTTTTACCCTCAAAGTGAAGTGTTGTCTCATTATTGGGGGAAGGATTTATTGCATGCTGTTCCAGTTGACTGCTAGGAGTGTAAGCCTATTCGCATGGTTTTTCCTATTCGGCTGTATACAGCATTCATATGCCTGAGAGCATTCATATGCTTCTCGGATTCGGTGATTGTGGTGTCTGCCAGAGTGCTAGGAGTCCTCAGGAAGCACTAGGAGCATCCATTAACGGAGGTACCAACAGGGCCGTCTATAATATGATTAGGACCCTGGGCAATGCATTTTCTTGGGCCCCCTGGGCCCTGCCCCTCCTATCCCTCCCCCCAATTACGCCCAATGCGCAATCACACTGACAGACGTACTGGCACATACAGACACAGACAGACATTAAAACATTCACAGATACACACTGACACACAAATATATACTGGCAGACATACTGACACACACACAGACACATACACTGGCAGACATACTGACAGATATACTGACACACACATACACTGACAGACGTATTGACACACACACAGGCATACTGACACACACATAGACAGACGTACTGGCACATACACACAGACAGACATTAAAACATTCACAGATACATACTGACACACAAATATATACTGGCAGACATACTGACACACACACAGACATACACACACACACACACATACAGTGACAGATATACTGACAGACGTATTGACACACACACACAGACATACATGCACACACAGACACGTACACTGACAGATATACTGACACACAGACACATACACTGAGAGACGTATTGACACACACAGACATACATACACACACAGACACATACACTGACAGATATACTGACACACACACAAACACATACACTGACAGATATACTGACACACACAGACACATACACTGACAGAAGTATTGACACACACACACACACAGGCATACTGACATACACATAGACAGACATACTGACACACACAGGCCTACTGACATAAACACACACATACATACACAGACAGACATACTGACACACACACACAGACATACTTACACACAAGCATACATTTAGCCACCCTCCAGGTTCTTACCTTTTCCTGGAGGGTGGTTTCCCTGGGGTACAGTGGCAGGCTGAGGCAGATGGGAGTTCTCCTCTGGAACTCCCCTCCCTGCCATTCTCCTCCCGCGCGGCTGTGCTCTCCGTCAGAGGACGACTTCCTCCCAGCCGGTACAGGAAGGGGCCCGGTCGCGCTGTTTAAGCGTCACAGCGCCAGACCGGGCCCCTGCTCACACATGCTCCCCGGGTGGCCCTTAGTGCATGAGCCACCCGGGGAGCCTCCTCAGCGTGCGGCCGGTGCGGCTCTGTGCAGCCACACCGCCGGGTCCAAGGGGGGCTGCGCAAATCGCGGGGCCCACGGGGCAGCTGCTCTGGGCCCCCCAGGAGCAACTGGGCCCGGGGCAGCTGCCCCGTTTGCCCCGCGTTAAAGACGGCCCTGGGTACCAAGTCGGGGTGCCAGGCGATCCGTTACAGCAATTTAAAAAAAAAAAAAAAGAAAGAATGTTTATATTGCAGGGTTAAGTCCACCTCTCATGGCTGTCGTCATAACAGCCACTAGAGACGCTTCCCTTCCACAGCACTGACCGAGTCAAACATGACATGGAAGCCCCCATAGGAAAGCATTGACTCAATGCTTTCTGATAACTATCACACATGTGCATTAGGTTGCCAATGCAATTAAGAAAATTGGAGTGGACAATCACAGACTCCTCCGTGGCATCTCACAGGTGGGTAGGTGGACAGCGCCAAGGGAGCCTTGGAGATGCAAAAAAAATAAATAAAAAAAAATTTACATTCACTTGTGGTTTCATTCTTCAATTGTAATATTAGTTCAGTCCCCTCCCCCCCCCTCAAAAAAGTAATTGTTTACTAGATATACCCTACAATGTAAATATGCAAGCATTTAATTATACTTATTGTTCGTTGGGTTATATCTAAACAGCTTGTAAAAGCTGTATAACTCTTGTCTAAAGACTTTGCAAGTCCTCCCTTTCTAATTCAGCCCAGACTTTCTGTGGCTGTCCAATCACAAAACATACAAAGAAACACCAGGGAGCCCCAGTAACTATTAAATAAATCCATACATTCCAGAAATCGTTAGCATTAGTGAATCAGTGGAGATTATAATGTGTGAAAGAGGAGAAAAATAAATAAATAAACATGGCACAATACATTTATTATTACCATGGACACATAGAAAGTATATAATGACTCACAGACAAAAATGCAGATATAAACTAATGTGCAAAATGCATTTTGCCTTAACATAACAAATAGTCCCACACACATCCCACCAGTTGCCAGATGATAATGATCCCTGCTGGTTGCTAAAGTCACAACTCTGGGGGCCACCAGAGTCTGCTTCCATGCAAGTCTGTCTGGAGGTACCAACTAGAAGGAGATGTAGGCAATATAACATAAGCTTGTGCTGCTCAATACATTTGGTCTGTCCCAAATGCAGACTACAAATACCCCCATTATAAACATTTTTCATTCATGTATGTTTAAAAAGAGCTCACAGAGGGTCGGGCTTGATAGCGTACCAAGATGGTCGTGTATTGCTGGAGCTCAAAGGGGAAACCGGATTCCTAAGCCTATTTCTAGATAGTAGCATTATATTCAGGGCCGGCGCTACCTGTTAGGCGGACTAGGCCGGCCCCCCTCATGCTGCAGCCGCCCCAAGGGATTGGGGGGAGAAAGAGTGACAAGGGAGGGAGGGGAGAGAAAGAGAGTGACAAGGGAGGGAGGGGAGAGAAAGAGAGTGACAAGGGAGGGAGGGGAGAGAAAGAGAGTGACAAGGGAGGGAGGGGAGAGAAAGAGAGTGACAAGGGAGGGAGGGGGGAGAAAGAGAGTGACAAGGGAGGGAGGGGGGAGAAAGAGAGTGACAAGGGAGGGAGGGGAGAGAAAGAGAGTGACAAGGGAGGGAGGGGGGAGAAAGAGAGTGACAAGGGAGGGAGGGGGGAGAAAGAGTGACAAGGGAGGGAGGGGGGAGAAAGAGTGACAAGGGAGGGAGGGGGGAGAAAGAGTGACAAGGGAGGGAGGGGGGAGAAAGAGTGACAAGGGAGGGAGGGGGGAGAAAGAGTGACAAGGGAGGGAGGGGGGAGAAAGAGTGACAAGGGAGGGAGGGGGGAGAAAGAGTGACAAGGGAGGGAGGGGGGAGAAAGAGTGACAAGGGAGGGAGGGGGGAGAAAGAGTGACAAGGGAGGGAGGGGGGAGAAAGAGTGACAAGGGAGGGAGGGGGGAGAAAGAGTGACAAGGGAGGGAGGGGGGAGAAAGAGTGACAAGGGAGGGAGGGGGGAGAAAGAGTGACAAGGGAGGGAGGGGGGAGAAAGAGTGACAAGGGAGGGAGGGGAGAAAGAGTGACAAGGGAGGGGGGGGAGAAAGAGTGACAAGGGAGGGGGGGAGAAAGAGTGACAAGGGAGGGGGGGAGAAAGAGTGACAAGGGAGGGGGAGAAAGAGAGTGACAAGGGAGGGGAGAGAAAGAGAGTGACAAGGGAGGGGGGGAGAAAGAGAGTGACAAGGGAGGGGGGGAGAAAGAGAGTGACAAGGGGGGGGAGAAAGAGAGTGACAAGGGGGGGAGAAAGAGTGACAAGGGGGGGGAGAAAGAGTGACAAGGGGGGGAGAAAGAGTGACAAGGGGGGGAGAAAGAGTGACAAGGGGGGGAGAAAGAGTGACAAGGGGGGGAGAAAGAGTGACAAGGGGGGGAGAAAGAGTGACAAGGGGGGGAGAAAGAGTGACAAGGGGGGGAGAAAGAGTGACAAGGGGGGGAGAAAGAGTGACAAGGGAGGGGGGAGAAAGAGTGACAAGGGAGGGGGGAGAAAGAGTGACAAGGGAGGGGGGGAGAAAGAGTGACAAGGGAGGGGGGGAGAAAGAGTGACAAGGGAGGGGGGTAGAAAGAGTGACAAGGGAGGGGGGGTAGAAAGAGTGACAAGGGAGGGGGGGTAGAAAGAGAGTGACAAGGGAGGGGGGAAGGGGAGAAAGAGTGACAAGGGAGGGGGAGAAAGAGAGTGACAAGGGAGGGGAGAGAAAGAGAGTGACAAGGGAGGGGGGAGAAAGAGAGTGACAAGGGAGGGGGGAGAAAGAGAGTGACAAGGGAGGGGGGGAGAAAGAGAGTGACAAGGGAGGGGGGGAGAAAGAGAGTGACAAGGGAGGGGGGGAGAAAGAGAGTGACAAGGGGGGGAGAAAGAGTGACAAGGGGGGAAGAAAGAGTGACAAGGGGGGGAGAAAGAGTGACAAGGGAGGGGGGGAGAAAGAGTGACAAGGGAGGGGGGGAGAAAGAGTGACAAGGGAGGGGGGGAGAAAGAGTGACAAGGGAGGGGGGAGAAAGAGTGACAATGGAGGGGGGGAGAAAGAGTGACAAGGGAGGGGGGGGGAGAAAGAGTGACAAGGGAGGGGGGGTAGAAAGAGTGACAAGGGAGGGGGGGTAGAAAGAGAGTGACAAGGGAGGGGGGAAGGGGAGAAAGAGTGACAAGGGAGGGGGGAAGGGAGAAAGAGTGACAGGGGAGGGGGGAGAAAGAGATTGACATCCATCACACACACACAATCCTTACACACACAATGCACCCCGTACACACACTCAATGCACCCCTTACACACACAATGCACCCCTTACACACACTCAATGCACCCCTTACACACACTCAATGCACCCCTTACAGACGCACACACTGCATCCCGTACATACACAGAAACACAGCTTGCAGCCCTTACACATACAAACACAGATTCACACAATGCATTCCCTACACACACACTCCACCCCCTGTGAACAAACTCATTGGTGGAACATGAAGGTGGACCCTGGGACCCAGACCTTGAGCTGTGTAAAGGGCCCCCAAAAAATGGAGCTGCTTCCCGTTCTCCCAGAACATTGATTTTTGCGACCACAGTTACAAACAGCCTCCAGAGATCCTGTTCTACACCAGACCAGTGGAGCCAGACTGCAGCTAGAGCCCATCATCATCCTCATCTGGTTGTAAGTAGGCAATCTAGTATATTATTCGTGGCACTAATCTCTAATTTACCTCACATTAAAGAAACACTATAGTCCCCAGAACCACATCAGCTTAATGTAGTGGTTCTGGTGTCTATAGCCTGTCCCTGCAGGCCTTTTAATGTAAACACGGCGGCACTGCAGCACTGGCGTTAGTTAACATGGCAGATCATATGGGTGGGGCATTGTGATGTCACATGGGGGGGGGCCTAGGGCAGCAAAAATCCTTGCACCGGCTCTGATTATATTTTTGGCACAAACCTGCTTAGCGCAATCGAGGAGAACCGCGACAAGTGCTTGGCCTACCTGGGCTCGCCCAAGAAAGATCTCCGTGCGGCCTGTGGACATAAGCACGGCCTCCTATCCATGGGCATTGGCCGAGTCATTCATATATTAGGCTCTAAGTTTACAGTATTAAAAGATATGGTATAAAATATACACCAACTAGTGGAGCGCTGTATAAATATAAAGTGATAGAGAGGTCCACTTACCCCATCAATTTAGTGTGATACTACACTTGGGAATATACACTTGAAAACACATTTAAAAAGGAAAAAAAAACAAAGAAATATATAGTGTAGATGGTCTTTAGCAGTAATGGGTGATAAAAGTGAATAACTAGAACCACTCATATGGTCTGGAGCCTATATGGTATTGGCTCCATAAAGTGAACCTTTTTGCTCACACTAAATTGATGGGGTAAGTGGACCCCTCTATCACTTTATATTTATACAGTGCTCCACTAGATATGGTATAAAATACCATATCTTTTAATACTGCAAATTGATCGTGGTAATAAGGGTATTCCACTTTGTGTGTTGAGCTGCTTCTTGTTTAGGCACTATAGAGTATCAGTAACAAAAAAAGGATAATAGGACAGCTTAGTGGTACAGTTGTGCAGGCAAGCCACTATAAATGGGAAAACACTCCCTGTATCCCTTAAAAGAATATCTGCACAGTAGAAACTGTATAATAACAAAGTATTCATACAGAAATAAGGCGCCACTTATCACAAGCTTAGCGAGTGGTGTATTTACCCTTTAGTTGATGGATACAGAACACTCACATGAAAAGAGAAAAAGAGAAAAAACAATTATAGTGCAAACTTTAATTCTGACGATAAAAGCTAAATAAAAATATATTACTCACAAACAATGTAGCACAATTGAAAGTATCAATAAGTGCATAATTTTAATAATTTTTATTTAGCTTTTATCATTGTCAGAATTAAAGTTTGCACTATGATTTTTTTTCTCTTTTCATGTGAGTGTTCTGTACCCATCAACTAAAGGGTAAATATACCAATCACTAAGCTTGTGATAAGTGGTGCCCTATTTCTGTATTAATACTTTGTTATTATACAGTTTCTTCTGTGCACTATAGAGTATCACTCATTATTTCTGAAAATAGTTTTTTTCTGTTTCTACGTTTACAGGCCTAGAGTTTATGCAGGTTATTTCTCCTTTGTAGTTGGCACCCAATGACACTATATTTAGTTTGTTTATTCTTCTCTGTCAGCTAACTTACTAGAACTGTGCTCCTGAGGTCTTCTCATTTAATATAAAAAGTGGAGGAAACAACAATGTATGTTAATGTTGTATACACTCTAATGAAATGTATATGCAAGCTTGTATGTTGCACTATGCACTGAAAAAATTAAAAATGTCAAAAATAAAAAGATTGCAGAAGCTGCAGTATCTGCAAGCCCTCCCCTTCTAACCCCACCCAGACCTTTTGTAGTTGTCCAATCACAGACTTTCCAATGCAGCACAATGAGAAGTCTTTGCAAGGCAGGTGCTCTGGACAATTGCTGCCTCTTAAGTTTAGCTCCACTGAGCTAACTAAACCAGGAAGTAACTGGACCAGTTGTCTGACAGCTTGGGGGCAGTGAGTAACCAGACTATTTAATTTTTTTTTAAAGTGCCAACTTATGAGATTGGTACTTTTCTATTTTACAAAAAAAAATCCCACAAAGCACTTCAACAAACTAAAGAGCTTTAGGTAATGTACTTAAATTTACTCAACATGGTGAGGCAGTGATTGGCTTCTGCATTAACCTGGAGCAGAAAAGAAAAAAAAGAGAAATACCAGTGGTGCGACACAACTGAAGGGTAAACAGCCCCTAAGGCACCACACCAAATTCTGCTACATTTCCACCTTGTTTGGTGGCTGTCACCCTTGCTGTTGGCTGTTGTGTTTCTGTACCCCACCTCGTCTAGACTAAGCTCGTTTGAGCAGGGCCCTCATCTACCTATTGTTCCTGTGAAATGGTCTCATTTATTGTAAATTAGCTTCTTACCCTTTCCCCCCCCCTCCCCCCCCCTCTGAAATATATTGTAAAGCACTGCGGAGTTAGTTAGCGCTATTTAAAATATCAATAATATTAATACCTGGAATATCACAAAAAAATAGAATAAAAATGTACAAAAAAACTAGTGAAACGCGAACCATTTCCTTTTTAATACTGGATTTTATTTCACAAACTATTTTTAATTTTTCTTTTTTTTAAGATTTTTCTGTGTCAAAGGAGATTTAGTTCCACTACGAAAGGTAGTTCTGCTACAGTAAACGGTTTATTGGAAGCAGTGGCCTAGATCCGGATAATAATGGCCCACCTGTTCCACACTAGAGCAATGTGCAATCCTCTCTTCCATGTGTTGCTAGCATTTCATGACACCGCTAACTAGACCGTTGCAGACAAAATGCTTACGACAGCTAACCTGAATAAATGGTATCAATGCCACAGCTTCACAGCAGATAAACACAGAGCTTCACGCTGTCTCATGGTGTGCTGAACATTTGATTGGCACTTGATCTTTGTCATACTAAGCCTTCTGGTGCATCAAACATTTATATGTTAGCTAATCCTTCTGAAGCAATATTGCTGAATCCATCCACTCACCTCCCTTCCAACTATCTTCAATTCAAGACAGGTTTTTTTTAGCCATTGAACGTAAATATGTCAACCAAACTGGCAACCTCCCTCCACCTCTTGTGGGTTTTTGAAGTGGAGAGAGACTGATCGTGTTACTTTGTGTTCCTTAAGAAAATGAAACTGTTACAAAAGGTTCCAAATCCCTTTACCCTGTTCTTTTATTAAAAAAAAAATAACCCTTTCCCTGCTGATTGATCACTGCCAGCAGGTCACAGTACTTTACTGTGATCTAGTTTTCTTTTTACTCTCAAGGGATAAATTTTTTTTTTTAGTAACCCTAAAGGGTTAAATTTTTAATACTTTATTAATTTGTGATTTAGTTAGTTGGGTGGGTGGAATTTAGTGATAAGTTAGTTAGGGGTGAAAAAAAAAAGTTAAAAAGAAATATTCAAGTTTAGTTATTTAGTTAAAGTTTATTACCGTAGTACACAATGTTTAGGAAGTAAAGCGCAGAGGAGGCCTAAACCCTGTTAGAGGCGACCGACAGAGAGTGATGCAGGGGACAGGGACTATGTGCCAGATAGTGCAGGACCATCAGGGGAAATCGTTGATTCCCCTAATGCTGAACATGGCGCAGATGTACCCCCTAATAATTTTCACCAGACATCCCAGAGTTCACTGCCAATCCTGGCATACAGGCTGACCTGTCTGGCTATAAAGCGCTGGATTGTATGCAGCTGTTCTTGGGGGGTGAGATTTTTGGGGAGATAAATCACCCAGACTCATCTGTACGCAGAGCAGTATCTTGCACGCAATCAAGACTCTTATTGCCAGGAAAGAGAGATGGAACCCAACCAGTGTGCCGCACTGACAATGCTAATGGGGGATAATTAAAAAGCCCACAATTAGGATGTATTGGTCTAAAAATCCCATTTGCAATACCCCCATTTTCCCCCCAGACAAAGAGATGGGGCAGATCTGAAGACATACTGCGATTTATGCACTTTAGTGACAATATGAAGTGCCCCCCAAAAGGTCATCCGCAGTATGATCTATATAAAATACTCCCTCCAATTGCCCACTTTAACGAAAAATTTGCCACTATTTATACCCCCCAAAAATAAATTTCTATTGATGAATCCCTCATGAAGTATAAGGGAAGACTGGGGTTTAAACCGTACATTCCATCCAAAAGATCCCTATATGGGATTAAATTTTATAAATTGTATGAAAGTGGCAGTGGCTATGTGTACACCTTCCATGTATACGAAGGCCACCTTGATCCCCTAGTTTGCCCAGATATAGTAGGGACAAGTGGGAAAATTGTCTGGGACTTAATAACGCCATTTCTCAACAAAGGTTATAACTTGTATATTGATCATTTTTATAATCGTATCCCACTTCTAAAAATGTTGTACTGCTTCGAAACCATGGCCTGTGGCACTATTCGGAAGAGTCGCACAGGTTTCCCAAAGGCTCTAGCGGGGGGAAAAAAATGAAAGGGGGGAACAGCAGCTCTCTGCCAGAATAAACTGCTGCCACTCAAGTACCGAGATAAAAAGGATTTTTTTCATCCTAACCACCATCCATGGTGAACGTACTCACAGGGTCACAGTACGTGGCAGAGAGGAATTTAAAGGAACACTATAGTCACCTAAATTACTTTAGCTAAATAAAGCAGTTCTAGTGTATAGATCATTCCCTTGCAATTTCACTGCTCAATTCACTGTAATTTAGGAGTTAAAATCATTTTGTTTCTGTTTATGCAGCCCTAGCCACACCTCCCCTGGCTATGATTGACAGGGCCTACATGAAAACAAAACTGGTTTAAATTTCAAAACAGATGTAATTTACCTTAAATAATTGTATCTCAATCTCTAAATTGAACTGTAATCACATACAGGAGGCTCTTGCAGGGTCTAGCAAGCTATTAACATAGCAGGGGATAAGAAAATCTTAATTAAACAGAACTTGCAATAAAGAAAGCCTAAATAGGGCTCTCTTTACAGGAAGTATTTATGGAAGGCTGTGCAAGTCACATGCAGGGAGGCGTGACTAGGGTTCATAAACAAAGGGATTTAACTCCTAAATGGCAGAGGATTAAGCAGTGAGGCTGCAGGGGCATGTTCTATACACCAAAACTGCTTCATTAAGCTAAAGTTGTTCAGGTGACTATAGTGTCCCTTTAACAGGAACTGGTGCCAGTCTGCATACAGCATTACAATCGCCATATAGGGGGAGTTGACCTGTCTGATCAACTGATGCAGCCGTATTTGATCATGCGAAAGACCAGGGCATGGTATAATAAAAAGTGGATATAGAAAAAAAAAAAAAAAAAAAAAAAATATATATATATATATATATATATATATATATATATACACACACACACACACACACACATATAATGCAGACGGCAATCCACAATGCCTTTGTTCTATTTAAAAAAAGACAAATGCATGTTTCCATCATTTCAGTTTCAGCTCATTTCTGGGTTGCTTGAGTACCACAGAGGGGGACCATCAGTGGAGCCTAGTAGAAGAATGGTGGCAGGCAGTGGTGTATCCTGGTTTTGTGCTGCCCTAGGCAGGACGACATAGCTGAGCAACATATTAGGTGTTATACTGCCATAGCACACATAAGAATTGCAAAATATACAGCAACATCTCCAAGTGTGTGTCAAAAAGACAGAGAAAATGCCAGTTGATAGACTGGTACAAACTTGCAAAAAAATGATCCTACGCTAAGGCCTGGGGTGTCTACTTTAAGAAATTGTAGGCCTTTGTGTTTTTTTTTTGTTTTTTTTAAAAAACAGTCAAACTGCTATAATGCCCCAAATTGAAAACATGGGCCCATCAAATCAGTCTCCCAAAATTCTACTGTAAATACTGAAATGGACAGGTCTCCCCTATATGGCACTGTAGCTTCACAAAATAGTGCCAAAGACATTCATTGGGGGTATCATTTTACTCAGAAGACTTAGCGGAGCATAATTTGGGGGCTTTGATCTTAGTGGCACATACGAAATATACAAAATGCCCAGCAAAAATTTAATCCGTATGTAAAAAATGCCAAAAATTACTTTTTACCTCATACTTTGTCATATATTGGTGAAACAATGGGGGCATGTTAAGGTACAATATGCACCATATTACCCTGGATGGTCTACTTTTACAAATGGTAGGCCTTTGTGGGTTTTCTTTTGAATAGTCAAACAGCTATAATACCCCAAATTGAAGTATATGCCCATCAAATCTGTCTCTCAAAGTTCTACTGTAAATACTGAAATGGACAGGTCTCCTATATGCAGGGATGTACTGACAGCCTTCTGGGCCCCAGGACAAAATTAGATCCAGGGCCCTTCGAGGACAAAATATTAAAGGAGCACTATAGTGCCAGGAAAACAAACTTGTTTTCCTGGCACTATAGGGTCATTAGGTCCCCCTCCCACTGGGCTTAAGGGGTTAAGATCTCCTCCCTCTGCCAATGTCAGATTTGCATGTGCGGTAAGCATTCAAACCACCCACTCAATGCTTTCCTATGGACGTCCAGTGTTTTCTCACTGTGATTTTCACAGTAAGAATCGCAGAAGCGCCTCTAGCGGCTGTCAGTGAGACAACCACTAGAGGCTGGATTAACCCTCAGTGAAACTGCTACATTTTCAGCTGCAGTGTTAAAACTAGAGGGACCTGGCACCCAGATCACTTCATTGAGCTGAAGTGGTCTGGGTGCCTATAGTAGTCCTTTAAGGACTAAGTAAATGTTACAAATAATTTTAAAGTAAGTAGTCAAACTGTTTAAGAACAGTTTGACAACTTACCTGGGGACTGCGGGGACATGAGGCTGGTGACCTCTCCTCCCACTCTGGCGCCAGCTCCTGAGTGAAACGGAATGCGCATGCGCAGCCAGAGCTGTGTGTGCGCGCATTAAAAACGCCCATAGGAAAGCATTACTCAATGCTTTCCTTTGGATGTTCTGCACACAATGCGAATTTTGCATTCAGCATCGCAGAAGCGCCTCTAGCGGCTGTCAGGAAGACAGCCACTAGAGGCTGGATTAACCCTGCAATGTAAACATAGCAGTTTCTCTGAAACTCCTATGTTTACATCTGAAGGGTTAAAACCTGGGGACCTGGCACCAGACCACTTCATTGAGCTGAAGTGGTCCGGGTAAATGTTAAAAATAATTTTAAAGTAAGTAGTCAAGCCGTTTAAGAACAGTTTGACAACTTACCTGGTGTCTGCGGGGATAGGAGGCTGTAGTAGGGCATAGGAGCAGTGGTGTGTGTGAGTGGTGCAGTGTATGTGAAAGGTTCAGTGTGTGTGTAGGGGGGTTTAGTGAGTGAATGTGTGAATGTGTATGGTGTGTTTTGGCAGTGTGTGTGTGTGTGGGGGCAGTGCGTGTATGAGGAGGGCAGTATATATATATATATATATATATATATATATATATATATATATATATATATATATATATATATATCTCCTTGTCTGCAGGTAGCACGGTCCTCTGGGTTAAACAGGCACAGTCCTTTGGTTTTCATATAATCCTGGCAATTATATTAGCAAGTCCACACAGCAACACAACTAAAACATAAATATAACAAGTTTCCCTTTAACCCTTTAAGACCGGAGGGTGTACTATTACACCCTATTTTAAGGGGCTCTAAACGCCGCCGGGCGTAATAGTACGCCCTACGTTTTTTTTCTTAATAAATATATATATATATATATATATATATATACACATATATACATACACACATATACACACATACATACACATACATACACACATTAATTCTACACATATATTTATACAATATTTTTACATAATTAGGTATCTTAATTAATTACAATTAGCGGGACCTGCCTGACAACCCATGCCGAAAGTATAGGGAATTTAATTTGCTAGCACTATATTTAACCCTATAACTTTCCAAGACACCATAAAACCTGTACATGGGGGGTACTGTTTTACTCGGGAGACTTCGTTGAATACAAATATTAGTGTTTCAAAACAGTAAAATGTATTACAACGATGATATCGCCAGTAAAAGTTACTTTTTTGCATTTTTCATGCACAAACAGCACTTACACGGACGATATTATTGCTGCGATACTTTACTGTTTTGAAACACAAATATTTGTGTTCAGCGAAGTCTCCCGAGTACAACAGTACCCCTCATGTACAGGTTTTATGGTGTTTTCAAAAGTTACAGCGTCAAATATAAGGCTTGTGTTTTATTTCTTTTTCACATTCAAATTCGCCAGATTGCTTACGTTGCCTTTGTGACCCTATGGTAGCCCAAGAATGAAAATTACCCCTATGATGGCATACCATTTGCAATAGTAGACAACCCAAGGTTTTGCAAATGGGGTATGTCCAGTCTTTTTTAGTAGCCACTTAGTCACAAACACTGGCCAAAATTGGCGGTTTTTGCATTTTTCACACACAAACAAATACTAACGCTAACTTTGGCCAGTGATGGGACCAAATGGCTACTAAAAAAGACTGGACATACCCCATTTGGAATACCTTGGGTTGTCTACTATTGCAAATGGTATGCCAATATTGGTGTAAATTTATTCCTGGGCTACTATACAGTCTCCAAGGCAACCCCTAGAGGGGTTTATTCCCACTGCTGCATCTGATTATCTGCAGCTGAGCAGTGGGTTGGAGACAGATCAAAACTCTGGCCTGGAACTTATTTCTCCCAGTTGTATACAAACTGCGGAGAGGAGCATTGCCCCCCCCCCCTGCTCTCCAAATACTCCACCCCAGGGGCCCACAACTAAAGTTTGGTTTGTGTTGCCTACAACACATACTCCCCCTGGGGTTAAAGGTTATAGGCCTATCTGCCTTCACTTTATCACTATATATATATATATATATATATATATATATATATATATATATATGTGGGGGCAGTGTATATATATATATATATATATATGGGTGTGCAGTGTGTGTATGGGCCTGCTTACCTGTACAATGTGATGTTTACTCCCTCCATCTTCCTCCATCAGCAGTGGGGCAGACAGGTTCCTCTTCTCACCCTCCATCCAGCTGTCAGTGTGCTCCGTGTGAGAGGGAAGCAGGGTGTGTGATGTCACTTCCTGCCCCGCCTCCCATCCTCACACAAAGCACTAAGCAGAGAGAGAGAGAGATAGGAGAGAGAGGGAGACCTGGCAGTGAGAGCAAGGTATGCTGCCAGGTTTCTCACTGGATGGGGGGGTTATTAGCAGTGTGATGAGTTGGAGGGGCCATTCGAGTCATTATGGGCCCCTGCAACCTTCTTACAGCACTTTCTTTGCATAACTTACTTCTGCTGTGGAGATCTCTAATCTCCACAGCAGGACCATGACTGTGCTGCCGGGCCCCCTGGCTGACTCGGGCCCTCGGTCCATGACCGATCTGCCCGACCTGTCAGTCCGCCCCTGCCTATATGGCACTGCAGCTTCACAAAATAGTGCCAAAGACAGACAATGGGGGTATCGTTGTACTCGGTAGATGTAGCTGAACACAAAATAAAGTTTTGTACAGGAATAGCACACACCAACTTTACAAAATACACATGAGAAGTTCATTGTAATAAGTTTGTGTGTCAAAAACCAAAAAAACCCACAATTTTACTCCAATATTTAGCAGAGATTGGCAGTGAAATGGCTACGTAGAAAGTGTTAAAATAACCTTAGGTAAATAGCCTGTGATGTCTACTTTATATAAATATATACTTGTGTGTGGCAATTTTGTTTTCTTTTATGGCTATTAAGCTTACAAGACAAACATACCAAATTCTAAAATCACTCCACATTAAAAGTTTATTTTACTCCTGTGTTTTGTGACCTCTAACTACCGAAAAAAATAAATTAAAATCCTAGACACATTATATATTCATATATTCTGTAAATCAGAACAACTATTTTTATGTTAGTTTCCTTAACCTGCACTAATTAGGCACACTTTATTATTGCAAAAAAATATAAAAGAAAAAATAAAGATAAAAATAAATAAATAAAAATAATATAGTATATATATATATATATATATCAGATGTAGTAGGCCGTGTGTTATTACCCTGGGTTACTCCAAGTGGATGAGTTTGAGTATGCTCATTAGTTCTAACCATGATGGAACAGTGTGTGTATGAGCATGGGTGTGTGCAAAACAAGCTAGCTCGGGTGTATACGTTTGGATGCCTGCATGTACGTGTCTACGGAGTTCCTAGTGGTTCTAGATGTGTTGGAGTGCCGTGTGTGTATTACTCAGATATACATGGTACATTTGTGGCTTCCTATCTGTTACCTAACCTTGGGGGTGGCGGGGGAAGCGGAGGGTTTTTGATTACGATAGACACCCTCATGTTGTCGGTCACAAGGGGTCTGTCTGCCCTGTTGTGGGAGTGGGGTCCCCACACAAGTAGTGGCAATGATCCTACGTAAAAGCATAAGAAGAAAATATAAAAAGGGGATACATGAATAAAAGTGAACTCTGATAGGAGTAAACAAGAAGATCATAACCAAACCTAAAAGGTCAGTTTGGCAGTGAGAACTGTGTTGTGGGTTGTTTTAGGCTCAGTCCTCGGGTAGTTTCAGGTGTTTGGAGTCTGTGGGTCTTGCGTTAACAGAGCAAGAGTGGAGACGTTTTCTGGGTTCCAGTTTTCCGGGTGACCTGCTGGTGTAGAGGGGGTTTGTGAGGGCTGTAGTCCCATTGTGCTTAGAAACGCCGGCGCTCCAGATATAGACGTGAGGTTGTGAGCAGTCCCCTGATGGTGGACAAGCAGTGAGCCGGTGTTCCCCCACCTGTAGGCTATTCCAGCTTTGCGGAGTGTTGCTGTCACTGGTCCAAAGGTCTTACGCATCAGCAATGTGGCTCTACTAAGGTCCTGGAAGAATAGAAACTCTAAACCTTCAAAGGCCAGCTATGTTTTACCTTTTAGGGCTGTTATTATTTGTATTTTGTCATGTACGGTTATACAGTACAGGAAGACATCTCTGGGTGTGCTGGGCGAGATGCGGACTGAACCAGTCACTCGGTAGATCCCATCTAGGATGATTTTCTTTGCAGTTGCCTGTGGTAATATTCTTGAAAGCAGACCCCCTTATGTAATGTGGCAATTCCTCAGTCGAGACTGTGGTGGGAACACCACGGATTTTGAGGTGTGTCCGACGTGGTTTATCCTCTAGGGACATTATTTGGGCAGCTAATACGTGCTGCTCTGCTTGGAGTTGTTGGACAGAGTCACTGAGGGTGACTACTGTGTCTTGGACACTGGTGATGTCGTCCTCTGCGGTTCTGACCTGGTCTGTTACATGTTTGATGTCAGCTTTTACCAGCATGAAGTCTGCTGCCAGCAGCTTTTGTATATTGACCAATAGTGCTTTTAGGTCCCCTTTAGTGGTGGGGACTGAGTCGTCTTGGGGTTCAGGCGGCAGCGAGCGTTCCACCGGAGGGGACGTTTTGATAGCCGGCTCACGTCTAACCGGATATGAGGTCAGGCAGCTGTCGGGCAGGTGTGCAGTGTGAACTGGCTCTGGTTGCACGGGCCGAAGCAGCATCTCCACGATGTCCCTGCCTTATGAGTTTGTGCCGGCAGTGTGTTTTTGTGAACGGCGGCCCATGGTAAGTGTGCCGGTGTCTGAGTTGGGAGGGGAGAGCTCCGGATAGCTTCCGCCGAGGTAGGCCTCAAGGCCTAGGTGTGGCGTTGCGCAGTAGGCCGCAGATTTTCGCCTTTGCCTAGGCTGTTTGGGAGCCTGAAAGAACGGCATCAATCGGTGCAGTATGCTTTGCTGGGGTATGTTAAGCTGTTTTCAGGGTTTAATGGGGCCTGGAAAGGGAGATTAACTACAGATTGTATCTGAATTCTGGGGAGCTCGCTGAGATGGCATCTGATCAGGATGGCTGCCAGTAATTTTTACTACAGTGATATAATAAAATAAAAAATAAAAAAATTGGGAGGATGGATGGAAATAAAATAAATAATAAATAATAAAATAAAAAAAATAAAAACCAACAAAAAAGAGTGTTTGAGAGAATGTACCGGTCAGTGAGTGTGTGTATTATTGTGTCCGTTTAGGTGACTGGACACCATATGCATATGATAACATAAGAAAGGTGTTTTCTCACCTTTTTGTCCACAGTCCACACAGAGCCATTCTCACTGCAGCTGGACCCACCTCAATTGGATGCGATCATCAATCAATCTTGCTTTGGGAGGCTATCGTGCATGTGCGTCAAAACGCCTTACTGTGTCAATTAGCATATCCTCACAACATTTAGTGCCTCCGTGCAAAGCGTGGAGACGCTGAACGTAGGTGTTTCACACTGTGCAGCACCTCTAGTGGCCATCTGAGTGACTGTCACTAGAGAGGTTAAAGGACCACTATAGGCACCCAGACCACTTCAGCTTAATGAAGTGTTCTGGGTGCCAGGTCCATCTAGGGTTAACCCTGCCTGCTGTAAACATAGCAGTTTCAGAGAAACTGCTATGTTTACATTATGGTTAATCCAGCCTCTAGTGGCTGTCTCACTGACAGCCGCAAGAGGCGCTTCTCACTGTGATTTTCACAGTGAGAAGACGCCAGCGTCCATAGGAAAGCATTGAGTAATGCTTTCCTATGGACTGACTGAAAGCGCGCGCGGCTCTTGCCGTGCATGCGCATTCAGCCGATGATGTCCGAAGGAGGAGGAGAGTCCCCAGCGCCGAGGGAGCCCGGTGCTGGAGAAAGTTAAGCGTTTAACTCCTTCCTCCCCCTTCAGCCGGCAGGGACCTAGTAATACTAAAGTGCAAGGAAAACAAAATGTTTTCCTGGCACTATAGTGGTCCTTTAATAAGCAGCAATGTAAACAAACACTGCGTTTTCTCTGAAAGGCACAGGCTATAGACACCAGAACCAGTACATTATGCTGTAGTGGCTCTGGTGACTATAGCGTCCATTTAAGAATTGCATTTTTATAGTTGTAAATAATGTTTTAGTACACAAAAATTCTGGCACCTAACTTTTTTAACTGGCTCCTAGATTCAAAGCAAATTTGCCAAGCCCTGCCATTTGGGCTTCTAGAATAATGTTTTGTAACCAGGAACCTCCTGTGGTTTACAGAAGTCCATTGGGTTTATCTACAGTGTAAAAAGCCAAATATCATTACATGTATGCAGATAATATTGAATCACAGAAACACAAAACAGCAGCTGTATGTGAATTCAATTTAATGTGAAATTGGACATAGATGGGGTTAAATACTTGGAGGAGAGATGCATTGTGGGAACAGCTCAAATCTTAGGTCCGTAGGTAACCGGAGGTTGGTCTCCATGGCAACACTTGCATCTTTAAGTCAAATAGCAGACAAGATAGCAGTATACATGAACATTTAGTGGCAGCCAGAAAAGGTGCTTGGTGTTAATTAAAAAAAGAAAAAGAAAAAAAGAGTTGCAGGAATACAGGCACTTGCAAAAAGTTTAGGTAACTAGAAGAAAATCAGATGTGCCCTTTTTTATGTCATTGGACAAGGCACCTAATTACATTCTTAAATGCATTAACAATTAAAGGATCACAATAGTGTCAGGAAAACAAACTTGTTTTCCCGACACTATAGCATCCTTAGGACCCCCCACCCTCAGGGCCCCCCTTCAGTTACGTACATTAATCCAGTGCTGGGCTCCCTCGGCGCTGGTGACCTCTCCTCCCCCGCCGATGTCAGCTCCCGAGTGGTTTCCTATGGACGTTCTGCATGCTGGATGCAATTTCCGCATCCAGCGTCGCAGAAGCGCCTCTAGCGGCTGTCAGGAAGACAGCCAATAGAGGTTGGATTAACCCTGCAATGTAGACATAGCAGTTTCTCTGAAACTGCTATGTTTACATCTGAAGGGTTAAAACCTGGGGGACCTGGCACCCAGACCACTTCAGTGAGCTGAAGTGGTCTGGGTGACTATAGTGTCCCTTCAATGAAACGGGAGGGTATGGTTTCAAGATAAAGGGAATAAGATTTGAGAAAATAATGCTTTTCAGTTTATAACTACCTGAAATGTCCTTTCAGTAGAAGCAGTAATGGCAAATACAGTAAAAGATTTCAAGAAAGCTTCAAGTGGAGCGGTCACTTGAAAGTCTGATGGCAGGGGGGCGTTTGGGAGGCAAAGGTGGGTTTAAAGAAACACGATAGTTACCTAAACAACTACAGCAATTGTATTTATTCTGGTAAGTAAAATCATTCCCTTCAGGCTTTTTGCAGTAAACACTGTTTTCAGAGAAAAAGGGCGTGTTTACATTACAACCTAGGGATACCTCCACTGAGCACTCTTGAGAGGTCTACTAGAGGTGCTTCCTGGGGCAGTCATGACATTCAGGGTCTCCTCCCTCTGCATGGAGACACTGAATTTTCCTCATAGAGATGCATTAATTCAATGAGGAGATGGTCAGGGTGGCATTTGGCCCCCAACCCACCTCCTTTGCCGAGATCATCAGAATTTACAATCTCAGCTAATCCAATGCTTTCATGGGTAGAGCCAGCATAGAAGACTGTAATGAAGGTAAGATTTTACTATATTTAGGGGAGCTAGGTCGTGTTTTTGACTCCAGAGGGTCAGGAATAAACGTTTGTGTTTCTGACCCTATAGTGTTCCTTTAACTTTCTCAAAACTGTCCCTCGTGTATACCATAGTTTTCCTGACTATCCTTTTCTGCTCCTGGTACTTTAACTGCCAGGAGCCAATGTCACTGCTCTACTTTCACGCATTCAGGGTTTGATTGCTAATGCCCCAGACTGTAAGTGTTGACCAAATCTGGTCGGTCTACTCTACCTGCTTTTTTTTTGTTAATCACATTTTTAATTGAGGCATGGTGAACGCACTACAGAAGAAAGAAATCAGAGTTAATACATATGTTTACGTGGCAGGTTATGATGTACAGAATGCAAAATGTAAATACCTTCTGATCTAAACAACCTATTTTTTTAAGTAAAAATAAAGGAACATGTGAAGAACATCGCCTGAGCCGCAAAATGGGATATAAGGTGTTTAGTAGGTACTAGTGGTGTGACCAGTACACTTCTGACAATAGGGAACGTGAGAGCCAAGTAAACTAGCAAAGTGCGAGTCTGCATAAGTTGTTGAGCCAAACCAGCACTAAGCATGTGCGAGTGAGGCCTTAGGCATGTATGGGGATATGCATGTATGGGGAAATACATGATGGGAGCACCTCCATAACCACAGAGCATTGGGGGGGCAGTGTTTTTGCAAATATGAGGCAATGAGTAGGTTAGAGCTACAGCACCTCAATGGTGCTCCGTAGTGTGGGCTCGCAGGGGCAGGGTAAGCAATAGTATACCACAATATAGATCTAGACCGTTATTTTAAGTCTTGTTTATTAAGCATGTTCCTTAACTTGTCAATACCTTTTTTTTAAAAAAATGTGCAAAAGTCTCTATCAATGTCTTACTATGTGTAAACCATGTACCATGTCTCTTTGTCAATTGCTGTTAGGGCATGACAAACTTGTATGGAATTCACTGCACAACAAAATAAAGAATAAAGAAAAAAAAATGCAGAAAAAAAACAAAAAACAAAAAAAAAAGTAAAGCAAAGCATTACGTTACACTTACAATATAGCCAAGAAGACTGGTTAAATAGCGATCTACAGAGAACAGAATTAATAAAAGTAAAAAATAAAACAACTTGATAAAACAGATAAAGCACTACGTTTCTTTGGTGTATGAAATCTTCGTGCTCCCACTTGGAGCCGTGTGGACTGCAGCGCCATTTCATCCTGGATCCCGATGGGGTGAAGGCTGCAATTGTGGCGACATTCTACTGATGCAAAGGCCTGGTTGTGGCGCCTGAGGCAGGCTGTATGCCCAGGGATTGTCACTTCTTTTAGAGAGGCACGCCACTGCAGCGTCTGGTGACTCAGATCTTGATAGAAGCTCAGGGAGTGCTCTTCGAAGGTGTATGGGGTTAGTCCCCTAATCACACGTAGGAAGCCCTCCTTGTCTGAGAGAGACTTAAAGGATCACTATAGTGTCACTTTTTCCTGACCCTATATAACCCTTAGGTTGCCCCCCCACCCTCAGGGCCCCTCGGCGATGATGACCTCTTCTCCCACTCAGACATCAGCTCCCAAATTGAGCGCACGCATAAAAAAAAAAAAAAAAAAACGCCCATAGGAAAGCATTTTTTTTTTTAATGCTTTCCTATGGACGTTCTGCACGTTGAATGCGATTTCCGCATTTAGCGTTGCAGAAGCGCCTCTAGTGGCTGTCAGGAAGACAGCCACTAGAGGTTGAATTAACCCTGCAATATAAACATAGAAGTTTCTCTGCAAATGCTATGTTTACATCTGAAGGGTAAAAACCTGGGGGAACTGGCACCCAGACCACTTCATTGAGCTGAAGTGGTCGGGGTGACTATAGTGGTCCTTTAAAGCGCATAATGACATCTCTAGAGGTGGCATGTTTATTGCGTGATTGCCCAGGTATGCGGAATAATCCTTTAAGAGACAGTCCCTTTGCCTGTTTGGGTGACAGTGTAGCAGAGATCAGCCTCCTAATAAACTGTCGCAGTTCTTCTGCAGCGATGGTGTCAGGAATCCCCCTCACCTTTAAATTGTGTTGGCACGCCATATCCTCCAGTTGTCCAACTCGTGCATTCAATTGTGTGCACATGGCGGAGAGCTCGAGTTTGCTTTGCGGTGGTGTCCTGTTCGACCTTCAGTTCATGGACATCTTCCTCCGTGGCCCTTATCCGGCCTGTCAGCGTGCCCAATTCCTCCTTCAACACTGCGAATTCCGCTGGAAAGAAGGCCTTGAGCTCAGACACCATAACGGAGAGATCCCCTTTGGTAGCCAGCAGGGGTTCAGTTTGCCTATGAGGTAAGGCCTGGTTCCTCCGTTGGGGAGTTGGTGCTGGCACATCACTGAAATCCTCGTCCTCCAAGGCTGAGAGTCTAACACCAGATCTGGCAAGATATCCTCCATCTTGGGCCTACAGGATTGGGAGAGTAGTTGGCCGATGTCGCGGGTATGTCCCGTGCTCAGCCCTCGGGTCTTTTTAGAATGCTTCCCCATGTTGTACAGAGGATCGTAGTAGCCGTAAGTACCATGGTTCAGTAAATAAACCGTTCTGTGGTGCTGGTTAGTCAAGATTTTTTTTGGAGCTCAGGCGTCATGTGTACTGTCAGCTCATCAGTTAGCTCCACCCTCACTACTCTACCTGCTTTTAAAAAATGCAAAATCACCAATAACAGCAGTCTTCTTCCAACGTCTCTAAATTTATTAGCACATTTATTTTTCATGAGTCTAAAAACTTAGCAATACTGGCTTTCAACAATTTCCTCAACGTTATGAACACCCCATCCCCTCCTAATAATATGGGTTTCAGAAACATATTCCAATTATTCTACTCTACACAGTATGATAAATCATATTTTACTGACTGCTCATAATCAGAGCAGTCAATACAGCTGTGGAATGCATATCAAACTCTCACCTCTTGTTGGACTGTTATCATATAGGTAGACTAGTCAGCAATTGAGCAATTGGCGAACATAAGAAAAGTCGTACACAAGAAAACAGAGGTCCAAGTCTTCACTATTCGAGGCACTGATCCGATTATCCTTTAAATCTAACCACACTATACCTGCCTGAAATATAATTAACCTAACCTATTCAATAATGCATCTCCGTGTTCAAAACACATGCTGCTGTGACAAGTCTTCTAAAGAAATCAGCAGTCGCCCCTCTGATACAAATAGCATGAGCCTTGTATGCAACTCCCTTACTATATGGACATCCTTAAACAATACCAAGGCTTACGGTGCTTTAGCTGCACGGTTTTAGGGTACTATTGTGGCGCCATTGTCTTTAAACTTTTGTACACATAATACCAAGCTTTACGATACTCTATAAATTGCAAAGGCTTATTTATAAAAAGCAACCAATTCTGCTGGTATAATATGGCTAACTCCATATTTTCAAGTGTATTTAGGTGATCAGATGAGTGCAGCAGATCTAGGTAAATATTTGATGCTGTAGGATCAATGCTATGTTATTTATCCATCTACAAATAGATGCTGCCTCCTCCATCCAACGAAAAAGGGTCCATGCCTAATTAATAACCAAACTCTTAGATCTTGCAGAATCCATGCATATTTCATATAAATCCCCTGCGGATCAAGTTGAATCCATGCATATTTCATTAAAAGTACAACTATATCACTTCATGCCATACAACTGAACCCTCGATGAATGCATATTTCATATAAAAAAAAAACCCACAAATGTTTAATCAATGCGTATTGCATATAAAAATCAGAACTAAACAAAACTTTTGCTTCAGTTGGATCCAAGCCCATTTCATATAAATATTATTAAAGGCATGTAACAAAGAGAATGCTAGCACTCAATTAATAGTAGAGAACCAAAGGTGTCACTTGAATAGAAAGTGACCACAAGGTTAAATTTCCAATCCACTCCACTAAGATCCTAAAGGAGAAAATAAAAATAAACAAAAATAACTATTAGCAACTCTAAAAAGTACTAGGACAAATTAAACAGTGTAGCCTGATAGGAGGGGGAACAGCCCTCCAGTCTAGGTGACTTTTTTTGTGGGTTAGGTATGGGATGAGGGTGTTACACTAAACCCCTATCCTTGACCGCTCCCCTTCTTTTCTTTCAATGCTAGCACTCCATCGCTGTAAAACAATTTTTTTTGACAAAAGAACAAAAGGGCTGCATTTCAGAGTACATTTTTTCTCACAAAAAATATTAGTGTACTGCAAGTGGTGGATCGTCTAATTTAATATACACAACATTATTTGTGGAGTTATTGGTATGTGACACACATGCAGTTGCTATGTTGCAAGTACTACTTTACAGTGCAGACCCATTCACGTGTCATACAAATAAACTTGGGTGCCTCTATATCTCACATGAAGGCTCATACTAACTGAATTAAGGTTTCTCAAAATACAGCTGTATTCTGCCAGATCATTGCACATGTCATAAGAAACTATTCCCTGCTCATAGACATAAATCATGAATGCTATGATTGTACAGTGTAAAACTCTTGAGATCTAATGTTTACACTTCCTTTATTGCACAGTCTGTTTAATTTAGAATTTATCTCCTGCACTGTTAATATCTATATTTATAATAATATATTATATTATATCTATATACTGTTCTAGCAAGATTCCAACAAATCTACATTAGGAAAAAACTATTTAAAAACAGGTCCCTCCCCAACCGGTCAATCAATTCTTTGTCGTAGACCTTTATGATGAACGCCGACTGGCCGCTGAGAGCAGTAGATCCCTCCTACAGGTGACTCTGTTGTTGCTGTGCCTGAGAGCTATAGAGTATGAACTCTACATTGTCCAATGAAATCACATAGAATAGTTTCACAACAATACAAGTCAAAAAAGGTAACAAGGGCGCATTTTAGCTCAGCTTCCCGATGTAGGGGATCATCAAAATGCCACAGATGAAGTCTAGTATAGGTAGGCCTTACAAGACTATACAGTAGCTGACCTGCACAGGACAGGCTTATATTTAGCACTTCATCATATTGACAGCATAGTTCCAATTATACAGACATCAATACAATTTAAAGGGACACTATAGTCACCAGAACAACTACAGCTTATTCAATTTGTTCTGGTCAGTAGAATCATTACCTTCAGGCTTTTTGCTGTAAACACTGTCTTTTCAGAGAAAATGCATCCAAACATTCAGTATCTCCTCCCTCTGCATGCAGACACTGAACTTTCCTCAGAGATTCATTGATTCAATTAATCTCTATGAGGAGATGCTGAATGGCCAGGGCTGTGTTTGAATTGTGCTGGCTCTGCCCCTGATCTGCATTTTTGCCAGTCTCAGCCAATCCTATGGGGAAGCGGATTGAATCAGGCTACCACTTCTGATGATGTCAGAGGAAGTTCACAGGCAGAGGCAGCAGCTTTACACTTGAATACCAGTAAGATTTTACTATCTTTAGGGAGGCAAAGGGGGCTAGCTAGTGGTTTTAACACTATAGGGTCATGAATACAGGTTTGTGTTCCTGACCCTATAGTGCTCCTTTAAATAAAAAAAAATAAAAAACTTGTGACAAAACATAGTCACACTTCCACCCAACCAAAACTTCTCCCTCACCCTGACCATGCCGATTGAACTAAAATGCACTGTGTCTAGGAGTTGAATAACCTTAACATCCTCTGCTCAGACTCCTATCACTCTCAGACAACTCATACCCGCTGGGGTCACTGAGGTCCCAGCAGGTAGTGTTATAACTGATAGGAGAGTGATTGCGGTCATGCACCTATGACTCTTGGGCTTCCAGCCCAGAACATTAGAATAGATTATTCACGGTCTCACCTACCTCACTTCAGCTAAGCTCTGCATGCAAGGATGCACTGGGAGATGTGTTGCAAGGTCATAACTCATTAGCTGGTGCCTAGAGTTTACGGATACAAAAGACTGCGTGAGGTGACTAAGTGCTCGGTAATATCAGCAAATTACAAGGTGGATACTGATTATTAGAGCTGATAATCAGCAGAACCTATAACCGGTTTACCAAGCACCAATGAGAAAAACAAAAATGATAACCCTAATAAACTCTACCATCCTTAGATCATCCCCAACCAACAGCATAGCAAAGGTCAACAAGAATTAGTTGCAACAGCACTTGACCTATTTTTAAATCAGTTCTGGTATATGCAGGCCTGGATTTGCCATTAGGTAGCAGGTGGGATAGTGCGGGCATTTCAGCTACCATTTCTTCACACGTCTATTTTATTTTTGTCTAATGCGGATAGATTAAACCAGCACCATTTGAATCAGCATGGCCCCAAGGTCGCCCACCATAAATTTACCCATATGGCAGAGGCGCTGTGGTACGAAGACAAGGGTTGCATCAGCAGAAGCAGTGATGGTGCGAACTTGTGCGGCACCAGAAATTTGCACTCTCCCACGGCCCTCTGCTGCACACACTCGAGCGTATGCACTATATGTAACAATGCAATGTTTTGTGGACAAAGACCTAGGACATACTTGAAGAGAAATCAATTTATCCATCCTGGTAAAATATTTTATAAATAAATGAATATGTAGGGATGAGGGGCTTTTCCTGCATCTGTGTGTATGACGTACAACTATGAGTGAAGTAGGAGTGCATGTCTGAATGGCAGTCTGTGTACGTCCGTAAATGTTTTTTGTACGTTTGCTTAAGTGTGTGCGCCTTTACGTGCCCTTTATCCCTTCACACTATAGCCTCTATCCCCCCAAAG
This sequence comes from Pelobates fuscus, assembly GCF_036172605.1. NCBI lineage: Eukaryota > Metazoa > Chordata > Amphibia > Anura > Pelobatidae > Pelobates > Pelobates fuscus. The sequence goes on along the minus strand of NC_086317.1, from coordinate 207,359,342 downwards.
AGAGAAACATACACACTCTACAGCAACTATCCACATACAGACCCTATTTACATGCAAACTCATACAATGCAACAAACCCCTTCCACGCACAAAATAGCTCACTCCCACAAACCGCATCCCTACAAACAGATTTCCCATCACACCCACACAAACAGAATCCCTAGAAAACCGGCAAAGACAGTAGTAACATAACGCTCACAATTGCAACACTCTATAGTAAAAAAAGAGAAAAAAAGAAAAAAGGGAATACCCATAACATGCATTTCTCAGTAATGGTGCTGACATAGAGCAGACCCCCACCATTGGAAGTGACCACAGGAAAGTAGAAATTTGACTGTTTTGGACAGTAATGTCACTTGAATTAGAATTTTAATTTGGTAAACAACAAATATATGATATATATTACATACATCAACGCACATCACTTTAATTGTTTAGTTTTGACACTTTTTTATCACATTAATTGTGCGAGATATATATATATATATATATATATATAAAAATCACAATGCTCTTACAGCAGATTTAAAGACACTTTAGCTCATTTAGCACTACTTAAATTTGTCTTCCATGCTAGAATTAGTGTAGGACACACCAATATTGGGGTACTGTGAAGTAGTGTGCTTAACACGATATGGCTATATGGTGGAAATGAATCCACATATTTGTTTGCCAAGATTTGTGATTTTAAGTAATCTTCTAAAATTGAAAACTGTATTTTTATGTGTGCTCTGTTCCATAATCTGTAAATTGCAACTACATACACCATTTTCTATTTCTTTCACAGAGTATATTAAAGGGACACTATAGTCACCCGAACAGCTGTAGCTGTTCAGGCGAATATAGACAGTCCCTGCGGGTATTTTCATGCAAAGAGAAATCTTAGAGAAAATTCTGTATTTACATTAAAGTCTAGGAAACCTTTAGTAGCCACTCCTAAGACAGCTACAAGAGGTGCTTCCAGTGTGCAGCACTGCCATTCGGTATAGCTGAACTTTCCTCATTCAATGCATCTCTGAGGAGAGGTGTGCTCTTCCCTATGAAAAACCTTCCCTATGAAAAAGCATTGGATTGGCTGAGTTCATCAATTATGATGTCAGCCAAAGAGGCAGATTGGGGGTGGGGCCAGCACCGGCGGACCCACGCAGCACCTGTAGTGAAACATAGAATGTGACGGCAGATAAGAACCATTTGGCCCATCTAGTCTGCCCAATTTTCTAAATACTTTCTTTAGTTCCTGGCCTTATCTTATAGCTAGGATAGCCTTATCCCTATCCCACGCAGGCTTTAACTCCTTCACGATGTTAACCTCTACCACTTCAGCTGGAAGGCTATTCCATGAATCCACTACCCTCTCAGATATTATTTTTAAACCTTTGCCCCTCTAATTTAAGACTGTCCTCTTGTTATGGTAGTTTTTCTTCTTTTAAATATAGTCTCCTCCTTTACTGTGTTGATTCCCTTTATGTATTTAAATGTTTCTATCATATCCCTCCTGTCTGGACTTTCCTCCAAGCTATACATGTGAAGATCCTTTAACCTTTCCTGGTAAGTTTTTATCCTGCAATCCATGAGCCAGTTTAGTAGCCCTTCTCTGAACTCCTTCTGAAGATACGGTCTCCAGTACTGTGTACAATACTCCAAGCGAGGTCTCACCATTCTGTGCAATGGCATGAGCACTTCCCTCTTTCTACTGCTAATACCTCTCTCCCTATGCAACCAAGCATTCTGCTAGCATTTCCTGCTGCTCTTTTACATTGCCTGCCTACCTTTAAGTCAGCAGAAATAATCATCCCTAAATCCACATGTAACAAAGGACTCATTTGTCCTTTTTCCTAACTGAGGCCCCTTTCCTTAATTTTCACCTGTAAATACAGAATGCAAATATTAATTGAGGCAGTCAACTGGACATTTATCCTCTTCTACATACCTTCCTTCTTTTGTTTTTAATCAATCTACTCCTTGTTTTACTTTCCTTTTCTGATTAGTGCATTAGGTGCTCCCTTGCAATGACGCTGGCTCCATTGGTGGAGGTGGAGATGGAGCCAGCGTCAGCCACCCTGGAATAAGGTAAGTTATAAAAAAAATAAAAATTAAAAATAAGTTGTTGTTTTTTTTGTTTTGTTTTTTAACACTTTCATAGCCAGGGGAAGAAGGCAGGGACAGAGGGAAACTGTAGTGTTTGGTATACAGTTTGTATTCCCAACACCATATTGTTTCAATGTTCTTTTAATAATTTAGCAATTTATACAAGTGCAAATAAAGAAAACTCAAAATAGATTCTCTAATTACTACGGATTCTTAAAGGGACACTATAGTCACCAGAACAACTACAGCTTATTGCATTTTTTTCTGGTGAGTAGAATCATTCCCTTCAGGCTATTTGCAGTAAACATTGTCTTTTCAACCCAAGGATAACTCCACTGGCCACTAGAGGTGCTTCCTGGGGCAGTGCTGCACAGTGTGCAGTACTGCCATTCAGTGTCTCCAACATCTGCATTCAGACACTGAACTTTCCTCATGGAGATGCATTGATTCAATGTGTTTGACTTGTGCTGGGTCTGCCCCTGATCTGCCTCCTTGACAGTCTAAGCCAATCCTATGGGAAAGCATTGTGATTGGCTCACATAATCACCTCTGATGATGTCAGGCATACAGGCAGGCAGATCAAAGGCAGAGGCAGCAGCTGCAGACTTGAATACAAGTAAGATTTTACTATATTTAGGGTGGAAAGGGGGGCTTGGTGGTGGTTTTAACACTATACGGTGAATAATATAGGTTTGTGTTTCTGACCCTATAGTATTCCTTTAAAATTTGTAATATGCCAATATATCAAATAAAACGTAGAAGTTATGTACAAAGATTGAAAGGACCGAATTGTGATTTTAAAGCCAAAATTTAGCAAAATATGCAATGCTGAAATTACAACTTGTAAAGCATCAGCATTTGCGGATGATTTGTTGTTTACCCTCACTAACCCCCGGAAATCATTGCCATCCCTCTTGGGAGAACATGAACAATATAGTACACTATCCAATTTTAAAATCAATATAGAAAAGAGTAAGATTCTCAACGTAAATACTCCAACCCATACGGTAACCTCATTTAAGGTTTTTTTTTCCCCCCTATTTAAGCGGACGAGACAAAGTATAAAATACCTGGGTACAGGGCTTGACAAATTTGCTTTGAATCTAGGAGCCAGGAAAAAAGTAAGGAGCCAGATTTTTCAATGTCAAAAATACAATTCTTAAAAAGGGGACACCATGGTCACCAGAAAAAGGGACACCATGGTCACTACAGCTTAATGTAGTTGTTCTCGTGTCTATAACCTGTCCCTCCACACTTTTCAATGTAAAGCCTGCCTTTTCAGAAAAAAAGGCAGTATTTACATTGTTGCCTAGTAACCTACGTTTAGTGTCTCCATGCTCTACATGGAGGCGCTGAATGTTCCCCATAGAGATGCATTCATTCAATTAATGAGATGTTGATTGGCGCAGCATGGTGTTTTGTCACACATGCGCAATAGCCTCCCAACGCTTTCCTATGTGAAAGCATTGGATTGGCTGAGATCATCAAGATAGATGCTCACAGTCATGGAGGCAGGGCAAGCTGCGGGTTCATGGGTTCACCACCTCAATAAAATAAGTGCAACGTTTCGGTTCCAACATGATTAAGGCTCTTAGGAGCCGAAACGTTGCACTTATTTTGGTGAGGTGGTGAACCCACGACTAAATTCACCTTCTATATCCTGGAGTGCTGCCTGTGTTTTTCTTCTTCGATAAGAAAGCCAAGTCGGGCAAACCAGAGATCAGAATAGCCAAAATCAGAATACGGGGAATTTCAATAACAAGGACAAGAAAACGCACTCTTGGGAACCAGGAACGGAAAACACGACAGGGCAATGAGCTAAGGAAATTCAGGGGTTTAAATACCCCTCCTTGGGCTATGATTGGTCAGAGCTTGGCCTCTGGCCCCAGAACGTGCGTGTGCCATTTTGGCTCCCATGTGTGGAGGGGACAGATGGCCCAGCAGGAGTGCTGCCTGTGTTTTTCTTCTTTGATACTACATTGGTAGATTCAGCGCTGTCCATCCTACACACAGAGCGCCCCCTTGGTGGAAGGACGGAGCATATGTGCAGGACCTGAGTGCAGGGTATTCGGTTTTTGTTGGCTTTCTTATCGATCTTGTGTATTTCTGGCTTCCTTGACCATTCTCTGTCTTTCAACGTATTAATCTGGCCATTCTAAGGACCGGTTTACGTTCTGTATATTTTCTATTCTTTGTAGATGTTACATAGTTTTACGTGTTGGATCACATTAGTAGTCGTGACAACTTGTGATCTCTGCATGCCAAATGTTGCTAGATTTTGCCTCTGCATGTGTAGTAAAAATTAATAAATAACACATTTTCAAGTCTAAAGAATTTTAAATTCTCAAGACCTGCAAATATATATTGCAGCCCTCGACAAATCCCAGGCGCCAGGTCGCCATTGCGACTCCAAATTTTGCCCTGGCATCTGGAATTTGTCAGCCTTTTACCCAAAATGGCTGGCTGGGCAAAAAAACAATGAAGCTGGCCGGCTGCCCGCCCGCGGGAGCATGGAGGTGGCCGGTTCATTTAGCGTTGTAGTTTCCTAAGCCGGCCGCCTCCATACAGCCCAGGGTGTCCGGTTTAGGAAACTTTAGAGCCAGCCACCCTGGGCTGCATGGAGGCAGCCAGCTCAGGGAGCATGTAGCTGGCTGCCCTGGGGATGGTGCAGGCGGCCGCCCTGGTTATCTTGGAGGCAGCAGGCTGGGGCAGCACGCGAGTGCTTATATATGTCTGTGTCAGTGTGCGCGTCTGTTTAGGTACCTGCCCCCCTCCAATCACATGATTGGTGTTTTTACTTGCCTTTTTTCCCCACGCAGTGCTGGTTTCGCCATTGCTTGTCCCGCCTCCATAGCGGAGATTGTATTCTTAATTTTAATTGTGCTTGGCATGTCAAACAGAAATACAGTGGCATTTGTCTGGATATTTAGTAGCAAGCAAGAAATGCCAAGACACTGCAATTTTTTTTATAATAAACAAATAATATGTCAGTAAGTAAATTAAACATGCTGAACATGGAGTATGTCATTAAAAGAGAGGCATATATGGTAAGTATAGCATTCTATGGTTGCTGGTAGTGCTGTGAGCTATGGCAATATATAATAAAGTAACGTATAGTAACATACTGAGCCTATAGAGGATTAGCCTAGCTGGGATAGTCCACCAGGTTCATAGTGTGGCTCTATGAGAGTATTGCAGGTTGATGGAGGCTAGTTAGGGGGTAGAGTTATCCGCGGGTGTGATTAACCGGTTATGGTCTCAGAATTAAAATGATTAACTAGGGTAGTTGCAGAAACCGTGCCTATCGGCTTAAAATTGTAAGAGCCGTGGCTTTCAATGACCACATTTAGTTAAGTATTAACAAATCTCTAACTGTAGCATTACATGGTTAAGTAAGCATATTTTGCTCATGCCTGAGCAGATTAAAGGTGGCGTGTAGGACGCTACTTATGTTAGTCCTGGTGAGCACGTGGAGGGTATTATAATGCTGTGCTTTGGGCCTGGTTAACTACGGTAGCGGAACAGCTGTTTAGAGTTTTGTGGCCAGTTTTAGTAATTTGGTGCTCGCAGCTGCGTTAGGAGTTAACTGCTGTTCATTTGGGGGCCGTGGGGGGGAGGAAAAGAGAGGGGGTTGGTTTAATTAAGCCATCCTGGAGTGTTAACCGCTGGGATTATATCGTACCTCATCTCTGTTTAGTGGGCATCTTCAGCAGTTGTTATGGTTACACTCCAATTATATACAGTGACTATAAATTATAATACAGTGCAAACAAACTTTCGATAGCCTTCCCTGTGTAGGTCGTCGGGGTGTGTCATGCTCGTAAGGCACTGCCTAGGAGTGGAAAATCATGTGGTTGAGCTTAGTGGCCATTATAGCATAAGCAGGAAACAAATGTTAAATTTAAATAAAGTATGTACAGTTTTAGCCAGTTGGGGCAGTTTTAGCTCCTCGCTGCCGGTCTTTGTTAGGGGTGAAGGGTTGTATCTTCTCCACACCCCAGCGGTGTACCTGTGATGGGGGCCGTTTCGGGTGGTCAGTCAGGGAGAGGTCCCGTGCTTGCAGGAAGGTTTGGGATCCAGCAGCGTCGGTGATGTGGTGCAGCGTTCCTTCTTTGGTGGCTTGAGCGGGGATTGCTCCATCTGTAGGGGATGCCATTTCTTTGTAGGGCGCTGGCTCATGGAGCCTCTCCACATCAGGGTGGCCCGAGACAGGTCGGAGTAGAAGGTGAGTGTGTGCAATTCGAAGTCGCAGGCTGATGAGTCGCGAACCGCAGCCAGTATTGCCATTTTGTCCAGAGCGGACACGAATTGGACTAGGAGGTCCCTTTAGGACATTTCCTGGCGATTTGATGGTTTGGGTAGGCGGTAGCAGCTATTTAGTAAGATGGCTTTTGATTGCTTGGGTGGGAGAAGGTGGCAAAACAGGCAGCGTAGATATTGGGGTAGCTCCGCCATGGCCACCTCTTCTGGCACTCCTCTCAGCTTGATGTCATTGCATTGGCTTGACTTAATGTCCCTTTTGGTAGCTGGCGTGTTGTCTTCCTCCTCTGAGGATGTGTGGTTTAAACCTCCCCTCTGGGGTAGCTCATCGAGGGTATCCAGTGAAGACTCCAAAGCAGCGTCGGCCATCTTAGGTGCTGCATGCAGAGCTCCCCGGAGCAGTAAGGCTCGGATATCTTGAGCAACGTCCTGGGTTGTTTTGTCTCTTTTGTGAGCGTTTCCCCATTGTGTGACCCGTATTTAGGAGCTTTTTGTAGTTTGCGTCACCTATATTTGTGAGCTGTAAAGCTGTTTTTTGTGTGGTTTTGCTCAGAGTGTGTGCTGAACAAGTTTTCTCAGGCAGCCTGTAGCTCTGCCCCTATATTACATATGTAGCACATGATCCAGGTGTATTTGTGTTAAACATTTCTGAATACAGTAGAATCTTTAAAATATGCATGAATCCAGCAAGATCTGGGTGTATATGTAGCTGTATAACATATTGCACCTGACTCCGGCATATATTAATGCAACATTCAAGGATATGCTTGTATTTGTAATAGCTACATTCATTTGGCAGGACTTCATTCTATAAGTAGGACCTGTATATGGTTTCAAAAAAATCATTAAGTTTTTCTAGGAAATATGCACAATGAAACTAAGAGATATAAATGAAGCCTAAAGGATATTTTTTTTTAATATTCATTATTTCAAGGTTTTCAGTAAGTAATAAAGAAAGGAATAAATAAATGAAGAAAGCTATGTTGCTATTTGACACGAGTAGGAGCTTTGGATATTAAAAGGTTTACTTCAAGCACTATTGACCCCTGTATTGGTTATGATGTAATGAGTACCTTGGTCAGTTCCCTGGTAATGGGGCAAACCGTTTTGCAACGGTTCCCCCTTTTACATGAGTCCCTGCTGGACGCAAAGACTCCTTGCAGGTCTGTTTATGTGCGTCAGACTTATAAAAGCGATGCATAAACCAGATTCCAATCCACTATGACCACTAGTTGACCACTATGACACGTTTATAGAAATACAACTTATTCCAGCATGGTTAATGCCTCAGTGATGCTGCCAGAGGAGGCGTTACACCTCCAGCAGCAACGGGGTTAAACTCAATATGTGCATGGTTTCATAGAGAAACGCTATATAGACTTCAGGCGCCATGACCAGTTGAAATCACTGAACTTGTAATGGTCCATCATGTAACATTTTAAAGGGACAGCCTAGCACCATAATCCATACAGCCAAACAATTGTCTTTCTTACCTTACGCCTCTGGTCTGCCTCCTTTTTAGATATCCCTAATGGAGAAACTCCCTTTCTAAGTTAGTGATATCAATTCCACCCATATTTGGATTGATTTTACTGGCTTAAAGTGTCAGTTGCCAATTAATTTCCAAAAAAGGGTGCAACATTGTTGTTATCTGTTGCAGAAGGGGAACTTCCGCTGTAGATATTGTAAAAAAACGAGCCTGGACTAGAGACATCCCAGATTCACAGGTCAATTTCAAAAAGTTCAAAAATGGTCTAACTACTTATGGGATGGTGCCAGGGGACTCCTGACAGCTCAAATACTACACTGGGCTGTTGTGGTACCAAGTGAGCATTTGTAGGAGATATATGTAGATTTGCAGTATTTGTACCACCATATAAGTAAATCTTATATCTAACCAAATCTCTAAAGTAGGTCTAGCAATTGTGTTCTAGATACTTGACCTCGTTATGGCAATGTATAGGAATTAGCTCTGTACATCCTGTTGGGCTATGATGGATTTAAGAAGGCATACTCCAAGAAGAGATGCAGGAATTTCACGCTGTAGGGGGTCAAACTGGATTCTACAGTTGGCAGACAGATTAGGTAAAGCCGTTTCACTAGAGGTGCAAACTAATTTGCTCAATAATTTATGTGTCTTTATGTTTGAAAAATCTTCACAGAAACAGAACAATTTATGAAACTTGTTTTGGTGCTTAGAGCATCCCTTTAACCCCTTAAGGACCAAACTTCTGGAATAAAATGGAATCATGACATGTCACATATGTCATGTGTCCTTAAGGGGTTAAAGCAGGGGTTCCCAACCCAGTCCTCAAGTACCCCCCTAACCGTCCAGGATTTAGGGATTACCCTGCTGTGATTTGAAGAAAAAACAAACAAACAAAAAACACTAAGTACAACAGGGTAATCCCTAAATCCTGGACAGTTAGGGGGTACTTGAGGACTGGGTTGGGAACCACTGCATTAAAGTATTGAAGTCAGGGGCATGACAACTGTGTAACCAAGTTGCCATGGTGACTGAAATAAAGCTCTTGGGTTTAATTTGCAGGAAACAAATAAAATGATGCATTATGCTTTAGTGCTGACATTATGCTGCAAGTAATCTATCTAATACATAATCATCTCTGTGGGCCACATACAACATGATCCAGTAGCACAGTTTTTGTAGCCCTGGCAAGTTAGCCCATCCTCAATTTGCTACATGCAGAGAAACTGCTATGTTTATAAATTGGTTAAGCCTTCCCCCTAATCCTCTAGTGGCTGTCTCATTGACAGCCGCTAGAGGCGCTTGGGTGATTCTCACTGTGAAAATCACAGAGAGAGCACGCAAGCGTCCATAGGAAAGCATTGTAAATGCTTTCCTATGAGACCGGCTGAATGCGCGCGCAGCTCTTGCCGCGCATGCGCATTCAGCCGACGGGGCGGAGAGGAGGAGAAGAGCTCCCCGCCCAGCGCTGGAAAAAGGTAAGTTTTAACCCTTTTCCCCTTTCCAGAGCCGGGCGGGAGGGGGACCCTGGGGGTGGGGGCACCCTCAGGGCACTCTTGTGCCAGGAAAACGAGTATGTTTTCCTGGCACTAGAGTGGTCCTTTAAGCAGTTTTGGTGTATAAATCTTGTCCCTGCAGTCTCACTGCTCAATTATCTGCCATTTAGGAGTTAAATCACTTTGTTTATTTAGCCCTATTCACACCTCCATGCATGTGACTTACACTGCCTTCCTAAACACTTCCTGTAAAGAGACATCTAAAGTTTATCCTTCCTTTATTGCAAGTTCTGTTTAATTTAGATTTTCTTATTCCCTACTATGTTAATAGCTTGCTAGACCCTGCAAGAGCCTCCTGTATGTGATTAAAGTTCAATTTAGAGAGAAATATACACAACTGTTTACGGTAAATTACATCTGATTTAAAGTGAAACCAGTTTTTTTCATGCATGCTGTGTCAGAGTCAGGGGAGGTGTGACAAGGGCTGTATAAACAGAAAAAGTGATTTAACTCCAAAATGGCGGTGAATTGAGCAGTAAAACCTGAGAAGCATGATCTATACACTAAAACTGCTTCATTAAGCTAAAGTTGTTTAGGTGACTATAGCGTTCCTTTAATATTAAGTCATCTTATTAATGTTAATTAGGTTTAGGGAGAGACACACAAATGCTGCTTGTGTGGTTGCATGTGTCGTGGTGGCTGCTTATTGTGTTGCATTTAGGGCTGTAGTGAAGGATAGTTTCTATAGTGGGGGTGACAGGTGCTACAGTTTAGGTATAAGATCTGTAGTGGGTAATATTGGTTGGGCTGCGTCTTAGAATAATTTTTTTTTTATAATAAACACTAAAATAAAGTCTATTCCCCACTACTTGAGGCTTACCTTGGACCAGGAAAGGGGAAATCATGAGCCCTGATGGTCCACTGGAAGGTGCAGATCCTTCTGGCCGGCGCTAGGGGAATGTATGCGAGCGTTGCCATGGTAATCTGTGATAACAGTCTGATACAGTAAAGGAAGAGGAGACCAAGTATGGCCACTTTATTCAAGCTGGCCCTGTAGGTGCTGGCCGGAAGATCCCTTCTGGTGGCCTGGCCACATCAGAATGGTCTGACAGGTGAGGGAGATCTTTGCTCTCCCCACCGGCCATGCTGCACCTGTCCTGCCTTTCACCTCTAAACCTCTGTGGTTTTGTAGCAAATATACGCATGCCTCTAGTACCAATACTGTGCCTCAAGTGCACTGTCAGTAGGCAACTATACATCACTCACAAAACATCTAAGCCTCAAACTTTTACAATGAATCTCCATTTTACTCAGCAATGTGGTTTAACGTAGGCCTGACTCTAGGTTTTTATGCAAAACTTTGCTGTGCCTCACGTATAATATTATGAGCTCATTAGCCATACTGGGGGTTTAAAATAGATTGTCCACTTTTTGCAATTCACTGGTTCATCTCCAATGATCTGTGTTCCATTTATATTCCTTAAGGTATTTTAGCAGATGTTTTTCTTTTATCCTCAGTCTTGTGTCCTCAATTTCTTTATGTGAACAGGATTTAGAACACAAAGGTAGCAGCTGTGGGCCCTTGACGGCATTCCTCTAGGTAGGGAGCTATTTTTTTACCCTTAAGGATCATACATAGCTGGAGGACTCTATAACATGGTAATGTGGCCTGTCTGGGGTCGTGATTACAATATTGTCTTACTTTGAATTACTCAGGGCTTTATAATGCTGTCCCTGAGACCCACTATCAGCAGGTCACGTGTTCGCAATGATTTAAATATATTTCACAAGGAAGTTGTCCTGTGTTACCAAGAAATACCAAAATCTCATGTCAAGAGGTCACTGTATGCTCCTCAGGAATACCTGCACCTATCACAAATCTTTTATAAAAGGGAACATTATTTTACTCAAGACAATATGTCTGAGTTTATCTGTCAAGCCTTCAGCATGCATATATAGATATCTAATTCCCAGTTCATGCACTATTGATCAATGGTTAATGACATAGGTCTATATGACCAGATATATCTATGTATCAGGAGACTCTCAGGTTACCCTTGTTCCTTTCCATAGCAGACTATTCATAGTGCTATCATTAACCTCACAGACACTGTGTTCATAGACAACCCTTTGTTACCCAGTAAAATCCCTGCCGCCAGACAGACACCCCCTCCTACCTGGGTAAGGATGCCACCCCTACTCCCGGTTAGGTGCAACAGACAGCTGGCAGGACAGCAGACACACACACCCTGCTACCTCTCATTCACAATCCAGTATCCCTGCTCCCTGCATCTCTCCTTCGGGCAGCATAAAGAGAGAGCATACCAACAACTGCAACAGGGGAGATAGGGAAAAGACACGTCCCCAAAAAACAAAACCTACGCCCCATTACAACGTATACACGGTTTCCATTTTTTTTTAAACTTGTGACAGTATTTTTTATACTAAATTCCCCAATCTGGACCAATAGACCTTGAAAGACCTGTTCCCGTACCCCCTCTCTTTTTCTATAGAATGGTTTACTCCGCTCTGTCCATTATTAAAGCTGTCTCCCAGGCAGTCGGTGCTGTGTGGAAAACGGTATAAAGCAGGAAAGGTGTGTGCAGGGCTTCATACAGGACAGGACGAGAAACCTGTGGATTTTATAATATAGAGGGAGTAAGACAGCATTTTAGTAGAGAGGTCTTACAGGGAAGATTCCATATGTAGAATGTTAATAACAGGTCCAGGTTATAACAATCTTAATGGTTCCTGTTAAGGAATTCTATAACCACACATGGTAAATATAGTTAGGCTTTGGGGGCAGGTGTTTCATATAAACTATCTGTTGTACTGCAAGGTACGCCCCATTATAATCTTGTTGCTGCATTAATTGAAAGTGTTAAATTTGTATTTTTCTTAAAGGGTCACTGCAATAACTATGACCTTCAGAGAACTTCATCCAGCGCTGGATTCCCTGTTCCGCTTCAGGAATGGACTCAACGCTTTTTGGGCCCATGGCAAAGTTTAATCCATTGCATTATGAAAGCAAACTTGACATGTTAAATGTTAAACTTTTAATTACACTTTATATTTCTTTGAATGTGTACAGGTGAAGACCTGTGTGTGGATGCATGTTGTCCTTCATTATATTATTTACAAATTAAAGAATTGGTAGAGGTTTCTCCACTGCACAAGGTGAGTACTAGACCTGTGTTTTTTTTTTTATTAAGTATGGCAGAATGACCAAAAAGTTAGCTTTTTAGTAATTTAATCAGAAAAAGAATACAAAATGGCCATTGGCAGAATGACCAAATGGTTCACTAACTGAATGTCATTCAGTCATTACAGTGAGCAGACACTTTCGGCTTGCTATTTAGCAAACCTACCCGCACTTGTTGCATGGTGAACAGGAGTGTAGGAGAGATGTAAAACTTTTATGCCACCCCATGCTGCTATTTGGGCATCTCTGGTAAACAGCAAGAAACCAGTTGCAGTTTGCTGTTATAATCTTGCAACCGGATATTGCTGCCCAGTCACTAGTGTCATGCCATGCCCCCACCAGTGGGCATCGAGTGGGTGCTTCAATTTAAAGAACAGGGTGGACACATCACTGTCCTGCTCTAAATATAATGAGGTGAAAATAGTGTCCCACTGTCAGGGTACCTGAGGTCTCTACTTGGCCGTTCATCTGTTATGGTACTTTTTGAAAGTAAACCAAAATGTTCAAATGTCTATCTGTTCCTGTCCAAATCAATAAAATTAAATTGCGTATATACGCTGAAGTAATTAAGTCTGACACACAAGGTTCAGGTTAAAATAACTTCGAGAAAGTTTATTGGCAAGTGATTAAAAAGCGGACGCGCAGGTCCTTTTAAGAGACATTTTACGTCATCATTGATTATTAGAATATCAGCAAATAAACATCATTAATTGGATTAATTGTTAAGTGTCGGGATTAGTGTCCACCTATCAATATTATTAATTGGCTCAAAAACTAAGTGGTTAGTCCCGTGTCCACCCACCAAGAGGTGGGATTGTTCTGGACACGGGTGGGGGACAAGGGGTCTTTGAGCGTCATTTTACACGGTCGGTGATCTCAGGCCTCGTGGCCAGGTGCAAGGTCTCTTATGAATAGAACATTTCATTACTACTGTGTTCTCATGGCCTTCAAATTATACTATGTTGCAAATCTAAGGAAAAGTCAGCAATTCCTGTGTTAATCATGTCTTTATAGAAAATACAGTCTTTGTCTATTGTATTAGATGTGCTGGGAAATTCTGTCATGTAAGGTAGTTTTAAAATGAACAAGTTAGGTTATGAGGACAAAATGGAGGATTGAAGAAGTCAGGTTAGGAGGACAAAATGGAGGATTGTCACAGTATAAAGTTAAAATGGAGTTAGTGCAATAATTGAATACACGTACAATAAGGATTTTTAGATAATCCCACATCACATCCATCCGGATGGTCTGATTTCCCCCTTCCTCGCGGTCTATCCGGTCATGCAAAGCCGGCCGCGAGGGAGTGACTCCCTTTTATAGCATGACGTCCGGAAGTCGAGGTCAGGACGCCAACCCGGAACGACCTGTCACTCAATTGCTTCAGGACGCCCCGGAGGCGTGTTTACTTATCTGAACAGGGCATTTAACAGTGCTTCTTTCATTAGCTCATTGCCCTGTCGTGGTTCTAGCTTGTTCTAGTCACTCAGTGCTCGTGTATTCTAGTTATCCCTTTTGGTTTTGACCCGGCTTGTTTGCTCTACTCTGCTTATCTCTGTTACCCTTGATTCGGCTTGTCTCTCGCTTACCTGTCTTCTGTTACCCTCGACCTCGGCTTGTCTTTGACCATTCTCTACTGTACTACTTACGTTAGTCCGGCCATTCTAAGGTCCGGTATACGTATCTGGCTACTGTTTGTACTCTGCGTGTTGGATCCCTGTCCCGATCCTGACATTACGACAGGGCCAATGGATCCTGCAAGTACAAACAGTCAGCTTGCTTCTCCTGATCCTAGGTTTGAAGCCATGGATCACAGAATGGATCAGATGGCGCTAGCGCTACAGGCGTTATCTCGTGCCAATAACCCACCAGAGCAGATACGTACTACTCCTATCTCTCCTGTAAGTTCAGGCCTAGAGGTAGCCACAGAAGTTGCTTCTTCTCGCATTACCCCACCAGTACGTTATGGTGGGGCTCCTGAGAAGTGTCGTGGTTTTTTAAACCAAATTAGTATCCACTTTGAATTGCAACCTCGCTCCTATCCTACTGATAGGGCAAAGGTAGGATTTATTATCACCTTACTCATTGAGAAGGCTCTGAGATGGGCCAACCGACTATGGGAGAACGATAACCCGTTAGTATATAACTATAACGCATTTGTAGCTGCTTTTAGAAGAACGTTTGACCCTCCAGGTAGAAAGGTTAATGCAGCCAGATCACTGTTGCGCCTGAGACAGGAGAACCGAACACTTGTGGATTATGCACTAGAGTTCAGGTCTCTGGCGTCAGAAGTCAAGTGGAATGAGCAGGCGTATATGGATGTATTTTTGAATGGGCTATCAGATGTAATCCTTGACGAGGTTGCTACTAGAGAACTTCCTGAAAATTTAGAGGATTTAATTTCGTTAATTTCTCGTATAGATGAACGTTTAAGAGAGAGACAGAACACTCGAGAGAGGAGCCAGAGACCTTCCTTTAGGTTAGCCCCCACATTTCCAAGCCCTGACTCCACGGTCTCTCTGCTTCCTGAACCTATGCAGATAGGCTATACCCGCCTCTCTGAGGAGGAGAGACAGCACAGGAGAAGGGAGGGGTTATGTATGTATTGTGGAGCCAGAGGTCATTTACTCTCGAACTGTTCTAACCGCCCGGGAAACGCTCGCACCTAAGTTTCTCTAGAGGACAGGCCTTGGGTGTTTCTATTTTGTCCTCTACTCCTAATTATAAAGATCACAGGCTTCTGCTACCAGTTTCCTTAACTTGGGAGAAGGAAGTAGTAAAGGCTATGGCGTTGATAGATTCCGGAGCTGCTGAGAATTTTATCGACCAAGCCTTTGCCACTAAACACAATTTCCCATCCCAGTTAAGGGAGACACCCTTGGCCGTTGAGGCCATAGATGGTAGACCACTACTGGACCCTGTTATCTTTCATGAGACCATACCCATTAACTTAAATGTTGGTATCCTACATGTGGAGAATTTATCTCTTATGCTCATTTCGTCCCCTTCTGTTCCCATAGTTCTGGGGTATCCATGGTTGAAGAGACATAACCCTATTATCGATTGGGAATTAGGGGAGATACTCTCGTGGGGTCAGAGCTGCCAGGAGAGGTGTTTACGCAAGGTTTCTCCATTGGCTAATATTAACACACCTGGTAGTCCTACTCAGTCCACAGAAAAACAGATACCGTTCCTGTACCAAGACTTAAAGGCAGTATTCGACAAGAAGAATGCCGATTCTTTACCTCCACACAGGTCATTTGATTGTAAAATTAAGCTTCTACCTGGGACTATGCCCCCGAGGGGTAATGTATATCCTTTATCTGTTCAGGAGAACTCTGTTCTAGAGGAATATATTCGTGAGAATTTAGAGAAAGGATTCATTAGGAGGTCTTCTTCTCCTGCCGGGGCTGGGTTCTTTTTCGTTAAGAAAAAGGATGGCACGCTGAGACCTTGTATTGATTACCGAGGCTTGAATAAAATAACTATCAGAAATGCTTATCCTATCCCATTGATTACCGAGTTGTTTGATCGTCTTAAGGGCTCCAAAATCTTCACCAAGTTAGATCTCAGAGGGGCATATAATTTGGTGAGAATCCAGCATGGACACAAGTGGATGACGGCGTTCAATACCCGGTATGGCCACTATGAATACACAGTTATGCCGTTTGGACTTTGCAATGCTCCTGCAGTATTTCAAGATTTGATTAATGAGGTACTTAGGGAGTTTCAACATGATTGTGTTATTGTCTACCTGGACGACATACTGATACACTCTAGGGAGATTGAGACTCACCATAGACAAGTCAGAAAGGTATTACACAAACTTCTGCAACATGGCCTATACTGTAAATTGGAGAAATGCAGCTTTGACCAGTCTCAGATAGACTTTCTTGGTTACGTGATTTCTGGGGAAGGTTTTAAAATGGATCCTGACAAACTCCAATCTATTTTAGATTGGCCTTTGCCCACAGGACTCAAGGCTATTCAGAGGTTTATTGTTTTTTCCGACTACTATAGGCGCTTCATTAAGGGATACTCTTCTATCATTGCGCCTATTACCAATATGACCAAACAAGGGGCTGATACTAGGACCTGGTCTACGGAGGCTCTTGTTGCTTTCAAGACTCTCAAATAACTTTTTGCTTCTGCCCCCATTCTAGTCCACCCTGATACGACTCTGCCGTTCTTACTCGAGGTCGATGCTTCTGAGACGGGAGTTGGGGCTGTTCTGTCTCAAAGGTTAGGGGTGGACAAACCGTTACACCCTTGTGGGTTCTTCTCTAAGAAATTATCTGGGCCTGAAAGCAGATATGACATCGGCGACAGGGAACTGTTAGCGGTCATTAAGGCTTTAAAGGAGTGGAGACATTTACTAGAAGGGACATTACACCCTGTTACTATTTTAACGGATCATAAGAACTTGTCTTATATTGGGGAGGCTAAGCGCTTATCCGCCAGGCAGGCTCGTTGGTCCTTGTTCCTCACTCACTTTAATTATGTACTTACTTATAGACCTGGTTCTAAGAACTCTAAAGCCGATGCTTTGTCTCGTCAATATGAACCGTTCACTATAACTGAGCCAGTCCTTTCCTCCATAGTTCCTAAGGGTAATATCAACGCTAACACGAATCTCAGGATTCACTCTCCGTTGCTTGCCGAGATCATGAAATTTCAGCATCTTGCGCCCAAACAGACTCCTGGGGATCGACACTTCGTTACTGCCACTCTCCAACTAGAAGTGTTACGCTGTTTCCACAACAGCAAGGTGGCTGGACATCCTGGCATTCGCAAGACGTATGCTCTGATCTCTAAAGATTTCTGGTGGCCTGTTGGAGTTACGTAAAGATATTAAAGAATTCATCGGGGCATGTGAGGTTTGTACCAAGACCAAGCAACCCCATTCGCTTCCATGCGGATTTCTGCACCCTTTAGAGGTTAGAATAAAATTTCGTATAGATATATAATTTTTTTTTAAATTTTTATTATTAATTTTTACATGTTTAATTTAAATTACTTATTATTTGTATTTTATAATAATATATATACAATATATATAGTTATTATATATATTATATATATATATATATATATATATATACACGTGTGTAATTTAATTATAAGTGTATTTTTATATTAATATATGTACATATTAATATAAAAATACACTTAGTATGACATTTTATATATATATATATATATATATATATAAACAAAGCAAGAAATGAGAGCACTCCATGGGTTTGGTAAATCAAATTACTGTATTCAAATAGCACGCAAAAAAAATCGACGTTTCGACCGTCTAGCGGTCTTTATCAAGATCTTGATAAAGACCGCTAGACGGTCGAAACGTAGATTTATTTTTTTTGCGTGCTATTTGAATACAGTAATTTGATTTACCAAACCCATGGAGTGCTCTCATTTCTTGGTTTGTTTATAGTATTTTGCACAGAGAAGCACCTGGTATGTATTATTATTTGGGAAGAGTGCCAGAAATTGCATAGTTTATATATATATATATATATACCGTTTTTATCGGCGTATAACACGCACCGGCGTATAACACGCACCTCATTTTTAGAAAGAAATTCCCGGAAATTTCCCCCCTCCCATAGTATTCCCCCCCCCCCTCATCCCATAGTATTCCCCCCTCATCCCATAGTGTTCCCCCCTCATCCCATAGTGTTCCCCCCTCCCATAGTATTCTCCCCCCCTCCCCTCCCATAGTATTCTCCCCCCCTCCCCTCCCATAGTATTCTACCCCCTCCCCTCCCATAGTATTCTCCCCCCTCCTCCCCTCCCATAGTATTCTCCCCCCCTCCCCTCCCATAGTATTCTCCCCCCCTCCCCTCCCATAGTATTCTCCCCCCCTCCCCTCCCATAGTATTCTCCCCCTCCCCTCCCATAGTATTCTCCCCCTCCCCTCCCCTAGTATTCTCCCCCCTCCCCTCCCATAGTGTACTTCCCCCCCTCCCCTCCCCCCATAGTGTACTTCCCCCCCTCCCCTCCCATAGTGTACTTCCCCCCCCCCCCTCCCATAGTGTACTTCCCCCCCCTCCCCTCCCATAGTGTACTTCCCCCTCCCCTCCCATCCAAAAGTGTACTTCCCCCCCCCCTCCCCTCCCATAGTGTACTTCCCCCTCCCATAGTGTACTTCCCCCTCCCATAATTACTTACCTGTCCTGAAGCGTGGGCCGGCTTCACAGCTTGCACCCCGGTACAGGAACTTTAATTTCATGTTCCGGTTTCCGGCGGGACTGAAAGGAAGTGTGCACACTATTGTGCACACTTCCTTTCAGTCCCGCCGGAAACCGGAACATGAAATTAAAGTTCCTGTACCGCGGTGCAAGCTGTGAAGCCGGCCCACGCTTCAGGACAGGTAAGTAATTATGGGATATCGGCGTATAACACGCACCCACGATTTTTCCCCTATTTTCAGGGGAAAAAAGTGCGTGTTATACGCCGATAAATACGGTGTATATATATATATATATATATATATATATATATATACACATATATAATTATTTTTTATTAACTTTAACTTTTTATTTTTTTTTATTTTACACTAGCAGGGAGACTGCCTGTCAGCACAGACAGTCCTCCTGCAGGCAGACACATGGACACCTATTGTGACCATGTGGTCGCCCTGTTGAGTGATCACATGGCCCCAGGGGTCCTAATCTGCCATGGGGAGACTGTCTCGGCTGCAGGCAGTCTCCCCACAACGGGAGCACCACCGATCGCTGCCGGGGGAACGACGGCGATCGGGTAAGTAAATCTTAAAGTTAGGACGGTTCAGGACCGTCAGCGGTCGGCAATGGAAAAATGCCGATGACGGTCCTGAACCGTCCTCCGTCCTTAAGGGGTTAAAAATGCCATAAGTAGACAAGATTGGATTGGCTGAGATAATTCTGATTTTATTAAAGGACACTGAGGCTCCTATTATACTTATCTCTTTCTTTATTCCTCAGCAGCAAAAGAAAGGATATTAAAGATATTGTAGATATTCAACGAAAAATTCAATAATAACATCATTTACCTCAAAGGGTTAACCACATATAACATATTAACCAATGAGAGTGTTCCTAGTACAATAATGTCCCACGTGACCCTAAGCCACTCTTTTTTTTTTTTGCTGCTGCCTCTTCAGCTAAGTACAATTTTTATCTCTCATATTTGGGAATATTCCATTTATGTATATATATTTTGGGTTCCTTTGCCCTTTAATTTCCCTTGTTTGCTTTATTTATGTGTTTTTTGCCCTTCTGTGGTAAATTATTTGTTGTTACTACTGTTTTCCTCATCCCTCCCTCCCCAATCCCTGTTTTTCTTCCCTCAGTCACCTGGTCGGTTTGATTATTTTTCGAACAGGTTTACCTCCTGCCTAGAGGGGAACCTCATCCTGAGGCTCCCTCCTCGCGCTGAGCACCGTTTTCCGCGGTCCTGGCGGTCGCAGCTTCGGCCCATGCGCACATCGCAAGTGTGCATTGCGGCGGCCATATTAAGGTTGGCAGTTTTGCCGCGCTTTTTCTAGCGCGGCCAATACTGCTCGTTTGGGGGCGGGATTTTCACAGCTCAGTTGCTGGGCAAGTTACCGGTGCTCCCCAGGAATTTATTCCTGAGGGAATACTCGGTAAACTTGCTTTACTTTTACTATTGTGCTGATTAGCAGTTTTTTCTGTGCCTACTAGCCTTCAAATTCCCATTGTATCCCTGTTAATAGGAATAAATCATCCATGCCCTTCAGTTCCTTGGCCCTTCTTTAACCCCTTAAGGACACATGACATGTGTGACATGTCATGATTCCCTTTTATTCCAGATGTTTGGTCCTTAAGGGGTTAAATAGTTTGCGCCTGTCACGCTTATACGGTTAAATTGTAACATGCAATCTGGCAAAGAGTTTGACATTTGCAGCCCTGCCACTAGTGCCACCATAATCCCGACGCCCCCAGCAGGGTCAAAATTACCCACATTAGCTGAAGCATCATTAGAGCAAATGGACTCTGAAGAGTTGCATTCCCTCCTAGACGCTGCTATGGCAAAGTATGCATTTATACTGCTATGGGGGCCATGTCAGATAATATCACCCAATCAATTACCAATGCACTAAGGCTCACTCAATTACCTCCTACTTTCACTACTACCCCCCTGGAGAGTACACCGGTGGCCCCTAGTGGGCGTAAAGCCGACAAAAAGTCTCGCCACCTGGACGAGGATGCCTCCAAAATTATACAGACGGACAGGGTACGTCCTGTCACAGAACCTGTGGTTACACCTCAACTAAGAGCCCCCCACCGGGCAAAATCGGTGAGGAACTGGAAGAGGGCAAAAGCCCAGATTGAATCCTCCGAATCAGAATCGTAGCAAGAGGAGGCACAGAGCGAGTCCGATGAGGAGGACTCTTATGATTCCACCAGTTATTTTCCAGGGCACGGCTCATTGTCAATAGCGGGAACAGACTCCAAAGATAGAGTTGACGACGACGCCCTAATAGACCCTCAGGGCGAGCCACTGTTTGATTCCCACAACGTTACAACACCCGAGATCCTCAGAGTGGTATGCCCTAGAACACGTAGCAAAATATATCGCTGCACGCATTAGAAAGCCACTTAACAAGGTGTCATGAAACAAACTCTGTGCAGAATGCCCACGCCCCACTATTCCTGAAATGGCATTCGCCACCCCTGACGTAGACCCAAAGATCGCCCAATTCTTGGGGAAATCAGATTGGAAGGCCAAGAAGGGCCTGGATTTTGCCTGGCGGAATTGCAGGATAACGTCCTGGATGTCCTGGGGCCAATTGTGAAAATGTTCGACATGGTCGAAATCGCACTAGCAGGTGGTACACCGGTGGATTTAGAAGCCATCAGGGGGTGGATCCAGCGATCCGTATGTTTGCTGGGCAACGCCAATACTGCGGTGGCCACTGGTTTACAGCACCTGAGCCCAAACCTACCTCACCGTTCTTCCCAGTTTTGGGCAGACCATGGCAGTCTCGGTGACCCAGAGGTTCTTCCTATGGCCGACGACCTTATGGTAAGTTCAATGCCACTTCAACTGGCTTCACTAACTATGGTGGGGGGCAGATTGTATCACCTTGTCAATGCTTGGCGCATGTTCACTGCAGATACCTGGGTCCTTCACACTGTCCAGGGTTACTCTATAGATATTGTACAATACCCTGTCCAAATGCAGCCCCCCAACCGCATGGTGTTCTCCACTCACAATCAATACCTGATATAGCAGGAAATCCAGGCCTAAGCCTCCAAGGGTGCAATTTCTGCAATTCACCCTCTCACACCAGATTTCCTAAGCAACCTATTCCTGGTCCCCAAAAAAGGCACAGGCGTTTGTCCAGTCATTAACCTACGTCCCCTAAACATGTTTGTCACATACAACCACTTCAAGATGGAAGGTATACACTCTCTCCGGGACCTACTTACAGGGGACTGGATGATCAAACTCGGCTTGAAGGATGCGTACCTCACGGTTCCATTGGCCGAAGAATGCCAAAAATTCCTACAATTCCAATGGGAGGAAACCGTGTGGCGATTCAAATGCCTACCGTTCGGCCTCTCTTCGGCACCCTGGTGCTTCACAAAATTCATGAAACCAGTGGTCGCCCTCCTACGCAGCAGAGGAGTTCGACTCATAATATACTTGGAAGATATCCTCATAATGGCGCAGGACCTCATCTACTCCACGAACACTTTTCCTGGATGAAGACTCTAATAGAAAACCTGGGTTTCCTAATCAATTGGGAGAAGTCGTCACGAAACCCTCTCAATCAATAGAATTCCTAGGATTCACCATAGATGCTGTGAACGGAGCACTCCTACTCCCAACAACCAAAGTCAAATCCAACAAAAAGGAAATCAGGCGGACGTTAACACGCCCTGTTCTTACCTTGAGACAACTGGCCAGGATTGTCGGCCTTCTCTCAGTGTCAATCCAAGCCATATTTCCGGTTTCTCTTCACTACAGGGCACTTCAACGGCTGAAAGCCAAATACCTCTGTTTGGGGCATTCATACTCAGACTCTGTTCCTCTCGACTTCACCGCCAAAGAAGAACTCAGGTGGTGGCTACAACACATGGAGGCTTGGAACGGCCGAGCGATCTTCGGAACCACTCCGGACATCATAGTAGAATCCGATGCAAGCATGCTCGGCTGGGGTGCGCGCTGCGGATCTACCTCCGGAAAATGGTCCCTAGAGGAGCAGGGACTACATATCAACTGCCTCGAATTGCTAGCAGGATCATTTGCCCTACGGAGTCTTTTGAGTATATCAACCAACTGTTCCATTCTATTGCTCATGGACAATATATCAGCGGTCCGCTATATCAATCACCTCGGGGTCACGAAGTCAACAACACTATCGGAACTAGTGAAAGATTTCTGGCAATTCTGTCTGGATCGCAACATTTTGGTGCAAGCGGAATACATTCCGGGAATGTCCAACATAGTGGCGGATTGGAATTCCAGACACCTACGAGATGCCAGCGACTGAACCCTGCCATCTTCAACCATTTACAGTCACTTTGGGGTCCTCTGGACATCGACCTGTTCGCATCACGCTTGAACACACATTTGCCGAAATTTTTCAGTTGGAGGCCGGATCCTCTGGCGATGGACGCTTTCCTCCAACCGTGGCCGAATACCCGCCACTACGCCTTCTCTCCTTTCTCCCTCATCGCACAGACTCTGCTACATCTCAGGCGTCATCGAACCTCCTTGATCCTCATATCCCCCTTCTGGACGTCTCAACCCTGGTTCCCTACACTCATGGAAATGTCCATAGATTTCACCGACCTTGTATTGGACCCCAACGGGAACCCACACCCCCCTCCTACTTAAGGGACACCTCAAGCTCTTGATATGGCTCCTCTCAGAGGACCCTGCTACATCCCAAATGTTTCACAAACAACTCTGGACCTCCTGGCAGGGGCTTGGGCCCAAGGAACAAAGTAGGTCATACCTACATGCCTGGAATGCATGGAATAGTTGGTGCATGGAACAGCACGTGGATCCTAGATCTGCAAATGTGAGTCAGGTTCTAAGTTTCCTTACTTCACTTTTCGACCATGGCCTGGCATATCGTACAATTAACTCCTATAGATCAGCTATTTCGGCAGGCCACCAAGGCTGAAATGGACTTCAAGCAGGGAAACACCCAATGGTATGTCGGCTTCTACGTGGCATCAAGTTTGCACGCCCACCACAATCTAGATATGCAGACTTGTGGGATGTTAACCTCGTTCTCCCACTTTTTGAAAATTGACCAAAGAATGAGGACCTTTCGATCAAGCAGCTCACCGCTAAACTTGTTGTGCTGTTTTGTCTAATTTCCTGTAAACGTGTATCAGATGTCCGAGCACTAGACCACGCGGCACGCTCATTTACACCAGAAAGTGTCTACTTCGACATATCGAGATGTACGAAGACATCCATTACATCAGTTTTCTACCCAACTTTTCCACATAATGTTAAGCTGTGTCCAGTAGTCTGCCTCAAGGAATATGAAGCAAGGACAGCTTCGATTCGTGATTCCCGGTATCCAGATCTATTTCTGGCAATTCAAAAACCGCATCACCCAGTTTCTACAGTTACCATATCTTGTTGGGTTAAATGGATCATGGAGTTGGCTGGCATTGATACCTCCACGTACGGAGCACACTTGGCGAGGGGTGCTATGGCATCAAAAGCCTTTTCTCTAGGTTGTAGACTGGAATATCTCCTCCGTGCAGCTGATTGGTCCAGCGAATCTACGTTCCGGGAATTTTATTTTCGTCCAGTTTCTCGTTTTTCCACTTCAGTGATCACGCAGCTTTGAACTAGCATAATAGGAGCCTCCGTGTCCTTTAATAAAATTACCAGATTTGACTAATTTCATGACGTAAAGTCATGATTTTATAAAGGACACGGAGGCGAGTATTATCCAACCCAATACAGGTAAGTTGCGCCCTCCCTGTTAATCTACTGTCACGTAATGGGGCACGAGCCGTATAGTAATGTGATGTTTTGTTTTCACCTGATTAACTAATACTGGACTGACATATTGTTTGGTTAATGTTGTAATATAGATGTGGACATACTTTCCAAGAACGTATTTTACCATTTAGTTTCTCTGTCTTACAGCCTCCTAATTGGGTTGTCATACTAGTCCATGTCTGTCCATACAAGTGCAAGCAGAATATTGCCAGTTCTGTTATCGTAATCTTCCTGGAAGCACAGTTTCTACCCATCTGTATTGTTTCGGTCTATGGGAGTGTTCATCGGCAACATCAAGAAAGAGGAGTGGCTTAGGGTCACATGGGACATTATTGTACTAGGAACACTCTCATTGGTTAATATGTTATATGTGGTTAACCCTTTGGGGTAAATTATGTTATTATTGAATTTTTCGTTGAATATCTACAATATCTTTAATATCCTTTTCTTTTGCTGCTGAGGAATAAAGAAAGAGATAAGCATAATACTCGACTTTACGTCATGAAATTAGTCAAATCTGGTAATTCTCAGCCAAGTAGGTGGGGCAGGGCAGAGCCAAACACCGCCCTAGTCAATCAACAACTCCTCATAGAGTCGCATTAAATCAATGCATCTCTATGGGAAAGTTCAGTGTCTTTACCCAGAACGCGTTGTGCAGCACCGACCCAAGAAGCACCTCCAGTTGCCATCTGAGTGACTGCCACTGGAAGGCGCAATGTAAACACTGCCTTTTATCAGAAAATTCAGTGTTTATATTAAAAAGCCTGCAGGGCCAGGTTCTAATTACTAGAACAACTACATTAAGCTGTAGTTGTTCTGCTGACTATAGTGTCCCTTTTAAGAATATGCGCATTACATTGTTTCTGGCATTGCACACTAATGGGTTAATATTATCTTCACTCTTATGCACCATGAACTCTCATGGGTTAATATTTACTATTGACTTCCCCCACCCCTACATGACAATTGTGTTCACTTTATCACAGCCATGTAATTAAGGGATTGTAATTAAAGTGTGCATTCATTGTATGACTCAGACTTGATAAATACCCCATTGTAGGTTGAAATTAGGTGAGATACTCACTGTGTTGGAATGAATATTCTGTTTGCACAAATTTGGTTGTGATCCCGTTAATGTTTTAACTGGATCGCCACCAGATTTGTGCATGATGCTAACTAGCCAAGCAGTTTTGCACATTCACAGAGCACTATAAAAAGTGTATGCAAAGAGCCCTTATTAATCTATTTTTGCGTGTATTACCTTCTGTTTGAATTTTGCACATGTTTATCTCTTTCAATTATAATAACCCTAAGCTATCCTATAGGATATAGGACAGAAGCCAAACATGGCAAAATAACTGCCTCCAGCAAAGTGTAACATTAAAGAAAATTTCACCATACTTACTGTAATTTTCTTTTCCTGGATATATCCATGGCAGCATTACGATAGGGTTAGCTCCTCCCACTTGGCTGTTTAGGACAGGAAATAAAAGGTATAAATACTCCTCCTACCAGACTGGATCTCCAGTCTAGTTACAAGCCCCTAAAAAAAATAAATGTATACAGAAGGGAGGGATGCAATGCTGCCATGGATATATCCAGGAAATGAAAATTACGGTAAGTATGGTGACATTTTCTTTATTCCTGGCTAATCCATGGCAGCATTACGATAGGGTAATACCCAAGCTCAACATCTGATGGGAGGGAAATAAACAAGCACCCACCAATATTTGTAAAATCAGATAAGAGCAAGCAAACTCTGGACTGCAGAGTTTATGGAAAACTTCCCAAAATGTAAAATAAGGCCACTTTCTTGGAGCATCCAATTTGTGAAATCTGAATAGAGAACAGAAAAACTGTTACAGTCATCTGGCTATACTATTGATGTCACATGACTATAACCACCCGTTTCTAGATTTCCAATCATAATGAAATCAGCAACTTACAATATCCAGGAATCTAACACCTGTCCATTCCTGGACAACAGCATCGAATTATACAGATCTGAAAGATATACCAACAAATGAGCAGGAGAAATAAACCAGGCTACGGAATTAATCTTAGATTATCATGTACAGTATGTATAACACTTCCCCCCAGTCACAGACAACTGTAGAGGTACCCAAATTAGCGTTCGATAGGAGGAACAGGGAATCAGACCTCTAACCCAACTAAGCATTGGCATCCTTATAATTGCCAATTAGGAGGAAAATCAATGAAGGTATTATTTGTGATCAGAATTTATCTAATAAGTAATGGACTGTAGAAGGAGAAGCAAAGTTGGTTGAGGTGTGCCGAAACCAACGTACGAGTAGGCCTGTAAAAGAGGGCCCACAAAGGTGAATTGTTAATATAGGTGGGTGGGGACAAAGAGGCAAAGTTGGTTAATGTTTGCCGAAACCAACGTACGAGTAGGCCCGTAAAAGAGGGCAAAAAGAGGATTCAAAGAAAACACACTTTATGCAAGTTAAATACAGCGTGGGTACTGAAAGCTTGTAAGGAGCTTTTACTCTGATTGAGGTATATATGTAACTGCGCTGAGGTGAAGTAGACTGGGGTGTAAGAGCTTGAAGCTGCTGATGCAGCACTTTGTGACAGAAAGACCAGCGAAGGAAGCCATGATGTATCTCCACCTTAATGGAAGGTTTAGACGTGGAGTAGTGGATTAGGACTATTAGTGTGTGGTTGACCTTGGAGACATAAAGCGGTGTGACCGCATAGGAGGTTTAAGTAAGATGCTTGATTTGTAGGTTTGGAGAAAGAGGCAAAAAAAAACAAACAACATATTGTAATTGCAAAAGTCTTGATTCAAGCAAACTCTAATTGTGATATGTACAATATACAAGGCCCTGGCGTGAGTGATAGAGTAGTCGTGAAACTGCGTGAAGCGTGCACACCTGTACGTGGTGAAATTGTGTGCTTAGTCCAAGATTAGCTCATGGAATGGTGGTATCTTGGATGGTATGTAGTGGATCGTAGGGAGTGCCTGAAAGAAAACCTTAAATTGGGAGCGTGCAAAGTGTCAGCAGTTGTGTAGTGGGCACCAGGAATAAAAATGTAGACTAGAAAGAACTTAGGGGTTGCTACCTGCCAAATCAGCCTGCGAATCAGCCACAGTGGCGGCGAGTATGACTGCCCTTGCTAATGAAATCGCAGGCTGCGGAGTTGTCAGAGCAGCATTTAACTGCCTTGCCGGTCCAAAGATGACCCCATGTGAGGGTGGCCGCCATGTGGAGTAGATCTCTGACAAAGTGGAAGTCTCTCTAAAGGCCGGCAAGGCATCCGTCACAGTGGGCCAGGCATCCCTAACCCGAGGTTGCCTGGTGACAGAGGGACCCCGAGTGTTGTGAAAAGGAGGCTGTTGTGGTGTGAACACTGTTAGCTGTTTGTGAACCTGCTAAATCAATAAACAAATTCATCCAGATAGTGGATGACCTGAATATTTTTAGGAGCAGCCAGCAGAGGGTTTGTGCGAAGATGTTGAATACTTAGGGCTGCTCCTAGAGCCAAATGTAGACAAGGTGCCATTGTGGAGGGTGAAAAGGTAGTAGATTAACCCCTTAAGGGCCAAACTTCTGGAATAAAAGGGGATCATGACATGTCACACATGACATGTGTCCTTAAGGG
Organism: Pelobates fuscus; assembly: GCF_036172605.1. Classification (NCBI taxonomy): domain Eukaryota; kingdom Metazoa; phylum Chordata; class Amphibia; order Anura; family Pelobatidae; genus Pelobates; species Pelobates fuscus. Next base: position 207,331,192 of record NC_086317.1, on the reverse strand, counting down.
GTTAAAGGCGTTGGATAAGTCTGACTTGCTCAACCAAGCCTTACTACTTGCTGAAGTGATCGCTTGTATGGCATGGTCGATTTGGGTAGTGCAGTGAGAACTCCTTAACGGGAATGAGGAGTTTTGATGCTGGGAATGGAAGTATGGTGTGGTGCGGTGCGGAAGGGTACTATGATCAGACGTATAAAAGGGTATTGTGAATGGCTACCTCGATGGGAATGGTACGCCAAGATGAGAAGTGTGAGGACCGGAAAAGAGGCGATCATGAAACCAGCGTATGATTGCTGTGGACAGAAGGTGGTCCACCGTAAGAGGGTCAATGGATGTAGATAATAGGTTGGGGCATATGAGTGTACCTGTGGTAATGGCGATAAGGCCCGTGTGATTGGAACAGAGTGGGCCAGTGAGACGTATGGAGTAGTGATAGTGGATTGTGGGGGACGGGGAGGGAAATGAGCAGTAAGTCAGACTGTATGACCGAGATCGTCAGGTGGGGGCCTGCTGGGCTTAATGAGACACCTGGTGTGGCTATAGCCGATTCCACTTATCAGCCTGTTGATCATTTGGAGGCTGGCCGGGATAGCGACAGGGGTCTCCTGGTTGGAATCTGAGGAGTAAGCTGATGGCCCTTGTGAACTAGAGCCGGGCCTGGGGACGTTGGCCTGAGCCGTCGTGAGCCTGTGTAGTCCTGCCTTACTGGTAGTGGCTGGAGATGGGATACCCCTGTGACTGAGCTCTGCTGACATTTTTGGAATGTACCAGTATCCCAGGTAACTGAGGGTAGAAGAGGTGAGGGATTCCTTTGGAGACCCAGGCTTGACTGGCATGCTGGGTATTTCGTCCAACAGCAGGCCGATTATTGGGATGGATTCTCGTGACATTCTGAAAAAGAAATAATGATTTGGATAAGTAATGTGTCTTAGAGGTGTGGATGAGACCTTCAGAGAACTGGCCTGCTAGCTAGTGCCAAAGCGAAAACATTTTTTAGAACCAAGTGACAGGTGAGGCCCTGCTAGTGCCAAGTGGCGGAGAGAGGCTCTACCTATGATTTGGGCCGAGGGAATTTTGTGAATTATGATAATGAGATTGTTGTTGACATTTGTGAGCAATCTTAGACCAGGTACGTTTTGAAGTTTAGAACCCACTTTGGGAGGTGGGGGGCTTTATGAGACTGTGGAGGCTGAATGAGGCCTCAAGGGAAAACGTAAAATGGTAAACCTTCTTACCTGTTAGAGAAATGCGGGATACTAGGAACCTCTTCTTGGAGCTTTGCTTGAAGAAAAGTATGAGAAGAAGGTGGTGTAGGTTTGTGTGATTGATGAAATAATTGCAGTGAGGAAACACAGATCTGGCCCATTTGAAGTTTAGAACCTACTCTGGGAGGTGGGGGGGCTGAATGAGGCCATGGAGGCCGAATGAGGCCACGAGGGAAAAGAGAACTGGTAAACCTTCTTACCTGATACAGTAAAAAACCTAAAAAACATATGCAGACTGAGTGTAAGAAACCAGTATATAAGGACTTTTAAGGAACAGAGGTTTTTTTAAATCGTGCTAATGGTCTGTAATGAGCCTGGTGAAAAAGGACCGTAAGGCTTAACATATGAGCGGAGACCTTAGTTGCGTAGAAGACTAATACATAAGGGAAAGTACAATAGACTAAGTTTCAGCGGGGTATGATAATGCCTGGAGGTGTACTTTATAACTTAACTTATAAGAGAAAGTGGACAAACTGTGCCTTTAAGAAGATTTACCCTGTAAAAGATAGGTGTCCCATAATTATGTGACCATAGCGGAAAATTAGAAACACATATTATTTAACCAGTGGTGACTTTAAGAGCCATATAATAAAAACACATAAATACATATAGGATAAATAATGCGAGTGCTTAGATACGTGAAAGCATAACTATACTATTGCAGTAGATTAGTGAATTTAAACACTGTAGCCTCTTGTGTTCGGTAAATGAATGAACAGGAGAACTGTAACGAGAAATAACTCCTGCGTTCGGCTAAATGGAGCATACAAAGCCGATTTTTAAACGAAAGCCAATTGTACCTGTGGTCGGATGAGCGAACGAACGAACGGATGAAATAGTCGAAAGTAAGTTTGTTTAGTGCGGTCGGTAGTTAGCTTATACAAAAATAAACTAGAGGAGTGTGTACTCTGCGGTCGGCTGTTAGCCGCACGAACGCAGAAGTACACAAACGGTGTAAAAGCACGAATGGGTAAGTAATAAAGGGAGCCTATCCCCACGTTTTTAGGCCCGAACGTGGGAAATAGCTGAACGCCATTTCCCACGTTTATGCTTACGTGGACGTGCCGGTCTCGTGACCGGAAGCCGGGTAGCAAGTGGCGGAGTCGGGAAGAAGCCGGTGGACGGCCACGGAAGACAGAGGCAGGAGCTGCTGGCGACGGACTGCTTGCTGGAGACAGCTTGAGACATGACTTGGCGGGAACGACGAACCGGAAGTGCAGGTAACTATGGAGACGACAAACAGCTTGCACGACAAAGGTAAGTGTCACGTCTAAACATTTGTTATGAAGGAACACAACTGCAGATTTCTTATAGTTTGAATATTTATTATAAAAAGTAAAAGGTATTGACTTTAATTCCAATTTACAGGTACTGTAGCTTTAAGTAATAAACGATAACTGAAGTCCACAATTATAGGCACTGTAGCTTTAAGTAGTAAACGATAACTGAAGTCCACAATTATAGGCACTGTAGCTTTAAGTAGTAAACGATAACTGAAGTCCACAATTATATGCACTGTAGCTTTAAGTAGTAAACGATGACTGAAGTCCACAATTATATGCACTGTAGCTTTAAGTAGTAAACGATAACTGAAGTCCACAATTATATGCACTGTAGCTTTAAGTAGTAAACGATGACTGAATCAGAAAGAGTCCTTTAGTAGTATTAATTAATTAGGTGATAAGAAGTTACAATAGCTGTTCCATAGACTTAAACTGAAGTAAGACAGATGCAGCTAACTGAGACAAAGTATGAGTTGAAGTTAGCTGTAACGGGTTTGTTTTAACGAAGGACTTTGGAGACAGGAAATAACAGCTTTGAGATGCAACGCTTATCACAGAGGTTTTACTTAGCTTCCGGCACATAGAACACTGGTTCCCGAGATCTCCTCAGAGGCGGTTTATCCTGAATGGTGAGAGTTCAGCTTTAGTCGTGGATGAGGAAAGGTGAAGGGAACTTGAAGTCTTCCAGTCCGGTCTGGTAACAGAGGCTTTCACAACGATGTTGCAGCCGGTTCGTGAGTACGGAACGTAGTTCATTAATCCAGCGTCGATCAGCTGGTGCGGTCAGATTAAATAGGGAGACCGTGTCATAAAGAGGTGTGGCTAAGCTCCGTGGAACCAGGAAGTAAGAGGATACCATAATTAAGGCATGACAGTAAGTAGGGGGGGGGGGGTAGGGTTTATATAGGATCATAACTCCTCCCACAAATTCAGGCCAACTGGCCTTCCAACATATAAAATAGTAGAGGAACTGTGGCAGAAACCAAACGTGAGGGAATAGGCTAGGTCAGGGGTAGGCAACCTTCGGCTCTACAGATGTTGTGGACTACATCTCCCTTGATGCTTTGCCAGCAATATGGCTGTAAAAGCATTATGGGAGATGTAGTCCAAAACATCTGTAGAGCCGAAGGTTGCCTACCCCTGGGCTAGGTTAAACAGGAATAGTTTCAAGACTGAGAACAACTACAGCATCAGGGAAGCTGCTAGCCAAGAGGACAGGAAAAAACACTGGAGATCCGGTCTGGTATGAGGAGTATTTATACCTTTTATTTCCTGTCCTAAACAGCCAAGTGTGCGAAGCTAACCCTATCGTAATGCTGCCATGGATTAGCCAGGAATTATTTATCTTTAATGTTTGCAGGTATAGACTCCTCCCATGTGTCTATGTATAGCAGTGTTTCGTCTCTACGGTGATATTTTTGTAAAACCTAATATAGTTTGTAAAACTTAGTGAATTCAACAGGAGACATCAAAAAACAATCTACAAGTGCTTGTGTGATATGATGCGTCACCTGTCAGAGTCCTGCAGTCTCTTCTAAATATCTTTGGTTGTGTGACAGTTTCTGGTGGCAACGTGTGCACTGTAATGCTTCCTAATATCTTTTATGACCAAACATCTTCAGTACTACTAGCCCTATGCATATACTATTTTGCCCAAAATAATAGAGAAGTCTGTAGTTCTATTATGTCAGGATGAACTATTTATTTACATAGGTATGGCATTTTAACCACTTAGTACATGCCACCAAAACCCCATCTGTAGTGAATCCCAGTTATGAAAATCATGCATCATGTCATCTCAATAGAGCAGCTGCTTTCCCACTGTGAATGCTCTGTATTCTGTTATTTTTAGCTCTAAGTAAAAGGATTTATCTTATGCTGGTTGGAAGAATGGTTAACTAATTTCCACCCATAGAGATCTACAATGTATTCATGAATTCTTTCATCTTCTGCTGCAGCCTCACATTATGTTATCAGTCAGCAATATGTGAGCTGGTTCTTATAGACTGCAGCCAAATGATTCCCCATTTTGACGTCTTATGTCATAAGATTTTTACTAACTCGTCAAACTGATAATGCTAGTGTAAAGCAAAATCCAATGTTCCAGATGTTAATGCTTATATAGACAAAAGGCATGTTGGCATAAAGGAAGTTGTGGAGAATAAACAGCTAGAGAGTTATACTCTGCTCACCCTTGATCTCAGTGAGTCTTCGTGTAGTGTTTTTCTGCTCTTTGTATAACAATTCCAGTAGTACTAAATTATTAGAAGTATAGAGGAACATGTCATTCACCCATTTTAACCTTCATTAACTTTACTTGCCTTGCAGGACCTTGCTGAGCAGCCTTTTTAAACACTGGGATCCTGAGGGAGGAGGAGCAGTTACGATGATTGCCAAGCTGTAAGGAGAAACAGTCCTGCACAGGGGCAGCTGATGTCACATAGCCGGGTGTAACACTGCATGTCAGCATGTCCATCAGATTTCTGGGCCTGCTAGCGTGCATGCGCAGCACATTACACAGCTGATGCCGTGTCACTGGACGTGGCGCAGCTGCACCGGACATGACAAGGGGTCTGGATATCTGAATGGTTGTATTTTGGATTTGTACCACCCTTTTAGGTAGGATCAGTCTGATATGCAAATGGTTTAGGTTCTCTCTGTGATGGCACAAGATGAGCTAAAACAAGATTGAAAACTGAGCAGGGACCTGCCGTAGGGCAAGCTATGTGCACTGTTGTCCATTCTCAGTATTCTCTTTTATTTATTTATTAATTTTTTGCAGAGGTGCGCAGTCACATTCTTTTTTTACTCTTGTTCAGGCATCCAGTTTTCTGCTAGAAATAGGTGGAATGTAAACTTGCCCAGTGGCTACTTTTAATGATAAATTATTAGAGTAGATATTCTATAACCACTTGCCATTCACCCTTGCTGCACTTTAAGTAATAGGCCAAAATGTACTAAGAGGGGTGGGGGATGGTCCTTTCCGGGTGCCACCCACATTGTAGAGGGGGTGACTGGTACCCAGCACACACTATATTCTGTTTCCATCAGATTCTCTCTCTATAGCTCCCCTGACCTCTCTCCTGCTGTATTAAACAAGTCTTTGGTAGCCTGTCTTGTATCCGATTGGATGTCTTCCCACATTCTAAAACTCAGTCTGTCTAAAACTGAGCTTCTTGTATTCCCTCCTTTATAATAATATTTCTCTTCTGTTGCTTTCCCTCCATATTGATGGTAGGTGCAACCAGTGCCAGACTGGGGGGGAAAAAAAATTTGGCCTGGGCATTTTTTTCACAGCGGCTCAGTAAGAGGGGGGGGGGGGGAGTGGGGGGGGGATTGTTGTTACCAATGACAAGCACTCCTTCCCTCAAAGTGAGCATTTTATTTCAATGATTCCATGCACAGAGCACTGCTGAAGAGCTCTTGCGTGATAAAAAGGCTTACGCTCCATAAATGGGATACCAGAGAACAAAAGGGCCAAGAAACTATATTGTACAAGTGTTTGTAGGCTGCTTGTGTGATTGCATGTGTGGAGAGTAAGCGGATTGAGGTGTGGTGTTTTGTGTAAATTGGTTGATTTCAGTTGTGTTGTGTTTAGTAATGTAATAATCACTGCTAGGGGCTGTAGTGTGTGTATATAGAGAGCAATATGTGTGCATGGGCACTGTAGTGCATGTGTGCATCGGTGATGTTAAATGTTTAGGGGCTGTAGAGTGTGTGTTTGGAGAATGTAGTGTGTGTGTGTTTGCGTACAGGGAGTCTAGAGTGTGCATAAGGGATGTACCGTGTTTCTCCGAAAATAAGACCGGGTCTTATATTAATTTTAGTCACAAAAAACACACTAGGGCTTATTTTCAGGGTAGGGCTTAGAGCCAGTCTGTCAGCCGGTGTCCGCGCTGTGTAACCCCCCCAGAGACCCTCACCTCCCCCTCCCTGTAATATTCTCCCCTTCCTCCCTGTAATACTCTCCCCCCTCCCTCCCTGTAATATTATCCCCCCTCCCTCCCTGTAATACTCTCCCCCTCCCTCCCTGTAATACTCTCCCCTCCCTCCCTCCCTGTAATACTCTCCCTCCCTCCCTGTAATACTCTCCCTTACTCCCTGTAATACTCTTCCCCCTCCCTCCCTCCCTGTAATACTCTCCCCCCTCCCTCCCTGTAATACTCTCCCCTCCCTCCCTCCCTGTAATACTCTCCCTCCCTCCCTGTAATACTCTCCCCCCTCCCTCCCTCCCTGTAATACTCCCCCTCCCTGTAATATTCTCCCCCACTCCCTCCCTCCCTGTAATACTCCCCCTCCCTCCCTCCCTGTAATATTCTCCCCCACTCCCTCCCTGTAATACTCCCCCCCCCTCCCTGTAATACTCCCTCCTCCCTGTAATACTCCCCCCTCCCTCCCTGTAATACTCCCCCCTCCCTCCCTGTAATACTCCCCCTCCCTCCCTGTAATACACCCCCCCCCCTCCAATCTTCTCCTCACCTCCCCTGTAGCGTGGCCGAGCTCCTCTCCGGTCTGCGACCCGGCCGGACTGACAGGAAGGGCACACTCAGTGCGGCAGCCGTCTGAGCGCTCTCTATAGAGCGCTCAGGCGGCTGAGGCATTTAAAGGGCCGGCAGCTGCCGGCCCTGCCTAGGTCTTATTTTCGGGGTAGGGCTTATATTGCAGCCCACCCCGATAATCCAGCTAGGGCTTATTTTCGGGGAAACACGGTAATGTGTATGTAGGTAGTGCAGTGTATGTCTATAAAGGATCTAGCATGGGCGTAGGAACCCCAAAAAATCTGGGGGGGATAGCATTTTTACTCGCCGGGTATATTCTTACTCCATAAACTAGGAGTTGTTTATCCCATTGTACAGCGCTACGGAATTTGCAGTCGCTATATAAATGATTAAATAATAACATTTAAAGGTCACTACAGGGAAGAGGTTTTACTTACCCGGATACAGCGCCGGGATCCTCCTGATTAGAACCACCCCTACCCTTCCCATGAATATTAGAACCACCCCTACCCCTTCCATGCACAAAAGAACCCCACCTACCCCTTCCACGCATATTAACCCCCTACCCCTTCCATGCATATTAGTACCCCCTAACCCCTTCCATGCATATTAGTACCCCCTAACCCCTTCCATGCATATTAGAACCCACCCTACCCCTTCCATTCATATTAGTACTCCCCTAACCCCTTCCAATAATTTTTCTACCTCCCCCCTCCTCTCATCCGTATTAGTAGCCCCCCTAAACCCTTCCAATTATTTTTCTACCTACCCCTCTCCCCCTATCCTTATTAGTAGCCCCCCTAACCCTTTCCAATTATTTTTCTGCCATGTTAACTAACGCCAGTGCTGGAGTGCTGCCGTGTTTACATTAAAAGGTCTGCAGGGACAGGCTATAGACTCCAGAACCACTACATTAAGCTGCAGTGGTTCTGGAGACTAGAGTGTTTATTTAATGTGAGGTAAATTAGAGATTAGTGCCACGAATAATATGCTAGATTGCCTACTTACAACCAGATGAGGATGATGATGGGCTCTAGCTGCAGTCTGGCTCCACTGGTCTGGTGTAGAACAGGCTAACTGTGGTCACAAAAATCAAAGTTCTGGGAGAACGGGAAGCAGCTCCATTTTTTTGGGGCCCTTTACACAGCTCAAGGTCTGGGTCCCAGGGTCCACCTTCATGTTCCACCAATGAGTTTGTTCACAGGGGGTGGAGTGTGTAGGGGATGTCCTGATATGTGTGTAAGGAATGCATTGTGTGAATCTGTGTTTGTATGTGTAAGGGCTGCAAGGTGTGTTTCTGTGTATGTACGGGATGCAGTGTGTGCGTCTGTAAGGGGTGCATTGAGTGTGTGTACAGGGTGCATTGAGTGTGTGTAAGGAATGCATTGTGTGTTTCTGTGTGTGTAAGGGTTACATGATTGTGTGATGGTCCGCGGGTACAGGGAGCTTTTGTTTCCTGTACCCGGCCGGACTAAAAGGAAGTGCACACTCCGTACTACCAGATGAGCCCTAAACCTCAGAATGCCTCAAAAGGGGCCACTTCGAAAGGGCTATGGAAGCCATTTCAGCAAGATTAATACTAACCTGGAAATCGAAGGCAGACCAAATCAAGAAGGAGGTACGGGACCTCTCCGCCAGAACATCCCCTGTGGAATTGCACTGTCAGGAGTTGACCTCCACCCAAAACAAAATGACAAGCCACATACAGGTCCTACAAGACAAAGTGGAAGACATGGAAGCTTGCATGGCAGATTACAAAGACAGGGTGCGCAGGAACAACCTGCGACTGCGAGGAATCCCACAATCAATCCTTGCAGACGACTTGCAAATCTTTGTGCAAGGTCTCATGCATGCCTATGCCCCAGAAATTCCCACGGACATACTGCTTGTCGACAGAGTCCACAGAGTTGCAAAGCCAAAGTACCTACCTGACTCAACACCCCGAGATGTCCTACTCAGGGCACACTATCACCATATCAAGGAGCTAGTCCTCCGAGCCCACCGCAACAGACCCGATCCACATGAGGACTATCCTTCCGTGCGCATCATGGCGGATCTATCCGCGGCATAACCGCCATAGCGCCATAACCTCATGGTAGTAACACCCTGGGAAGGTTAAACATGGCTGACAAGGGGGACAGGGACCCCACAAGCAGACACCATTGTGAGATATCCCCACACACAGACAGGCCCCTACCCTCCGCTAATCCCGACCCCGCTCCCCCCGCAGACAACATGAGAGCAGGCGACAGATTACGCCCAAATGAGGATCAAAATGCTCAGAAAGGCGCACGGGACACTAAACCGATTAGACGTCAACACCGCTAGACAGATCCACTCTCCAGCCCTGATAAACCCAGCCCGCACAACTCGACCCATGACCGGTGACACTCACCACCACGCCAAATGCTCACAAGTACCCGACCGTGGTTCCCCCAATGGTGTTCGGTAGATTTAGGCAAAGCGCGGCAAGCCACCACTGACACCGAAGCCCTTACATGCCCTCCAGGCGACCTGGGCTACACGACGGGTGAACAGGATGCAAAGATCCCGCTATATAATGGCAGTGTAGGCAGCCGAACAGCTCTACATAAATAATACCACTAGCGCGACCAAGCAGAGACACTGTTCCACCAACCGCAGACGTAGGCCTGACACCCCAAAACGCTGGGCCCATAACATACCACATGACCATAAACTCTCTCTGCTGGGACCTAAGGGCATACACCCACCCAGGAATGCCCACCCTTCCCCTCCTGGGACACCATGCCTGAGCACTGTCCAAAATACCTACACTCATGCCCAGGTATCCCTCCCCCACTAAGTATGGTCATGGGGGAAAGAGGGAACACAGGGAAGGGAAGCTTAACAATGCCTGCACAAGGCTTAGGTTAGGCACACGGTTAGTGTGGCAGGTACAGATACCATCCTGCAGCTTAAAAGACACACCACCTGACAGCCCACACAGGGCACACACTAGACCCATGCTAACACCATAACCGATTCAGGTACCTCACCTGACATTGTTCACCTACGGACGAACTAAGCAACATGAACTACTTGCTTCATCTGAGTCCTGCGAGCTTAACCCCCAGCTGGTTTTATATATAAAAAAAAAGGCTGTCATGGGGCTCCCCTCATCACAATCACCTAACCATGAAAGGTACTGCTAGCAAATTGCTGCACAAAGGCACCTATAGCATTGTACGGGCTGAATCTGCTCCACTACATCCACATAAATGTTGATGTTATAAATATTACTTACGCACTCACTTCTAATGTAATGATTTATATGGCATTGCATGTTACTGTTTTTGTTCAACTAAATGTTTCTGCTTCCACCCACAATCCAAATTGGTGCGCAAAAAGCCACCCGATTGGAAGTTTCGACTCCTACCGCCCACGGTCAGACCAGCGTACCAGACCAAGTAAGGTCTACTGTATATACTGCATCCACATCAGGACCCTATCTCCTCTGTTGAGATGCTAATGGCACATGTTGCCACCCTCCCAAAACCAGGGAAGACCCCCGAACAGATGCCAGAACCTAAGGCCAATATCCCTGTTAAATACAGACGTTAAACTCCTTGCAAACATTTTCTACAATAGATTAATGCCCATTATCCCCCCTAGATCATCAGGGAGGACCAGATGGGATTTGTGGGGGGCAGACAGGGGGTGGACGGCACACAGAAAATCTTAGACCTGCTATACAGGATGTGGGGGGGGGGGAAGGGTCCCAAGCGTACTACTATCTCTGGAATCTGAAAAAGCTTTGGACAGGCTCCACTGGCCCTTCCTACTCGCAGTTCTCTGAACATTTGAATTTCCACCCCAGTTCCTATCACTCATCACTGCACTCTACTCCTCTCCAACAGCACGAGTAATAAATGGGGGATTTATATCAAAAATGTTTACCATTTCCAACAGCTCAAGACAAGGCTGCCCGCTCTCCCCACTACTCTACATACTAGCGCTAGAACCCTTAACCCAACTGATACGAGATGACCTAAACATACACGGGGTCCGAGTCAAGGGACAAGAATACAAGCTGTCTTTATTCGCAGACGACATCCTTCTATCCCTGGAACACCCACAAATATCTCTACCCAACTTCCACAGGGTCCTATCCCAATATAGCAAATGCTCTTACTACAAACTAAACATTGCGAAGACCCTAGCCCTAGGGGTAAACGTCCCTGCCCAAGACCTGATGACCTTAAAAGCAAACTTTAACTACGACTGGAGACAAGAACATATAAAGTTCCTAGGGGTTAACTTCACACCAACACCAAATACACGGTTCAAGGCAAACTATATTAAACTGCTCAGTGAAGTTCGAACCATTTCACAAAGGTGGAAAGGGAAATACATCTCATGGGCAGGACAGATAGCCTCAGTGAAGATGATGATCCTGCCAAAAATCCAATACCTATTTCGAACTCTCCCACTCAAGCTCCCAACTAAATACCTACTGGAATTGCAAAACCTCTTAAAAGCTTATGTATGGGGAAACACAAGACCAAGAGTGGCGAAAACCACAATGTATCGGCCGTTCGCCCACGGAGGGATGGGAATGCTTGACATAACGGGATATTACAGAGCAGCTCACATAGCTCCACTGCTGTCCGCATTTCACCTCCCTAACATAATGGCATGGACTGAACTTGAGAGAAACCATGCAAATGGACTTTCCCTACCAACGATGGCATGGCTGCCGAAATCTCACAGACCGAAAAACACTGAACTGCTGCCTACAACTGCGCTTACCCTTACTATATGGGATAACTACGGTACAAAAATAGGCGCCACAGCACGGATCTCCACAACCTTCCCACTAGAAGCACTGCAACTATTTATACCCGACTTCAACTACAAAATATGGAATAGACATGGAGTATCGACCATGTCACAAATGATGCACGGCACCCACCTCAAAAAGCTCTCCAATCTCAAACTGACTTTAAAAAAAAAAAACACAAGGTGCTATACAAGAAGAAGCTGGTTCATGCCCTTCTCTCGGCCAACTCCATTCTTATGGAAGAGTCTGCCTACCCCCATCAGACTCTTCCAAACTCTTCAATCCTTTAAGAAGTCCCTAAAAACCCAGTTTGTGATGTGTTGCAGGTCATTTGATGTGGTGCAGGATAGCGATAAGGAGAGGTAAATCTGTGCGTCGTCCACATATAGATGATATTGAGATCCAGTTAATGAGGTTTCTAAGAAAGACAGTGTAAATGGAGAATAAAAGAAAGTCAGTGTAGCGGAGCGCTAGTCTAGCAGGGACTTCTCTCTGCTGGTTTTCTCCAAAATGACTCAGGAACAAGGAATGTAGTCCACAGGAACAAGTAAATGCAGCAAAGTAATATAAGATTCTCCCAACACCTCCCCAGTAACTGGACAACACTCAGTTTAGGGGGAATAACTGTTAGGGGGACCACCCAGCCGACTGCTTGAAACGTTCGTATGGTTGCGGATTGTGGAGGTGTTAACTGAGTTAATGAGCGGCACACTCCATAGCTGGGTGGTCTTCCGTTCGGTAGTTTGTTTGGTTGTTTTACAGAACCGTGGGAACCATTTAAGGGAATGGATTTTGACGAAACGGACAGGGGAAAATATAGGTAACAAAGCCAGGGGAGTAAGTCTCACACAGTTAGGTTTACTTTCTCACACAGGGGGACAAGGAGAGGGGAAAACAAAGGGCATACGGACAGCCCAGAGTTGGTATAAATAGGATAGCAGTGTCCATTCTGCTACAGTCAAGAACAGAGAACCTCCCAGATATAGAAGATGTTCCATTCCTGCACTAGCTTAACACCAACATCTGTTGGGATGAGCTAAAAAGAAAGCTGCCATTTTGTGCCATAGAGTGATCAGTTCGTAATTTTTTTTTGGAACACTTTAGGCCCCCTAATACCAGAAGAACATCAAATAAATTGACTGTGGCGATTTTACAAAGATGGCGAGGATCTTGATATATCATAGAAGGATCTGATGCCTTAAAAAAGGTAAGAGTGTTAGATAAATATATCTCCTTTTTCCCTGCTATCCGCCAGATACCAACATGCAAGAGGACATGATGTCAAAAATTGCAACACTCCCAAAGGGGACAGTGCCACTTTATTATTTATAATATGAATACTCAATTAAAATTGGGATGAATGTTGCAAACGCAGGTCCTTAAGCTGTGTGAAGCAATCGTTATGTTATATTCAAAAATTGTTTTATCTCATCAGCATGCGTGTGCAGCTACATGAGGAGCATCAGACTTTCTGACAAACTGGGTGGTTTCCCACTGTCCCAAAGTACCGGCAGGGCTGGCCTGTCCATAGGACGGACTGGAGCCATGGCTCCAGTCGGCACTTTTACAGGGGCGACATTTTGCCACCCCGGACCCTGCCTGCTCTTTTATATGGACTGCCTGGTGGTCCAGTGTGTTGGTTCCGGCGCCCTGTGAGTGTCAGAGAACAAGCACCGACTTCCAGCCTGCACTCTGACGTCCTCGCAGAGTGCCAGAACCGCGAGGGAGTGCGGCTGCTCTAACAACACACTGGATCACCAGGGAGTCCACCAGCAGCCCACCGGACCACCAGGGAGTCCACCAGCAGCCCACCGGACCACCAGGGACCCACTGAACCACAGGAGGCAAGCAGGAGAGGGGCAAATAAATATAGAGGGGTGGAGAGTGACTAAGTGAGAAGAATGACAGTATGTGGGGAGGCTGTGTTAAACACAGTCTCCCCACACTGACTGAAAATGCATTTAATGTATATATAAATATTCCAGGCAGCCTGAGAGGCACCTTTACCTGTTGCTACTACTAGTGAGGAAGTACTGGTCTACTCCAGCCTAGATAAGAGAAACCTCCTTTATCTAGGAGCCTGTAGTTTGACTGCCTCTTGAGATGGTTCTTCATGCAGAAACATAATGGTTCTAATTAAAAAAAAAAGGTGTTGATATGGAAGAGATCTGTAATCTGTGGTAGGATAGGAGGTGCGGAAAACATGATTAGGTATGATTTTGCAGGATATTAAAATCTTTTTTTTTTTCTTTGTATGAACTAGTTTTTTTTTTTTTATATATATATATATACACTGCTCAAAAAAATAAAGGGAACACAAAAATAACACATCCTAGATCTGAATTAATTAAATATTCTTCTGAAAATACTTTGTTCTTTACATAGTTGAATTTGCTGACAACAAAATCACACAAACATTTAAAAATAGAAATCAAATCTTTCAACCCATGGAGGTCTGCATTTGGAGTCACACTCAAAATTAAAGTGGAAAAACACACTACAGACTGATCCAACTGTGATGTAATGTCCTTAAAACAAGTCAAAATGAGGCTCAGTAGTGTGTGTGTCCTTCACGTGCCTGTATGACCTCCCTACAACGCCTGTGCATTCTCCTGATGAGGTGGTGGATGGTCTCCTGAGGGATCTCCTCCCAGACCTGGACTAAAGCATCTGCCAACTCCTGGACAGTCTGTGGTGCAATTTGACGTTGGTGGATGGAGCGAGACATGATGTCCCAGATGTGCTCAATTGGATTCAGGTCTGGGGAACTGACGGGCCAGTACATAGTATCATGAGGTCTAGCATTGTCTTGCATTAGGAGGAACCCAGGGCCAACCGCACCAGCATATGGTCTCACAAGGGGTCTGAGGATCTCATCTCAGTACCTAATGGCAGTCAGGCTACCTCTGGCAAGCACATGGAGGGCTGTGCAGCCCCCCAAAGAAATGCCCCCCACACCATTACTGACCCACTGCCAAACCGGCGATGCTGGAGGATGTTGCGTGCAGCAGAACATTCTCCACGGCGTCTCCAGACTCTGTCACGTCTGTCACATGTGCTCAGTGTGAACCTGTTTTCATCTGTGAAGAGCACAGGGCACCAGTGGTGAATTTGCCAATCTTGGAGTTCTCTGGCAAATGCCAAACATCCTGCACGGTGTTGGGCTGTAAGCACAACCCCCACCTGTGGACGTCGGGCCCTCATGGAGTCTGATTCTGACCGTTTGAGCAGACACATGCACATTTGTGGCCTGCTGGAGGTCATTTTGCAGGGCTCTGCTCCTCCTGTTCCTCCTTGCACAAAGGCAGAGGTAGCGGTCCTGCTGCTGGGTTGTTGCCCTCCTACGGCCTTCTCCACGTCTCCTGATGTACTGGCCTGTCTCCTGGTAGCGCCTCCTTGCTCTGGACACTACGCTGACAGACACAGCAAACCTTCTTGCCACAGCTCACATTGATGTGCCATCCTGGATGAGCTGCACTACCTGAGCCACTTGTGTGGGATGTAGACTCCGTCTCATGCTACCACTAGAGTGAAAGCAGCGCCAGCAATCAAAAGTGACCAAAACATCAGCCAGGAAGCATAGGAACTGAGAAGTGCTCTGTGGTCACCACCTGCAGAACCTCTCCTTTATTGGGGGTGTCTTGCTAATTGACTATAATTTCTACCTGTTGTCTATCCCATTTGCACAACAGCATGTGAAATTGATTGTGACTCAGTGTTGCTTCCTAAGTGGACAGTTTGATTTCACAGAAGTGTGATTGACTTGGAGTTACATTGTGTTGTTTAAGTTTTCCCTTTATTTTTTTGAGCAGTGTATATAAGCCCACTCTTCCTGTCCCTCCCAAACTGTGTGTGTATGTAAATATAAAAAGGTAAAACTCGAAAAATGTGAATATCGTGCAAAAGTTCATTTATTTCAGTAATGCAACGTAAAAGGGGAAACTAATATATGACATGCAAAGCAAGATAGTTCAAGCCGTGATTTGTCATAAGTCCGATGATTATGACTTACAGCTCATGAAAACACCAAATTCACAATCTCAGTAAATTAGAATATTACATGCAATCAATAAAACAAGGAGTGTACATAGAACAGTAACGGACCTCTGAAAAATATAAGCATGCATATGGACTCGGTACTTGGTTTGGGCCCCTTTTGCAGCAATTATTGCCTCAATGCGGCGTGGCATGGGAGCTATCAGCCTGTGGCACTGCTGAGGTGTTATGGAAGTACAGGATGCTTCAATAGCGGCCTTCAGCTCTTCTGCATTGTTCGTTATCATGTCTCTCATCTTTCTCTTGGCAATGCCCCATAGATTTTCTATGGGGTTCAGGTCAGGCGAGTTTGCTGGCTAATCAAGCACAGTAATCCCACGGTCATTGAACCAGGCTTTGGTGCTTTTGGCAGTGTGGGTAGGTGCCAATTTTCCTGCTGGAAAATTAAGTCAGCATCCCCATAAAGCTTGTCTGTGGAAGGAAGCATGAAGTGCTCCAAAATCTCCTGGTAGACTGCTGCGTTGACCCTGGACTTAATGAAGCACAGTGGACCAACACCAGCAGATGACATGGCTCCCCAAATCAACACAGACTGTGGAAACTTCACACTGGACTTCAAGCATCTTGCAGTGTGTGCCTCTCCATTCTTCCTACAGAGTCTGGGTCCTTGGTTTCCAAATGAGATGCAAAAGTTGCTCTCATAAAAAAAAAAAGGACTTTGGACCACTGAGCAACAGACCAGGTCTGTTTTTCTTTAGCCCAGGTAAGACGCTTCTGACGTTGTTTGTTGTTCAGGAGCGGCTTGACAAGAGGAATACGACATCTGAAGCCCATGTCCATGATCTGTCTGTGTGTGGTGGCTCTTGATGCACTGACTCCAGCCTCAGTCCACTCCTTGTGAAAGTCCCCAACACTTTTGAATGGCCTTTTCCAGACAATCCTCTCCAGGCTGTGGTGATCCCTGCTGCTTGTGCACCTTTTTCTTCCACACACCTTTTTATTAATGTGCTTTGATACAGCACTTTGGGAACATCCAACTTTCCCTCCTTATGGAGGGTGTCAATGATGGTTTTCTGCACAACTGTCAGGTCAGCAGTGATTGTGATTCCTACTGAACCAGACTTAGAGACCATTTAAATGCTCAGAAACACTTTGCAGGTGTTATGGCTTACTTAGCTGATTAGAGTGGGACACCGTAAACCTTTTCACAATATTGTAAATTACTGAGATTGTGGATTTGGGGTTTTCATGAGCTGTAAGCAATAATCATTGCACTTATGACAAATCACGGTTCCAACTATCTTGCTTTGCATGTAATGCGTCTATCTCATATATTAGTTTCCCCTTTTACGTTACTAAAATAAATGTTTTGTACGATATTCTAATTTTTCAAGTATCACCTGTATGTACATACTATAGAAAATTAAGTGAACATCATGATGTCACATCCATGAAAAAAAATTCAAAAGAAAAGTTTAGATGAGTTCTAGATTATTTAAAAAATATAAACAATGCTTGTGATGGAGTAGTCTGTATATATTCACCTTATATTAAACTAATAATAAAAAATATTACTGAATATAAACAGTACTAAAATGTGCTGTGAATTCCTATGCTTGCTTCTAACCTTTTTAGTTGCTATTTTTAGTGCACAAGTTAACAGCATGGAAGAAGGTTCAATGAAATGTATTTATAGTCAACTAGACATGTGTTCATGATGGATTGCAATTATTAAATGCTTCAGCAAGACCTGTATTAGAGCATATGCCTCTTCATCTGGTTTAGCTATTTTTGTTTGCTAATGTACATTATTTCAACATTTTAAAGGCTAGCTAGAAAGAAGGTAACACTGACTACATAGTAAACGCACCATAGTGGAATGTGAGTTACGTGGGAATATAGAGATTATTGCAGAAAGTGCGATCAGGATGCATAACGGCAATAATCTGCAGCAATTTGGGCTTTAGGTATCTAGTATATTATTATTATTATGAATAGACCATACAGTTATGTGAATAGAGTCACTGTAGATACTGAATAATTATGAATGAGGGATGTAAAAGGCAATTAGTGAAAATCTACACAAAGTGGGCGTACCTATCATAAGGAAGAACTAATTAATAGGTAACTAACAGCTGTCTTTAACCATGTATATTTTAAGAGAGTTAACATTTAAGTATTGTGACGAACTGAACCTTGTCACTGGTTCTTGAAGGAGCCTGTTGGCCAGCCTTTTGCCCTGTGAATATGGCCCCTGCAATAGACCAGGCTAAAATACTTTAAAAATGCTCTGTTCTTGTGAAGTATGTACTTTTTTTTTTTTTTGTAAATCTCTTTTTTATTGAGGCATAAAGGTATGTGGGTACAGAAAGTAAGAAGGGAGACAATAAAATTTCAAACAAGCAGGGATAATACAATGTAAGGCATATCGTCTCTATATAGTACTAGCCTCATTTTTGTGTAGAATATTAAGGTTACGTCAAACGGTTATTCAGTTGCTGGATACGTAAATACATGCTAAGACTAGGTTAAGGAGTCATGTAAGGTCGGAGTATACAGGCTGAGCAATGACACAATACGACGTCTCTTATACAGGGCTGTCTCATGCGATACCTCGCGAACAGGCTAAACAATTATTAAGTAGAGCAGCTTAGTTATAGTATTTTCAGCGGTTCCGTAGTCCAGCCCAGATAGGGTGGCTGGGAAATTTAAGGCTAAACTATGGCCAACATGGCGCGTGCGTGTTTAATATGCTTGTCATTAACAGGCTATGCATCATTGTGTGTGAACATAAGAAGACAATAGGATAACATAACAGTACATACCCCGCTGATGCCTGTGGTATGAGGCCCATCTAACCATATAACAGGATTAAAACTTATATGATACTAGAAGGTAGCTATGCAAAGCTAGTTAGTATGGCTGGGGTATGCAGGCCATGCCCAGTGCTATAAACGTGTAGTATAACATGCCTAATAATCATGGTAGGACTGGTATTGTCTGGTAATACAATTTAGACAAAAAAAAAAAAGCATAGGTAGCGAGCTAAGTCATATACAGATGAAATGCTAATGAATGACTATCATGGAGGTGTTGAAACACTTGACACGGGTGTACAGTGTATATTACTTTAAAGATCAATCTCGTCGGAAAGTCTCTACTCCAGAGGTGTCAGTATAGTATGGACAGCGTCTATAGTAGGAGAGGCTTTAAGCTTGTACCCCTGTATGTCTCAGTTCGTGAGTTCCCTGTCAGCCGATACCTTGAGCATTGAAGGATGTTAAGGATGGTTGAGAGTCCTGGTGAGGCACCGCGAGGTGCAGCTTTGTGGGCTCCAGCAGCTGTCTCGTCCATCCGTCGCTGTGGAAGCCCGCTCTGACGATGCAGGCAAGTGGGGTCACCTTCTGGTGCTTTGGGGTCTTCCCTGGCGTCATGTGGGATCGTGGCTGGTTAGTTGCTGCTTGCTGTTCGGGTCTCCGTTTCCGGCAGGATCTGGGTTGAACTTGTGGGCCCGTCAGGGCAGTGATCGTAGCGTGGTGAGATCTGGCCTGCTTGCGTTTCAGCAGATGGGATCTCCGCCGTCGGCGCCATCTTTTAGGTCCCATTAGTCGAGGGCCAGTGCAGTCGTGTCTAGTATGTACGGGTTCCTCGTTGGGTTTGTGCACTGGTGATTTAGTATAACGCTCCCTGGTTGACATCTTTGCCCAAAAGGCGTCGAGTATGGCGTCGAGTCGTGCCATGAGTTCTATGCTGTGGCTGTCTGTGCGGCAGTGTTGAGCGCACGTGGCGTCCGCCATTTTAAGAGCCCGTGTAGCTTGGGGTTGCCGTGTAGGCTCTGCCATCTGCTCGCGTTGTAGCCCCGCTATCAGGACAGGTTGGACCGGGATCACCCCCGCCGGTCCTAAGGGGGGGGAGCGGGTAATCAGAATTGCAGTACCTCCGGCGTAGGGGCGAGGAGAGCGGCCGTCCCACCTCTGCTCCGTCCACCGCAGGCCGCTGCCTGTCACCTTGGGTTCTCGCTTGCGGGAAACACTTGGATCCAGTATCGGGTGATTCACCAGGGTGCCCCCAGCATGGGTAACACACCCCGGCATCAATTCAGGCCTGGTATCAGCCAGTATTTCCCTGTATCCAGTCTGTGTGGTGGGAGCTCATCCACCATGCGACTGCTCCGCTTGCAGGTCAGACCCCGCCCCGTGAAGTATGTACTTTTGTAGTCCAGACAGAGAGACTGCCCGTTAGCACTAATTCTCTGGAACTGTTTTGGGCACGGGACCATGTGCATGGTCGGTCAAAAATAAGACTTCCAGGAAATTCCTGAACCCCTGAACTGATCTGGGTGATTTTTTTGATATGTAGGTCATCCAAATCAGATTAATTAAGATGGTCCTTGATCTAAAATGACCGCTATATGTACTCCCATAATCTAAAACCCCACATCCACTTTCTATAGCCAAACCCGCACATTAACACCTCCTATGTGTGTCTCCTAGCCATGTCAAGGCCCATTCCACTTAGCCGCGCTGCTCCATGGGCTTTTCAGCATATGCAGTACAAACAGCCCCTCAAACCCAAGGATCAGACACCTTATGTTTTGGAAAATTATCACAGCTTTATTAATAAATTAAATATATAAATTATTAAAAGGTCATTGTCAACATATTTAAGATTACATCTCAGCCCCAACTCTTTTAACAATTCAACCCTGACAATGACCCCCATTAACAACAATATTAACATGTAAATAACATCTAACCACTTAAACCATTGCCACTGAGGGCATGATTTACCATGTAGGGGTATACCAAGATACACCCTACACACACCAGGTTCGGAGCTACCGACGAGCTCGAACCAACTAAAATCTAACCAAACCTAACAATTCTTGGCGAACTAACTATGTTACATCTGGACAAACAACCTATACCCCAACTTGTTTATCCATCACTCGCTACAGCTCAGAACTCGACACCTCAAACTACCTGAGTGCCCCCACCAAAATCAACGCCTGCTGCAATCCCTCCTGAAACCCCAACAACAGAAAGTCAACACCCACAACAGATAGGTGCACTCCATCTATAATACCCTGCCAGCTGCTCCTCCTATGCTGGACCACAACACCCCCAAACCGTCTAACATAAGCTGCCATTAGCTTATTTACCTTCCCCCTACTCTTAGCCACTGCCCTGGGATCCCTGGCGTGCTGCCATAGTAACCTCGGCACCATCTTAGACCAAACGACAACCACGTCAGGGATCAACTGCCATAGCCTCTCCAAATCCCTCTTCATCCCAGTAATTAAGTCTCTCTCAGAAACTAACCCCAAATCATTCCTGCCTCTGTGAATTAAAATAACATGAGGCATCTGACCGTCGCCAATCAATCTGAACAGCTGAGAACAGACCACCTTCCAACCAGCCCCCCTTAAACCAAACCACTTAAATTGCACCATAGAGTGCGGAAAGCCCAGCTGCGCGCCGTGACAAACTGCGGCCCTCCTGTACGGCCAGTACATGTAAGAGTGTCCCAGCAACCAAGGGCAGAAACATATGTTAACAGAGAACAAAACAATAACCCCCCGCCCTCCAACCAATTTTGTTAACTAAATGGTTGGGCCTTTCATAAGACCTGAATCGCACTGATTCCCAGTTCCCGATCTTCTTGATTAGATCCTCACCAAAACCCCGCTGAGAAGCCTCCATCGCGGCCCCAATCTGGAATAAGTGTGTACCAAACTGCATCGGAATCAGCCCCAGGCGCCCCAACGCCAACAGAAAGACCCAGAGGAACTGAAACTTTGATAGGGAAGAACCCAAACAACAAGGTACCGCTGACCATGGCACGTACCGCCTTAAAGCCCAACTAACAAGGCACCGGCATGCCGCCAACCCCGGCACAGCAAATAGTGTAACTGCCAAGCCTTTTTCCAAAAATGTCAGTCTTGGACCGATGTAGATTAATCACCACCCGTAGATGACTCTCCACCCGACAAGCAAGAGATCCCAAGCCGCCACACACATCCTCTGGACACCGCATCCCCTCCTCCTCTGCGCCCAGAGCCGTCTCCCAGAGTCGGTCCCACTGAAATCGAGAAAGCAAATCACCCACCACATTCAGCAACTCCGGGACATGCCCGCGTGCGAAACACAATATTAAACGGCATGCAAACCAACACAAAGTTGCGAAGCAGCTGAATGACTGGAATAGAAGAAGCCGACAACCCATTAACTGGGTTAATTAACACATTAACATTAACTGCCTCCACCACCGACATATTGTCAGGGAAGAAGATAACTTTTCTGTTGCTCAACATGTGACCCCACAACGCTAAATTGCGAATGAGGGAGCTGGCCCTCCATTCCTCCGGCCATGGCTCTGCACACCAACGCCCCGCAAAAGAACACCCCGAACCCAAGACTCCCTGATGCATCCGTGAACAGTACCAGTTTGGGCGAAGACACTGACAGTTCCCGAAAGTACACCCGACCATTAAAGTCCCGAAGAAAATCCGCCCAGACATCCAAATCGGCCTTCATGGAGGCTGACACCCACACGAAATGATGGGGAGAAGCAACTCCACTAGTAGCTTTGGACAGTAACCTGTTAGAAACCTGCCCCACGAGCATAATCCGGCACGCAAAATTCAGCCGGTCCTACAATGACTGCAGTGCCCGCAAGGTAACCTTCTTGGACCCCGCACTTCCGCCACTGCCTGCCGGAGCGCCAGCAACTTATCGTCTAGCAACCTACACTCACCCCGGACTGGATCTATCTCCAGGCCCAAGAAAGACAAAAAAGTGGTTGGCCCCACCGTCTTGTCACCAGCCAGCTGTAATGACATGAAGGGGTGCTGCCCTGAAACAGCACTGTCACTTTAAATGTGGGAACCATTCATCAGAGAAATAAAATACCAAGACACAAATAAATAGGATAAATCAATAAATAAATTTACAGGAAACCAAAGGAAAACGCAAAACAATATATATATATACACACACACACACACACACACATAAGGCCACAAAATATATACAATAAAGCAAAATTAGCACTAATCGTGCAGGCAACAAATATTGAAACAGTCCTTTGGTATAAGGGTAGGATTGTGCAGCTACCACGATTATCAAGTAGGGCACAGGTCCAGAGTCACAAGACAACTATAGTGACATCAAGATCCAGAGGAAAATCAATGAACAAGTCTGCAGGGACAGGATCACTGGTAGTAAAGCCGGAACCACGGAACCAGAACAAAGGACCAGGAGGACACAGGATGAAGACCAGGAGACACAGGACACAGGAAACAGGACCAATTCACAGTATACAGGAGCCAAGAACACAGGAAACCAGGGAAACAGGAAACAAAAGGCAATGATCTGGCAAGGAGTGAGGGGAGAACCCAAACTAAATAGGTGCTAAACAAGGACCAGGTGAAGTGCTTAATGAAAAGAAATCAGGAACAGTGACAAACAGAAACAGTGGTGAGTATGAGTACTGCACGAGGGCAAATCAGCTAAGGTGTGTCGTGACAGCACCCCCCCCTTAAGGAGCGACTCCTGGCGCTCAGAAACCCCAAGAACCCCCACGGGTGACAGAAGAAAAACAGGGTCACCCAACCAGTAGAGGAAAACAAGGAGGAGGTTCAGGAGGAAAGAGAGGTGGAGAATCCCACGGGAGAAACCAACGAGGCAGAATAGAAACATACGAAAGCAAGGACTGTAGAGTGACATTAAGCATTAGAAGGGCAGACACATAAACAGAAGTTAAAGGCACAAACGATAAGAAACACTCCTTACCAGTGACCGACAAATGTGCTAACCCACTAGATCTGGGACAACTGCTGGTAGCAGGTGCATCACTCAGAAGTCCTGGGTCTGACTTGGTTTCTGGCTTGTAAGATCTTCGGAACAAAGACTGCGATGCAACTTCAGTAGAAGGGAGAACAGTCTCTGCGTAATCTTGGGTAGGTACCACTGGAATCAGACGAGGAGAATCCCCTAAATTAACGGGTACAGGGTCAGGAGCACTCTGCGAGCCTTCCTCCTCAGACTGCAGATATGCATCATGGAACGGCTCCCCCAAGATCTCCGAGCATGGGGTCAGCCGAAGCAGGGACGACTCTCTCTCAAATTGATATAATTCTGTAACGGCTAGTGATGCCTGGTTACAGAAATCATTCTCTTCTTCACTTGGGAGCTCAGCTTGAGGTAGTTGTTTACTTGTCGTAGACGTACTCTCAACTGAAGGCAAGTCTTCTTTTAATATTTGCTGGAGTTTAGGTGGAGTGACAGACATCATGGCAACTGAAATGTCATAAAAGGAGCTTCCTTCATCATGGGAACAGGTACCTCCTTGTTCGGTTTCACTCACTTCATTAGGCGTTTGGTTAAGTGGCTGATTAGAATAATCTTCGACGCTTGGTTCAGGTACAAGTGTGGTAGTTGATGTTTCCTCTTGCAGCAGAGAACTTGTTCTACCAGAGCATGTAACTTGAAGAACGATATCAGACTTACTTAGAACTGTAGAGTCTTCTTCAGACTGTGGTTTCAGAACAAGCCCAGTCTCATTTAGATCCTTTTCTTGGGCTTGTTCCATCACGGGTTTGTCACGTTGTACCAAGTCTGACTCTTTGTCTTCATTACTTGGCGACAATTCGTTTTTCACAGTTGCGGTTGTGAGAGGTGCCAATCTTCGAACCCCCAGAGGTAGAAGGGGTAAAATTGGAATCATCAAGCCTCTCCACATCTAAGTCATGAGCTGCCTTTGGCACAATAGCCTCTTCTTTCACTGGTTGTTCTGAAGCTTTCACCTTTAGTTCTTCAGCATTCTCAGCCAGTGTCTTGAAAGAAGTAAGTCTTTTACCACGTTTCCTACGTGGTGACTTTTTGACAGGAGGATCACCTTCAACAAGATTGGTCTCCAATTTCAATGGTCCAGCCTTGTCGTCACTTGCATCACCTGGAGCAAATTTTATAGGTGACTCTTCCAGTTCGGATGCATTGTCCTTTGTGGGACAGACCTTCAGATCAGATCCAATCACCTGGTTAAGGTCACTGGTGGTCTCCTCAATTGGCACTGTGAGGTAGGAATTTGTATCTCTTGTTGCAGACTCAGGGGAGTCTGTTTCTGCTTCGTGGCTGGGCAGACTTTGCTTAAGACTTTCTCCGACCAGACTTGTACCCTCCTTAACGGTGTTGAGATCGTTCATCTTGGTAGTCGGTATTCTCGCTTTGGGAATAGGCGAGTGGTTCTTGCAGAAAAGAGACGGTGGTATAAGGGTACTATGGGTCTCTGGTACCGAGACAACATTAGGAAACTGCGTACCGGTACTACCTTCACATTCAGACTGCTCGTCCTCCAAAGCTGCTATGCAACGAGCACCCAGTTCATCAAAGACCTGGTCCATGAGGGGATCGCCAGTGCTATATAACCCCTCAACATCTTCGTCTTCAGTTTGGGCAGGAAGGCATTCAGCTTTAATTTCATGAGGAACTTCGGTTTTGCAGTCGGGAGGATCAACAAGCCATTTGTCCAAGTCAGAGTCAGGAGGATTAGGGATGCTATGCAAATTAGAAAAGGGAATGTAAACATCATTATCAGACATAATGACACTCATCCTTTTCTGTACTAGATCGATAAGAAAATTAATTTCGTGAATCAGGGCAATGTAATTATTGTGCATACATGATACAGATTTGTTACGTGAGGTTTCTTTAAGAGACACACAAAGAAGTTCATTCACCCTATTTATCACAGGGGGCTTTCTCAACCATTTTTTTGCAATTAGGTAGCAGAGAAAGCAAAGGGTCACATATTTGTTTGTGATAAACCTGCAGTTCGGTGATAAGTCCACATAATACAGATTTCTGAATTTGGAAAGAAACAGTTATAGTAGACAAGCATAAGGCAGAGGCCTTTTCCATTTGCCGCTGGATATGTTTTAGCTAATCATAACCAGTCTTAATGAGAGCATACTCTTGCTGTGAATCAGCGTAAATACCAACAGTTTTATCCATCATGACCTGGTTCCATCATGACCTGGCTGGTTCCAAATGGCCAGATCATTCTGTAATGACATGAAGGGGTGCTGCCCTGAAACAGCACTGTCACTTTAAATGTGGGAACCATTCAGCAGAGAAATAAATACCAAGACACAAATAAATAGGATAAATCAATAAATAAATTTACAGGAAACCAAAGGAAAACGCAAAACAATATATATATATACACACACACACACACACACACACACACACACACACACACACAGATAAGGCCACAAAATATATACAATAAAGCAAAATTAGCACTAATCGTGCAGGCAACAAATATTGAAACAGTCCTTTGGTATAAGGGTAGGATTGTGCAGCTACCACGATTATCAGGTAGGGCACAGGTCCAGAGTCACAAGACAACTATAGTGACATCAAGATCCAGAGGAAAATCAATGAACAAGTCTGCAGGGACAGGATCACTGGTAGTAAAGCCGGAACCACGGAACCAGAACGAAGGACCAGGAGGACACAATAACGCAGGATCAGGAGGACACAGGATGAAGACCAGGAGACACAGGACACAGGAAACAGGACCAATTCACAGTATACAGGAGCCAGGAGCCAAGAACACAGGAAACCAGGGAAACAGGAAACAAAAGGCAATGATCTGGCAAGGAGTGAGGGGAGAACCCAAACTAAATAGGTGCTAAACAAGGACCAGGTGAAGTGCTTAATGAAAAGAAATCAGGAACAGTGACAAACAGAAACAGTGGTGAGTATGAGTACTGCACGAGGGCAAATCAGCTAAGGAGTGTCGTGACACCAGCGGAATCCCGAACACACTCGCCACCCATTCCAGTGTCCTCAATCCTATCCGACATCCGTCCAACCCTGCTGGTCCTACAGAAAGGAAATCATCAATGTAATGGACCACAAATTTGTGCCCGCAATTTTGTGCCTTGACCACCCATTCCAGAAAAGTGCTGAACTTCTCGAAATACACGCAGGAGATGGAACACCCCATGGGAAGACAGAGGTCGACGAAATATTGCCCCTCGAAAAAACAGCCCAACAGGTGATGATATTTTGGGTGTATGGGCAACAGCCGAGAGGCCGCCTCCATGTCAGCCTTAGTCAACGAAGCACCTTTTCCCGCGTGCTGAACCAACTCGACCAATTGGTCGAATGATGCATATGACACCGAGCAGAGTGACTTGTCAATATTATCATTCACTGACGCTCCGTGTGGATACGATAGATGATGAATAAGCCAGTAATTATTGGGTTCCTTCTTGGGCATCACCCCAATGGTGAAACCCAATGATCGTGCAACAGGGGCTCCCGAAGCGACCCGCCATCCTCCCCAACTGCACTTCCTTAAGCAGCTTGTCCCGCACCACATCTGGAAAGTCCTCCATCGACTTCAAGTTGCGGACCATGTACGAGCACCCGATGTATGTCATGTACGACCACACGATCCCGGAATGGAATCACAAACCCCTTCGTGAACCCAACCCACAGCAATGCCACATCCTCCTGATTACTGTAGCTGCTTAGACATGGCAACATCACGCCTACCTTCACCGGCGACGACCCCAGTGGTAGATAATGACCCAGCTGCTTCTGGTGCACCCTCTGCGGCAGCCGCCTTACCTCGCTTGAAACAATGACTGAATCCATGCGCGTCCCCGCACCTGGAACATTCATGCTTGTAACGGCATGCGGCCCCCGCTATCGTTCTACAGCCAGCAGAATCCCTTCTTGTGAATGGCCGACGAGGGGTAAGCCGTACCTGCGCCGGCCCCGGACTGAAAGCGTGATGCCTTCTGCGCCATCATGAGCTTCATCCACAGCGGCAGGTCCGTTTGGTCCCACCGCATCTCCGGGTGTAACATATTCCTCCTCACCTTGTGGTATTTGCGCCCAGCGGCTGTGCGGCTGTATAACTGACTCTTGCAACATGTTGATGGACGCCGACCATTGACGTCACGCGGGAGACGTGCAAACACGTTTTGGAGTCAAAGCCCATTTTCGGCCAATCAGAACTATAAAGCACTTATTTAAACTCAAATTTACTTTTCCTCATTGCCCTGTCGTGGTTTCCCTAGTGGTTGTCCGAGAGTGTGTTCCTGAGCGTTTATTTCTGTTTTTTTACTTTGGCTTTGTTTGACTTCCCTGTATTCTGGTATCCTTGACTTCTGGCTTTCTCGTATCGTTGTGTCTCATTCTCTGCCCACCGACCTCGGCAAGTATCCCGACTATTCTTTGGTAAGTTAAGTCAGTCGATTTAAAAAAAATAAAATCTTTATTTGTATTTTGTTGTGCATAGTATAACACAAGAGCCCACCCTGCCCCGACAGCAGGGACAGGCACAATAAGATCAACAGAGTAGGACAACAGCATGGTATTAAATTAACAGCTCGATAATATTTTTGGAGAAACATGAGCATTCTGGCTAGGGTAATGAGTTTGCGGTGCCATGGTAGCATTGTCAAGCAATTTAGGGACAATCATTATAAGTCAAAGTCACGGCTTTAAGATGAATGGCACCAAGTTATAAAATGAAAATAATGCATAATAATAATAATAATCACAACAATAACAACAATGGGCTAATGTCTAGAATGCTGAATTACTGCAACATTGTCAAGCTAGCTAGGTCAGCCTGGCACCGTGATTTAACTCACTGTCCGTAGAGTCCATGAGGCTAGTAGACAGGAGGGTTACGCCTGCATTTAATTGTTAAGTAATATGTTTGGAAAATAGTAAGAAATAAAAGTAAACGCATAAATGATGATATAAAGAACACAGCAGTAGGTTTCAGATAACGGATTAGGAGGCCAAAAAAGGAAACGGATGGCGTCTATTGTAGCGGAGAGAGCACTTAATGGGGACCACGGAACTATCTATGCGGATGTTAATGTGGACATGCACTTTTAATCCCCACTCGTCTATCCCTATTCAAATATTGATTTGAAGGTGATTGGGATGTGATTGGGGTGTGCTAATGCCGGCTAGGCTCCGGGTTCTCACAACATGGGGAGATAAATTGTAGTTGCATGGCCTGTACCACAGGAGTAGTGCAGCGTGCCTGCGGTGAGGTAAGTGGAGTAATGTTTAAAGTTTAAGTGACTTCTGTCGGCAGTCTGCGGGGAGTTTTAGTCTGGGTGATGATGTCCATGTCCCCGAGGCAGTGTTTCCGGCCTCTCCTTGTTATACCGGTCCCCTTCTTCCCGGCCTTAGGGTATAACATTATATATAAATAGGTAAGCAGAAACAGAAATAATAAAATACAAATTAATGATCCTTAAGCATCCATCACAACACAGTACTGAAAGTTCAGTCCAGATGCAGGACCTATAGTGCTGAGCTATCCCGTTAGGGAGTATGTGTTTGACTTATCTGTGATGTTGGCAAGTGATGGGAGACTATGAGGGCAAAAGGGTTAAGCTGTAAGATATATGGAAGTATGTTCTAGTTTTTCATTGCAGTTCAATCGTTTGTTCAGTGGTATTTTGGTACCGCATGGTGGGTAGCCTGGGTAGTCCTCTGCAACCTGCTGTTGGTTTATGGAGGGTCTTGGGCTCTACCTTGGGCTGATCTGTTCTGTCTGGGAACTGCCGCTGTTCCCCATGGTTACAGCGTCGTAGCAGGCAGCCCCAGCGTGCTGAGAAGTTTGGTTGCCGAGTCGCCGTGTGGCACCACCTAGTGTACCGGGTGCTCCCCATCTGTACCGGACGCCGTGGTCTCTCAGGGCCCTGGTGATCGGTTGGAATCTGCGCTGTTCCACCAGCACCGCAAACGATAAGTTGTTTTATTTGGCTGTTCTCCACCGCCACAGAGGCCTGGTTTCTGGGGCGGGACAGGAGGGCTGACTTGATGGATATGTCTCGTGTGATCACGATGGTGTCTCGGGGGGCATCCGCAGGGACAGTGGGGGCTTTCCGGACCCTGAACGCCAATACCAAGGGCTGTGCTCCACTTTCTGCCCTCACACCCAATGCTCTGGCCACCTTAGCAGCAAAGTCCATCAGGGCCTCTTAGTTCACAGACCTTATGTTTCTCCTGCGGTACCTGGCCTCCAGAGATATGACCGTTTTGGTCTCTGAATCTGCAGGGACATGGCATTTATTTGGGTTTGGGTCTCTGCTAGTCGGCCGTCTCGATCTCCCTCACGGGATTCCAAGGGTGAGTAAGGGTGACAATCTCTGTCTGTACCCCTGAGAGGTCCGCTTTCCACACCGCCTGCAGGTCCAGAAGCAGTTGCTTAATTTAGTGGATGGGGATTTGTCTGTATCTGAGTCTCTCTGGTGCACTCCACTGTTTGCCTGCGAGGCCACCATGTCTTCCTCCCCCATGGAGTCATCCGAGTTACTTCAGCCTTGTTCTGTATCGGGGGCCATCTTGGTCCGGGCCTGAGGCCACGGCCCATCGAAGGACCTGCGGATATCAGTCTGACAGAAGCCCTCTGTGTGGGCTAACTTTCGGTGCTTGCGCCCCATTATGTTGGAGGTGTGGGCTGTATTTTGTCTCTACACCCTGTTCCAAATTATTATGCAAATTCTATTTAAAGGAACACTATAGTCACCTAAATTACTTTAGCTGAATAAAGCAGTTTTAGTGTATAGATCATTCCCCTGCAATTTCACTGCTCAATTCACTGTCATTTAGGAGTTAAATCACTTTGTTTCTGTTTATGCAGCCCTAGCCACACCTCCCCTGGCTATGATTGACAGAGCTTGCATTAAAAAAAAAACAGGTTTCACTTTCAAACAGATGTAATTTACCTTAAATAATGGTATCTCAATCTCTAAATTGAACTGTAATCACATACAGGAGGCTCTTGCAGGGTCTAGCAAGCTATTAACATAGCAGGCGATAAGAAAATCTTAATTAAACAAAACTTGCAATAAAGAAAGCCTAAATAGGGCTCTCTTTACAGGAAGTGTTTATGGAAGGCTGTGCAAGTCACATGCAGGGAGGTGTGACCAGGGCTGCCATCAGAAATTTTGGGGCCCCTGACAAAGCACAAGGTCTGGTTCTCCCCCCTCCCTGCTTACCTGTGTCTAGGGAGGGGGGAGATTCCATCCATGGTGGTCCGGTGGCATGGTGGGGCCCCCCGGCTGCCTGTTACCGCAGAGGGGGCCCAGGCAGCACACAGCCTCTTCTCTCCTCTCCTCCAATAACTCTTGCGAGACCCGCGGAGCGTTGCCATGGCAACCGGGTCTCGCGAGAGTTATTAGCAGAGAGGAGAAGAGAAGAGGCTGTGTGCTGCCTGGGCCCCCTCTGCGGTAACAGGGAGCCGGGGGCCCGCGGCTGCACACATAGATAGCGATATTCGCTATCTATGTGTGCAGAGCAGTCCGGGCCCCCCAGGGCTGCCGGGCCCATGACAACCGTCATGGTTGTCACCCCCTGATGGCGGCCCTGGGTGTGACTAGGGTTCATAAACAAAGGGATTTGACTCCTAAATGGCAGAGAATTGAGCAGTGAGGCTGCAGGGGCATGTTCTATACACCAAAACTGCTTCATTAAGCTAAAGTTGTTCTGTGGTGGAATCTCGGTAAAAATAAATTTAGTAGGCCGAGATTACCACGTGGCATGTGTACGTGCATATGCTGACGTATCGATCAGTTGGTTGCACGAGGCAAGATACGATCAGTAGTGTACGGAGCATGTGCAAGAATACAGGATATAGTATTCCCCTCCTCCATTGTGCTGGACAAGCCATGCGGTCAAACAGGAAGTTAATTCTTATTTGTGTTGATTGGTTAAGAGAATGTGCGGGTGGAGCTTAATATGGGAGGAGTTATATGCCTATATAAGGAGCCTGCACTATTGTCCGGGGCTCAGAACTTGCTGTATTTTGGTGACATTAGTCCCTCTGAGTCCCGATCGGTGATCCAATAAAGAATCTCTTCCTTCCTGAAGAAACCTGTGTCCATCTCTCTGTGCTTGGCTTCCGTCAGTTTCTCCGGTATCATTTGGTGCATTGGCCGGGAAGCTCATCGTTCAACGGTAGCTGAGAGGCAGAGGCGTGAGACGGTCTATCTTTGCCCACGTTCTCTACGGCTGCACCCCTGAACTTCTGCGTGGACCTCCCTTCGTCTCGGCGCCACTGGGCCGTTGTCCAGGAGATCATCGGCCTCTACGTGAGAAGTGCTGGGGTGTCCCCGTCGATGAGTGTGAACTCAGGTTCAGGAACGAGGAGGTAAGACAACTGCTGTTTTAGACGGCAGGACCCACTAGGGGTATACCGATTGTGCGGTAGGCCCAAAGGGGTTTTGAATCTGTGTATCTGCCCCCTCTGTCGGAGGGAAGGAGCGAAGGCGCACCGCTCGATCGAACGCTCTTTAGTCAGACCGTTTGATTCTGTTAGTCAGGCGGGGCGCTCTGGTGTAAAATAGCCCTAGCCGGACACCGGTGTCTTGTCTAGACTAGCGTTCTAGGGTGTACATTTTGTTCGCTAGGTCGGAGGGACCGGGAGACTAAGCGGCGTCTGTGTAAATTCGGTTCGCTAGTTCTCATCCTATCTGGGCTAAGTGGGAAGGCGTGTAAATTTGGAACCCACTAGACTTTTGATAGTACGACTAAGAGGCGTCTGTGTAAATTCGGTCCTCTAGCTCGTTGTATAGTGCGACTAAGAGGCGTCTGTGTAAATTCGGTTCTCTAGCTCGCTATATATGTGGTGATTGGGCAGTGTGGCTAACCAAAACGTATGTAGATTGTTTTTAGGTAGTCCATTCAAGGTACTGGCCAATAGTTTAGTTGGGAATTGTAAATGTGTTAACGATTGTTTTAGTAAAGTGTATATCTTGTTAGATAGCGCGAGCTCAGCCGTCTAGCGAGAGTGTTAATAGTGTGTTGCTGTATTATAGTGCACGGTACCATAACCCTGTATATTTACTGACATTGTATATAAGTACTAATCATTGTCGTCAATTGCATGTTTTAACACCATAACCACTAATAATTGTATTGTGACCTTAACTTGTACTTTGACCTATGCTAACCGTACTGTAACCGCTATTTGTAAAAGACGATGTTACTGGGGTGTGTTATAGACGGGTAATTCATATATAGAGAATTATAGCGTGGGTGACTGTATAGTTACGCCAAAGGGCATAATATTGATTATCTAGTGACTGGTGTAACAGCTGTGTGTGTACGGGAATTCCCTGAGTGTTTATTGTTATTGTGTACGTTTCACTTGGTAACCGTACCACGTGGTGCTGTTGCCAGAGGAAACGGGTGTGACTGTTGAATAGTACGCGTGCATAGTATTCGTTGTCGACGACGTTCCATTGTTAAGTATGGGTGCGTCGCAGTCAACGATTCCGGATCCCTTAGGTTGTATGGTGAAGAATTTTAAAAAGGGATTTAAAATTTGTGATTTTGGGGTAAAGATGTCTCCTGTACGTTTGGTCACTTTGTGTACTAGGGAGTGGCCTACTTTGGTTGCGGCATGGCCGCCACGTGGCAGTTTGGATCCAACTCTGGTACAGCGCTTACACGTGGCTGTATCGGGTAGGCCTGAACTTTACGGCCAGTTCCTTATATTGATTGTTGGAGACAGGCCGTAAATGACACGCCAAAATGGCTCCAGACATGCCACGAGGAGCAGTGTCGCCTCATGGTAGCTAGGACTTGTTCGTCCACTAGGACTGGTGCTAGGCCCATTTTGGACACGCCCCCTGAGTCCGAGATCCCTTTGCCGCCCCCTTACTTTCCGTTAAGAAGAAGTGACGCAAACGCAGGAAGCCCTGCACCCCTCCCCTCATTACCCTCATCCACTTCCGCTTCCTCCTCCAGTACAGGATCCACCCCCCCTCGTACTAAATCTCCCCTTCCGGAACCAGAACCCACCCCCATTAGAAACGAATATCCTGATTTGGCGCCACTTCAGACTTCCGGTCAAGCTTCATCTAGCTCGACCCGAAGTGTTTTATTTACAACCTTTTCCCAAAACCAACCTCCCACATCCCCATACCCTATCTCTCCCCGACCGGAACTCATGACTGACGCCTCTCTACGTAGCCCTATCCAAACCCGACAGTTGACTGGTGCCCAACAATTAAAGCACTATCAGATGCCTCTTCGTCTGAATCCCGGGTCAGCTTATATCGATGCCGCAGGTCAAATGGCACACGCTGACCCAGTCTTCGTATATGTCCCATTTACCACAACCGATCTTTTAAACTGGAAGACCCATAATTCCTCGTATACTGAGAAACCACAAGCTATGACTGATCTGTTCACCTCAATAGTACAGACGCATAATCCGACATGGGCTGATTGCCAGCAGTTACTAATGACTTTATTTAACAATGAGGAAAGGACAAGAATAAATCAAGCAGCCATTAAAGCATTAGAAGATAGAGCCCGTGCTTTGAACCAAGCTAATCCAGCAGCATGGGCCGCAACACATTATCCCAATACTGATCCCGATTGGAACGTAAATGGTGCTGATATGGTTCAACTCAGAGCCTATAGAGACGCTATAATTGCTGGCATGAAAGCAGGAGGAAAGAAAGCCATTAACATGTCGAAGACAGTTGAGGTGATCCAGAAAAGCGATGAAGCGCCCAGTGTCTTTTATGACCGATTATTGGAGGCGTACCGCTTGTACACCCCCTTTAATCCGGAAGACGCAGATAATTCCCGAATGGTTAACTCCGCCTTTGTCAGCCAAGCATACGGAGATATTAAGCGCAAGCTACAAAAGTTAGAAGGGTTTGCAGGTATGTCCATCACCCAACTAATGGAGGTAGCTAATAAGGTTTATATGAACAGGGATACAGAAAGTAAGAAAGAGGAAGAGCGCAAGATGCGTAAAAAGGCTGATATGCTAGCGGTAGCGATCGCAGGCGTAGATAGACGGGGCCCGGATAGAGGCGATAGTAAGTGGAATGAGGAACCTCTAAGTAGGAATCAGTGCGCTTACTGTAGGGAAGAAGGGCATTGGAGAAATGAGTGTCCGCGAAGAGAACAGTCTGAGAGAGACAGACCTAGGTCAGGTTACGGAAACTTTAGAGGCAGAGCGAGAGGTAGAGGAGGCCCCGGAGGGAGTAATGGGAACAGAGGAAGTGTTAGGGAAGACAGGTATATTCCAGCAGCGCAAAGGTCCCGCGATAGAGAAGGTAGGGACTTTGTAGGATTGGCTGACACGGTCATGGAGGACTATTGATACCGACCGGGCTCCATCCCCCTTGGTCGAGCGGAGCCTATGGTCGATGTATCAATAGGGGGGAAAAGGAGTGCGTTCATGATCGACACTGGTGCTGAACATTCAGTGGTGACTAATCTAGTTGCTCCTCCATCTGGAAGGACTATTACTGTGATAGGAGCAACTGGAAGAAGTGCTGAAAAACCGGTTCTTAAAAGTCGACTCTGTACATTGGGAGGCCACGTAGTAAAACACCAATTCCTTTATATGCCTGAATGTCCAGTCCAATTGCTGGGACGTGATATGCTATCAAAGTTACAAGCGCAGATTACGTTCCTACCAAATGGAACAACATCTCTAAAGTTTAATGGACCTTCAGGTATTGTGACTTTATCCGTACCAAAGGAAGAAGAGTGGCGACTTTATACAGTGTTGACTAGCCAAAACCCTAGGAGTGATGAGACATTATTCAACATACCAGGAGTTTGGGCAGAGAACAACCCACCAGGACTGGCCCGCAATATTCCACCCATAAAAATTGAACTAAAACTTGGGGTTTATCCAGTGAGCCTAAGACAATACCACATCCCACAGAAGGCTATGAAGAACATTCAATCCTATCTGGATAAATTCATACGGTATGGTATCCTAAAATTCTGTACTTCCCCCTGGAACACCCCATTGCTGCCTGTTCAAAAGCCCGGTACAGATGAGTATCGACCTGTGCAGGACTTAAGAGCAGTCAATGATGCGGTTGTTAGTATACATCCAGTTGTACCCAATCCATATAACCTGCTTGCTTTAATTCCGGGCGGGGCTACTTACTTCACAGTCTTAGATCTCAAAGATGCCTTCTTTTGCCTCCGAATTGCCGCAGAAAGTCAATGTATTTTCGCTTTCCAATGGGAGAACGCTGTAACGGGCTCAAAACGCCAAATGACTTGGACAAGGCTGCCCCAAGGGTTTAAAAATTCACCTACCCTATTTGGTTCAGCTCTAAGTCAAGATCTACTGGATTTCGAGTCCATCCCAGGAGAGTGTGTATTGTTACAGTATGTAGATGACTTGTTGATAGCAGCAGTTACAAAAGAAATCTGTCAGCAAGCAACGCACGATCTACTACACATTCTCTGGAAGGCAGGATACAAGGTGTCTAGAAAGAAGGCTCAGTTGTGTTTGCCAACTGTCAAGTATCTAGGATTCCATATCTCTGAAGGTCAAAGGATTATGGGGCCAGAGAGAAAAGAAGCTGTCTGCCAAATACCAATACCCAAGAATAGAAGACAAGTGCGAGAATTCTTGGGGGCAGCGGGCTTCTGTAGGATATGGATTCCCAGCTATGCGATACTGGCAAAACCTCTGTACGCAGCCATCAAAGGTACAGAGCACGACCCCTTCTTATGGACCCAAGAACAGCAAACGGCATTTGAAGATGTGAAGAAGGCTTTGATGAGTGCCCCAGCATTAGGTCTACCTGATCACACACGACCATTCTACCTGTACGTACATGAGCAAAGAAGAATGGCTGTGGGAGTATTGACACAGTACTTGGGATCATGGCAAAGACCTGTTGCCTACATGTCTAAGCAACTGGATGCAGTGGCCAGCGGACTTCCACCTTGTCTAAGAGCCGTAGCTGCAGCCGCCTTGCTAGTAGCTGAAGCCGATAAACTCACTCTGGGTCAAGAACTTTATGTACGAGTCCCACATGCAGTACAGACGTTGTTGGATTACAAAGGAAATCATTGGTTTAGTAACAGCCGTATGACCAAGTATCAAGCAATGTTGTGTGAAAACCCAAGAGTGCATTTAGAGACTGTAAACACCTTAAATCCAGCTACCCTTTTGCCACAACCTACTGAAAGTCAACATGATTGTTTGGAAGTAATGGATGAAGTATTTTCAAGTAGACCAGATCTTCGTGATTTTCCCATCCAGAACCCCGATGTTCAATATTACACCGACGGCAGTAGTTATGTGAAAGAAGGGATCCGCTATGCAGGATATGCAGTAACAACAATAGACAAGGTGATAGAAGCTCGGCCACTGGCAAAAGGAACATCAGCACAAAAGGCAGAATTAATAGCACTAACACGAGCGTTACAATTGGCTGAAGGTTTAAGAGTGAATATCTATACGGACTCTAAGTATGCGTTTTTAACCACTCATGCCCACGGAGCTTTGTATAAAGAAAGAGGACTACTGAATTCAGAAGGCAAAGAAATCAAGTACGCAGCTGAAATCCTACAACTATTGGAAGCAGTGTGGGAGCCGAAAGAAGTCGGTATTATTCACTGTCGAGCGCATCTGAGAGGAGATGGTGATGTAACCAAAGGAAATCGGATGGCAGATAGTGCAGCTAAGCGTGCTGCTGAATCAGGAAGACAGGAGTATGTGGGGCATATAGCTGCTCTAATACCAACCCCACTGTCTCAATGGACTCCAGTTTATACAACTCAAGAAGAGGAGTGGTTAAAGACTGAACCGGGAAAGTATTTGGAGAACAAGTGGTATCAGCTAGAAGATGGAAGAATAGTTATACCAGCATCACTAGCAGTAGAAATTGTCCAGAACTATCATAACGGGACACATTCTGGGAGAGACAGTACAGAAGAATCTCTCAGGAAACATTTCTACATACCAAGATTGTCCAACTTGACTCAGGCCATTGTACGAAGATGTGTAACGTGTGCTAAAAATAATGCAAGACAAGGACCAGTAAAGCCACCAGGAGTCCAGTTTATGGGGGGACTCCCCATGTCCGATCTACAAATAGACTTTACAGTGATGCCTAAATCGGGTGGACATCGTTACCTGTTGGTAATTGTGTGCACCTATTCAGGTTGGGTAGAAGCATGTCCTACTCGTACAGAGAAAGCAGGAGAAGTTGTGAGATTCCTGCTACGAGAAATAATACCCCGATATGGACTACCCTGTTCTATAGGATCGGACAATGGTCCAGCTTTTGTTCACCAGTGCCTACAACAACTGACTCATATGCTTGGTATAAAGTGGAGGCTTCATACTGCATATAGACCCCAGAGTTCTGGTAAGGTAGAGAGAATGAATAGAACTATAAAGAACCAGTTGGCTAAAATGTGTCAGGAAACCCAACTTAAGTGGAACGTTCTCTTACCTATAGCTCTATTGCGAATCCGCAGTACCCCTACCAGAAGGATGGGCCTCTCTCCTTTTGAAATTATGTATGGACGACCACCTCCCGTACTTGGTAACTTAAGGGGGGATTTGAGTCAGTTGGGAGAAGGAATTACCCGGCAGCAGGTTGTAGAGTTGGCTAAGACTATGGAGGAGGTACAGAAATGGGTACAAGATAGATTACATGTGAATATATATCCCCCTGTTCATAGCTATCATCCAGGAGATCAAGTGTGGATTAAAGAGTGGAATAATGTACCGTTAGGGCCCAAGTGGAGAGGTCCTTATGTTGTTCTTTTGTCTACCCCTACAGCGATAAAAGTAGCCGAAGTGACTCCGTGGATACATCACTCCAGGGTTAAGCCAGCAGCAGTCGATTCTTGGCAAGTTACAGCAGATCCAGAGAATCCCTGCAAGATCCGGTTGAAACGCACTACTCAGTCGGAGTAACAAGGAATTATTGTGGATTACAAATTTTATTGTTACAGGTGTGAGTGAGAAGGCCATAATAAAGCCTGTCCGCTTACCATCACATAGTGTATAAGCCAGGAAAGTCTCGAAGGGACACCTGTGAAGACGAGCAGAACTCCATTCCCTGCAGCCCTCACATCCTGGAAGCTGAGGTTCCATCGCACGGACGAAGACTGAGGATGACGGCGAAAGATGTGCTTTTGATTGTGTTTATTTACATGTGTTTTTATATTCAGGAAGGTAGAGGTACCGACACTCCTAGCTGTGAGGTATGCATTAAGACTACGAGAACAGGTAACCATATTTCCCAAACCCTAATTTGGCATTCACAATACGAGTGTAAAGGAGAGGTATCAAAATGTAGATACCTAAATATAGACTATAGTGTGTGCCATTTAGGAGTAGGAGAACCTAAGTGCTTCAGTCCAGAGTATCAACCTCGTACAATTTGGTTGACTCTCAGGAATGGAGATCCTCAGGGGACCCTAATTAATAAGACGGTGTTAGAATCCGTATATTCTTCGGGTGTTCTGCTATTTGATGCATGTAAGGCGATATCAAGTGGTAGAAAGCCGTGGAATGTATGTGGGGATCTTAGATGGGAGAGGACGTATGGATCTAACGATAAATATATTTGTCCCAGTAGTAAAAATAAATATGTGAGTCCTAGATGCCCAAATAAAGACTATAACTTTTGCCCATATTGGTCTTGTGTGGGGTGGGCGACTTGGGGACAGACAGTAGACAAAGACATGATAGTGACTAAGTTACCAACTAGCCCTTATTGTAAGTCTATGGAATGCAACCCAGTCCAAATACTTATAAATAACCCCGACAAGTTCTTAGACAAATATGGAAATTTATTTGGGTTTCAGATATACGGGACGGGTTTAGATCCTGGGACATTATTGTTTATAGGAATAGAGACTGATACGGTATCCTCCCAGACTCATCAAGTATACCATTCCTTTTATGAAGAGATGAGTATAGATAATAAGATCCCCCATAGCGCTAAAAACCTGTTCATAGATTTAGCCGAGAGTATTGCCGGTAGTCTTAATGTTACCAACTGCTATGTGTGTGGAGGTACTAACATGGGAGACCAATGGCCTTGGGAAGCAAAGGAGGTAATGTCCGGTTCTGAGGCAGTTGACCAACTAATATCTGCACAAGCCGATTATCATTTAAGTGTTAGAGGTAAATCTGAGTGGAGATTAAAGACCTCCATCATAGGTTATGTTTGCATAGCAAGGAAAGGAATAATGTATAATACTTCTGTAGGAGAATTAACTTGTCTAGGGCAAAAAGCTTATGATGATGATACTAAAAATACAACTTGGTGGTCGGCTTCAAATGTCTCAGAACCATCTAACCCGTTTGCTAGATATGCCAGTTTAAAGGATGTGTGGTTTGATTTATCCATCACATCTACCTGGAGAGCCCCAGCAAATTTGTACTGGATCTGTGGTAAGAAAGCCTATTCGGAATTGCCACAGGACTGGGAAGGGGCATGTGTGTTGGGTATGCTCAAACCATCCTTCTTCTTGTTACCGATTGAAACAGGTGAGACTTTAGGTGTCAAAGTGTATGATGTGAATCATAGGAAGAAAAGGGGACCCTTAGAGATAGGTACCTGGGAAGATAATGAATGGCCTCCCCAGCGTATTATAGATTATTATGGGCCAGCCACGTGGGCTGAGGATGGTACCTTTGGTTATAGAACCCCTATTTATATGCTCAACCGAATTATAAGGTTACAGGCGGTGGTTGAGATTATCACAAATGAGACATCACAAGCGCTCAATCTTCTAGCGAAGCATAACACCAGGATGAGGACAGCAGTCTACCAAAATAGATTAGCCTTGGATTACCTTTTGGCAGTAGAGGGAGGTGTATGTGGGAAGTTTAACCTAAGCAATTGCTGTCTTCAAATAGATGACGAAGGGCAAGCAATAGCGGAGCTTACTAGCCATATGGTTAAACTAGCGCATGTGCCTACTCAGGTATGGAAAGGGTATAATCCAAGTAGTTGGTTTGGTAGCTGGTATGAGTGGTTTGGAGGGCTTAAGGCAGTGGTAGGTGGAGTCCTACTGATTTTACTGTTGTGTCTACTCCTGCCGTGTCTTATACCCCTAGTAGTCAGGTCTGTGCAAAGCCTGATAGGAAGTATAGCAGAGAGGAAGGCTGCTGCACAGATAATGGCGATATATAAATATAAGGTTCTAGATCAGGGAGAACCAATGCAAGAAGATGAATGTTGAAGATTCACATCATAAGATAAGTCTGGTCTGGTTCAAGGTAACTTGCGGTGTAAGCAAAACTAAGGTTAAGTGATGCCTCAAGTAATTGTAAAATATCAAGAGGCATCAAAGGGGGGAATGTGGTGGAATCTCGGTAAAAATAAATTTAGTAGGCCGAGATTACCACGTGGCATGTGTACGTGCATATGCTGACGTATCGATCAGTTGGTTGCACGAGGCAAGATACGATCAGTAGTGTACGGAGCATGTGCAAGAATACAGGATATAGTATTCCCCTCCTCCATTGTGCTGGACAAGCCATGCGGTCAAACAGGAAGTTAATTCTTATTTGTGTTGATTGGTTAAGAGAATGTGCGGGTGGAGCTTAATATGGGAGGAGTTATATGCCTATATAAGGAGCCTGCACTATTGTCCGGGGCTCAGAACTTGCTGTATTTTGGTGACATTAGTCCCTCTGAGTCCCGATCGGTGATCCAATAAAGAATCTCTTCCTTCCTGAAGAAACCTGTGTCCATCTCTCTGTGCTTGGCTTCCGTCAGTTTCTCCGGTATCAGTTCAGGTGACTATAGTGTCCCTTTAAATGTCACAAAGATTAAATATTTTGTTTTTCAGTTTAACTCATGGATGGCATTGTGTCTCAGGGCTCTTTTGATCACTGAAAACAATCTTGGACACCTGTGATAATTAGATTGCCAGGTGAGCCTAATTTAAGGAAAAACTACTAAAGGAGGGTGTTCCACATTATTAAAGGGACACTCCAGGCACCCAGACCACTTCTGCTCATTGGAGTGGTCTGGGTGCCAACTCCCACTACCCTTAACCCTGCAAGTGTAATTATTGCAGTTTTTCATAAACTGCAATATTTACATTGCAGGGTTAACTCCACCTCTAGTGGCTGTCTATTAGACAGCCACTAGAGGTCACTTCCTGGGTTCTAGCACAGGTTTCCTGTGCTAGAGCGTCGCTGGACGTCCTCACGCTGTGTGAGGACCTCCAGCGGCGCTCAAAACCCCATAGGAAAGCATTGAAATGATTTTTCAATGCTTTCCTATGGGGAGACGTAATGCGCGTGCGCGGAATTTCCGCGCATGCGCATTAGGTCTCCTCGGCCGGTGAGCGAGATTAGTCTCGCCCACCGGCCGACGTAATCACTAGGAGGAGCGCCGCGGAGGCGGAGACAGCGGCGAGGGACATCGCCGCTGTCCCAGGTAAGTGACTGAAGGGGTTTTCACCCCTTCAGTAACCGGGGATTGGTGGGTGGGAGGGAGAGGGACCCTCCAGTGCCAGAAAAACGGATCGTTTTTCTGGCACTGGAGTTTCCCTTTAAGCAGAGCACCATTTTCATGCAATATGGGGAAGAAAAAGGATCTCTTTGCTGCCGAAAAGAGTGAAATAGTTCAATGCCTTGGACGAGGTATGAAAACATTAGATATTTCATGAAAACTTAAACGTGATCATCGCACTATTAAGAAATTGTGGCTGATTCAGAGGGTTCGTGCAGATAAAGGCACATTGAGGAAGATTTCTGCCAGATCCATGCATCAGATCAAGAGAGCAGCTGCTAAAATACCATTACATAGCAGCAAACAGATATTTTGAAGCTGCTGGTGCCTCTGGAGCCCCACGGAGTGTAGAGTCCTCCAGAGTCTTGCAACTGTGCATAAACTTTCCATTCGGGCACCAGTAACCAATGCTCACAAGCAGAAACGGCTGCATTGGGGCAGGAAAATACATGAAGACTTATTTTCAAACAGTCCTGTTCACTGATGAGTGCCGTGCAACCCTGGATGGTCCAGATGGATGGAGTAGTGGATGGTTGGCGGACGACCACCCTGTTCCAACAAGGCTGCGACGTCACCAAGGCGGTGGTGGAGTCATGTTTTGGTCGGAATCATGGGAAGAGAGCTGGTCGGCCCCTTTAGGGTCTCCGAAGGTGTAAAGATGACCTCTGCAAAGTATGTGGAGTTTCTGACTGACCACTTTCTTCCCTGATACAGAAGGAAGAACTATGCTTTCCGTAATAAAATCATCTTCCCCCCCTCTTCCCCTCTTCCCCTCAGACCTACCCAGTTTTCCCCAAGTTTCCCCATCCCATACTTCTATACCTGACTACCGGACGGAAGTGACTACATCACCTCTGAGTGACTCATATCCAGCATGTCCCTAATACCGGCCCCACTCACAATATTCACACTGAACGCTAGGGGACTCAACACGCCAGAAAAAAGGGCCAGGGCACATAAAGATTTTAGGGCGCCTCCATAGTGTTTCTACAAGAGACCCACTTTCGAGCAGGCTC
This sequence comes from Pelobates fuscus, assembly GCF_036172605.1. NCBI lineage: Eukaryota > Metazoa > Chordata > Amphibia > Anura > Pelobatidae > Pelobates > Pelobates fuscus. Next base: position 207,288,012 of record NC_086317.1, on the reverse strand, counting down.
GCGACCCACACTGACAAATCAACACTATCCGAAAGGATATTACAGCGACTTTCAGGGGGGTAAGTCAAGGGGCACGGCAATACTCTTACATAGACACCTCCCTTTCACGGAAACAGGGGGACGATCGCGGGCACGACATATACCTTAGCCAATCTTTACGCCCCGAACCGCGGGCAATATAAATTCCTAGCCAGGACTCTCCGTGCGCTTGCAGGCTTCCAGGAAGGCATATTGATAGTAGGCGGAGACCTAAATGTAGCGTTAGACCCCAAATGGGACTCCTCCTTAGGACACTCACACATTCCCTCACAATATCTTACGGCCATTAAAGCTCTCCTGACCAGAACGAAACTAGTGGACTGTTGGAGAGCTTTTCACCCCGACGAAAAGGATTTCACCTTTTACTCCCACCCCCATAACTCCTACACCCGCATAGATTATCTCTTGGTCCCAGCCATCACATACCGCTGGTCTTACAGGCCGAACAGGGCACCGTGACGTGGTCGGACCATACCCCAGTGACCATCAAATTACACTCCTCCCCCAAAGACCCAAGATCTCCAAGTGGAGGTTAAATGAATCACTGCTCACTAACCCAACGGTCACCTCCGACATAGGGAAGACACTACAGGACTATTTTACACACAACACCTGCGAACAGACTCCCCCCACCATACGCTGGGAGGCACACAAGAGTGTTTTTTATCCAAAAAAGTGCGCTCCTGAAGAAACAGAGAGAGCCCTCATGGCCACATTACTGTCGGACATAGAACAAGCAGACACACTTAACAAGCAACACCAACTCCCCACACACCAGGCCACAAATCTCCGCCTGCGGAGGGAATTGACCACTGTCCTTCACTCCACTCATCAAAGGGAAGCATTACGAAACAGAGCTTTTTTTTGCAATACATGGAAACAAAAGCGGAAAGCTTCTGGTGTGCATGCTAGCCAAAAGAAGACAAGACACGTACATAGACATGATCCGTGACAAGGCAGGGGTCCTACACAGACATCCGACCAAGATTCAGGAAATCATTCGCACATATTACGCGGAACTGTATTCCCTTCCACGCCCACACACAGACGCGCAGTCACGATCACTCCAGACCTCAATAGATAAATACCTAAAGACCCATAGGCTCCCCTCCCGAAACGGCCGACCAACTGGACGAGCCAATATCCATTGGGGAACTAGCACTCGCAATCAAGTCCACAAAACCGGGTAGGAGCCCTGGCCCAGATGGCCTGCCCATCAAATACTATAAAAGCTATGCCGAGATCCTGTACCCCCCCCCTTCTAGACGTGTTCAACGCCATCAGGGAGGGTCATGAATTACCTGCACAGGCACTCATGACCCACATCACCATAATTCCGAAAGAGGGCAAGGACCGGGAACACTGTGGGAGCTACCGGCCCATCTCCCTCATAAATAACGACATCAAACTGTTGGCGAAGGTCCTGGCAACCCGGCTGCACATGCCCTCTCTGGTTCCTGCGGACCAGGTGGGGTTTGTGATGGGTCGGGAAGCCAGGGATGACACCATCAGGGCCCTCACGATTATGCACAGAAAATCAGGGGAAGACACGGGCCTTCTCCTGCTGTCCACGGACGCGGAGAAGGCCTTTGACAGGGTCTGCTGGGCATATATGTTCCGGGCGCTGACACATATGGGTATGGGACCATACCTGCAAGGATGGATTAAGGCCCTGTACACCCACCCGACGGCGCATGTCCTGGTCAACGGGGCACCCACAGAGGCGTTCCCAATATACAACGGTACGCGACAGGGGTGCCCCCTGTCTCCATTGCTATTCGTCCTGGCTCTGGAACCCCTACTGACCACAATCCGACACCACCCAGACATCAAGGGGGTACACATAGGAGACACACAACATAAACTAGCCGCGTATGCGGATGACCTACTATTCTTCGTAACCCACCCGGAAGTCTCCCTCCCCAATCTAGTGCAGGTGTTCCAGGCCTTTGGTGGGTTATCGGGGTACAAGATTAACATTTCAAAGTCATATATCTTAAACGTAAGCATACCCGCAAGGAGAACTGCACAGCTCTGTCGGAGTTTTGCGTTCCAATGGGCCAAGGACAATATCAGATACCTTGGCACTTGGCTGGCCGTTAAGGAATCGGAGCTTTTTACAGCGAATTTCGCCCCGATACTAGCTAAGTTCCAAACAGACATGAGGGAGTGGGCCCTCCCGCACATCTCCTGGCTGGGTAGAATTCAAGTAATAAAAATGAACTTTCTACCGAGGCTGCTTTACCTCTTCCAGGCCCTGCCCATCTCAATCCCATCCTCATTCTTCGCCAGACTTCGACAGGCTTTGGGAGCTTTTGTTTGGGATGGGAGGAGACCCAGACTGAAATACACACTACTCACTCAACCCAAGAACAAAGGGGGGCCAGCCCTACCTGACTTCCGACTATACTACAAGGCATGCCACCTGCAACGTGTGGCGGAGTGGTCCAAGACTGGGGTCAGCAAATTATGGAAACAAGCGGAAGAGGGGGTGGCTAAGCTCCCAGCCGCCCTCATCCCGTGGCTCCCCGCAGGGACAGACGGAAGGGAAACGCACTACTCCACATACACGAAAGCGACACTGAAGATATGGCGAAGTAATGCCGGTAGGCACGCGCTCTCCACATACCCGTCCCCACTACTTCCCCTCACATACAACCCAGACTTCCCACCAGGCAAGGACCCTAGGGCACTGCGGGCCCTGGTGCAAGGCCCACTGCCAAGGCTGAGACATGTGTGCTCCAGTCAGGGGCTGAGGACCTTGGCTGACTTATGTGGGGTCCTAGCCAACCATTCGCAACCCACTTCCGTTACGCACAGCTGGCGAGCTATGCAAAGACCCTGCCACGCGCAGGAGCCCTCACTAGGGAACTCACCACTTTTGAGCAAATATGCGCAGACCCTGACCCACTGCCACATGGCATCTCGCACCTCTACTCCCTCCTACAAATGCTCACGCCCATGGCCACGCCACGTTTTATGGGGAAATGGGAGGAGGCCCTTAATCACACATTTAGTATGGTTGAATGGGAAAAGATTTGTGATGTCACCCACCACTGCTCCATATTCAGCAAGAGTCAGGAGACAGCATATAAGATACTTACGCAATGGTACTGCACCCCAGACACGACTCAATACACACATGCTCATGGGTCAAGCCTATGCTGGAGGTGCGCCAATGCAACGGGCACGCCTTTACACATCTGGTGGGAATGCGAACTCGTACAACCATTCTGGAGGAAAATCCATAAAAAAGCCTCCCGCTTCTCTGACAACCCACCACCACTAGAACCGGCAGCAATGCGGAAAATTTAATCTTAGTAATTGCTGTCTCCATATAGATAATGAAGTGCAAGTTGTGGTTGACCTTACCAGCCACATGGTTAAATTAACGCATGTACCTACTCAGATCTGGAACGGGTATAATCCCGATAGGTTGGTTTGAAAGCTGGTATGAACAGTTTGGAGGGATAAAGGCACTGGTAGGAGGAGTGGTATTTATTATTATCGTATGCCTCTTACTACCCTGCTTGGATCCATTAATAATTCGGTCTATACATAGTGTTATTGATAGCAATATAGCAAGGAAGACAGCAGCTCATGTAATGGCCATCTGGAGATATGAACCTCTAGCCCAAAGAGAAATAATTTGTAATCAGGTCGATGAGTTCTGAAAATTCATAAGATTCAGCTAGAATGCTCACATGGTCTCTCCTGTTTTGTAATTACCTGAGTGGTATTGCCAAAGTATGTGTCAGGGTGGCGGTCCGATGCCCAGGACCCAGACACTGTCCGGGAGGCGGTGCAGGACCGGGACCCAGTATGCCTGATGATCAAAGTAGGAGTCACAGCATGGAGGTGGATTAGCAGGGTCTGCCAGGAGGTTAATTACTTCCGCTGTCTCATTGGTTATAATTTCAACCACCACCTGTAATCTTATGATGCGGTTGAGCATGTATATAGGGGTTCTGTAACCATACGTACCATCTTCAGCATAGGTAGCAGGTCCATAGTAATTAATAATTCGTGGGGGGGCCATTCATCATCTTCCCAATTACCTATATTTAATGGTACTCGCTTCTTCCTATGATTTACATCATAGACCTTAACACCCAAGGTCTCTCCCATTTGGATTGGTAACAAGAAGAAGGATGGTTTGAGCATACCTAGCACACATGCCCCCGCCCAATCTTGTGGTAATTCTGAATATGCCTTCTTACCACAAACCCAGCATAAATTTTCTGGGGCTCTCCAGTTAGATGTAGCCGATAGATCAAACCATACCTCTCTTAAATTGGTGTAATTAACAAAAGGATTGGTAGGCTCTAAGATATTTGAAGCTGACCACCCGGTAGTATTATGACATTATACACTTTCTACCCTAAAAAAGTCAACTCGCCTACAGGTGGGTTATACATTGGGCCTCCCTTAGCTAAGCATACATGACCTATTATGGATGTTTTTAGTTGCCATTCCGATTTTTCCAATATGGTTGTGTAACGGATCACCTGGCAACCCGACTGGGTACCTCCGTTGAAGGATGCTCCTAGCGCTTCCTGAGGACTGCAGCAGACACCACAACCACCAAACTGGAGAAGCATATGAATGCTCTCAAGCATATGAATGTTGTAAACAGCTGAACAGGAAAAACATACAATCAGCTTACACTCCTGGCAATCAGCATACAATCCAATTCCCCCAATAACGAGACGACACTTTGTTTTGAGGTCAAGCAGAATCTGGCTGTACTGGCACATACAGTCTCTTTTATTCCCAATCCACAAACATAGTACAGCCCACAGGGTTTTACAGAACAACCAATCAATCCGTACAATATACACAGACACTCCCACACAAAATCCTCCCCTCTGCCTGTGATATGATTACTGAACATAATGGGTAATCTCATTATCACAGGCAGAGGTATACAGTTTTTTACACAATATTCATAACTTTGAAAGTATGCATCACATTCACATTTTCCGAATCAGCATACTCCAAATACAAACATATGTCAAAATCATCCAAATTGGTCCATTGGTTCAAAAGATAGATCAAAGTCCTATGTGACCAAATGAAGCGTGGCTTTTCTGCCCAAAACCAGTTCCACAGAGTCTTCTATCCTGGTGATAATTGAGAAGTAATCCAATTATCTCCAAGGACAGAGGCAAAACTCCATTAAGCACATGGCAGTAAAAAGACCGTAAAATACAATAAAATACACAAGGTTACATTTATTACATAAAATACAGACATTCTACCTATCCCCAGATAGCTTAGATCTGAGCGCACATTATTACCCGATGGCGCTCAGATCACATACATACAGTTCAATCGCCATGGAGTCTTTCATACAGTCTTTCAGTATACGGCTGTGCTCCATGGCATAGCTGTCTGGGGTAGCATGGCTTTAACAGTCCGCAGAAAGGCACAAACCAGCCTTTCTGCAGGGAAAAAGAACAGGGGCCATAGTCTAAAGGCAAGGGGCGGGCAAGCAGCCCCCTCCAAGGACACGTGGCGAGGTCGGTTTCGCCACATTTTTCCCCTTTTCCAACCAGACTAACAGGGTATCTGACCTCCTGTCGGTCAGTGCCCTGGTTAGTCCAGCAATCCACCCACAGAACACAATCAGCAGTACAGCCCACCCACAATAAAGAGTTACTACAACTGGGGTAGTGGGTAAGCTTGTCCATGTCCAGGTGCTCCACCACAGGTCTGGGGAGTACTAGCCCTCTGGATCGGTTGCTGCGTGGGCAGAGACCAGCAGTACTCTGCCCTGGTGCCAGCACTACCACGGGAGCAGCCTGGTTGGGGCTCAGCTGAGGAGAAGGGTTAGTAGGCTCCTCCCTCTGAACCTGGTGTTGCTGCTGGAGGGGAAGACAGGCTGTCTCCCCTTTGGATACACAGCCCTGCTGCAGGGGGACAGGACCGACCGTCCATAACCCCTGTGGTTTGGGCACAGAGACCATGGTCCCATCTGCACCGGTGTGGGGCTTATCATCTCCCCTTGGTGGGCTAGACTGCCGCTGGGGACGGGGGACAAGGTTCTCCCCTCCCAGTAGACAACTCTGCCGCTGGGGAGCAGGACCGACTGTCCGTACTCCCTGTAGCTTGGGCGCAGAGACCATGTTCCCATCTGCGCAGGTGAGGAACTTAGTGTCTCCCCTTGGTGGGCTAAGCTGCTGCTGGGGAGAGGGGGTAACAAGCTCCTCTCCCTTACACACTTTCAGCCGCTGGGGAGGGGAGACACTGCTCTCCACTCCCTGCATTTCACACTGCCGCTGGGGAAAGGAGACACTGCTCTCTATTCCCTGCAAATCACACTGCCGCTGGGGATCTGAGCTGACCGCCCAGCATCCCTGTAGCTCACCCTGCCGCTGGGGAGGGAGGACGCTGCTCTCCTCTCCCTGCAAGGTACACTGCCGCTGGGGAGGGGAGACGATGCTCTCCACTCCCTGAACTTCACACTGCCGCTAGGGGTCTGGGGCGACTGCCCAGCATCCCTGTAGGGCCGGTAGAGAGACCGCTGTCCCATCTCCACCTGCCATCTGTGGGTCTTCCCAGGACCAGTCTGTGAGGTCTCTCAACATTTGCGAGTAAGGACCACCTGCTGCCGCACCTCGCAACTCCGGCTGCTGCTGGGGATCTGGGCCAGCTGCCCAGCATCCCGGTGGGCCCGGTGGAGAGACCTCGGTCCTATCTCCACCTGCCTGTTGTGGTTCCTCACAAGACCAGTCTATAAGGACCCTGTGACAGATCCATCTGTATAGACTTATATTGCTGGTTCGTCTGTTTGCCTTCCTTTCGCTGAATTTCCTGTCCGTATGCCCCTGTTCGTGTGTTTCCTCAAGTACCGATTGAAACTACCGAACGGACGGCCACCCAGGAGAGGAGTGTGCTGCTAGTTAACCTATTGGCCTCAATTAGAACGTTGCGGTTAACCGCAGACACCTCTCCATTCCATTCGTACGGGTGGTCGTCGTTCGTATGCCGACCATGAGGCGGCGGCCATTTTGGGACACGAGGAGAATCAGCGGTGTTCGGTGCAAATCCTATGGAACTAAAAACGGATACTTTATCTGCCGAACACCGCTGGAAGTCGCCGTCCGCCTTCTATTTCGTGAAGGTGTACGAACACCGGTCAGTTCGGGAGTTTATATCATTCGCTTGGACTTTACCCAGATAGCCGTCCCATGGAGTCATTCGTATACCGAAGGACTTGTGTAAGACTTTGACTCCATGGCGATTGAACTAGGTACATCGGATCTGAGCGCTATTCGGTAGAAATATGCACTCAGATCCAGGCTATCTGGGGATACGTTACACGAACCATATGCATTCGGCATTTCTCAAGTTATGTATTTTATTGTATTTTTCCTACTGTATTTTAAAATGGCGATTGTCTCTATCCTGGGAGATAATTAGGTTTCTTCCTAATTATCTCCGGGATAGAGAAGAAGGATTTATGGGTAATATGGGAAGGGCTTATGTTGAAGCCACTGCGATTGGCTACTGTCCAATATAGTGTACAGTCTTCCACAAGGTCCCCTAGCGGAGTGTACACCTTGTGGAGACCCACATAAATACCGGGCAGGTAGCCCCCATTAAACACATTCCTGTTTGACCTTCAAGACGGAGCGTGGTCTCGTTTGTGGAGGGATTTATTATTGGGACAGTACTTTTCGTTATTTCTAGCTGTGGAAGGAATTCGACTGGATTGCTGATCGGGAGTTGCCGCGTTTGTATGCTCCGTTCGGGAGTTTGACGATCGGCTGAATTAAAACTGCATTTCTGGAGAAAGGGGATTATTCACTAAACGGCGGCTTTATCTACCTGGCGGTTAGTGTCGTAACAGACCCCTACTTCGGGTTCCTCCAGCCGCCTCAGGGGAAGATGGCTAACCTCCTCGGATGCAACCTCTACTCGGCTGCTGTGACACTCTTCGCTGAGAATACTCTCTCTCTTTCGCCAGCCGAGATTCTCGGTCCAGCCTTGTGTTTCGCTCAGCCATGACCTGGTTCTAGATCACCCGGTGGATCTCCATTGGTACATCCCCATACTGGGCCACTTGCTACCTCACCTCGGCCAGCCAATCATCTTCAGAGCCAGAGCCTTCCATACCTGTCTGCTCCAAGTCGCTGGATACCTCTGCTCCCAGGGGCGCTGCACGTGTGCTAGCGTTGCCCTCAATTTGTAACTCCAAACATTACCAGTGTGTCTGAGCTGCTTCTCCTCGCACTAGGACGCCATCCCACTGCTTGCCACCAATGTAACGGATCACCTGGCAACCTGACTGGGTACCTCCGTTGAAGGATGCTCCTAGCGCTTCCTGAGGACTCCAAGCACTGCAGCAGACACCACAACCACCGAACCAGAGAAGCATATGAATGCTCTCAAGCATATGAATGTTTTAAACAGCTGAACAGGAAAAGCATACAATCAGCTTACACTCCTGGCAATCAGCATACAATCCAATTCCCCCAATAACGAGACGACACTTTGTTTTGAGGTCAAGCAGAATCTGGCTGTACTGGCACATACAGTCTCTTTTATTCCCAATCCACAAACATAGTACAGCCCACAGGGTTTTACAGAACAACCAATCAATCCGTACAATACACACAGACACTCCCACACAAAATCCTCCCCTCTGCCTGTGATATGATTACTGAACATAATGGGTAATCTTATTATCACAGGCAGAGGAATAGAGTTTTTTTACACAATATTCATAACTTTGAAAGTATGCATCACATTCACATAGCTTAGATCTGAGCGCACATTATTACCGAATGGCGCTCAGATCACATACATACAGTTCAATCGCCATGGAGCCAAAGTCTTTCATACAGTCTTTCAGTATACGGCTGTGCTCCATGGCATTGCTATCTGGGGTAGCATGGCTTTAACAGTCCGCAGAAAGGCACAACCAGCCTATCTGCAGGGAAAAAGTACAGGGGCCATAGTCTAAAGGCAAGGGGCGGGTAGCAGCCCCCTCCAAGGACACGTGGCGAGGTCGGTTTCGCCACAGGTTGCTTAATCACTGGAGTGGGAAGGCATCTGTTGCTCAGTTGTCTCAGAACCAGGGTACCATACTTCTCTTGCTTCCCATGGCCATTTGTTGTCTCTCAGTTAGATCGATGAACAGGTTCTTAACAATGTGGGGAACTTTATCTTCAACACTCATCTCCTCATAAAAGGAATGGAATATCTGATGAGTTTGGGCATTCAGGGTCTCGATTTCAAGGCCTATATATAGGATGGCTCCTGGGTCTGTGCATGTACCATATATTTGGAAACCCAAATGATTCCCAGACTTATTAATACATTGCTGTATTCATGAGTACAGGATTACACTCTATTGATTTACAATGAGGGGTAGTAGGTAACCTCTGAATTATCAGATCTTGGTCTACTGTTTTTTCCCAGGTCGCCCTACCTACACATGACCAATATGGGCAAAAGTTGAAGTCCCTATTTGGACAATCAGGGTCAGTAGATCTTCTACTAGGGCATAGATATTTATCATTGAACCCATAGGTTAGTTCCCATTTAAGATTTACCACATATGTTCCAAGGTTTCCACTACCAGAAATTTCTTTACATGCATCGAACAGTAGGATGCCTAAGGAAGAAGTGGTACTTAACAAAGTTTTATTTATCAATGCCCCCTGAGAGTAGGTATTTCGAAGAACCAGCCAGATTGTACGAGGTTTGAATTGGGGATCAAAGCACTTGGGTTCACCTGACACTGGCTGACACACACTATAATCAGTGTCTAAGTATCTACATTTAGACACAGATCCTTTACATTCATAATGTGAGAGCCAAATAAGAGTTTGGGATATCTGGTTACCTGTTTTTGTAGTCCTAATACAACTATCACAGCCTTGTATGTCGTCCCCTTTGCATTTCGTATATATAGCAAAAACACTAAAACACACAAAGAAATACATTATGATGGAAGTCTTCATCAACATTTTCAACCATGCAACGGCACCTCAGCTTCCCACTTGTGAGGGCTGCAAGGAATGTTGTTCGTCTGATCCTCTCTTCCCTTCACAGAGGTCCCTGCGAGACACTCTGGCTATGAAACGTTGGTAGGTGGTCAGGCTTTATTATGGCTTAGTTATTTTTCTGTGTAAAATAGACCAACCTCACAGCCCAAATCTATGGAACTGTTTTGGGCAGGAAAGCCATGCTTGCGGTCGGTCAAATAGGACTTCCACCTAACTTTTAAACTACTGGAAGGAATTGTATGTTTTTTGAGTATGTTTGTATATGAAGTATGCTTATTCAAATATGTAACTTTTATCGAGATTGCATGTATATTTTAGGAGTTATGAATATTGTGTGAAACTGTGTATTTTCCTGCCTGTGATAATTAAGTTAACACTGTGTACAGTATTTATATCACAGGCAGAGGGGAGGGTTTGTGTGTCATAACTGGGAGTGTCTGACTGTATTATCATGTGTTTGATTGGCTGTTCCACAAGACCATGTGGGTGGTAACTTTGTGTAAAAACTTGCATAAAAGAAAGTCCTTTGGTCCTTATTAAACAGAACTTCTTGACCCTCTAACTCGCAGCCTCGACTCGTGTTTGTAGGGGACAGCTATAATCACTACAGGGATTGCTATGCTCTGCATACTCCTTTAGCTACTGAGATCTTGTAAGAGCTCTTGTTCCTGATCCTGCTTCGCTCTACAGAAGGAAGAGTTTCACCTACTGGGACCTAGAGCCTGGTCATAGGTCCAGGGTGGATAGCAGATGGCGAGATAGTAGTGCTTGTGGTACAGTGCTTGTGGTGTCTACGGTGCTGATGGTCCTTTGGTGAGCTGTAGGAGCATCCTTTCTACGGTCCAACTTTCAGCTAGTCTGGAGGCAACCGTAACACTAACATAACCTCACAAGACCAGCAGGGGGAAGGTGCCAAACCTATCAGAAGATCTGGTTTCACTGGATACACTGACTGATGACAAAATAACCAAACCTGGAGAATGACCCACAATTTCATGTAAAGGCGGAACCGACCTCCCCTTGGACGCCATGGTATCACGTAACACCGGACCGATTCCAGACCCTCCTGGTCCAATAGCCCAACCAAAACAAGAATTGGTGGCTGAGTCGGGGGAGTGGGGGGGAACAAACCCTATAGTCTACCCAATGAACCCCTCCCCCCACCACCACCCCTTTTCTCTCTCTCTCTTTTCCCTTTTTCTTCAACTCTTTGTGATCTCCCCCTCTCTCTCTCCCCTTTCCCCCCTCCCTTCCCTATACCCCCATCTCTCACCAAAGCTCTGTCCTCTACCTGCCCCCTAACCCACTAGCCAGCCCCCCCCCCCAGCCTCTCCCCAACTCTCGTCAGGGCACACACACATCCACACTGGTGGACCACACAACCCTCGCAATACCTCACAATACCACGCTACACGATACCACGGACAGACAAAACATGCTGCGCAACCCTTTAGATTAGGGGATCTTTGTATCACCTTTCCCAACTAACACCACTCCCCCTCTCCACTACCCTTCCCGATTTTCCACCTGCCAATGAGCAACCAAACTACTAGTCACCAGAGATGTTAGTAACCACCCTACCCTACTGTATCCTGCATGACCAAGGACTCAAACAATAATTTGTTGTAAATTATATGTCACGAGACTGTCGTATGGGTCCAACCCTGTAGTTAGAACTATGTAACGACTCCACAACGATTACTACCAACGTGGAGTATTGTCTCACCATATGATACAAAACAACAACTTGCTGTGCATCACATGATGCAAAAATGTGCTTATATCTCTCACCTGCATTATATATTTTATATTATGTACTTTGTTATACCTCTACAATGATTGCTGCCAACTTTGCTGACTGCTTGTTAATGTTTCTCACCATGACTCAAACACTTTCTTGAAAAAGGAAAATACCAAGCAAAAGTGTCAAAGTGCAAACAGCGATTAAATGTATTACCTTTTGATTTTATTTTTTTTAATTCTATATTTTTATTGTGCAATAAAGATTACATACAAGCCTGCAGTGCCACGATAGCAGTAACAGACATAGTGAAGCAAACAATATCCAGGGCCGGCGCTTCCTATAAGGCGAACTAGGCAGCCGCCTAGGGCGCCATATAGGAGGAGGCGCCCTGCGCCCCCATTGCCAGCCCTTTAAATGTTGCAGCCACCTGAGCGCTCTATAGAGAGCGCTCAGGCGGCTGCCGCACTGCCTCTCCGGAGAGGAGCTCGGCCACGCTACAGGAAGGGGAGGTGAGGTTAGGAGGAGAACTGGGGGAGGGGGGGTTAGAAGAACTGGGGGAGGGGAGGGGAGGAAAATAAGAAGAACTGGGGGGTAAGAAGAACTGGGGGGTAAGAAGAACGAGGAGAGGGGGGTAAGAAGAAGAGGGAAGGTGGGGGAGTAAGAAGGAAACAAGGGAGGGTGAGTAAGAAGAAAACAAGGGGGGGAGTAAGAAGAATACAAGGGAGGGGGGAGTAAGAAGAAGACAAGTGGAGGGGGCTAAGAAGGGGGAGGGGGAGTATGAAGAGGGGTGGGGGGAGTAAGAAGAAGAGGGGTGGGGGGAGTAAGAAGAAAGGGGGGAGTAAGAAGAAGACAAGTGGAGGGGGGGAGTAAGAAGAAGAGGGGAGGGGGAGTAAGAAGAAAGGGGGGGGAGGGGAGTAAGAAGAAGACAAGTGGAGGGTAGGAGTAAGAAGAAGAGTGGAAGGGAGGAGTAAGAAGAAGAGGGGAGGGGGGAGTAAGAAGAATAGGGGAGGGAGGAGTAAGAAGAAGAGGGGAGGGAGCAGTAAGAAGAAAGGGGGAGTAAGAAGGAAGGGGGGAGGGGGGAGTAAGAAGAAAGGGGGAGGGGGAGTAAGAAGAAAGGGGGAGGGGGGTAAGAAGAACACAGGGAGGGGGGAGTAAGAAGAACACAGGGAGGGGGGTGAGGAGAGGGGGAGGCGAGAAGAACACAGAGAGGGGGGAGTGAGAAGAACACAGGGAGGGGGGAGGTGAGAAGAACACAGGGAGGGGGGGAGTGAGAAGAACACAGGGAGATGGGGGTGAGGAGAAGGGGAGGTGAGGAGAACACGGGGGGAGGTGAGAAGACACGGGGGGAGGTGAGGAGAAGGGGAGGTGAGGAAAACACAGGGAGGGTGGGTGGGTGTGAGAAGAGACCCCCAGGGGAGGGTGGGGGGAGAGGAGAGACCACTAAGGGGCAGGGAAAAGCTCTAAGGGACAGAGGGGAGAGCTATTTCACACTACACGCACACACACACAATGCATCCCTATACATACACAGAAACACACAATGCATCCCTTACACACACATGCAAACACACACACACTGCTTCTCTTACATACACACAGAAACATTGCATTTCTTACACACACTCAATGCACACACTTACAGACACACACCTTGCATCCCTTATGCATACAAACACAGATTCACACAATGGATCCCTTAGACACACTGCATCACCTACACAAACTGGTATGCCTATACACTACATTCCATAAGCACACACATTAGATCCTCTACAATAACACAACACATCCCCTTCACACTACACTTCCTGTGAGCGAATTTAATGGGTGGAACATATAGGTGGACTTATGGGTGGGCCTTATGGGAATACTCACCGTCAGGCCCTGGGGCCCAGACCTTGAGTTGCTTCCTGTTCTCCCAGAACATTGAATTTTGTGACCGCAGTTACAAACAGCCTCCAGAGATCCGGTTCTACACCAGACCAGTGGAGCGAAACTGCAGCCAGTGCCCATCACCATCTTCATCTGGTTGTAAGTAGGCAATCTAGTATATTATTAGTGACACTAATCTCTAATTAACCTCACATTAAAGGGACACTATAGTCCCCAGAACCACTGCAGCTTAATGAAGTGGTTCCGGTGTCTATAGCGTGTCCCTGCAGGCTTTTTAATGTAAACACAGTGTGCAGCAGTGGCGTTAGTTCATATGGCAGATCATATGGGTGGGGCATTGTGATGTCACATGGGGGGGGCGGCAAATTTTTCTTTTGCCTAGGGTGGCAAAAATCCTTGCACCGGCCCTGACAATATCATGACAGGGTGTCATGCATTAATTATGGTATCCTCTTACTTCCTGGTTCCACGGAGCTTAGCCACACCTCTTTATGACACGGTCTCCCTATTTAATCTGACCGCACCAGCTGATCGACGCTGGATTAATGAACTACGTTCCGTACTCACGAACCGGCTGCAACATCGTTGTGAAAGCCTCTGTTACCAGACCGGACTGGAAGACTTCAAGTTCCCTTCACCTTTCCTCATCCACGACTAAAGCTGAACTCTCACCATTCAGGATAAACCGCCTCTGAGGAGATCTCGGGAACCAGTGTTCTATGTGCCGGAAGCTAAGTAAAACCTCTGTGATAAGCGTTGCATCTCAAAGCTGTTATTTCCTGTCTCCAAAGTCCTTCGTTAAAACAAACCCGTTACAGCTAACTTCAACTCATACTTTGTCTCAGTTAGCTGCATCTGTCTTACTTCAGTTTAAGTCTATGGAACAGCTATTGTAACTTCTTATCACCTAATTAATTAATACTACTAAAGGACTCTTTCTGATTCAGTCATCGTTTACTACTTAAAGTTACAGTGCATATAATTGTGGACTTCAGTCATCGTTTACTACTTAAAGCTACAGTGCATATAATTGTGGACTTCAGTTATCGTTTACTACTTAAAGCTACAGTGCCTATAATTGTGGACTTCAGTTATCGTTTATTACTTAAAGCTACAGTACCTGTAAATTGGGATTAAAGTCAATACCTTTTACTTTTTATAATAAATATTCAAACTATAAGAAATCTGCAGTTGTGTTCCTTCATAACAAATGTTTAGACGTGACAGATTAATCCAGCCTTTGTAATGGATCCAGCAGATTTCGATTCTACTATAACTACGCTGAATCAAAGAGTTGATACACTAGCCCAAGGTGTGCAAGACCTGCAAGTTACTAACGAAAGAATTCTCACTTATGTCAGAGATCTACAAACTCATACTCCTCATACTATTCTGCACTCGGCTAGTGATCCTGCTGTATGTAACCCTGAAAAGTTCTCTGGAGATCGTTCAAAATACAGGGAGTTCCTCAACACCTGCAAATTATTAATTGCTTTGAAACCTCGATCTTATCCTACAGAAAGAACTAAAGTTTGTTCGGTTATTTCCTTTCTAAGAGGTGAACCTATGTCATGGGCCCATTCCTTTCTGGAAAACGATGACCCCATCTTAGACTCACTGGATGAATTTTTTGAAGCCATGTCTCTTCTCTATGAAGATCCTAACAAACAAGCTACAGCTGATTTAACAATCAGAACTCTACATCAAAGAAATAGACCCGTTGAAGATTACATTGCTGAATTTAAAAGATGGGCTGTAGAAACGCAATGGAATGACATCACATTGCGCAACCAATTTCGAATTGGTTTATCTGAAGCTGTAAAAGATGAACTATCTAGAACAGAACTCCCTACTACTTTGAACGCTCTAATTCACTTATCAATCAGCATTGACAGAAGATTAAGAGAAAGAAAGGCAGAAAAAGCCCTTTTTCATTCTAAAGACCGAAAACCTTTTACTCCCTCAAAAGCTCCAGAAAAGACTTCCTTACCAAGTGAACCTATGGAAATAGGGGTAATAAGAAGTCCTCTCACTCCTGCAGAGAAGAACCGAAGACGTCAATTAAACCTATGCATGTATTGTGCCTCTCAAGATCATCTGGTTTCTGATTGTCCCTTATTAAAACGGACAAAGGCCGGTAGGCAAGCCTATACCTCTGCGATCTTCAGTGCACTCCCCTCAACACCGACCACTCCGTTCACACCTATATCCCTTGTATTACAGTGGGATAAGGTGAGAATTGTTACTGAAGCTATCATCGATTCAGGTGCAAATGGAGTATTCATCGATTCAACCTTTGTAACAAAGAATAAAATTCCTTGTGTTCGAAAAACCATTTCTGTTCCTATTAAAGTGATTGACGGCTCCTTTATCTCCTCAGGACCGATTCTTCATGAAACCATCCCTCTAAAGGTAACCACCAATCATATTCATACTGAATTTCTAGTATTTGATGTTATTCCATCACCTCTCTATCCCGTTATAATAGGGATCAACTGGTTAAGGAACCACAACCCTCAAATTTCTTGGTCTCCTTTCTCTCTCACCTTTAACTCACATTATTGTAAAGAAACATGTTTACAGCAAATTCCTATTCTTCAGATCTCCAAAGAACCAACCATACCTTCTTGTTATTCAGACTTTTCAGATGTCTTCAGTAAAAAAGAAGCTGAAACGCTCCCACCTCATCGTTCCTACGATTGTCCTATAGACCTCATACCTGGTGCCCCAGTACCTTTTGGGCACATCTACCCTCTCTCTGAGGCTGAATTGCAAATTCTCAAAGAATATCTAGATGAAAATCTACGGAAAGGGTTCATTAGACCCTCTAGTTCACCTGCTGCCTCAAGTATGTTTTTTGTAAGAAACAAAGACCAGACTATACGTCCTATCATTGATTACAGAGCTTTAAACAAAATAACAGTTAAAAATCGTTATCCTCTTCCCCTCATCAATGAACTGGTTGAACGATTGAAAACTGCTACCATCTACACTAAGCTTGACCTTCGCGGGGCATATAATCTCATCAGGATAAAGGCTAATGATGAATGGAAAACTGCTTTCCGAACAAGATATGGCCTCTTCGAATATCTGGTGATGCCTTTTGGCCTCTGCAACGCCCCTGCAACTTTTCAACATTTCATAAATGATATCTTTAGAGACCTATTGGACGTCTGTGTCATCATTTATTTAGATGATATTCTCATATACTCCAACACTCCTGAGGAACATAGAAAACATGTCAGATGGGTGTTATCAAGACTCAGAACTCACAAATTATTCGCTAAACCCGAAAAATGTATTTTTCACGTCAAAGAAATAACCTTCTTAGGTTATGTCATCTCCCCTCATTCAATAGGTATGGATAATTCAAAAGTCGATTGTATCATCAACTGGCCTGTTCCTTCTACAGTAAAAGAATTACAGCGATTTCTAGGGTTCGCCAACTTCTACAGAAAATGTATTAAAAACTACTCTGAGATAGCTCACCCACTCAATCAACTTAACAGTAAAAAACATCCCTTCAATTGGAACGAGAAGGCTCAAACTGCCTTCACTGAATTAAAGAGAAAGTTTACAACAGCTCCTATTCTTCAACTTCCAAATCCTTCATATCTTTATGTCCTTGAAACGGATGCTTTGGAAATTGCAATTGGAGCTGTCCTTTCTCAACACAAAACTCCTCAAGAACCTCTTCATCCTGTCGCCTTCTTCTCACGATCATTATCTCCTGCCGAAAAGAATTATCCTACAGGAGAAAAATAATTATTAAGTATCAAAGTGGCTTTAGAAACCTGGAGACACCTTCTTGAAGGCGCTCAGAACTCTTTAATCATTTATACTGACCATAAAAATCTCGAATATCTTCACTCCAATAAAACACTGTCTGCTCGACAAGTAAGATGGAATCTCTTTTTTTCCCGGTTCAACTTCCAAATCGTCTTTAGACCTGGGTCTAGAAACAAAAAGGCTGATGCCCTTTCCAGGATCCATAAAGACACTAAAATTGAACCTCCTTCGCCTAAAGTCATTGGAATCTTATCTTCTCTTATTGATGACATTAAAGATCTCAGTGAAGATGCTCTCGAACTTCCTAAATCAATTAAATTATCCAAGAAAAACGGTCTCTACTATTTCAAAGACCGGATTTACGTACCTCCCTCTTTCAGAATTAAAGTACTCGAATTTATTCATGATTCTCCTCTGGCAGGTCATCCAGGTATAAAAAAGACCCTTGAATTGTCTAAAAGATACTATTGGTGGCCTCGTCAAGACCAAACTATTGAATCTTATGTCAAATCTTGTTCTGTATGCCAAAGATCAAAACATGTCCATCATCAACCATTTGGTCAATTATTGAATTTACCAATTCCTGAACGACCTTGGCAATCCATTTCTATGGATTTCTTGGTAGAATTACCTTCTTCTCATCATCATACCACCATTTTAGTGGTAGTAGACCGCTTCACGAAAATGTCTCATTTCATTCCTTTAAAGAAGTTACCCTCATCCTCTGAACTTTCGAAAATATGTCTTGATAACATAGTTAAACTTCACGGACTGCCAGACGAAATCATTTCAGACCGAGGAACTCAATTTACCTCCAAATTTTGGAATGCATTATGTGCCACTCTTCATATCCAACGTAAACTATCATCTGCATATCATCCTCAAACAGATGGACAAACTGAAAGAGTCAACCAATGCTTAGAACAATATCTACGATGTTATTGCTCTCACTTACAAGACGATTGGATAACTTGGTTACCTATGGCAGAATTTGCATATAATAACTCTTTTCATACCAGCAGTAAAATGACTCCATTTCTATCCAATTATGGATTTCATCCTTCCTCATTTCCTGCTCAGACTGTTTCTTCATCTAATCTCTCCGATTCGAATCAAATCTCTCATATGTCCTCTTTATTCAAGAAATTGCATGAGAATCTAGAATTGGCCTCCTCCAATCAAAAGAAGTTTTTTGATACAAAAAGACAACCTTCACCTTCTTATAAAATCGGTGATCTTGTCTGGCTTTCCTCAAAGAACATCTCTACAAATCGTCCATCAAAGAAGTTAAGTTCTCTTTTTCTTGGTCCTTTTCCAATAATATCGGTTATCAACCGTAATGTTGTTAAATTGAAACTTCCACCAACTTTAAAGCTACATCCTGTTTTTCATGTGTCCTTGTTGAAGCCTCATCATCCTGACCCTTTCCAAAGAAATGTCACTACTTCTCCTGATCCCATATTGGTCCAGGGTGAAGAAGAATACGAAATTCAAAGTATACTGGATTCAAGGATCCATCGTGGCTCCTTACAATACCTCATCAGATGGAAAGGATATGGAATTGATGAAGATACATGGGAAAACTCCTCTGTCGTTCATGCTGACAAATTAATTTCCAAATTTCACAAGCGTTACCCTTCTAAGCCAAGTCAATAGCACCCTGAGGTTGCTCATTAAGGAGGGGATACTGTCATGCCTTAATTATGGTATCCTCTTACTTCCTGGTTCCACGGAGCTTAGCCACACCTCTTTATGACACGGTCTCCCTATTTAATCTGACCGCACCAGCTGATCGACGCTGGATTAATGAACTACGTTCCGTACTCACGAACCGGCTGCAACATCGTTGTGAAAGCCTCTGTTACCAGACCGGACTGGAAGACTTCAAGTTCCCTTCACCTTTCCTCATCCACGACTAAAGCTGAACTCTCACCATTCAGGATAAACCGCCTCTGAGGAGATCTCGGGAACCAGTGTTCTATGTGCCGGAAGCTAAGTAAAACCTCTGTGATAAGCGTTGCATCTCAAAGCTGTTATTTCCTGTCTCCAAAGTCCTTCGTTAAAACAAACCCGTTACAGCTAACTTCAACTCATACTTTGTCTCAGTTAGCTGCATCTGTCTTACTACAGTTTAAGTCTATGGAACAGCTATTGTAACTTCTTATCACCTAATTAATTAATACTACTAAAGGACTCTTTCTGATTCAGTCATCGTTTACTACTTAAAGTTACAGTGCATATAATTGTGGACTTCAGTCATCGTTTACTACTTAAAGCTACAGTGCATATAATTGTGGACTTCAGTTATCGTTTACTACTTAAAGCTACAGTGCCTATAATTGTGGACTTCAGTTATCGTTTATTACTTAAAGCTACAGTACCTGTAAATTGGGATTAAAGTCAATACCTTTTACTTTTTATAATAAATATTCAAACTATAAGAAATCTGCAGTTGTGTTCCTTCATAACAAATGTTTAGACGTGACACAGGGTTAGACTGCACATTTTTTTTTTATAGGTAAACAGGTTGGTGCTATTAATGCCTGAGGGTGCTGAAGTAGGATTATTAGTATAAGGTCATGCCGGCAGTCAGGCACGATAGGCATAATATGGAAAACAAAAAAGAAAATTAACTTTGCTTGGACACCATGGATTTTACTCACATGGATGCTGAGTAAAGTAGCACGTATTAATATAAAGCATTATACTGTTGGGTAACATGCAGGATGAAATTCAATGAAGTAAAATAAAATAACCACCGGGCTGTACCCCCACAACAATTCGAACAGAGGCAGAATCTAGGTTAGTAAAGCTGTTGCCTATGGTAGAGCAGCAAATCAATTTATCTCAAGCCCTTAAACGAAAGCTTGTCACTAAGGGGCCTGCATAAGGCTGTTTAACTGATGCCTAACTGTGGCAGGCTGCCAACCTTGGAAGGCATGAGTCCACTGTTCCATATGCGTGGGCACCACCAGTCCCATGTGGAGGTGCGCTCCTGTGTTGCGCCGATAGGACAAAAGCCATCCGCAGGACCAGTGTCTCTCGGTGCTCGTGGTCGGTGTTGCTGAGTATGTGCGGCCTGCGGGCCAGGACTCTGCCCCCGCTAGTGTGTCCCACAGAGGAACGGCTGCGAGATATTGAGGTGGGTTGTCAGAGTCGTTGTGTTGTCGGCGGGCCCCACGCGGGTCTCTCCATTGCCTGTGTCATTACAGCATGCTGGGTAGGAGCTCTGTGTGGTCGTGAGCTGCGGGCTTGAGGGCCTCTTTTGCCGGGCCTAGGCTTATGTAGGTTGTACCGCAGATGACCGGGATTCAGCGACTTGGCAGTGTTTGAGGCACTTGCTTCTGCATACCCTCCTTTGGCATAGTGTCAGGTTTCCTGGTTTTGTCGTAGCTTTGCCATGCTGCAGGTACGGGTGGAGCGGTGCTGCCGTGGCTGACCTCTGCTTTCTGCACTGGAGTTGGTCAGGTGAGATAGGAGTTTTGGATCTGCTGGCTATGCGGGTCCAAAAATCTCTGCATAACTTTTCAAATCTGACTTCTAAGCCCTGTGCCCAGTCTAGGCTATTTAGATTTGCATGTTGCTGTGAAGGCCTCCACATGACGGCCATCTTTAATCCACCATGCGGTCTGAGACTCCACCGATGTCGGTAAGTGGTGTGCCCAGTGGGGATCGGGATATCCCCCACCGGTCCAGAGGGGGGGGCAACGGGGTGTCTGTGGTTGTTCTTCAAGATGCGTGTTCCCCAGCAAGAGATCGGCCGCCTCTCCCAGCCATCGGGCCCGCAATCCTGGTAGGCCGCAAGGCCAGAAGGCAAAATACGCTTTCAGGAGCTGGTAATTTGGGATCCACAATTTCCCTGTCGTTTAAGGTTCTTGTCAAGCAAAATTCTGATCCTTCTGCCTATATTTTGTGTAGGTTTAGTTGATTTAAAGTTTGTGCTTGCAGGAGCTCTCAGTAAACACGTCTGGCCAGCTTGCAGGTTCAGGCCCCGCCCCCAAGTGTATTACCTTTTAAATATGTAGTGGGCCTTTTTCTATATGATCATAAAAGAACCCTATATGACATAAACATAAAAAAGAGGAGCCATTGTGCAATCTGTTCAAATATACATAATAGTAGTATAGTTAAATGGAACACTCTTACATATTGGCTCTGAACTGTAATTTCATCCAACATAGGGATAACTGGAAATTGTAGTGGAGTCTTTACTGGTGCAATGGGATATGCAGAAGAACCCGATACAGAGTGGTAGATGATAAAAACACTATTGTTCCATGTATATTTAAAAGTATAAATCATAAAAGTAAATGTGACTGCATTCATGTGTGTTGATTGCTTGTCCACACTTAGTATTCATATATGGTCCATACCGGATGCACATCAATACCCCTAACATGGCAACACATCCTGTTTCAGCCATGATACAATGCCACCTCCAAGATGGCCGCGCTTCAATCAAAATTATGCGACTAATTATAATAGGTGTCCTCGATGTCCGTTCTTAATATTTCTAATAAGCTCAGTTATTCTGACACTTAAAGTTCTTGATGTTTTTCCTACATATTGGTAGCCACAACTACAATTTAATAAATAAATACAGTTTTTAGAGTGGCAAGTAATAGGAGATTTGAATTTATAACTTTGTAAAGTGCTATTAGATTTAAACAATTTTATGTTCCTGTTGCTTATATTCATGTTCCGGAACAGGTTAAGAATGGTTTTGTCAACCACAGTATGTCGAAACATTTCCTGGAAAAACATGGATCAGACCCATAAAACTTAGTTTAATGCTATAGAAAAGGTTAGCATACATTGGAGAGGTGGAAACATTGCCGAGAAACTTAGTAGGCAAGAAATAAAATGGATTTTCGAACTTCAGACCTTAGTAGTGTACAGCTACACAAGTCATCAAACTAACTTTTGACAGGTGCCCCGCCCCCTTTTAGTAAACCACGCCCGCTGCGCAATATAACCCCGCCCATTGCGCATTGTTGTGTGATCCGCCCCTTTTTTGACTAAACCACGCCCATGAGACCTTATGGGACCCGCCCCTAATACATTTTTATTTTATCAGGTGCCCCACCCCTATTTATTAAACCACGCCTGTTGCGCAATATGACCCACCCATTGTGCGACGATGTGTGTACCGCCCCTTCTTTACTAAACCATGGCACTAAACCACAACCATGGCACATTACGTCCCCAGTGCTATTTTTGACGTAGTAACTGCCATTTTTATGAGTCCACACACACGGCGTGTTATGACCACGCCCATGATCTTTATTACATATTAGCGAACATTTTAATGAAGTCACATCACGGGGTGTTATAGACACGATACAATGTTCATAGAGTGTGCCACCATATGGTTGTATGAGGTATTGCATTCTTTGATTGGATTTTTTACATTTATTTTTAATTTCATTTAGAGGAGGGATATTGCTGAGTAAAGGGATTGTGTCTGGGCATGTTTTTGAAAGATGTGTCTGGGATCTTTTTTAAAGTATAGAACAAACACAGAGGACAGATTTATATAAATCGGAGAAATAAATAAATGCCAAATTAACTCATATAGCAATGTTTATTAGACAAAAAAAAATGTCAATGCAATATTCACAGGAAAAACAATAATACAATATCCGCAGGAAAAGCTATAATACAATATATGTAGGAAAAGCAATAATCATCAAATGTTTTAGTCAGAAAAGCAATGAATAAACATCACAAATTCAACCAATCAGTAGGATGCTTTAGTATACGTGGGCGCTTCTTAGGTAGCAAATAGCCGTGAGATGTAGTTAATCCCGGGGGGCTAAAAGAAATATTTGGTAACGATTGTCTCTTTTGAAAATGGGGTGTTATGTCCCGAGTCTCACTTAGAAGGCTCTGCAATTTCAATCGTTCCAAATAGTCTCTATTTGATGTGTTGCCCACAACTGTAGCTGGTATGTTCAGGTCAGCCATAGCCTGAAGAAAAGTATCCCAGCCCAGAGGTAATTTACGTACTGTGACATTGTGACTCTGGGTAACACTACGTACCAAATCGAGTATGCTGGATCCCGGTACAACAGTGTTTTTATAAACAAATTCACCCTTATCATTCCAAGCGGTAATGTGCTTAAATTGAGACATTCTACTCAACAACAATTCAGCATTTTTTTTATAGCGGACATTTACATTATTAACAACTTCATGAAATACAGCGTCTGAAACATCAGAGACTCCAGCAGCATGAGGATGTGCTACAGGGATGTTTGGTACTGAGGATTCTCCAGGAGGTAAGAAAAGTGTCAAGCCCAACTTTTCGCTTTCACTCTGTTTAGCACGTACCAAGTATTTATGCAATATAGTGGTATACCTCTTTATCTTCTCATCATCCGACACACCTCTATTTTGAAGAATAGACATAATCTCATTATCTAGGTTCTGAGTGACAGACTCACGAGAGGCCTCAGAGCTCTGAGTGGTTCGCTGTATTAGGTCTAACTCTTGTTTAGACACCAAGTACTTTTTCTCAGCATGGGCCATTAACGGTTAGTCAAAAGACCGGTCAGCAGAGGTATAGCAAATCCCAACAGAGAGCCAATAAATCCTCCAGACTGTTTAACCAACTGCTTCTTCTTACTAAAAGACACCTTTTTGTTGCTCAGTGCTTTTATATTTTTTCGCCACTTTTTTAGCTTTTCTACTTGTTGCTGTGATAAAGGTATCTTACCTTTAAGGGTATTAAGAGCAATTTCACATATAGCCGTGACTAAATCATGAGATGCGGAGCATAAAATATCTTTTTTCTGTGATGGCGAGGCACTTATTAGACTTTGTAAAGCCAACCAATTGCGACGTATACGCATAGACATCCTTACAGGCTCTGTACTTAGGTGGCGGTGGTGTTGGCACCTTTACAGAGGTATTTCTGGATGTCAATGATGTAGTTCCTCTATGTATATTGTTATCGTTGCTGGTGGCTTGTGTTATATCCTGTAAAACAGGTCTACTTTTCTTAGGGATTGGTTGTATAGGAACATTTACAGGGGGTAATGGATTGTTTCACAGGTATATTTGATGCTACAGTGAAATGTCGACACCCTGATACATTGACTGGTGATGTGACAGCTGACTTACCCCAAAATGTATGTTTTGTTGTGTTTAATGACTGTATTTGTAGAGGCTCCTTTGCTACACATGTCGCACTAGATGGACGCTGCCTTAAAACCCCTGAGGTAGTTGTTGACGGTTGTTCGTCATCACGTGTGACTGTAATATCTCTTGTAGAGCGGCTCCGGGTTAAAGACAACTTTGATGCTGTATAGAAAAAATAAATGAATATGTTAATATATCAATGTACATACAGAGCCTAAAAACAGACCCTCAGATATGAATACTATATTTATGTAGTAAATAAATATACAAATAAAAACCAACTCATACGTATACTTACCCTGTTTTAATTTATGCGGGTTGCAGTCCCTGCGTTCTCCGGCATTCGCGCTGTATGTCTTACGACCGTGATCCGCCGTTGGTAAGCGGCTAATGCCTGTACATGCATCAGAAACTTCTGAGGTTTTTGTACTTTTTATGGATGTTTCTAAAATAAATAGAAATATAATTATCACAGGGATAAAACCGGGTATGATACAACAGCATATAACATTATATAAACACACACCTGCTTTTAATGGTCTACGTGGATGTATGTTGGTGGGTCTGTCAGCCAATACTCCAGTATTAAAAGGACCTAAATAAATAAAATACAATAAGACTTAGTTTATTTTATGCATAAAAGACTCCAAAATAAACATTTGGAATTTTTAAACAACACTTATCAACATAGAAAATTTACAACCTTGTGAGGCGACCGTGAGCCTTCTGGGTAACCCATTTTCATTCGTTGGCGGAAATAGAGGTGTGTCGGATGATGAGAAGATAAAGAGGTATACCACTATATTGCATAAATACTTGGTACGTGCTAAACAGAGTGAAAGCGAAAAGTTGGGCTTGACACTTTTCTTACCTCCTGGAGAATCCTCAGTACCAAACATCCCTGTAGCACATCCTCATGCTGCTGGAGTCTCTGATGTTTCAGACGCTGTATTTCATGAAGTTGTTAATAATGTAAATGTCCGCTATAAAAAAAATGCTGAATTGTTGTTGAGTAGAATGTCTCAATTTAAGCACATTACCGCTTGGAATGATAAGGGTGAATTTGTTTATAAAAACACTGTTGTACCGGGATCCAGCATACTCGATTTGGTACGTAGTGTTACCCAGAGTCACAATGTCACAGTACGTAAATTACCTCTGGGCTGGGATACTTTTCTTCAGGCTATGGCTGACCTGAACATACCAGCTACAGTTGTGGGCAACACATCAAATAGAGACTATTTGGAACGATTGAAATTGCAGAGCCTTCTAAGTGAGACTCGGGACATAACACCCCATTTTCAAAAGAGACAATCGTTACCAAATATTTCTTTTAGCCCCCCGGGATTAACTACATCTCACGGCTATTTGCTACCTAAGAAGCGCCCACGTATACTAAAGCATCCTACTGATTGGTTGAATTTGTGATGTTTATTCATTGCTTTTCTGACTAAAACATTTGATGATTATTGCTTTTCCTACATATATTGTATTATAGCTTTTCCTGCGGATATTGTATTATTGTTTTTCCTGTGAATATTGCATTGACATTTTTTTTTGTCTAATAAACATTGCTATATGAGTTAATTTGGCATTTATTTATTTCTCCGATTTATATAAATCTGTCCTCTGTGTTTGTTCTATACTTTAAAAAAGATCCCTACACATCTTTCAAAAACATGCCCAGACACAATCCCTTTACTCAGCAATATCCCTCCTCTAAATGAAATTAAAAATAAATGTAAAAAATCCAATCAAAGAATGCAATACCTCATACAACCATATGGTGGCACACTCTATGAACATTGTATCGTGTCTATAACACCCCGTGATGTGACTTCATTAAAATGTTCGCTAATATGTAATAAAGATCATGGGCGTGGTCATAACACGCCGTGTGTGTGGACTCATAAAAATGGCAGTTACTACGTCAAAAATAGCACTGGGGACGTAATGTGCCATGGTTGTGGTTTAGTGCCATGGTTTAGTAAAGAAGGGGCGGTACACACATCGTCGCGCAATGGGTGGGTCATATTGCGCAACAGGCGTGGTTTAATAAATAGGGGTGGGGCACCTGATAAAATAAAAATGTATTAGGGGCGGGTCCCATAAGGTGTCATGGGCGTGGTTTAGTCAAAAAAGGGGCGGATCACACAACAATGCGCAATGGGCGGGGTTATATTGCGCAGTGGGCGTGGTTTACTAAAAGGGGGCGGGGCACCTGTCAAAAGTTAGTTTGATGACTTGTGTAGCTGTACACTACTATTGTTTCATGCTGGTAATGAGTGGCACACAACCACACCGGGGTGGTCCCGCATTCGGTAGTTTTAATCGTTTTCGCGAACAGGACGGAGTTCTGGTTCGGGAAACGATTGCCTGGGGCATATATACATATAATACCAATACGGCCATTTTAAAAGTCCCGAACAAGCCTATTTGTAGCAGAACAGTCCTTTCCCAGTCTGTTAGTGGCTAGTTTTGCCACAAACATATATATTAACATATATATTAATTATGTAAAAATATGACATTATATATATATATATATGATATATAGACATATATTATATGAATATAATATATGTCTGTTTATCATATATATATATATATATATATATATATATATATATATACACACACACATATTTAATTATATTTTTTATTAACATTAACATTTTTGTTTATTTGACTTTACAGCAGCAGGGAGACTGCCTGTCAGCACAGATAGTCCCCCCTGCAGGCAGATACATGGACACCTATTGTGGCCATGTGATTGCTCTGTTGAGCGATCACATGGCCCGCGGGGTCCTAATCTGCCACGGGGAGACTGCCTGGGGAGAACAGGAGAGCTGCTCGTGGGAGGACAGGAGAGCTGCTTCCGAGATCCCTCCCCCCTGCTTCCGGTCCTCCTGATAAGAAAGCAGAGTAGGCAGCTGCCGTTTTTGGCAGGCAGGTGCCTACTCTGCATTGATGCAGACAGACAGCGGCCCCCTCCCCCCGGCGACCTATGGCCGCGTGCCCACAGAGAGTGCCCGGCGTGCCACCTGTGGCACGCATGCCATAGGTTCGCCATCACTGCTATAGGGTATAGGGTCGATTTTGTTGGACATGTAAAGACTCTTTTTTGGAAGTTCTTTGAGTGCTGCCAATTATTATGCTTATTCATATGTGCGTGGGTTTTACCATAGGAATAATGCAGATTATTGATATTTTTGTTGAGTGCTGGAGTTTTATATATTCATATAAACACATATTATTATTATTATTATTATTATTTGTAAAGCGCCAACAAGTTCCGTAGTGCTGTACAATGGGTTGACTAACAGACAAGTATTTGTAACCAGATGAGTAGGACACACAGGAATAGAGGGATTGAGGGCACTGCTCAATGAGCTTACATGCTAAAGGGAGTGGGGTAATGTAACAGCCCTAGTGAAGTCTTTAAGGTGAGCGTCAGAGGTAGGAGTACGAACAGAGCGTAGGGGCCTAGATGGAACATATTTGTGTAATAGTTGTAATGTTCACTAGGGAACCCAAACACGCAGACAGGACAGAGTAGAGAGAATTGCAATACTGATCCTTAGAATGGTCGGGTTATGCAAAAAGGGATAGTCAAAACACGAGCCGAGGTCAAGGGAAAGAGAGAGACGGAATAACGAGAGTCAAAGCCAAATATCAGTAACCAGGAAATCCAAATAAGTGCAATGGTAAACCAAAGACCACAACAGGGCACTGAGGCAAGGGAGGGGTTAGCTTATATACACACAGGGTGTGTCTGATTGTCTATCCTCCAATTAGTGTTAACCACAACACGTGGGAGGAGTTTCTTCCCTCTCTTGTGGTCTCTGAGGTCATCACTGTGTGCACATGACTGGGTGCAGCACACATATAAGGATTCTGCTCTGGAGCGTGAAGCATCAGACACACTGCCAGTCTGGAGACAGGGACCAGATGACGCCACTCACGGGGACGAGGTCAGCAAGGTCGCTGCATGCGGCGCGGGGGCAGGGGACCTGACAATAGTGAGGATAAGAAGGTCAGAGCAGCATTGTGTAGAGATTTATAGGCAAATATTAAGATCTTAAATTGAGTCCTATATCTTATGGGAAGCCAATGTAGGGACTGACAAAAGGGGGAGGCATGGGAGGTGTGGGCGGACAGGAAGATGAGCTCGCCGCCGCATTCATTATACACTGTAACGGGGCAAGTTGGGAACATATAGGACCACTGAGAAGTGGATTACAGTAGTTAAGGCGAGAGAGGACAGCGGCATGGACAGACACCTTTGCTGTATCAGGCGTTAAATAGGGTCGGATGCGCGCAATATTTTGGAGATGAAAGCGGCAGGATTTGGGGATGGATTGGACATGAGGGGTGAAGGAAAGGTCGGAGTCAA
Source organism: Pelobates fuscus (assembly GCF_036172605.1). Taxonomy (NCBI): domain Eukaryota; kingdom Metazoa; phylum Chordata; class Amphibia; order Anura; family Pelobatidae; genus Pelobates; species Pelobates fuscus. The sequence continues at coordinate 207,258,989 of NC_086317.1, read as the reverse complement.
AGAGAACACCTAAGCAGCGAGCCTCAGAGGTAGAGCGGATGGTAGCGCCATTGACTTGGAGGGACACAGACAAGGGAGTAGCAACACTCGAGGAAGAGCACCAGGAGAGAGCGGCCTCTCGTAGACCGCGATTACAGAGGATTAAAAGAAGCTGTTGATCAACAATGTCAAAAGCAGCAGAAATGTTGCCAGAGGAGAGGGAGAGATTGAAAATGTTAGTGAGAGGCAGAGCAAGAGGAGGAGACAAAGTGCGAATGAGATACGAGGGAATAGGATCGAGGGAATAGGTAGTGGGGCGGGAGGAACATAGCAGAGCAGAAACCTCTTCTGCTGTAGCGGGTGCAAATGAGCATAGGACAGCTGAGGGAGTGTGGTTAGGGGAAAGGTTAGTAGTGAATGGACAGAGATGAGAGATCTCCTCTCTGATTGTAGAAATCTACTCAGTGAAGTACTAGGACAGTGAAGTACTAGGACTTGTGAGTGTGACAGGGTCCAGTTCACACTCACTAGGGGTAAATTTCTCACTTGCCAACAGCCATCCAGCAGCTCATGCTCTTTGGGTCATCGGATAAGTATTGCTGAACAGGGGCTCAGTCGGATGCTGACACCCCTTAAAAGAGGGCCCCACTTCATTCAAACTCCAACGCACAAAAGTGCCTTTAAAAGTTAACACTACATACATACACACCCCTGCATCCAAACGCAAACATTACTGAATTACTGAATTTCCAGGGCAAGAGAACATACAAATAAACCTCTGCATGCGCAACACTCATTCTTTATAGAAAAACATGATTACATTCAAAGGTTCAAACACTGCTCACAAACTCTGAAAGGATGGGCAAATGGTCAGCTGGCTCATCTCGTGGGAGCTCTATGACAGGTGAGCATCTAACTTTTGGCCAGTCCTGCACTGGATGAGGGCCCAAAATATTTCCTGCACCAGGGCCCTCACTACATTTGTTCTTCCACTAGCTAGTGGTACGTGGACGTTTTGAAGTATTACACAGTCCATGCTATATTGCCATAAACTGTGTAATGTACATTTCGCAATGACCCTGATTGGGCTGAACATATTCCAGTAAATTTTTTTGCAAAGTGCGAGGACATCCAACGTGGTTTGACACAGTTAAAAATCTGTAAACATGTAGGAAGCCCCTCTAGTTGCAGTGTGGAACACTAGAGGCTGTTTTATATTGCAGGGTCTGTGTACAGGGACACTGCATCCAGACCCTTTCAATTAGATGAAGTCATCTGGGTGCCTTTAACACAGAGCAAGCTATTATATACTATGGAGACAGGGAGTTAACAAAACATATACACCCTGAAACTATCAGACTCTGCTGAAGTAGCCTGATAAAACCAACAAAAGAGCCCATCACATGGTACTCACGTCATCTGGTGTCAAGCATGCAAGTCCTTGTATAACAATTATTCACAATTAAATGAGAATTGTGCTCCAACCAGTCAGACTTGTTTCTCAGTGACTCATTCTAGTCAGAAGGTGTGTGACGTGATATGTTTCTGCTCTCTTCCTACACAACTCAATGAGACTACAGTGTGACATTCAATTAACTAACCCTAAACCCTAACATCCCCCTCAACCTAAAATCACCTGCACACCACCACGCCCGGAACCTTTACCTTTAAAGGTTTTGATATAAACAACAGTGTGTGTAAATCTGTACTTATATGAAGAATGCTGTATATAAGATGTGTACACATATGATGGTGATTGTGTTCATGAAAGCATATTTATACACAAATATGCTACTGTTGTTGTGTATTAATCCCCTTTTGTATGTCACTGTGACTTATATAGACTGTCTTGTCCAACGCATTAGGCCATATATAGTCCCCAGAATCACAGGTGTTACTGATTGTTGTGAGACCTGGCTATTTTCAGTCTTTTCACAAGTGCAGGTATCTGCCAATAGTCCAATACCTGTGGTCCCATGCCACAGCAATCCCATGCTTTTTCTAGGCTATAGGCCACTGTTACTATAGCAGTAGCCCCAGTGGATGCCAGTCGCTGTATGTACAAAGCAATTGATGGATGTCTCAAATCATGAGGAAACCAGCAATAGGTGCCCAGGAGCTGCATTTGATCACTGTGACAGGCTGTCACTGTGTTCTGATGTCTAACAGCCAATTCTGCAGGAATGCAGGAAGTCGCAGCACCAAATACACAAGGTGATTTGCACGTACTATAATCTTTCACAAGCTGATTCACAGTGATAATAGCCTTTTGCTCTGTCTGATCTCCCTGGGAGCCAATCACTGGAATTACATGCCTAATTGAATGCTATGGCAATGTTATCACTGTGATTAGTTTTTACAATAATCATTTGTGTTTCTTGTGTGTTGGTGTGTATATGAGTGTGTATATCATTGTGCATCTGAGTGTGTATATTTGTGTGTATGTGCCAGTATGTCAGTGTGTGTATCTGAATGTATGTGCCAGTGTGTTTATCTGAATGTGTGTATCTGTGTGCCACTGTGTGTATTTGAGTGAGTATGTCTATGTGCCAATGTGTATGTATCTCTGTGTCAGTGTGTATCTGAGTGTTTGCGTATGTATATATGCCAGTGTGTGTTTCTGAGTGTATGTCCCAGTGTGTATCTGTATGTCAGTGTGTGTATATAAGTGTATGTGCCAGTGTATGTATTTGAGTGTTATGTGCCAGTGTGTGTATTTAAATGTGTTTTTCAATGTGTAAATCTGTGTGTCAGTGTGTATCTGTGTGTGTATGTGGCAGTGCGTTTATCTGTGTGTCCAGATGTTCATACATGTTTTGGTGGCTGTGTGTGTGTGCGTGTTTATGTGTGTGTGTGTGTGTGTGTGAGGGGGGAGGGTGGTGCTGTAGCTGGTAAAGCCACCTCCCTGAAATGCATTTTTGCATGTTGGGATGTCCCGAGCTACTAGCCAGATCTTAAAAGTTACTCGCCAACAGTTTCCGTGCCTAACCCACACCGTCTCCCTACCTTTAACCCCTCTCTTATCCTCTAATGTGCACAAGTGTATCAGAAAACTTTGCAGCTATAATACTTAATTGTGCAAAGCAAATTGCAGAGCTCCCTCAGCAATAAATCCTACAGTAATGTGCAAAAAGTGTTTTACAGAGCTCCACAGTGATACCACTGACAGTACTGTGCTGTGTGCAAGAGTGTATCACAAAGTACCCACATCTCTGTATCTATAAGGAGAACAAAAAAAGGCGTATACCGCGCCTAATAATTTATATAAATACAAAATGTACGTACATATATTCCCGAGTATTTCCAATAGATCAAAACCTCGGAATAAAATGAAATAAAAATAATAGTGCAATACAGTAAACTTATATCATGAAGTAGTGAATATAACTATACACAATCCACTCACATTTATATGAGTTATAACAGAGCTCAACTGTGATGCGCTTGGACGGTACGATCCCCGTCTCAGGATATGTTGTTATAGTTGACACAGGTATTTCCAAAGTGCAGTATGCGTAGTATATGTAAAGAGAAATAGCAGCCAATGGTGAAGTAAGTACTTATGGTGAAAAAAAAATAATGAATAGTAATGTACTTACAATTTATAGAGCTTGGGTGGTATAATCCCCACCAGGGATATGCAGGATCCAGGAAGCAGCAAAAAGAATGAGTATAAAAAGTAACTTATAAAAGTATACTTTAATATAAAAAAAAGGAAAAAATAACCATAAAAGGTATGAAGGAGAGTCCCACTTAACGCGTTTCGCCTAATAAGGCTTCTTCAGAAGTGTCAAATCTGATAGTGCAGTGAAAATATGTAAGATTTACCCCTCAAAACATGCAGGGGATTATCATGATATACATATAAAAATAAAGAAAAAAATAATACAGATGGTGTAATATTGTTTGCAACTTGTAGTATGAATATAAAGTGAGTGTATGTAAAACTCACATTTGCCAGAGCTTTTTGGTGATATAGGCTCTAAACAAAACAGCTTCTGTGCCTTAAATAGGTGGCAACACTACCTTCTTCTTAGACCAATTCTCAAGGTATTTCTCCAATTCTCAAGCTATTTCTCCACAGTAGATGTATATACAAGATAATGAAAACAGAAATCTGGGTGCAATCAATTTATATCAAGTGCGTGTATACTTGAAAATATGTAAACTGCTCACCTTATTAGGAGTGTATTATATAACGGGCTCCAAACTTTCAGCTTATGTCAAGGAGATAAAAATAGGTAGCAAGAAAGGTGAGAAAGGACAACAGCTTAATTAGCCTGCCCTTCGGTGGATCCCCGCTCATATCTCAAGTTGATTTTAGCTCAACTTGTGCCATTACAGAGAGAACACATCTGAAGCATATCAGACTGGTCCCACCTGTACAGGCAGTCCAGATCCGAAATGCCAGCAAGTTCCATCAGCACGAGAGATCCGGCAACCCCAGACTATTGTTTCAACCTTGTAAGGTATCATCAGTAAGGTATCATCTCTGAAACTGCTATGTTTACAGCAGAAAGGGTTAATCCTAGATGGACCTAGATGGACCTGGCACCCAGACCACTTCATTAAGCTGAAGTGGTCTGGGTGCCTATAGTGGTCTTTTAAGCATTAAAACGGATATGTCACTTTTTAGAATTTCTTTATAAACTGCTAATTAGGACTGTGTTGGAATTTAAGTTAAAGGACCACTCTAGTGCCAGGAAAGCATACTCGTTTTCCTGGCACTAGAGTGCCCTGAGGGTGCCCCCACCCTCAGGGACCCCCTCCCGCCCGGCTCTGGAAAGGGGAAAGGGGTTAAATCTTACCTTTTTCCAGCGCTGGGCGGAGAGCTCTCCTCCTGCTCTCCTCCTCCGATCCGCCTCTTCTCCTCCCCGTCGGCTGAATGCGCACGCGCGGCAAGAGCTGCGCGCGCATTCAGCCGGTCACATAGGAAAGCATTCATAATGCTTTCCTATGGACGCTTGCGTGCTCTCACTGTGATTTTCACAGTGAGAATCACGCAAGCGCCTCTAGTGGCTGTCAGTGAGACAGCCACTAGAGGAAAAAGGGGAAGGCTTAACTAATTGATAAACATAGCAGTTTCTCTGAAACTGCTATGTTTATAAAACAATTAGTTAACCCTAGCTGGACCTGGCACCCAGACCACTTCATTAAGCTGAAGTGGTCTGGGTGCCTAGAGTGGTCCTTTAACTCCCAGGGTAATCCAGAGATACCATAATACAAAGTTGGGACTGCAGTGTCGGCTCTACACTTTATGAGGCCTTAGTTGAAACTCAAACATGAGACCACCACTAACATCCATAGTGAAAAAATAAATAGGGATTGCATTGTGTATAAGGAGATGTAGTAATACTGAAGGGCGGGCCTGCTAGATAAAGAGAACTAGTCTCTGTATTCATTGTTTAGAGGCTTTCAGTGTTGCGGCTCCCTGTGCCACTGTGTTGAGAGCTCTCTGGCTGTAGTTATGGCATAATTTGCAAACTAAATTAATTAGCAATAAACAAATTAAATTTGAAATTATGCAAATCGTTTATACACGATTGCAGGGTATTGTGTATACATAAGTGCCAGTGTAAAGAAGTTATTTTAAAACAAAAATGTAAATTTTGGTTGAGCAAAAAAATCATTTAACAAATAATAAAGTTACAGCTAAGAAAACAGTGTCATAAACATTTATCCCACATATTCCACAATCCTTTCACACATATATTATCCTTTACAATTTTTAAGTGTTGCCCCATGTAGTGTATATGTATGTATGTATATTATATATGTTACCACTTTACCTTTGCATTGCCCATACCCTATCACCCTTACATTGCACCCATAGACACAAACTGTCACGACTACTAATGTGATCCAACACAGAAAACTATGTAACATCTACATAGAATAGAAAAATAGACAGAACGTTAACCAATCCTTAGAAAGACAGAGAATGGTCAAGGGAAAGCCAAGGTCAAGGAAGCCAGAAATACAAATCGATAAGAAAGCCAAGTCAGGGAAACCAGAGATCAGAGTAGTCAGGAATAGCCAAAGTCCGAATATAGGGAATTTCAATAACAAGGACAAGAAAACGCACTCTCAAGAACCAGGAACGGAAACCACGACAGGGCAATGAGCTAGGGAAATTCAGGGGTTTAAATACCCCTCCTTAGGCTGTGATTGGTCAGGGTTTGGCCTCTGACCCCAGAACGTGCGTGTGCGTTGATGCACATGCACGTTCATGTGACCTTTGGAGGCGGAGCTACAAATGGGCGCAACCTTGTGGACGCCCCAGCGGCTTGGCTCCCGGCTCGTTGCTGAACAGGTAATTCCTCAAACCTGTGAGTGTGGTTGCAATGATCGGGTTCGACCACATGCAGCCATGAGCCGTGACACAAACACATTAATACATGCACATATACTTAAACACACACACATGCATACACACACACATATACAATTGCACTGATGAACAAAGACACACATATTGACAAATTGTCAGGGTGGCGGTACGGAAACCGGGACCCCTGAGTGCCTGATGAGAAGATGAGAGTCTTCGTGGAAGTGGATAGGTCAGGGTCTGGTGCAGGGTAACCGCACGCCTCCTGGTGTTGAGCACCAGCGTTTGTGCAGCCACATACCAGAACCTTGATTCAGCTTATGCGGATCCCAGGAACTAGGAGCAGGAATTAAGCAGACCTCCCAGAGCTGGATAGGGAGGTACTGCAGCAGTGATTTCATGTCCTCTGCCCTTTCTTGCAGATAAGTGCTGTATGTGCTTTATTATGGTTTATTTAGCAGACATTAGGCAGAGTAGGAGTAGGACCTGCCAAATATGGGGTACATTGGCGTTGTGGCAGGCTTATGCAATGTATGATCATACAATGTAACTAAATCCCCATAGTTTTCACATATAGTGCTTAGTTATTTCTCCTCTTGTTTTGACTATTATATCTTGTCTTGTTTTATTTTGTATTCCCAGTCCATGTACAGTCCTGTCCTGTCCTGCCCCTGTTATGTTATTGTTTCCCTTGTGTATTGTGTACATGTCCTGGGTTTAGCTTTCTGTCCTTCTCTGGATCTGGGTTCTACTAGATTTGTCTTGTTTTCTTGTTTGGTGTCTATCCTAGCCTTGCCTTGTTTCTAGTACTGGATACATCTCAGCATTCATCTGCTCTGGCTTTCACTAAGCTGCAACAGGGTCTTGGTATGTGGCCACACAAACGCTGGTGCTCAACACCAGGGGTGTGCGGTTACCCTGCACCAGGCCCTACCTATCCACTACCACGCTGAAGACTCAGCTCATTTGCACATCAGGCACAGGGGTCCCGGTCTTTGGACTGCCACCCTGACACAAATAGATACATACAAAATGTGTATCTGGCTATGTGTAATTCAAAGTGTGTCTGGCATTTTCTACCACTGTACGTGCCTGAGAGAGTGTGTCTGACAGAGTATCCTTGTGTGTGAATGTATGTCTCTGAGAGCATGTGTATGGTAGTGATTGGACCATATGTATGTGGGGTAGCTGTTTTTGGTGTGTTGTGTGTATGGGGGGCTGCATGTGGTCTTTGTGTATTGTGTTTTTGGCACAATTATGTTTCTTGACTGTTTGTGTATTATGAATGTCTTCAGATGGTGACTATGGTATAGTGAGAAAAGGGGTAGCTGTGGCAGGGTGAGAGTGACAGGCACGGGGTGTGAGTGAGTGAGTGTGCCAGAATGTCTGAGGGAGAGTAAGTATGACAGGATTGGGGTGAGTGTGACATGGATGAAGGAGAAAGTGTGACAGGGTGAGTGGAGGTGAGTATGTGTCACACTTACCGATTGCCAAAACTCTCTCGGAGACACTTACGGGTTTCGCCGATCGACTCCGCCCATGAGTCTGACGTCAGATGCAGCACCTTTAAAGGCAACTTTGAAATCGCTCAGTTAATTTGTTACTAAGCAAGACAAAGTTGCTGATTGAGCTCCCTCCTGTGAATCTACGTATACCGAACCCCTACTTATACCTACCTGACACTGTTGATATCTCCAACTCCTGATTCGGACCGGACTACTGACTACTCTACAGCCTTTCACTCAAGCTTGTTAAAGTATCTGCTTCTATACAGGTTAAAAGCCCTTAACTATCCTATTATATCTGCTGGATTATCTCTGTAACAGACTTCTGCCAAACTAATACTGCCTATTTCTACTCCCTGCATTTTCCTGTTTGAAGGAAGGGAATCCAACTATCTCTTGTTTAATTCAGACATCCATTCCTAATTCCTGGCTATTTTTTTTTTTTTAATTCTTTATTTTTGAATGTGCAGGTAGGTACATGACATTTCCATACGCCACAACAGCGTTCATATAAAGATTCACACAGGTTTGTTCGTGGCATTAGTATGTGCACATTTTTTTTTTTTTTTTTGAGCGTAAACAAAAACGATAAAACAGGTTGAACAATGGTTAACAGGTACTTCACTATAGTCTAGCATGCAAGTGAGTTGAAATGAAGTTACTATGTATTATCATCCTCCAAGTATGTGCCTTAACCTACAAGTCTGGGTAAAAAACAGTCGTTGCCGAGTGGTTAACGTTACATGTTTACATTGCAGGCCACCTGACTGATGAATCAGTCTTAGGAAACGTCAGGCTTGGGGACGTTACTAGCATAGGTTAATAGAGTAGGTTAGATCAGAGAGTACTATGTACTGCAGGACTGGAACAGTGTGATGGCGTGCTTAACTGGTGAGATAGGTGTATAACCATAAACAGGCTAAACGTGCTCGTCTGGTCCAGAGTCAGTGTTATATGCTGATTATAATATTAAGCTAGGTCGACTGGAATGTCGTCTTGCTTAGTATGCTGGGTTTTAAGACACCTATTACACTGCCTCTCCGTAAAGGTAAGGAAACCTGCCGAAAACGTGTAGGTATTCGGGGTCGAGCAACAACAGTCGGGTGGATCCGGCTAGTCCAGCTTTGGTATAGCAGGTTAGGCCGATTAAGAGGTTAACATTAGGCTAAGAACATGTTAAGACATATTACCAGTGTGCAAGCTTGTGTAGCCTGCCGTTCACAGTAAGTAGGTTCTATGGCTAGGCGTGTGTCTTGGGATGTGGGAGAGTTGGGTTGATTTACGCCTCTGTGTGTCGCTATTGGTAGTTGGCTGGTCATCTAGGATATAGGGGGGGGGTTTAAGGGGCTGATTTCAGGTTCCATTGGACCTCTGCTGCGGTGTATAGGTTCGTGGATATCAGCTGTTTGGGATCGAGTTAAGCATTAAAGTGATAATGAGCAAATCGAACAATAAAAAAAAAAAAAAAAACTACTTAAACATATCTAGCATTACAAACTTTGATAAGGAGTTGTCTATTGAGGCTAGATGCCGGAGAAAACACGCATGAGTCATTCGAAATAAGAGTAAGTCCATTGGGTGGTAGTGGGTTGATCAGCCCAAATGGTGTCAGTCCTCAGGGCAGACAGTTTCTTGTTCATCCTACGTCGGTCAGGCAAAGGCTTGGTGCCCCTATAGCATGTGGATAGTTCCTCAGTGGGGGAAAAGTCAAGTCGGAGAAAAAAAAACACTCGCCGTTCTCTGTGTCCGTTAGGGGGTAATCCACTGTATGAACAGTGCAGTTCTTATAATCCAGGGAACTTTTGCGGCGGAAAAGTGAGGATCCTTATTTCACGGGAGGTGTCATGGCTGGCTCAGTGATGGTACCGTTGGGGAGGTTCTTCTCGGGACAAATGTCTCGGAGGTGGCTGGATTCCATGTATGAGTGGCGTTGTGTCTAGTCGGTTGTTGCAGTGCATCGTGAGGAAGGCCCCAGACCGTAAGGTGTCTTCTTGCTTCTGTTAGGTCGGCTATCAGGTAAGAATCTTCCCCCTTAAGCACTTGTAGTTTATGGGGTTTGCGCCATTGGTACTTTATGCCGTGCGTGCGGAGTAAGGCGGTGAGCGGCCTAAGGGATGCGCGCCATGCCATCGTACCTCTAGACAGGTCCGCATAGAAGGTGAGGGACATATCTTCGAAGATGTAAGGAGATTGATCCCTGAGGGCGGCCAGTAGTTCCGATTTGTCTTGGCGCTTCTGAAATGTAATTATCGTGTCCCGGGGTGCCGCCGCCGGGGCCGTCTTGGGTTTGGGTATGCGAAATGTGTTTTCAATGCACATACCTTTGGCTTGTTTTGTGGGGAGGATTGTGCTCACCAGGCGTCGGATGAGGTGGGGAATTTCGGCGTCGGAGATTGAGTCTGCAATTCCCCTTACTTTGAGGTTTTGAGCCCGCCTCGTGTCTTCTATCGCCGCCATTTTCTGGTCTACTTGCAGGTGCTGGCGTTGTAAGGAGGCCACTTCTCGTTGTAGCGAGGTGAGTTGTTGGGTATAGCTCTTGGAGTCTCGTTCAACGGCGCTTAGCCGGTTTGAAAGGCCCTGAATATCTTTTTTCATACCCGCCATGTCAGCCTGGAGGCCCAGTCGGAGCTCCTTCAGCAGCTCTCTCATCTCGGCCTTCGTGACCGGGGACGTATCCGATTGAATCCTAGGCTGCATCTGTGGTCGGGTAGTGGGTATGGTCACCTCTTCTTGGTCCGAGGTTAAAGCATCAGAGTTGGTGAGGTCGTCTGCAAAGTCCGCATAGTCTGCCATGTGGGACTCTTGGGCCTCACATGCCCTCCGCCATAAGTCTCCAATAGTTGCGCCTGGCCGAGTCCCGTCCGATTTAAGTTTCTTGTTTTTCTTCCCCATTACTCCCTATATCGTCGGGGTAGGCAGTGAGGGTTTATTGTCGATTTTGGGGGAGATATTCGTAGATTTAGGCAGCAGTGGCGGCTCTAGACTTTATGAGGCCTTAGGCGAAACTTAAACATGAGGCCCCCACTAACACCCAAAGTAAAAAAATAAAATAATAGGGGTTGCATTGTGTGCATAAGGTGCTGTAGTTGTATTGAAGGACAAGCTTGCAGCACTGGATACAGAGAGCTAGTCTCTGTATTCATTGTTCAGAGGCTTGCAGTGTCGCGGCTCCCTGTGCCGTGGCATTGTGATCTCTCTGACTGTAGTTATAGCATAATATGCAAACGAACTTAATTTGCAATAAACAAATTTAATTAGCAAGTATGCCAATTGTTAATACACAACTGAGGGGTATGGTTACATAGCCTTGCATTCGTATATACATCATTGCCAGTGTGTGTATTTCTGAGTGTATATGGCTTTGTCTACCTGTGTGTGACAGGGTTTGGATTGAGTGTTGCACAGTTGGAGGACAGGATTGTAAGGGTTTATGTGTTAGGGTGAGTGTGGCAGGGTGAAGAGGGTGAGTGGGACAGACTGATAAAGGACAAGTATGACAGGGTTGGGGGGTGAGTGTGACAGTGCAAGAGAAGGTGAGTCTGACAGGATTGGGGGGGTGGTAATGTTATAGGGTAAGTATGTCAAAGCAAGGGCAGGTGAGTTTGGTATAGTTGGAGTGGATGAGAGTGACAGGATTAGGAGGGGTTATGTAAGTTTAGCTGGGTGTAGGGGGTGACAGTGTGTGGGGACTGAAAGTGTTTGTGAATGGTAATAGTGTATGTGTAGGGGTTGACAATGTGTGTAGGGGGTCAGTGCATGTGGTAATGTCATGATAGGGTATGGATGGGCAATGACAAGGTGTGCGGAGGAAGGCTGTGACAGCGCGTGTGTGTGTGCTGGGGGCTGTGTAAAGGGGTGTGTGTGTGGGAAGGGTGTGATAGGGTGGGTGTCGGGTGACAGGGTGTGGTGGGGCTGTGACATAGCAGTGGGAGCTGTGAGAGGGTGGGGGCTGTGAGAGGGCAGTGGTGGTAGGAGTGGTGTTACAGGGCAGGTGGTGTGGTGGTAGGGGGGCTTTGACAGGGAAGTTGGCTGTGAAAGGGTAGGAGATGGTGGACTGTGACAGGGTAGGGGTGGTGGGGAAGCTGTGACAGGGCAGAGGCCTGTGACAGGGCAAGGGGTGGTGGGGCGGCTGTGACAGGGTTGGGGTGGTAGGGGGGCTGGGGCAAATGGTGATGGGGCTGGAGCAGGTGGTGGTAGGAGGGCAGTGACAGGGTAGGGGTTGGTAGGGGGGCAGAGGTTGGTAAGGTGGCTGTGGCAGGGGGTCTGTGACATGACAGGGGTGGTAGGAGGGCAGAGGGTGACTGGGGTAGAGGGTGGTAGGAGGGCAGAGACAGTGTAGGGGGGCAGAAGGGGGTAAGGTGGCTAGGGTGGTAGGGGTCCTGTGACAGAGCAGGGGGTGGTAGGAGGGCAGTGACAGAGTAGGGGATGGTAGGGGGCAGAGGGTGGTAAGGTGGCTGTGGCAAGGGGTGGTGGGGGCAGAGGGTGGTAAGGTGGCTGTGGCAGAGGGTGGTAGGGGGCAGAGGGTGGTAGGAGGGCAGTGGGTGGTATGGTGGCAGAGGGTGGTAAGGTGGATTGGGCAGGTGGTGGTAGGCTGCAGAGGGTGGTAGGAGGGCAGTGATAGGGTAGGTGGGCAGAGGGTGGTAAAGTGGCTGTGGCAAGGGGTGGTAAGGTGGCTGGGGTAGGGAGTGATAGGGGGCAGAGGGTGGTAGGAGGGCAGTGATAGGGTAGGTGGGCAGACGGTGGTATGGTGGCTGTGGCAGAGGGTGGTAGGGGGTAGAGGGTGGTAGGAGGGCAGTGATGGGGTAGGTGGACAGGGGATGGTAAGGTGGCTGTGGCAAGGGGTGGTAGGGGGCAAAGGGTGGTAGGAGGGCAGTGATAGGGTAGGTGGGCAGAGGGTGGTAAGGTGGCTGTGGCAAGGGGTGTTAGGGGCAGAGGGTGGTAAGGTGGCAGAGGGTGGTATAGTGGCTGTGGCAGAGGGTGGTAGGGGGCAGAGGGTGGTAGGAGGGCAGTGATGGGGTAGGTGGGCAGAGGATGGTAAGGTGGCTGTGGCAAGGGGTGGTAGGGGGCATAGGGTTGTAGGAGGGCAGTGATAGGGTAGGTGGGCAGAGGGTGGTAAGGTGGCTGTGGCAAGGGGTGGTAGGGGCAGAGGGTGGTAAGGTGGCAGAAGGGCAGTGATAGGGTAGGTGGGCAGAGGGTGGTAAGGTGGCTGTGGCAAGGGATGGTAAGGTGGCAGAGGGTGGTAAGGTGGTAGGGGGCAGAGGGTGGTAAGGGGGCAGAGGGTGGTAAGGGGGCAGAGGGTGGTAAGGTGGCTGTGGCAAGGGGTGGTAGGGGGCAGAGGGTGGTAAGGTGGCTGTGGCAGGGGGCAGAGGGTGGTAGGAGGGCAGTGATAGGGTAGGTGGGCAGAGGGTGGTAAGGTGGCTTTGGCAAGGGATGGTAAGGTGGCAGAGGGTGGTAAGGGGCAGAGGGTGGTAAGGTGGCTCTGCAGAGGTCACAAATACCTTGATAATAAATGTATTCCCTGGTGGTCCGGTGGGTATGCTGTATCCCGATTCCTTGGTGGTCTGGTGGGCTCCCTTTATGGTCTGCAGCTCCGCCGGGTGCAGAGCTGCAGACCACGTGGTTAGTCTAGTCTCGCGATCGCAGCCAATCAGAGCGTTGCCGTGGTAACCCGCGGCAACGCTCTGACTGGCTAAGATCGCGAGACCCCCTCAGTCTGCAGCTCTGCACTCGGCGGAGCTGCAGACAGGCTGGCTCTCTCCCGGGCAGGCATAGAAGGGGCCTCGCACCCGGCGGCATAAAGGGCAAGCCGCCGGGCCCCCTCCTTTGTCGGGTCCTCGGTCCCTGACCGAGGATCCGACATGTCACTGCCCTATGGCGATTTAGGCGGCCGCGAGGCCCCCATCAGTGCGAGGCCTTAGGCGGCCGCCTAAATTGCCTAATTAGAGAGCCGCCTCTGTTAGGCAGTATATTGGCTTGTGCAGCACGGAGCTCGCTGAAGTTGCGACCGCTCGCTTCGGCTGTTGGCTCCGCCCCCCAGAATTTTACTATTAATACGCTTTCCTGCAGCTCCTGTCAGCTCTCTCCTCCTCCGCGCCGTCCGGTCAGCTCTCAATTCCTGGCTATTTTAACAAGTAAGCTCACTTTCATTTCTTCTTAAAGAGACGTTACTGAAAGGACCACTATAGGCACCCAGACCACTTCAGCTTAATGAAGTGGTCTGGGTGCCAGGTCCATCTAGGGTTAACCCTGCAGCTGTAAACATAACAGTTTCAGAGAAACTGCTATGTTTACATTTGGGTTAATCCAGCCTCTAGTGGCTGTCTCATTGACAGCCGCTAGAGGCGCTTCCGTGCTTCTCACTGTGATTTTCACAGTGAGAAGACGCCAGCGTCCATAGGAAAGCATTGAGAAATGCTTTCCTATGGACTAACTGAATGCTCGCGCGTTTTTTGCCGCACATGCGCATTCAGCCGATGACGTTGGAAGAAGGAGGAGAGTCCCCAGTGCCGAGGGAGCCCGGCGCTGGAGAAAGGTAAGCGTTTAACCCCTTCCTACCCCTAGAGCCCGGCGGGAGTGGGACCCTGAGGGTGGGGGGACCTATTAACACTATAGTGCCAGGAAAACGAGTTTGTTTTCCTGGCACTATAGTGGTCCTTTAATGTTTCTGTAATTGTGTAACACAAAATCTGTTTCTATCTTTGTAACTGACAGTATGAGGAGCTTAATGTGACAGAGTGATTGTGGTCTGGTTGGGGGGTGAGTATCACAGGATTGGGATAAGTGTTGCATTGTTGGAGAAGAGAGTGTGACAGGGCAAGGGGAGGTGAATGTGACAGGATTAAGGGGGGTTAATGTGACAGGGTAAATGTGGCAGGGTTGGGGGGAGAGTGTGGCATGGACCTACAGAGTGGGTGGGAAGAGAAAAGCTTATAGTGAGAGACATAAGTTACTGCTATGGCAAATAATGGCTTATGAAGCATTTGGTGTATCTATATTCCTTAAAACGTGTTTTAAAGGAACACTCCAAATGCCATTACCTCTACACTGTAGTGGTTTTGTCCTATGTAAAGCAGGAGAATCCAGATTCTTCTAAAGAGCAAAGCAGGACTTGTTTGGTCCTATGCTTTATTTTATAGAGACATCAAGATTCTCCTGCAGGGGAATACCAGATGCAGAATGCAGCCTCAAAGATGTAGGTAAATTGTGAAACCGTACTAAAACCGTTTGACTACTTACCACAGGATGGCACAACTAAACGCCTGGCACCACAGCAGGCTGGTGATGGTGCTTGCAGTATTTCTCCAACATAAGAAAGCAGAGATGGTAATTATTGGCAAAGTAGAATTGGTTCTTGGATATTTTCTTAACAATTGGAGAACTGGATATGTTCTTAACAATTTCAAAATTTTAAAAATCATCCACTTCGAAACAAATAACCCTTTTTTTTTTCTGACAATATGATCAGTTTATTGTACTTGGTTTAGTGTTTTTGGAGCCTAGTAGAATGACTATACAAGTGCTGTTCTAAAGCATTTTGGAAGCATTGTTCAGTCGGATCTGTCAGTCTTGTGTGTGTGTACAGTTTAACAGGAGAAAATACAGCAACATTTAAGAATGATGTGCAGTGCTGAATGACTTTTATTCATCTAGATTTTTCCAAATATGTTTTTTTATTTTTTTAAAATTCTTTATTTTTGCAGTGCATAGTAGGATAACATACAGGCATGTGGTACCCCAAAGGCATTCCACTTGCGCAGTTCAAAACACAGGTAACAATGGGGTATATAGGAACAGTGCACAATTTTTATTTTTAAATACAAGAGGATCAAGTTGGAGCATGCTAGGTAGGTATGTATAGAAGTCATGAGTTTATCAATCTTAAGTATATAACTAAGACTTTGGGGGCAGGGTTAGATGTCAGGCCTATGATGCTCTATGTGAAGTCATGGTTCTCAGAACACAATAACTTAGGGCCCGGTTGAATCTGGCAACAGTGGGCTAGTAGGCAACTTATGCTACATGGTTTGATCCTCCATAGTTAAGGAGTGGGGTATTATATGCGTTGAAAATGCATTAAACATATTGGCATATATGTCATCAGTCTCAATGTTAGAGGCACTGACATATTGGTAGAACCAAACAAATTATACATGTCTAGTGTAGTATAGTTTAAAGCAACTTTCCCTTAATAAGCCCCTGAAAGTCATTAATGTCTCATGTTGTGTGGTTACCGCTAACATCAGTTATGGGTTGTGAGTGGTTCTGTAGGCTGCTGAACTAATGCCTTGCGATGGGAGGCTGCATGGGCATACGTGCCAGAGTAGATAGATATGCACAATTTTTAAAGGTATAAGGAACAATACGAGAAATTTGCTAAGTAACTTTTGTATGAGTATAGGTGTTATAGTGGCATTTCGGTGGTGGTATATAATATACCAAGTATTTTGCTATGTATAGCGTCTCATGGAGCACAACCGTAGGGAACGTGCCAACGGTATGACTAGGCGTTGTGTCTGGGCTTTCCACTTTGGGTTATTATGGTAGGTAGGAGAGTATTGGATTGTATAGTCCGTCGTATGCCTCTCTGTCAGGAAGCCATCTGTATGCGGCCTGAGTAGTGCTGTGTCATCTGTCCCTAGCCTATGGTGTAGTCGTGAGTGCGGTGTCCAGTATGTGTGCATGAGTCTTTTGTTCCCTGCCCCTGGAGTAGGCCAGTGGGTGCAGGAGTGGGCAAAGAGGGGGGAGGGTTCCGTCACTATCATGTGCCGGTTGTTGGTTTTCCGCTTATCTTCGTCTGTCATGGTGTGCAGTTTTAACTTGTCGATTCCTGCCAATCATTACACAAGATAAAATAAAATAAAGATCTGCGTTATTAAAGTGTTATAAACTGTAAGCCACATCAAGGGGGCCTCTTGGATAGGCTAGCGTGGGAAGTCCCAGAGTCTCATAACCCGGGGCATTGATTGCCGTGGTACGGTGGGGCATAGTAGGGTCAGTGGAGGGGTTACGGAGAGTCAGTGTGAAGCCCCCATTATGCCCAGCCTGCTGCATGAACCCCTCTGGGTTCTAAGTTAAAAAAAAAACATTTAAACGGGGTAACATTTAAACCTGTGTCCTATATTGAACTGCTGCGGTTGCGAGTCTCAGTTTTGGTGCGTCCTGAGGGAAGCAGGTTGCTGCTGAGATCGCTGGGTTTCTCGGTTCAGGTTGGAGCTGCCGCTGCATCGTTCGGCTGTCGGTTTTGAGGTACGAATGGCGCGATCCTCGCTGGGTCCCATCGGTGCTTTATTTTAGTCGTGTCTGTAGTGCAGGTGTGAGGGAGTTCTCTGAGAGGCCGAGAGTTGGTAGAAGCCGTACCACCTCTTGCAGGTCTGTAACAGTGTGGGTTTGTCCGTTCTTCTGGACCTGTAGGGCCCTTGGTAAGCACCATCGGTAGGCTATGTTGTTTTGCCTCAGGAGCGTTGTGATCATTTGGAGGGACCTGCGCCATTGCAGGGTGTCCCGTTACAGGTCTGCGTAAAAGGTAAGGTTGGCGTTTTCAAAGGTGACGGGAGTCTTCCCTTTGAGGGCAGTGAGTATCGCTGCTTTATCCGTCCCCGATCGGAACCTCACCACTAGGTCCCTGAAGGCAGTGTCTGGGGCCCTCTTTGGTTTAGCGATCTGGAAGATCGCCTCAAAGCTCATGGATTTGGCCTGCTGTGGTTTCAGCAACGCTCCCGTGAGCCTCCTTATCAGGTGTGGGAGCTTTTCTGTTGGTATGTCCTCAGGGACGCCTCGAATCTTGATGTTGTTGCGACGTCTATGGTCCTCAAGGGCTGCAAATCGTTGGTCTGTAGCCTTTTGGTACTTCTTGAGTGCCTGTATTTCATTATTTCATTGGGCCTGTCCGATTGTGGAGGCCTCAACCGCCCCTATGCGACTCACCAAGCCTGTCAATTCCCCGCGGAGCTGGGCCACATCGGCTTGAAGCACCCATGGCAGCTCTCCCAGCATGGTCCTCAACGTGTCCGTGGTGACCGGTTCAGGCGGTTTTTGAGGCTTAGGAGGTGGCGCTAGCGGGGCGAACATTCCGCTGGTGCACTCATCCAGGCTTAGTTCGTCGGAGGAGTCTGAGTATCCCTCCATGTCGGCGGCCATTTTGGCCCCATGTGCGTCTTGTGCCAGGCGGAATAAGTCACCAATATCATGCCCCGATCTGGGCTTGTCTGGCATCGGCTTCTTCGTCTTCCACCCCATAACGTGTGCAGATCTTTGGGCTTGGTTTGCGGTTCGTCGTTCAGACAAGAAACTGTTTTTTAGTAGCCGTTAGTGAGGGGCTCTGCTATCATGCGACCGTTTCGGCTGGCTGCTAGGCTCCGCCCCCCAAATATATATATTTTTTAAACTAGAACTTTTCATCTGTTAGAAAACTGAAATCACTTAATACCCAAGGAAGCTGAAATAACGTCTCGATATGAAGAATCAATTAATCTGTGCAATTGAAGTGCAGCTGCTGTTGTGAATTGTCTAAGAAAGGAAAAATATAAAGAAATTCAGAAGATGAAATCTTAATTATCAGAAAGTAGTATTAAAAACAATTCCAGTCATACATATTTTTTTTGTCAATAATTTTTTATTGAGATGATAGCATTTCACAATAAACAAATAGTACCAGTATAAGGCAGAACATAATGCGGGTTTTCATACATAGTATATTGTATAACTAAATCCGGTAGATGAGATCCCATTTTGTAATGGAGCAAATAAAAAAATAAAACCACTGAAGGGAAGTAGATAATACTTAATATTTAAATAAAGAGATTATCGCTATACTATACCGTCTATGGAATAGACATGTGCAATTCGTTTCGGTCCGAATATAAATTCGGACGAATTTCGGGCAATTCGGACATTCGGGTACTTCCGAATGTCCGAATTGCCGAAGTGCCGAATTGCCGAGGTCCCGAAGTTCTGAAATTACCGAATTTCCGAAGTGTCGAAGTGCCGAAGTTCCAAAGTGTCAAAGTGCTGAAGTGCCGAAGTTCCGAAGCACAGTATTGCCTAAGTACTAATATACTTGGTGAAAGAAGAAGAATGTTACATTGTATACAACTTTAAATAAAAAGTATACAAACATAGCCAGGATTCATCTGTAAGCATTTGCAACACTTACAACAATCAAGTAACATACATTCATATAAAATGTAAGTTACTTGGCCAGTCAGTGTATTGACAGGAATGAATAAGTAGATAACTCCCTAATTCCCACGGTATTAGGGAGCTATCTACTAAAAGGCTGAAAGACCTAAATTACCCCCCCGGCCCCCACCCCTAATCGTTGGGTGGGGGCCCTAAATTATAATAAGGACCTAATGTCCTCCCCCCTGGCCCCCACCCCTGAGCGTGGGTGGGGGCCCTACAGTAAAATAAGGGGGGGACCTAATGTCCTCCCTCTGACCCCCACCCCTAAACGGTTGGTGGGGGCCCTAAATACTAATAGGGGGGAACCTAATGTCCTCCCCCTTGGCCCCCACCCCTGAGCGGTGGGTGGGGGCCCTACAGTAAAATAAGGGGGGGGGACCTAATGTCCTCCCCCCTGGCCCCCACCCCTGAGCGGTGAGTGGGGGCCCTACAGTAAAATAAGAGGGGGGACCTAATGTCCTCCCCCCTGGACCCCACCCTTGAGCGGTGGGTGGTGGCCCTAAATACCAATCGGGGGGGAACCTATTGTCCTCCCCCCCGCCCCCACCCCTGAGCGGCGGGTGGGGGCCCTAAAAAAATGTTAACCCCCCCTCCCAGGTGACTAGGGGCCCCCAAACCCCTAGTAACCCCCTCCCCCCCAAAATAAATTAACCCCCTACCTACCCCCCTCACCCTAAAAATAATGACCTTTAACTAAGTACCTGTAAAAAAAAAAAAAACTTACCATTCGATGTTTTCTTTCTTCCAAAATCTTTTTTCAGCCCCAAGAAGGCCAAATAAAAAACCATAATAACCAACGAAATAAAAAAAAACAAAAAAAGAGCGCAAAAAAAAATCCTTCTTCACCCATGGAGGGCTCCGCGCAGACTGATCTCTGCAGGGCGGGGGAAGGCTTATAAAGCCTTGCCCCGCCCTGCAATTAGTCTCAGAGCACTCTGATTGGTGGGTTTAAGCCATCCAATCAGAGTGCTCTGACAGGTAAATGAAGAGACTGACAGGTAAGTCACAGCAGTCTGATTGGTTGGTTTGAAATCCACCAATCAGAGTGCTCTGTGTCATTTTACACAGCCTGGGAAAGTTCTTTGGAATTTTCCCACGCTGTGTAATTTGACTCATAACTCTCTGATTGGTGGATTAAGTAACCAAACAGAGAGTTATGAGTCAAATTACACAGCGTGGGACAATTCCAAAAAACTTTCCCACGCTGTGTAAAATGACACAGAGCACTCTGATTGGTGGATTTCAAACCAACCAATCAGAGTGCTGTGACAGGTAAATGTAGAGACTTACCTGTCAGTCTCTTCATTTACCACTCAGGGGTGGGGGCCAGGGGGAAGGACCTTATGTCCCCCCCTCTTTTTAGTATTTATGGTCCCCACCCGCCGCTCAGGGGTGGGGGCCAGGGGGAGGACATTAGGTCCCCCCCTTATTAGTATTTAGGGCCCCCACCCACCGCTCAGGGGTGGGGGACAGGGGGAGGACATTAGGTCCCCCCCCTTATTAGTATTTAGGGCCCCCATCCACCGCTCAGGGGTGGGGGCCGGGGGGAGGACAATAGGTCCCCCCCATTATTTTACTTTAAGACCCCCACCCGCCGCTCAGGGGTGGGGGCCAGGGGTAGGACATTAGGTTCCCCCCTATTAGTATTTAGGGCCCCCACCAACCGTTTAGGTTGACTAATACTAAGTCATTTTTACTTAGTATTAGTAAATTTGTCTGAAAGACCAATACTAAGTCATTTTTACTTAGTATTAGTAAATTTGTCTGAAAGACCAATTTAGGTCTTTCAGCCTTTTGGTAGATAACTCCCTAATATCGTGGGAATTAGGGAGTTATCTACTAAGCGGCTGCAATAGAAGTCTCGAAGTGCCGAAGTCCCAAAATTCCGAAGTTCCGAAGTGTCGAAGTGCCAACGTTGCTGAAGTTCCGAAGTTGACGAATTTCCAAAGTTCCGAATTGCCGAAGTGCCGAAGTTGCCGAAGTTCTGAAGTGTTGAAGTGCCGAATTGCTGAAGCCCCAAATTGCGAAAATCCCGAATTTCGGAATGCCGAACCGAACCGAAAATTTTCCCCATGCACATGCCTACTATGGAATATTGCAATAACTAGAAAAATAATAACATAAACAAACATTGTAAGGCTTAGAAGTAACATCAGCTAAGGATCCTCAAACCATTCCTCACTCAAGGAAATTGTTGGTTGAAAAAGGAAATCGTGGACATCCTGGTAAGACTCAAACAAAATGAAATCAAACTATTCCCAGAGTAGGGATAAATGTAAAAGGGAAAAGTTACCTCGTTGGCCTTAGCAAAAGCTTCTGACCCAGTAGACTGAAGAGGTTCAAGACATATCTTAGGGACCAGGCGAAGATACGTCTGTGTGGAACCCGTTACACTGTTACATTAAAGCTGAGAGCAAATTCAAGCATATTCATTTGCAGACTTTGCTCCAGTGAGGAGCTCTGTGGAGTAGGCATGTAGGTGGCCGCCATTTTGATAGTCAGGCCGCTGCTGGACCTGAGCTGGGAAGCAAGAGGCTCGTAGGTAAGTATGAAAGCCCACTCAGCAGGGACCGGGATAACCCACGCCTATCCAGAGTCCAAATAAAAGGAGGAGCTGTTCAAAGCAGGCATTGACTATTGCAGAAGAAATCTTTCCAAAGTCAAATCAGGGTGTTCCCTGGACTGATAAATTGGTGAAAAGTAGCTAAAGATAGTGAATCAGCTTACAATATGGGCTTAGTTTCATGTACAACTAACCCCCAGTCACAAATAGTTAAAGAGACATTATAGTCACTAAAACAACTTTTGCTTAAAGGGAAACTCCAGTGCCAGAAAAACGATCCGTTTTTCTGGCACTGGAGGGTCCCTCTCTCTCCCTCCCACCCACCAATCCCCGGTTACTGAAGGGGTGAAAACCCCTTCAGTCACTTACCTGGGACAGCGGCGATGTCCCTCGCCGCTGTCTCCGCCTCCGCGACGCTCCTCCTAGTGATTACGTCGGCCGGTGGGCGAGACTAATCTCGCTCACCGGCCGAGGAGACCTAATGCGCATGCGCGGAAATTCCGCGCATGCGCATTACGTCTCCCCATAGGAAAGCATTGAAAAATAATTTCAATGCTTTCCTATGGGGTTTTGAGCGACGCTGGAGGTCCTCACACAGCGTGAGGACGTCCAGCGACGCTCTAGCACAGGAAACCTGTGCTAGAACCCAGGAAGTGACCTCTAGTGGCTGTCTAATAGACAGCCACTAGAGGTGGAGTTAACCCTGCAATGTAAATATTGCAGTTTATGAAAAACTGCAATATTTACACTTGCAGGGTTAAGGGTAGTGGGAGTTGGCACCCAGACCACTCCAATGAGCAGAAGTGGTCTGGGTGCCTGGAGTGTCCCTTTAATGAAGCAGTCTTGGTGTATAGATCATGCCCCAACAATCTCACTGCTCAACCCTCTGCCATTCCAATAATTCATAGTACTAGATAACATTGCTGGTCATATCCTTGCATTCTTTACAAGTCATATATGCAGTGACCTTTTTACTTATTCCTGCAGAAAATCATAAACCAAAAAAAGATGGAGAGCTTACTTTACTGAAAAACTGCCAATGGATAGGAATGAAATGAAAAGAAATTTAATGAATATGTTTAAGAGTGAGAAATGTTTAGGAATGTTAACTAAGTTAATGGTGGACTTTGAAAGGGGTTGGTATTTAACCCCTTAAGGACACATGACAAGTGTGACATGTCATGATTCCCTTTTATTCCAGAAGTTTGGTCCTTAAGGGGTTAAAGGCTTTCTGCACACTCCCATATTGGCATGCTAACCAGCATTGCTCTTTGTGCTCTTAGTCTTTGTGAAACTAAGACGATGCAGAATTTTTGTGAGACGTGGATGGCATCTGCAAACTGAGATGAGAGAGACCATTCATTGATTAGCAAGTAATGTACAAAGCCAAGGGATGGGTGAGAAGCTATGTAATAATGTGTTATTAAAATAGGAAAAGAATATTTAGGTTATCATCAGTTTTAAATTTATAGTGGTTACATAGTTACATAGTTACATAGCTGAAAAGAGACTTGCGTCCATCAAGTTCAGCCTTCCTCACGTTTGTTTTTTTGCTGTTGATCCAAAAGAAGGCAAAAAAAAACCAGTTTGAAGCACAATTTTGCAACAAGCTAGGAAAAAAAAATTCCTTCTTGACCTCAGAATGGCAGTCAGATTTATCCTTGGATCAAGCAGTTATTACCCTACATTGAAAGATTATATCCTTGAATATTCTGTTTTTGCAAGTATGCATCTAGTAGCTGTTTGAACATCTGTATGGACTCTGATAAAACCACTTCTTCAGGCAGAGAATTCCACATCCTGATTGTTCTTACAGTAAAAAAAAACATTTCCTTTGCCTCAGACGAAATCTTCTTTCTGGTGCCAGGAGTGCCCTGGTGTCCGCCAATGTAAGTACTCAAACTATTTTACAATAGTTTGACTTCTTACCAATAGTCCCATGGGTGCTGCTTCCTGCCTCCACTGGAACCCACAGGATCAGCTGAATTCTTATCCAATGTGCTAGCACTGCTTTTCTGACTCTCTTTTGGCTGTAGTAGAGCCTGGAAGACCCCAGACCACAGCTCTAAAATTGATTGGCTACTTTCAATAATGGGAGGGAATGGTCAGGCACTCCTGGCACCATAACCACTACGGCACACTGTAGTGGTTATGGTGTTTGGAATGTTCCTTTAAGTACTTCCAGGGGTGAGCCAAGGGTCTGTGATTCCTGGTTGCTTCCTGTTTGCATGGTTTAATTACCATTCTCCTTTATAAATGCTCCTCTGATATTCCCTGCACTGCTGGATCAGCATCATGAAAAATTTTATAGAAAAATTCTATATTTTCCCATTGCACGTTGCAAAACAGTGAGTTGTTAAGTTTCAAGGGAATGTAATAATGTTGGGCAAAATAGCCGAACAGGAAAAACAGTTGGGAGAATGTGTAAAATGTGCATTTCCCTTCTCGATTCTGTTTAGAGGGGGATAAAACAGTGCTTAAAGGTTAGCTGTAGTGATTGTAGTGCACAGTGTTCCACGGTTGTTTTGTGAGTCAAACTATTTTCAAACTCGTCATTAAATTTCTTGACGGTTTCACGAGTGGCCCTTATCAACTAAGCTGCGCAATGTTTCTATATTTTGGTGACAGCCATTAGAGATGCTTTCATGTGAGAAACGAATCAGACTTGGTGCTCCTAGAACAGCATTTGATTGTTGAAGAGTCGCCATTTGTCGCATATGCGCACCAGTCACCAGGTACTACCCTGTGGAGAAGCATTGGAATGACTGAGATCATCAATCATAATGATCTCATTCAGGAAGAAGGAGCTGCCGCGGCTAAACCAGTGCGACAAGGGCTTGAAGATAAGTAAAACTTGCCTTTCAAGCCCTCACGAGAGGGGGTACCCCTAAATAGATAGGGGAACTCTACAGTGTTGGGAATATATGTATGTAATCCTAACGTCATAGTGTTGCTTTAAACTGTTTGAAACTAGTTTCACTCCCTACACCACCAGGGGACACTGAGCACTATAATAACTATAGCTACTTTAAGCACTGTTTTTTTCGGTTAATAGAACTGAGTAGAGAAATGCAAATTCAACACATTCTCCCAACTCTGGTTTTCCTGTTCAGCTATTTTGCCCAACATTATTACATTCCATTGAAACAACTCACTGTTTAGTGAATAAACATACCTTATATTTCTTTATTCTTTGCTTTCGAGTCATGAGTCATATTTCACATGATGTATTTAAAATATAATTACCTCCTCCACTCCCTAAATGGTTTCCTTAAACTAAAAGCCCATGTCCAAAGTCAGGGTTTTCACTAAACTCCAGATTGTGATGAATTGACACCTGAATTGCAAAATATAGGCTAAAATAGCCAAGCCCTGACTATAGCTGACTTGGAGAAGTTTTCCAGATCAGCTATTTTTGCCTAAATTTGCCATTTGGTCTTCCCTAAAAAATTGAAGTTTAGTAAATAACTGTAGATTGTAAGCTCTCTTGTTCCTGTAACATTTTGTTATTGTCTCATCTATTTTATAATTTTATAAAATACACATTTTTACAACATTGTAAAGCGCTGTGGAATAAGTTGGCGCTATATGATTGCCAATAATCGTATTCAAAACTCTGTATAGTGTGAATCATATGGAATTCAAAGTAGATTTCATATTTTAGCCAAATTGGATACATTCACTTTTGCTTCCAGTTTGGCTATTTTGGCCTAAAACTTGAAATTCACTTTAAAGCGTCATCACAAGTTTTATATATATATAAAAAAATTTCACTATAACAACTAATTCTGTGTAAAGAGATTTACCTATTTAAATGTAAAATTTCAGCATATTATTACAAACTTTCAAAAAAATAAAAATAAAAAACTATGAAAAAATGAGCAGATAATATATTGTTCTTCATGTTATTATTATTATTGCCATTTATATAGCGCCAACAGATTCCGTAGCGCTTTACAATATTTTGAGAGGGGGGGATGTAACAATAAATAAGACAATTACAAGAAAACTTACAGGAATAATAGGTTGAAGAGGACCCTGCTCAAATGAGCTTACAGTCTATAGGAAGTGGGGTATTAGAAACATTAAGATAGGAAATATCAAGTAGATGTCTTATGTCATGTCTTATAGTTTACGATACACGAATATATGACTATATATAGTATTTTTTATTCCAGTTTTATTCCTTTTATTTTATGAGTCTCGTATTTTAGTGTTATATATTATATATCAGTCTTATAATATAGAGAAATAAGAAATTTTTCATCTTACAACATAAGTGCACATTTGATAGATTGCGTATTTTATATAGAAGTCTAATTTAAAGGACCACTATAGTGCCAGGAAAACATACTCGTTTTCCTGGCACTATAGTGCCCTGAGGGTGCCCCACCCTCAGGGTCCCCCTCCCGCCGGGCTGGATGGAGTGGAAGGGGTTAAATTTACCTCTTTCTCCAGCGCCGGGCGGGGAGCTCTCCTCCTCGGCTGAATGCGCATGCGCGGCAGGAGCCGCACGCGCATTCAGCCAGTCTCATTGGAAAGCATTTACAATGCTTTCCTACGGACGCTGGCGTCTTCTCACTGTGATTTTCACAGTGAGAAGCGCGGAAGCCCTCTAGCAGCTGTCAATGAGACAGCCACTAGAGGCTGGATTAACCCATTTATAAACATAGCAGTTTCTCTGAAACTGCTATGTTTATAGAAAAAAGGGTTAAACCTAGCTGGACCAGGCACCCAGAACACTTCATTAAGCTGAAGTGGTCTGGGTGCCTATAGTGGTCCTTTAACCCCTTAAGGACACATGACATGTGTGACATGTCATGATTCCCTTTTATTCCAGAAGTTTGGTCCTTAAGGGGTTAAGCCAGATTTGACGAAAAGAGTCGGAGATTGACGGAAATTGCCGAAGAACAGACTTGTCGCTCAGAGAGGCAATCTAGCACGGAGCCTGAAAGGTAAAGAGTGGGCGGAGCTATTAGAATCCTGCTGGCGGAAAGTGTCGAGTGTTTTATACTGTATTGCTCCCCATCATGGGCGCTTGTCTGGGAGTGTGCTCTTTGCTCAGCTGTGTAAGTATCTTTGGATTTCTTCGTATTCCTAGTTGCAATTATTGTCTGTGACTTGTTGCTATTCTCCTGTTGGTGCTGAGCTGTTTCATTGCTGTGTAGCTCAGAGGAGCTGTGTCATGGTAGATCAGATCCCATTTCTGTGTGTTTCACAATTCGTCACAAGCATCAAGTTGCCTGTGTTTGTGTATGGGTGTGTTAATTATGCCACTTTTCCATTGCTTGTAACGAATTCAGAGTTTTGTGAAAGAAATGCAGGAAAGAAATTGGTAGATTTAACATTGTATATGTCTTTATTGTGTAAGATCACACAAGTGTGTGTATTGTGTAGCATATGATTATTTCCTCTATTAATAATCAAGAAGTTAAACGTAATCATTCAAGTGTGTTAGGTGTTTTGTAAGGTATACACGAAGTAAATCGAGTCTCTACTTGAACAGTAAACTAACATTTCTTGTTTTAGATAGGAAAACAGAACAAAACCAAAACATGCCTTTAATGCGTGATTATTTTTGTAGGGAAAAAAAAGGTGAGATTTAGCTTTCCCCAGAGAAATAGTAGAAAGTAGGAAATTGAAGATGAATTCTAAGATTGGAGTCTATTCAACTTGTACTTTGTAATTTACTTTGTAAACATGGCCCCTGCCGGGTATTTATTGAAATTCGACCTGAGGAGAATTCAAAGTCAATTGAAAATTTTGGAATTCACAGAATATTCCTGACAATCAACAGTTTAGTGAATAACCTTGTAAGATTTATGTTTACTAACCTTTACATCAAATTGAAGTGAATTGAAAATCAAATTGCTTTAAAAAGTTGTGACTATAATAGGTGATCTAGTTGTGAAAGGCACTATTGTATTATAAACTATAATAGGTGAGTTGCAGATTTCTTTTCTTTTTTCTCTTTTTTTTTTTTTACTTCAACTATTTTGACCTTTTTTTCAGTTTGATTTTAACTTTACCACATTGCCTTGTTTACTGTAGTGTGTTTTAAGCTAAGGGCTTTGTTCACTAGACAGTGAAAAACTGATTACAAGGCTGAAGTTGGTGGAAGTTGGTTTGATATTCGGAATGAGCTCCGTTTATAATTTAAATTGACCGGATATGTTTCAGTGCAATACAACCCAAATTTCAAATAATGACAACATGGTAGTGTAAGGGGGAACTCCATGCATACAGTTATTTAATATCATAATGGGTCTTTTAATATTGTAGGTAGTGAACCCTGGTCAAACCTTAGAATGAACCAAAATAAATTTTGAATAAGTAACTGTTTTCAAAGGGTTATCCATTTCAACACGTACTTCCAATTATCTACCTTGGCGTAGACTTGTTAATTCTCTTGACATTTCACCTGAAATCAGTTAGATAGATACACCCCTATAAAAAGACCACTACCATTCACATGTAGAGGTGACTTTATTAAACCTTTAAACTCTAAATACAATACTGTAGATTATTTTATGCTTAAACATATCAAACTACCTGTTTTAACAAAGATAACAGCATGCTTTAACACAGGTATAGTAACACGCAATTGAAGATGGCAAAAAAAAAAAAAGATGAAGAGGTCACTGCAGAAATCTTCAAAGGGGGGCAGAAATTATAATTGGCCCAATTATGCAATCCTTACAAATGTTTTTTTTTATTTTTGTTTTTAAATGAATGGCTAAATGGAAATATCCATTTTGAAAACATCCGTTGCCTATTCAGAATGCTGAAAAACAGCACCATGGCACTGCACTTTTATTTATGCCAAAATCACCATTCATCCCATAGAGAGCAAGAGGACAGGATATGTGCAATTCACTACTTCAGGAGCAAGTTCATGTTCTTTTTCCAGAATGTATTAATTTGGTCTGCAATTTAGTTGAGTCGGTTATATGTGAATATGAGTTTAAAGAGAACTAAATGCTTAAATTCAATTTAACCAAATATCTACTAAATTTAGCAAACGTTTGATCAAACTTGGTGTAAATAACCAAAATTACAGTAAGTGAATAGATGTATTGGTCAATTTCATGTCTAGTTCGTGCAATCACAATTTGGCTGCAATTCAGATGATTTTCATACCTTAGTCAATTTAAAGGTAAAATGATACAATACAACCTGTCCCTGAGTAATGAGAGGGGTCTGCTCTGAGCATCCAACATTACTTGAGGTGGACCGAAGTTAAATGTATCCTCTTTGACTTTATTTTTTATTAATTTCCATTACTGTATCATTGCCATTTAACATCAACTTCTTGTTTTTGAGAGTTGTTCTAAGAAAACTTGAAATATCCGGCAATAAAAAGTTTGACACCTGTGATAGAGCTCCGATACCCCAACTGAGTATTTTCGCCAAGTAGTCCCTCTCTCCGGAATAGTAAGAGTAGCTAGATTCCAAAACATCGGCCAAAGGCTTGATGAAAGGTAAAGCAGATACCATTTTTATTCAGCAATTGCTGGGTCAGCAAGGCACACAATGTAATCCCACTCTGGCGCCTTGGTGTTTGGGGACATAATTTAATCAGCAGCTAAATAATTTTAATCAATTACCAGACAAAAATTCCCCCAATGCAAGCGTTCCCTGCATAATATCCCCACATGTCATACATCCCGGAGAGCTCTGTTTCCGAGGGGCAAACTATAAAAAAAACAAAAAAACGCCCAGATCGGAAGTGTCTCGCCCGAGCAATCAGTGGATGAAATTTGACCCAACCGTCACCATTCTTCAATCTGGCAGAGAGTTCCACGATGTTTAGTGGTAAGTCCTAGTCACTGATATGGGCTGCCTGGGGCTCCAGAGAACGGAGCTCCTGCAAATCCTGGATGTAGTCTGATACTTCATAACCTCCCTGATTTCCTCCTCCAAATAGTGCCATGTTTGATAGTGGGACCGAGCAATACCCAAGTGAAGTTTCACCGGTCCATAGTATATCGCAGATCCGTTGCACAGTCCCATGGTGTTTCTTGGTAACTTCTAATTGGCTGCTCTGTGCCTGTGTGAGCCTAGATAGCATCCTGAGTCTTTTGGATGGTAGCCTGTGGGCTTTTTACACCTCCAGGTGTCCTGCATGGCAGAGGTACAGGGTTGAGTGGTTGAATTAATTTTAGGTCTTAAGGGAGAGATTTACTTTTAGTCTCGCACAAGTCTAAAGAATAACCAGGCTAGTCCGTCACAACACCATATTGCATTTTCATTTATAGTGTTTTAATACCAAAGAAGTAGAATACAGTGTCATATCATATTTGGTGTAAGCATGCTTTGTTATATCATCTATTTTAGTGATTTAGTGGGAGTGGCAAGAGGGACCACTGGCAGGCGTTCATGGTTGCCAGCTTGGTGTCATCCAACTCTGGTGTCACCAAGCCAGAAACCATAAACAAGATTGGCTCCAAAAGTGATATGACACTGTGCAATAATGGCACCACTGTAGTGTACAACCCTGGATGCCCTGAGCAGCAGAAAGTATTTGTATACCTCTGTTTAGATTGCAAGTAGGGTCCTCTTTCCCTTCTGTTCCTGTGTGAGTGCTGCCTTTTGAGTTTAGCTCCACTGAGCTAAACAACCAGGAAGTAACAAGATCGGTTGTCTGACTGTCTCAGATATTTAAAACACCTCAAATATCTTAAGAGCCCATCATGTATGGGACTGAGATGTTGACATTTGATTCAACATGCAATAAGACGCACATGTAATTCTATATTACAAAGTCCAGGAAGTGCTTTCCATGTAAGATTATATATTAATCGGCCGGATTAACACCGTGGCATATGATTATTGGAGACGTTAAGTGCAGTACTTTAGCCATTTGGAATTGTGTGTGAGTGTGTATATGTGTGTGTGTGTGTGTATATGTATATGTATATGTATATATATATATATATGTGTATATATATATATATATATATATATATATATATATATATATATATATATATATATATATTATACACGCATTCTCTCTCTCTCTCTCTCTCTCTCTCTCTCTCTCTCTCTCTCTCTCTCTCTCTCTCTCTCTCTCTCTCTCTCTCTCTCTCTCTCTCTCTCTCTCTCTCTCTCTCTCTCTCACATTAACTTTTTGTGGTCCTCTGTAGGTATATACTGTATCTGACAAAATATTTTACCGCTTGCAGGGTATTGTCCAATTTTCCCTGGAGAGTACCGCTGGTACCTCCCAGCCTCTGCTCATTGTGCACATTCGCGGCATGGAGGAATGGCCATACTTTCCAGGGAAAATCCAACATTGGACCGTAAAAGGTAAAATATTTTGTCTGATGTATTCTGATATAGGACTGCAAAGGGTTAAGTTTAGTTCATCACCTCCAAATGTGTTGATTTGTTTTTATTTTTTTAGAAATGGTTTTAGTAAGTAAACACTCTACCCACCTCCATGAAGTTTGTGGCATACCTTACTTCCTGGAGTACAGGGATATCTCGTGACCATCCACCAGCAAAAGATGCTTTGTGTCATTTGGGAGTGGCTGCCTGTGGAATCCATATTTAGTAGTCTTTATCTCTATATGTATATGGAATAACAAAATGAATATAGTGATGGACTTAAAGAGACACTCCACTGCCATGGAACGTTCATCATGCTAAAGTGCTCTGGCACCTTTGCATTAGGTCCCCCCCATCAGATGGCATCTGAAGAGGCGGAGTGTCGAGTGACATCAGCGCTGAAATTGGATGCATAAAGGCTTTTTTTTAACCCTTTCGGAGCTAAAAGGGGGAGGGGTGCGAGGGAGGAATGGCAAGATCGCACTATAGTTTCAGGAATACAGATTTTTATTCCTGACACTATAGATTACTTTTAAGCTTGTGTGGCCTGAACATTGAAACTGCACGTTCTGATTTATTAACCCCTTAAGGACCAAACTTCTGGAATAAAAGGGAATCATGACATGTCACACATGTCATGTGTCCTTAAGGGGTTAAGGCAGTCAAGTAGGTGTTTCTGTTTTAAATAAATAAGTAACCTGCTTCTTAACATTTTCAAGGGTATTCACCAATATGATAATTAGTGGAAATTTAAAATGAATTGCAAGTTTAAGGCCAAAGTAGCCAAACTTAAAATATTCGCCAAATCAGTTATGCTTCTAGTTAGACAATTTTGTCCTTACATTTTAAAATCCTTTGAATTCCCAAATGGTTACTTTAGTGAATAACAGGAGACCGCAATCAGACTCTAAGCAGCATAACTGCTTCTGCCTGTGTGCCTTTGATCTCCTTAAAAGGATGCTTTAGGAACCCAAACCACTTAATCGAAATGAAGTGGTCTTGGTGCCATGTCATTCTTGTTTCACCCTGCACTGTAAAACTTTACCATTCTGGAGGAACATTGCAGGGTTTGAATGTCTGTAGTGGCTGACATACTGACTGGCACTACCGATATAGTAGAGTGAAACTCTATTTTAATCAGTCCCATAGACACAATCTGATTTGGCATAGCGTTTTGCTGTTCCTGTGCACTTGGCTTCCTATGCTTTCCTACAGCAAAGGAAACTAGGCCAGCTGCAGATAGAGCAACGCGGCTGGCCCTTTTTACCCTTGGTGGGGGGGCTGACTTGGGCCCTATAACTTTAGGAATACACATTTGTGTTCCTTTAAGAATATATGATTTACCGTAAAGTTAAATGATATATAATTGCTCAGTGAGATATATTTTTGATTCAGTATTCACAACCTGTCCAGTGCTGACTACACGAACTGGTAATATATTTTTGTACTGTGACACCAGGTCATGTTTGTCTAGTCTAGCCCACCTAGAGGTTGCATACAGAAGTTAAATAAGTCTTTTCTCGGCAGTGAACATGTTACTGTACTCGCCCACACTACACATATGCACAGTCATTGGATTGGCAGGGCTGATCACATTTCCTTGAGTGACTAGTTCAATTTTGTCTTGGCTGGCAGACCTGTAGGATTATAATTTCCAAACTTGTTATTGTTTAAATTACTTACTCTGTGAAAATGTCCTTCAATTCTATCCTTTTATTTGTATATAAATCTGTGTGTATTAAACATATAGACTCTAGATACTGGAGTATGATTGTCTTACACTGTAGAGTTGAACAAGGTTATTCTGAATTGGCTTAAACATTTTATTGTCCACCATGTAATCAAATGTGTTGCAATGTTACTGAACACGGTTGTGAATTCTGGGATAGATCATTACTCATTTTTATTATACATTTCATCAACAGATATTTGAGGTTTGTTGGAAATTGTCCATGAAAGAAATAGTACACTAATTGAGAGGTACTGCCAGTCTTTTTTAGTATTTGTAATGAAACTGGCATTATCCATGGCAGTTGTAGAGAATATTTTTTTATAACTGAATCTGATGCTTGTGTGTAAAATATTCTTCAAATAATCCATTTTAAAAGTTGGCAACGTAGTGACTATTGTGCCTTCCACCTAGTCCGATTTGTAAGGTGTAAAAACATTTTAGAACAGTTGGATTTCTTGCCTGGGTTCTGCTGGATGCTGCCACCTGCCTCCAGTCTGAGCCAAGCCTGGCAGTGCAGGGCTAAACTCATTGGTTAACAACAATTAGGTGGTACACCCAGCCAATGATCTAGCTTTCACTGGGTTAGCACAGAAAAGCTAATGGAAGCTACTGCTTCTGTTAAGATTCATCTCATTTTAATAAATAGTGTAGGTGGGAAGTGGCATGTGGCAGACTCCATGTAAGAAGTCATACATTCTAAAACATTTTGATGACTTACACTTGAGAGAGTGGAGGGCAGGGGGCACTCCTAGCACCAAAGCCACTACAGTGAACTGGAGTGGGAATGGTGGCTTAAAAAGCAAATATAGTGCCTTTCACTCCTTATATGTGCCCCTCACATCATGTCTCAATCTATAGAGAATCAAATGTATATGCAAAATATTTTATTCAGCATTGTGTGTGTGTGTGTGTGTGTGTGAGAGAGAGATATAGATATATAGAGATACACACTGCTCAAAAAAATAAAGGGAACACAAAAATAACACATTCTAGATCTGAATGAATTAAATATTCTTCTGAAATACTTTGTTCTTTACATAGTTGAATGTGCTGACAACAAAATCACACAAAAATAATAAAAATGGAAATCAAAATTTTCAACCCATGGAGGTCTGGATTTGGAGTCCCACTCCAAATTTAAGTGGAAAAACACACTACAGGCTGATCCAACTTTGATGTTATGTCCTTAAAACAAGTCAAAATGAGGCTCAGTAGTGTGTGTGGCCTCTACGTGCCTGTATAACCTCACTACAACGACTGTGCATGCTCCTGATGAGGTGGCGGATGGTCTCCTGAGGGATCTTATCCCAGACCTGGACTAAAGAATCTGCCAACTCCTGAACAGTCTGTGGTGCAACGTGACACAGCAAACCTTCTTACCACAGCTTGCATTGATGTACCATCCTGGATGAGCTGCACTACCTGAGCCACTTGTGTGGGTTGTAGACTCAGTCTCATGCTACCACTAGAGTGAAAGCACGACCAGCATTCAAAAGTGGCCAAAACATCAGCCAGGAAGCATAGGAACTGAGAAGTGGTCTGTGGTCACCACCTGCAGAACCACTCCTTTTATTGGGGGTGTCTTTCTAATTGCCTATAATTTCCACCTGTTGTCTATCCCATTTGCACAACAGCATGCAAAATTGATTGTCACTCAGTGTTGCTTCCTAAGTGGACAGTTTGATTTCACATAAGTGTGATTGACTTGGAGTTACATTTTGTTGTTTAAGTGTTCCCTTTATTTTTTTGAGGTGTGTGTGTATATATATTTATATTCTCTTTTTTTTATATTTTTTTAAATATATAAATGGATTGTTTAGGAAATGTATTCAAAATGTACCAGTTCCAGCCCAGTGAACTTGAGAAACGCATTGTTTCTGGTGAGATTGAAATTATCCTGGCAATCTTAGATAAAAGTTCATAGCAGGAGGTGTCGGGAACACAGTTTAGTGGACGGAGACCAAGTTCGCAGTACCAAAGGATTAGACGAAGAGAGTAGTCAGGGGAAACCAAAGGTCAGGACAGGCGGCACAGGTTCATAAGCGATGATACAGGCAAGGGTCAAAATCAGGACCAGGATCGTCTCTGAAGATCTTTACACAATCAAAAGCACAGTACAACAGAGTGAAGGGTGTGTGCGACTTAAATAAGGGAATTGGTGGTCTTGTTAATTGAGGTTCCACCCTGGTCTCCACCTCCTTTACCTTTTAAAATGCTCTGTCGGCGCGTGCGCGCGCCCTTTGATTCTCCTGAAGTTCTACTTTCTGTGTGGTCACATGTGAAAGCAGCGGTGTTATCACGAACAGACTTCTGTTCTTGCTGTGTTTGTGAGCCGGTGTCCGTACGAACAGAGTTCTGTCTGCAGTATAGGTGAGTAGCGTTCACATGATCAGAGGTGGCGTTCGTATGCATGGAGTTCTTCCTTCTATATCTGGTAAGTGGCGTACAGAGGTGCTGTTCACATGAACGTGAGCTGTCGGCGTGGGTGATTAAACTGACCACGCTGCCTGGTGGGATCTCACTCCGACACAGCTTCCTCGTGGAGTGAGAGAGAGATGTAGCGTGTGAGCAAGGTGCTGATATGAGGTAATTATGCGTTTTTTGCTGACTTTGTACTTCCTAACATAGCAGTAATATTAAAATAAAATAAAACAAAAATTCCACCTATGTTACTCCCCCCACAAAAAAGCTACCCGAAAACAAACAAAAACACAGATTATGTTTAGTTTTCAAAATGCAAGCAAAGTAGAAGATAATTCGTGTAAATGTATGCATGTAATACCTTGAATAATTCTGTGTTGTGCTATTATTTGTTTGCCTTTAGGTACAAAACACTGTCTAAACAGTGTTACAACTTGGTGTTAGTATGGGGTTTTATCGGTATTTGATTTGTACTACATGTTAACACAACTGATCATTAAACACAACAAAACAGATCTTGGTTGGATAATTTTTTTTATTTCCCCCAAAGTCAAAACAAGATATTTTTTACAAGTTTGGCACATCTTGGTCCATCTTTCCCCGATCCATTCCCACAACATAATGCTACCACCACTACACTTCATTTTGGGGGGATGGTCTTCTCAGGGACACGTATCATGGCAGGCAGGTACAATGAGGCTTACGCAGAAGCCAAAAACTTATTATGAGGCACATCAGTGTTTATAACGTACATACATATTTTGAAGCATGGCATTGTATATCAGTTTAGTGTCTTGGAGCCATCCTTCAATTTTTCAAATATATTTTACTTGAAAAATAAATCCTTAAAATTCAACTGAAACGTATAACTTTCTGTGTTTTGTTACCACCTGGCTATTAGTCCTCGTCAACTTACATACCCCCATAACTCTGTTGCTGTCCCTTCCCCCCCCCCCCCTCACCCCCCGGTGGTCCAAGAGGGTGTCCCAGCCAGGGCTCGGGTAGCCGTTCACCCAACCAGTGTTGGCCTCTGTAGGACCCAGAGCCTGAGATGCGGGCGTGTCCTATCTGTACCCCCTTGCCTCCCATTTTGGATGTGCTCCTGTGGTACCAGGTGCTGTTTCTAGGGTGTGCTTGCGACCTGATGTTATTGGAGCCCAATCCCTTGTTAGGCATTTCTCTATGCGGTCTAGACTAGCCTGTGCGGTAATGCGTTGCCAGTGTAGTTGTGGGGTGTTCTTGGGTAGCTCGTGCTTCTCAGTTTGGCCAGGCGCCACTGAGTGTCCTGTGTAAGTTGGTATGCAGGTACAGATTAACTAAAACTTTTAAAAAATTCTTATTTTCACCCATTTAATATTTTATTCATATTAAATTTTGTTTCATACCTAAATATTTGATGTTAAATGAAAGCCCTGTTTTCCCTGAATAACATGATATATAAGAAGTGTGGGTGCACATAATATGAAAGAGGTGAATAACGCCTGAACAGGCATATAGTCAAATTCAAGGTTTTGTTTTGTTTTGATCACATGTACATTTGGCTCGCCGCCGCTCCTCCCAGTGATTACGTCAGCTGGTGGGCGAGACTGATCCCGCCTGCCGGCTGAGGAGACCTAATGCGTCAATGCCGCGCATTCGCATTAGAGATCTCCATAGGAAAGCATTGAAAATGCTTTTCAATGTTTTCCTATGGGGAATTGAGCGACGCTGGAGGTCCTCACGCAGCGTGAGGATGTCCAGCGACGCTCTAGCACAGGTTTCCTGTGCTATGGACAAGGAATTGCCCTCTAGTGGCTGTCTAATAGACAGCCACTAGAGGTGGAGTTAACCTTGCAAGGTAATTATTGCAGTTTATAAAAAAAACTGCAATAATTACACTTGCAGGGTTAAGAGTAGTGTGAGTTGGCACCCAGACAACTCCAATGGGCAGAAATGGCCTGGGTGCCTGGAATGTCCCTTTAACCCCTTCAGGACGGGTGACGGACGAGGTCCGTCATCCAGGGGATACCCTTAATGACAGGTGACGGACCTTGTCCGTCACGCGGTAAAATTAACCCCAGATCGCCGCAATCGCGGCGATCGTGGGGTTAATGGTGCTCCGGTCTGCCTCTGCATTAGAGGCAGACCGGGAGCACCGGATCGGGCTGTCCCAGCTCATGTGCCCGCTCTGACAGCATGTCAGAGCGAGCACATGTGCTCTGTATACTTACCTCCGCCTCCCTGCACTTCCGGGTTCACTGTGAAGTGCAGGGAGACGGATCAGTGATGAACCTGCCCCCTGCTGTAAAAAAAAAAAAGTAAAATTAAAATCCCACCCCCCTTTACCCATTTTAATAAAAAATTAACCCCTTCCCTGCCAATTGATCACTGACTACAGTGATCAATTGGCAGGGATTAAATTTTACTATGATCTGATTTTTTTTTTTTAACCCTCAGGGGTTCAATTTATTTTATTAATTAATTTAAATATTTTAAAATTTTAAATTTAGCTAGCTGGGGAGGGTGGAAGTTAGTGGGGAATTGGGGGATTTAGTGTTAGGCTAACTAGGGGTTAACGTTAAAAAAAAGTTTAAAAGTTTAAAATAAGCTTTAAAAAGTTAAAAAAATAAGTTAAAAAAAAAGTTTTAATAACGTTTAAGTTAAAAATTAAAAATAAATAAACCCTTTACCCAGTCCAAATAAAAATTAACCCCTTCCCTGCCAGTCTATCACTGCCTACAGTGATCAAAATACAGATCACAGTATTATACTGTGATCTAATCTTTTATTTATTTTTTAACCCTCAGTGGTTAAATTTATTTAATTAACTAATTTAAATATTGTATAATTAAATATTTTGCTAGCTGGGGTTGGTGGGAGTTATGGGAAAATGGGGAATTTACTGTTAGTGCTGCTTACTGCTAGTTAGGGGTTAACGGTAAAAGAAAAAGCTTAGAAAAATGTTAAATCTGTAAAAAAAAGTTTTATGAAAGTTTAGGAAACTTAAAAAAAATTAATAAGCAAAACAAAAGTTTAAAAAATAGTTTTAAAAAGTTAAAGTTTTAAAAAGTAAAAAAATACGGGGGCGGAGCTAGCAGCCGAACGGAGCGGCCACACTTTCCCTGAGCTCCGAGCTACCGAGCTAAAAACTGCGGTAAAAAGACGGAAAAAGTGCCAGGACCCGACACCAAACTGTCACACCACTACATGAGAGTGTAATGGGTCGGAAAAATAAAAAACAAAGGGCGGATAGAGGCCCCTTCTGCCACGATATTGGCGAGATGCTGCGGGGCTCTCAAAGACCAGCATGGGACAAAATGGCGTCGGGAGACGAGGGATCCTCGTACTCCTCGGAAGATCTCTCCTACAACCCCGGGGTAAAGGCCTCGAATAATCAGCCAGCAGTGCCTAAAGCCACGCCACCGGCTACAGGAGACCCTGTCACAGCCGCCCAACTTAAAGACATGCTTGCGGAACTACGAGCAAATATAGCGGCGGACATGGCCCACTACAAGGACGCCATAGACGGAGCCGTGCAAAAAATAACCCTCCTAGAGGTTAAGACGGACACACAAGACTCCAGACTCACAGCTGTGGAACAAGCACTGGCTGAGCTTCAACAGAGACAAAAAGCCACGGCAGACAGAACAGAAGCCCTGGAGGAACGCAGGCGAAGCACCAACTTGAAAATAAGGGGTATTCCAGACTCAGTAAACCCAACAGACTTACCGCACTATATCAGACGTCTGCTCAATACACTGCTGCCGCCGAAACAAGCGAAGGCGATCAAGCCAGAGAGCATGTTCCGATTGCCGAAACCAACATCTGCACCAGCAGAGGCGACGGCGGACCTGATCATCCGGTTCCCAACACTGCAAGACAAGATCTTGATCCGTACAGCAGCTCGTGGACACTCTCCTCTAGTGTTTGAGGGGTCTACCTTATCGTTGTACCCGGACCTCGCCAGAGGCACCATTGCATGGCGCAAGACCCTACAGCCACTGCTGCAGACACTGCGGGCTAGGGACATCCCCTACCGATGGGGGTTCCCGAGAGCCCTATCCTTCAACCATCAAGGTGCGACATACAGAGCAACGACTTACCAGGAACTGGAACAACATATGCAACACCTGAGCCTGCATGGAGCGGTAAGGCCAAACATGACGAGCCTGGCAGGTATAAACCCCTCCACCGTACCGGAGTTCACTCCTCGCTCAGCACAACGCAAACCGCATGCCAGAGGGGAAACCTGAGCACAACGACCACGTGGCTGGACGTGCCATTCCGTAACGGGTCCACAGACTGACTACGCTCAGTTCTGAACTTTGATTTACCTTACCGCAAACTGTCATTGTTATTGTTAACATTGCTTTTATTTTGGTTTTTATTATTGCCGCTATCATTGCCGCTATCCTTTAAAATAAGAATACGCTCCTCAGGGGAAGCCTGGAAACAGCGCCCAAGTGACCGGACTTGCCATTTCCCAACAGGTCCACAGATTGTATACACTAAGTGCTGAACTTTGATCTACAGTACTGCAACCTGTCATTGTTCTTGTCGTTATTGCTTTTAATTTTGTTTTCATTATTGCCGCTACCCTTTACAACATGACCCTTTACATTATGACAACACTCCCCCTCCACATATAAACGACTACCTACAGTCATGGTTCTTTAAGGCCCACCATTGAGACCCCAGATGAACCCATACGAACAGGGGACCAGACCGAGGGCCGCAATAGAGACACCCCCTCCTCCCTAGTCTAAAAGAAAGTAGACCACACTTTTACCTCTGCCTAGAACGAGGACTTACCTACTCATACGCGTAGGGGCTCTGACACGCAGACCAGCCTACCCACATAAGAAATCTCACTGTGCCCCCCCCCCAAACGAGTCTCTCACACGATAAGCTCACGTTATCCCCAACTCACCAGTACAACCCTGTGCCCCTGGAGACCTCACTACCAGAACCACCGTAGCCTACTACCAAGGACACAATAGCTACACTCCACTAAATATATAAAAGTGCTGGACTCTATCTGCCATGTAAATGTTTATTATGCACAAATTGCGCCTGTTTTCTGTTGTTGTGGCGGTACAGGCCATCTTGTTATATGCTGCACGAAAAAATAAAGAATATAAAAAAAAAAAAAAAAAAAAAGTAAAAAAATACATTTAATAACGCTCATTACCACCAGCAGAAAAAACGCTTATTACCACTACACCTGGTACACGCTAGCGGAAAAATGATCCCACACTAAGGTTCAAAATATGCCTATTGAAATACCCTGGGATGTCTTCTTTAAGAAATGGTATGGCTTTATGGGGTATTTGGATTATATAGCCTGGTAAAATACTCTAAAATGGGACATGGGCACAGCGTAAAAATTAAAAGTTTGAAAAAAAATGGAATGGCTGTGTCCCAAATGTGCCCCTCCGATGTCCACATATACCTGGCAAAGGTACATACGGGGGTATTTTTGTACTCAGCCGACATAGCTGAGCAACATATAAAGTATTATAGAGTGGTGGTACACATAAGGTTTGCAAAATATACTGTGCAAAAACTCACTTTGTGTGTCAAAAAGGCAGAAAAAACGCTTATTACCACTACACCTGGTACAAGCTAGCGGAAAAATTATCCCAGGCCAAGGTTCAAAATATGCCTTTTGAAATACCCTGGGGTGTCTACTTTTAGAAATGGTAGGCCTTTGTGGGGTAGTTTGAATTTAAAACCTGCGAAGATGCTTGGAAATTGCACATAGGCCCAGCGTCAAAATTCAAAGTTCTGTAAAAGCTGATATGGCTTGGTGTCCAATATTCATTGGGGATGTCTTTTTACTCAGAAGACTTAGCTGAGCACAGGGGAGGGCTGTCAGCCTTTGGCCTGGAGGGCAAATCCAGTCAAGTGGCCCATTGCACCAAGAGGAGAGTAAAAACACCTTTCCCATGTGATTGAAAGGGGGGGGCGAGGGGAGCAGTCACCTAAACAGACACTCAATGAAAAGCACACACACACTTGCTGATTTGGCGCACACTA
Source organism: Pelobates fuscus (assembly GCF_036172605.1). Classification (NCBI taxonomy): domain Eukaryota; kingdom Metazoa; phylum Chordata; class Amphibia; order Anura; family Pelobatidae; genus Pelobates; species Pelobates fuscus. The sequence goes on along the minus strand of NC_086317.1, from coordinate 207,217,929 downwards.
AAAAACACACTCACTGACAGGCACACGCACACACTCACTGACAGGCACAGACACACACAGAAAGACACACAGGCATACTGACTCAGACAGACATACTGACACACACGCATACTGGCTGACATACACACAAACTGGCACACACAGAGACATACTTGCACGCACACACAGACACACACATACAGACATATTGACACACACATACACCCAAACGTTACACTTTTAAAATCAGTAGACAGTGGCTGAGTAAAGGGACAGGGCTGTAGTGGGGGGACAGGGGCTGTAGTAGAGGGTATAAACTGTAATTGGGGGGTTTAGGAAATGTAGGGGGGATAGGGGCTTAACCCCTTAAGGACACATGACATGTCTGACACGTCATGATTCCCTTTTATTCCAGAAGTTTGGTCCTTAAGGGGTTAAGTAGGTTGATGGCTACAATTTGGGAAAGGGGTTGTGGTGTGGGTGATATGGGTTGCAATTGAGGGAAGAGGAGCTGTAGTGGGGATGTTATGGGGCTGTAGTGGGAGGCATGGGGCTGAGAAAGGGGGCAGGAGCTGAGAGGGGGAAAAAAACGAGCAGGGAAAGGGTGGGACAGAGCCTTACTAAGGGACAGGGGATGGCTGAGGAGGGGGACAGGGATTGAGGAGGGGGGGCAGGGCTGAGGAGGGGACAGGGGCGAGGAGGGGGGGGCAGGGCTGAGGAGGGGCAAGGCTGAGGAGGGGGGACAGGGGCTGAGGAGGGGACAGGGGGTGAGGAGGGGGGAAGAGAGGGGATAGGGCTGAGGAGGGGGGAAGAGAGGGGGCAGGGCTGAGGAGGGGAATAAAAAAAAAAACGAAAGTGTATTTCCCCCTCCCTGAGTCTTACCTGACGCCAGGGAGGGGTGGGCAGCAGCCAGCATACAGCAACAGTCAGTGAAGTCTGGAGCCTGCAGTCAGTGGAGTCGGACGGCCTCTCCTGATGATGTCAGGAGGAGGGGGCGTGGCTTCCTCTGCTCTTCTCCCAGACTCCCCAGCGGTCCTGTGAGAAGAGCAGTGAAAGTCACACCCCCTCCTCCTGACATCATCAGGAGAGGCCGGCCGACTCCACTGACTGCAGACTGCAGGAAGAGTGAGGTAAGTTGAAAAATCTGAGTCCTCAGCCAGAGGCAGGGGATTCAGATTTTCCTTTTTTTGCTGGATGTGGGCAGCCCTGGCCGCTGGGTTTAGGGCGGCCTGGGGGGCAATTGCCTCCCTGCCCCCCTTCCCAGCCCGCCCCTGGCTGAGCATAATTTGGAGGTTTTGAACTTAGTGGCACATATGAAATATACAAAATGACCAGCAAAAATGCAATCCTTATGTAAAAAAAATGCCCCAAATAATTTTTTACCACATACTTTGGCATATATTGGTGAAAAAATGGGGGCATGCTAAGGCACAATATGCACCTTATGATATACCCTGGAGTGTCTACTTTTACAAATGGTAGGCCTTTTGTGGGGTTTTTTTTTTTGAACAGTCAAACTGTTATAATACCCCAAATGGAAGCATAGGCTCATTAAATCCGTCTCTCAAAATTCTACTGTTAATACTGAAAAGGACAGGTCTCCTGTATGGCACTGTAGCTTCACGAAATAGTGGCATAGACATACAATGGGGGTGTCCTTTTACTCAGAAGACTTAGCTGAGCATAATTTGGGGGGTTTGAACTTAGTGGCGCATATGAAATATACAAAATACCCAGCAAAAATGCAATCCGTATGTAAAAAATGCACAAAATTATTTTTTACCACATACTTTGGCATGTAATGGTAAAAAAATGGGGGCATGTTAAGGCACAATATGCACCTTATGATATACCCTGGAGTGTCTACTTTTACAAATGGTAGGCCTTTGTGGGGTTTTTTGAACAGTCAAACTGTTATAATACCCCAAATGGAAGCATAAGCTCATTAAATCCGTCTCTCAAAATTCTACTGTGAATACTGAAAAGGACAGGTCTCCTATATGGCACTGTAGCTTCACAAAATAGTGCCAACGACATACAATGGGGGTACCGTTGTACTCAGCAGAAGTAACTGAACACATAATAAAACTTTGTACAGGAATAGCACACACCAACTTTACAAAATACACATGAGAAGTTCTTTGTTATAAGTTTGTGTGCGAAAACCTCCAAAAAACACAATTTTACTCCAATATTTAGCAGAGGTTGGCGGTAAAATGGCTACGTAGAAAGTGTCAAAACAACCTTAGGTAAATAGCTTGTGGTGTCTACTTTATATAAATATATACTTTTGTGTGGCAATGTTGTTTTCTTTTATGGCTATTAGGCTTACAAGACAAACATACCAAATTCTAAAATCGCTCCACATTAAAAGTTTATTTTACTCCTTGTGCTTTGGGACCTGTAACTACCAAAAAAAACTTTAAATCCCAGACACATTATATATTCTGTAAATCAGAACAACTAAATGAATTTATTTTTAATTACTTTCCGTAACCTGCACTAATTGTGCACACATTATTATTGCAAAAACTGTAAAAAAAAAATTTCATTTTTTTTGCATATTTCTGTATTTTTTCAATAATAAATAAGCATTTATGTAAATATATGTTACATCAAATTAAAGCCCTTTCTGTCCTTTAAAAAACGGTATATAATATGCGTTGGTGCAATAAATTAGTAAAATGCAAATTGCAGTTGAACGCAAACAGCAAAAAATGCAAAAAAATGCTTGTGTCATTAAGTGAAAGACAAGCTTCTGAAGCTGTGTCCTTAAGGGGTTAATATAATATAAAAATATGCACTTTCTCTATATGCCATGATACTATTAATGTCTGTTTTATTTGATGCTTGGTATTGCTGTTGTAGCGTATCCAGCCTATTTGTTATTACTTGAACAACAAAATAAAGAATAAAAAAAAAAAAAAAACACTTTAAAAACAAACTGTGTGGCCTTTTAGAAAGGCATTATTTATTATGTGATCATGCAAAATTTTAAAGGAACATTATATAGCGCTTGGAATACAGAAGCCATAAGGCTATTGTCTGCCCCCATGTGTGTTGAAAGGGTTAAAAAAAAAAAAATCTTTTACACTTACCCCTTTTCAGTACAAAGTCCCTTTGGCTCCGGGTTCTCCAGCGTTGACAATGTGGGAAGCTATTGCGCAGCAAGTGCCATGTGCGCTTTCCCCAAGTAAGCATTGAATCAATGCTTTCATATGGGAATTCTGATGATGCTGGATGTCCTCATGCAAACCGTGAAGACACCCAGCATTGTTTCACTGTAATAAACTCCTTGTTTATGCAGGAAGTACCTCTAGAGGCAGTCTTAGCACTGCAATATAAACAACTGCAATGTTTTACATTGCAGGGCTATGGTGACTGCACCCAAACTATTTCAATGAGATGAAGTGGTCTGGGTGCCTATAGGGTCTCTTTAAATGGCCGACTGTAAATTTAAGTTTAATTGATTTTGTGACTGTGAAACCAATAGATGGCACATGACCATTTTAGAGATGTAATGAATCTTAAAGGGACACTCCAGGCACCCAGACCACTTCTGCCCATTTGAATGGTCTGGGTGCTAACTCCCACTACCCTTAAAGGACCACTATAGTCACCTAAATTACTTTAGCTAAATAAAGCAGTTTTAGTGTATAGATCATTCCCCTGCAATTTCACTGCTCAATTCACTGTCATTTAAGAGTTAAATCACTTTGTTTCTGATTATGCAGCCCTAGCCACACCTCCCCTGGCTATGATTGACAGAGCCTGCATGAAAAAAAAAACCTGATTTTACTTTCAAACAGATGTAATTTACCTTAAATAATTGTATCTCAATCTCTAAAATGAACTGTAATCACATACAGGAGGCTCTTGCCTGGTCTAGCAAGCTATTAACATAGCCGGGGATAAGAAAATCTTAACTAAACAGAACTTGCAATAAAGAAAGCCTAAATAGGGCTCTCTTTACAGGAAGTGTTTATGGAAGGCTGTGCAAGTCACATGCAGGGAGGTGTGACTAGGGTTCATAAACAAAGGGATTTAACTACTAAATGGCAGAGGATTGAGCAGTGAGGCTGCAGGAGCATGTTCTATACACCAAAACTGCTTCATTAAGATAAAGTTGTTCAGGTGACTATAGTGTCCCTTTAACCCTGCAACTGTAATTATTGCACTGGAGAGTTCCTTTAAATCTCAACCTTCTCAAGCAGGATATATATATATATATATATATATATATATATATATATATATATATATATATATATATATATATATATATACACACATTAAAGGGACACGGTACGCACCCAGACCACTTCAACTAATTGAAGTAGTCTGAGTGCTTTCACCCTTTTGCACTTAATGCAATGATTTTTTTACCCTTTGCACTTCCGGAATCCAAACGGACTTTTGGTCCGTTATCTGACACTGGGCAGAGCCTGATCGGCGCTGGATTCAGTTAAGTGGCTGGAGGGATTTTAACCCGACCTATTAACCCTATAATGCCAGGAAAACGGCTTTGCTTTCCTGCCCACTATAGGATCCCTTTACTTTGAATAGATTGCTTAGCCTGTTCCATGTTTGTTTAAAAAAAAAAACAAAAAAAAACAAACTTTTTTTTCCCCCCTGTAGAAGGGTTGGGGAAGCTTGTAACTATTATTGAATATAACCTTTTTTTTTTCTTAACTTCTTATTTTATTTTATGTTGCACTACTTGTGAACAAATGATTTTGGGAGCGCACACAAATTTGCTGCATTTTATTACGTATTGTATTAGAAAGCATTGTACAATTCAGTGGGTGATACCTCCTAGTCAGCATGTTTATTTGAGTTGATTGTGTGTGCTTGGGAGGGGCATTTTTAAATACATAATTCAGTGGTTACATTTACATACTTTTAAAAAACTTTATTTTTTTCTATATTTTTTTGCAACTTTACATTTTATGTTTCCCCCGTTGGTCACTGCTAATAAACATTGTCTTGTTCCAGTTGTCAAGCAAACAAACTGGGCTCCAATGTAATTATATATTCTATTAGTCCTTCTGTTCTGAAACATAACACTGAAATACATGCAAACCTGTATGTCCTTTGCATCATTTACTAGTCTATTATGTACTAGCTGTACAGATGGTGTCCCTGCAACCTCTCTGCATGTTTTGAAGTGTAGCAATGTATTTAAAAATTAAAAGGAATTGTTCAACTTTGCTTAGAGAGAAGTAAAAGCTACGGTAAGCTACTTTGGTAAATGAAATGGCTAATCTAGGTTCTTCCATCCAGATATAGTTAACAGTATAAATTGCCCTCCACACCCCACCACCAAAGAGGAGTTTTAGTCATGATATAGGTTGATTTGAATTGCTAAATATCTGGATAGCAGCTGCTTGGATTCTCTAAATACAACCAGGGATGTGGAATTCCTATCGCCCAACGCCAGGGACATGTAGCTCTGGGCAGTGGGCAGGCAGTTTTAATCTACTTTTATCTACCGTCAATCGGCAGGGTTGCTACTTCATGCAGGAGTCTTTGTGCAGGGGCAGGACATATCGCATGTCTTCCCCCTGAGTGCCTGGGGACTGGGTGGAGCAATATTGAGCTGAGACACTAGTGAGGTGAGTAGAGGTAGGGACACTAATAGGGCTGGAGGGGATTGAGTAGGAGCATAGACACTAATGGGGGGGGGGGGGGGGGGTTGAGGAGGGGCATGGACACTAATGGGGGGGTTGAGGAGGGGCATGGACACTAATGGGGGGGGTTGAGGAGGGGCATGGACACTAATGGGGGGGGTTGAGGAGGGGCATGGACACTAATGGAGGGGGGGGGTGAGTAGGGGCATGGACACTAATGGGGGGGGTGAGTAGGGGCATGGACATTAATGGGGGGGGGGGGGGTGAGTAGGGGCATGGACACTAATGGGGGGGGTGAGTAGGGGCATGGACACTAATGAGAAGGATAGTAGCGGCAGGGGCCCTAGTGAGGTAGATTGGGGGCCAGGACCGGGATAGGGGGAGGGGGGAGTTATTGGTAGGGACACTGATAGGGGGAGTTATTGGCAGGGAAACCAATGGCATGAGTAAGAGGCAAGGATATTAAAGGAGTAGATGATACTAAAGGGATGGATTAATAGTGTGCATGAGAGGAAGATATGGGGTAGACCTCCTAAATATTGCTCTGTGTGGGCTAGTGGAAGATGCACTCTTTGTAGGAAGAGTCAAACTGGACACACCCACCATCCACCACCACCCACATATTATACACCTATACTCCCACACACACATTACACTCAGCCTGCACGCACACACTCACTATGGAGGGACAGATGGTGACACTCAGGGTTATTCTCTAAACTTTTCATTAAAAAAAAAAACTGAGGCAAAAAGTTGTGACTTGCTGTGTTGGAGCATTTTTTTTTTTCTCAGATCGACTATTTGTCTCCATTTGGATTAAATTCGGAGTTTAGTGAATACCCCTATCTATGTCCAGGGCTCTAAGCAGGTACCCCAATCTGAAATTAATTTACATGTCAGGAGAAGTGGATTGCCATAATGGCCAAGTAGATTGAGCTACTGCTTCAGTCCCTTGGACAAGTACATTTTTTTATTTTATTTTTTATTTCCACACCCTGTACATTTTATCTAGAGGTGCTCTAATTAAACATCTAGGATATTGATCATCTCCCCACAATACTTTATGCAAGAGAAGAATCTTTTATAATATCCTTAGCAATGTGTGATTGTGCCAGTATAATCATCTAGACAAATTACAACCCAATACATATCTGTTTACCACACCCAGAAACCATGATAATTTAATAATACAAGACCTGCTGATTCATTCATACAAGTACGTTTGGATGTTCTAAATTTTTGCTTTTTTTTTTTTTTTATTCCACGGACATTGTTAGCACAGAGTTAAAGTGAACATGTCATGATATTTATATTCTGGCATAATATTTACTTATGCAATAAACATCAGTTATCACTGTGATAAATTATATATTTAATTGCTTCCTGCGTTATTAAGCAGCTGCTTGACTGCCACCATTTTGATGAGTCCATGGTTGTTACACAAATTTAACACCCATCCTCACTTATTATACCTTGCTCCCCGCCTCACCCTGTACACCACATGAGGCTGTCAGCTAGATTCATCACTGTAAGCACAACAGCAGCACATGATGCCACAACAGAGAGCAGGTTAGCAATCTGTAAGATGGTTCTCCTGTTCTCTCTAGTGTCCCACTACTTAGCAAAGTGTGCTAAGTCTAACATACTTAAAGCAGCACTGTCACGTTGATCTTTACTTTCCCCAATCACTTGCTGTTCTCTACCTCTCACAAAGAGAACAGGAAGCATTTACATGCAATGCTATAAAGGGTGTCTCCCAAGGTTTGCAACATTTAATTGCTACATGCTGCTTCTTTATTATTTGAAACTGTTGCAGTTTTTGGGAAGTATGTTATGAACCAATGTTAGAATTGGATACATTCTTTATTTAGTGTGTTATATGTCCCACATAAGAGTTATTTAATATATCCAGGGTAATTATTTTTCATTGTTTTAGCTGGTATTTTTTATTAAAGTTAGATATCTTTCATAGGAACGTTTGTTTCCTCTAATTATTTGTGGAGCGCACATGCCATATATTTAGTTTTTTTAATATATTGGCATCAAAACAACCTTAGATTAAAGAGATACTGTAGGCAAACAGACCACTTCATCTCATTTAAGTAGTCTGGGTGCAGTGTCCCTTTTGCACTTAGTGCTGCAATGTTAAACATTGCAGCACTTAGTGCTGCAATGTTAAACATTGCAGCTCTAAGTCTGCCCTCTGTGGCTGTCTAACAGACAGCCACTAGAGGGCTTCCGAAATCTAAAATTTTTGTCTGTTATCTGATGCTGGACTTCCTCATGGACCTCCAGCGTCAGATTTTCCATATAGGAAAGCATTGAATAACCCTTTCCTATGGGGAGGTCTAAAGCGCACACGGCCATTGCTGTGCATGCGCATTAGGTCTCCCCTGTTGGCGGGGGGGAGCCTGACCCAGCGCCGAGGGACATCGGCGCTGGATTCAGGTTAGTGGCTGAAGGGGTTTGTTTTCCTGGCACTACAGGATCCTTTTAATGAAGCAGTTTGGGTGTGTAGATCACATTCGCAGTTCTGTTATTTAGAATTCTAATCTGCTGTTGAATGACAGAGGCAAATTTTCATCCCAGTTCTTCCATGACTACTTACATTGGGGGATACCAGGGCACTCCTTGTACCATAACCATGACAGCGCACTCTAGTGGTTATGGTGCTTGGAGTGTTTCTTTACATAAGCACTTTCTTGTCCCTCTTGAGAACTACTTATTTTAACGGTTACACATCAGACTGCCTTTTCATTATACCTCACAAGCCGATATGGCCATGTCTCACTGTTTGTCATGATCATCTATTTACATTCTTTGATGACTTGTATTCTGCTCTCTCCCTTGGTCTTTAACCTTCATCACTATCCTGTGTTTGTGTGTGTTGTTACATAGTAATATATGATGAAAAGCAGGGGAGGGCTGGCAGCCTTAGGCCTGGGGGGCAAAACCAGTCAAGTGGCCCATTGCGCCACCAAATCAGTTCACTATCCATGCCCACCTTTTCCTGGTTTTATAACGGATATTTATGTTATGCTAATCAGTAGCTCTTTGCCATACCCGCTCCTTCACGGCTCTGACTTTCAATGTTGTCAGAGCACAGGCTGAGAATCTCTGAGCCTGTGCTCTGACTCACTAACTGAGCGCCGGAACCACGAGGGAGAGGATTTGATCTGACTGCACCTACTGCTGGTGCGCACCAGTGGACCACCAGCGAATCGTTTAAATTAAATATGCTGGTGTACCCAACTTGTGAGCTGTGTTGGCCGCCGGGCGCCTCTGTTGTCATGGCACCCTGCGTGACCGCACAGCTTGCCCACCCTAATGGCTGGCCCTGCTGACACACACTGATGTTACTACTTAGACATCCCTCAATATTAATACAGAGATGAGAGTAAACACCAATAAACTGTGGAAACAGAGCTGATCCCCCCCCAAATTTATAAAGGTTTGCTTAGAGGATTTATTCAAGATTAAATCATGCCTCCTCCTCTCTCCCCCATGCGCTGCTCTGTAGGCTGGGAGGAAGTGAAGAGTAATCACAGTCTCCCAGCACAACGCCATCTGTGGCTGCATGGGGAACAGCTGTTTAATGTAATGCTTGCAGGACGGCCAGCTGCCGCAGAACCTCTTTGTTTCCGTCTCTGCAAAGGGCTCTAGGCACTGCTTGTGAGTGTGAGCCACTGTAAATTAGGGGCAGAGGGCACTTGCACTGCGGTCAAGACGGGTCTGGGCAGGAGGAGAGTGCAGTGCAATCAGTGCACTCCCCTCCTGTGGGTCACCAGTAGACTGGTGCACCTGCGCAGGATCAGAGCCGGTGCAAGGATTTTTGCCGCCCTAGACAAAATATAAATTTGCCGCCCCCCCCCATGTGACATCACAATGCCCCACCCATATGATCTGCCATATGAACTAACGCCAGTGCTGCACACAGTGTGTGTTTACATTAAAAAGCCTGCAGGGACCAGCTATAGACACCAGAACCACTTCATTAAGCTATAGTGTCCCTTTAATGTGAGGTAAATGATAGATTAGTGTCACTAATAATATACTAGATTGCCTATTTACAATTAGATGAGGATGATGATGGGCTGCAGTTTGGCTCCACTGGTCTGGTGTAGAACAGGACCTCTGGAGGCTGTTTGCAACTGTGGTCACAAAATTCAACGTTCTGGGAGAATTGGAAGCGGCTCCATTTTTTGGGGGCCTCTTACACAGCTCAAGGTCTGGGCCCCAGTGCCTGACGGTGAGTATGCCCATAAGGCCCACTCATAAGTCCACTTATATGTTCCACCCACCCATGAGCTCGCTCACAGGGAGTGGAGTGTGTAGGGGATGTGTTATGTGTTATCTCATATGTGTGCTTATGGTATGTAGTATATAGGGATACCAGTTTGAGCAGGTGATGCAGTGTGTTTGTGTGTAGTGGAAGCAGTGTGTATTTGTGTATAAGGGATGTATTATGTGTTTCTGGTTGTGTGTGAGGGATGCATTGTGTGAATCTGTGTTTGTATGCATAAGGGATGCAAGGTGTGTGTCTGTATGTGTGTGCATTGAGTGTAAGAGATGCATTGTGTTTCTGTGTGCATGTAAGAAAAACAGTGTGTGTGTTTGCATGTTTGTGTAAGGGTTTGCATTGTATGTTTCTGTGTATGTGTGCAAATGATGCATTGTCTTTGTGTGTGTGTAAGGGTTGCATTGTGTGTGTGTGTAATGGATGCATTGTGTGTTTCTCTGTGTGTAAGGGAAGCATGTTCTGTTTCTGTGTATGTATAGGGATGCATTGTGTGTTTCTGTGTATGTATAGGGTTGCATTGTGTGTTTCTGTGTATGTATAGGGGTGCATTGTGTGTTTCTGTGTATGTATAGGGATGCATTGTGTGTGTGTGTGTGTGTGTGTGTGCGCGTAGTGTTAAAGAGCGCCCTGTCTTGCCCCCTGTCCTATAGAGCTGTCCCTATTGTCCCTTAGAGCTCTCCCCTGCCCCTTAGTGGTCTCTCCTCTCCCCCACCCTCCCCTAGCAGTCTCTTCTCACACTCACCCACCCTCCCTGTGCTCTTCTCATCCCCCCTCCACCCTCCCTGTGTTCTTCTCACTCCTCCCTCTGTGTGTTCTCAACCCCCCTGTGTTCTTCTTACCCCCCCCTCCGCCCTGTGTTCTTCTTACTCCCCCCTTGTTCTTCTTACCCCCTTCTTCTTATTACTCCCCCCTTCTTCTTACCCCCTCTTCTTCTTCTTACCCCCTCTTCTTCTTCTTACCCTCTCCTTCTTCTTCTTACCCCCTCCTTCTTCTTCTTACCCCCTCCTTCTTCTTCTTCTTACCCCCTCCTTCTTCTTCTTCTTACCCCCTCCTTCTTCTTCTTACCCCCTCCTTCTTCTTCTTACCCCTTCCTTCTTCTTCTTACCCCTTCCTTCTTCTTCTTACCCCTTCCTTCTTCTTCTTACCCCTTCCTTCTTCTTCTTACCCCTTCCTTCTTCTTCTTACCCCATTGTTCTTCTTACCCCCTTCTTCTTCTACCCCTTCTTCTTCTTCTTACTCCCCCCTCTTCTTCTTACCCCCCTTCTTCTTCTTCTTACTCCCCCCTCTTCTTCTTACCCCCTTCTTCTAATTACTCCCCACTCTTGTTCTTCTTACCCCCTTCTTCTTATTACTCCCCCCTTCTTCTTACCCCCTCTTCTTCTTCTTACCCCCTCCTTCTTCTTCTTACCCCCTCCTTCTTCTTACCCCTTCCTTCTTCTTCGTACCCCTTCCTTCTTCTTCTTACCCCTTCCTTCTTCTTCTTACCCCATTGTTCTTCTTACCCCCCTTCTTCTTCTTACCCCCCTTCTTCTTCTTACCCCCTTCTTCTTCTTACTCCCCTCTTTTTCTTATCTCCCCTCCTTCTTACTCCCCCCTCTTATTATCCCCCCTCCCCTCTTCTTACTCCCCCTCCCCTCTTCTTACTCCCTCTCTTCCCTCTTCTTACTCCCTCTCTTCCCTCTTCTTACTCCCTCTCTTCCCTCTTCTTACTCCCTCTCTTCCCTCTTCTTACTCCCTCTCTTCCCTCTTCTTACTCCCTCTCTTCCCTCTTCTTACTCCCTCTCTTCCCTCTTCTTACTCCCTCTCTTCCCTCTTCTTACTCCCTCTTCTTACTCCTCCCCTCTTCTTACTCTCCCCCCTCCCCTCTTCTTACTCTCCCCCCTCCCCTCTTCTTACTCTCCCCCCTCCCCTCTTCTTACTCTCCCCCTCCCCTCTTCTTACTCTCCCCCTCCCCCTTCTTACTGTCCCCCCCTCTTCTTACTCTCCCCCCTCCCCTCTTTTTACTCTCCCCCCCTCTTCTTACTCTCCCCCCCTCTTCTTACTGTCCCCCCTCTTCTTACTGTCCCCACCTCCCCTCTTTTTACTGTCCCCCCCTCCCCTCTTTTTACTCTCTCCCCCCTCCCTTCTTTTTACTCTCTCCCCCCCCCCTCCCCTCCCCTCTTCTTACTCTTACCCCCTCCCCTGGAGGTGGCCGAGCTGCACTCCAGTCCGCGGTCCTGGCCGGAGTGATAGGAAGGTGCTCAGTGTGCACCTTCCTGTCAGTCCGGCAGGAAACAGAAACTCCTGTTCCGCGCGGAACAGGAGTTTCTGTTTCCTGTACCCGGCCGGACTGACAGGAAGTGCACACTCAGTGTGCACCTTCCCATCACTCCGGCCGGGACCGCGGACCGGAGTGCAGCTCGGCCACCTACAGGGGAGGGGAGGGAGGGAAAAGCAGCTGCAGTCGTCTGAGCGCTCTTTACAGAGCGCTCGGCGGCTGCAGCATTTAAAGGGCCGGCCCGCCGCGGCCGGTCCTAAAATAATTTCGGGCGGCCTGGGGGGCAATTGCCTCCCTGCCCCCCGGCCCAGCCCACCCCTGATGAAAAGGCTCAAATCCATAAATTTCAGCATTTGTGTGTTTGTAAGTCGGTTGCTTTCCCCCACTGTTTGTCAGGAATACATATTTATGCTCTTTGATTAGTAGGCAACTCTTTCATCAACCCTCCCTCCTCCCCCCCCCCTTAAACCTGTCTGGAAGTTCAATACAGTTCTCATGTGAAAGCAGACTTGGCATTAAAAAGATACCCATATAGTACTTCTGTTGGCATATAACCAGCCTGTTTGCCAGTGCATTTCAAATTTAAGGTCAAAATAGTTGAACCAGAAAAACTCTCTAATTCAGCTAGGCTTCCAGTTCGGCATTTGAAAGTCACTTTAAATTCTTACGTTAGTAAATTAATTCACCTTGAATAATTCCATTATCTGTCTTTTTCACTTTCTTACATTCTTTTCCAATATCTCCTTTTCTACGTTGCGAGGGCCGTCTTTTAAGGGGGGGCAAAAGGGGCAGCTGCCCCTGGCCCGGTTACTCCTGGGGGGCCCAAGGTAGCTGCCCAGTGGGACCCCTGCCGGCATCCAAACCCTGTGGACTGCAGCACCTGATGTAATCAGGGGGCCTCAGCCCTTTAAGAGTGCTCTGGCCTGGGCCCCTTGTATGTGCTAGTGTGTGTATCTGTGTGTGTGCACCAGTGTCTGTATCAAAGTGTGTATCTGTGTGAGTGTGTTTGTGTTGGTGTGTATCTGTGTGTTAAGATGTGTGCATGTGTCAGTGTAAACCAAAGAAAAACAGTTACTTGCGCTCTTTCCACATCCCTATGTATTTTTAAACAAATGGAGGTTTTTAATTACCTCCAATGGCCATGAAAGGGTATGCCCACCTGCCACGTCAAGGCAGACCTCTTAGGTGGGTCCTACTCTAACCATTTGCTTTGCTTCCTTGAGCTTCTGGCAAAGATATAGTTAATACATAGCTTTTAATCAAATCTATAAAATCAAAAGTGGAATTGACCACCTCAAATGTAATAAAAGAGGAGCCGTTAAGAAAATTGTCAGTCTCCTCAGAGCAAAAAATCTATTTGTGCACAGGACTGATAATCCAAAAGTCCTAAGTATAGCGGCAGCAGTGCAATTGATAATTCATGCTATTGAGGTATAATGAACTAATGTGGAGATAGCCTCCGTAGAGATAGTGTAGGTCTGAGCCTGAATCGATGGGGGGATTGCGAAGAGGCAAAATTGCCCTTAAGGTAACCGTTAATTAGTTTGAATGCTCATACCCCTATGATGAATTGCACATACCATAAATCATACAGTAATTCGTCAAGGTGTAACGCTTTGACGAAAAAATACAATGTCTCAAATCTATGACGTGGGGGACTGCGTGCAAACAATGTTGTCCTGAAGTTACCAGTTTGTCAGATACAATGATCATTCCGCTACGATTACCAGCACAAACATTAGATCATACAGATAGTTAACCCGGCTGAGCGTTTATTCACGCAACACCCCCAACCTGTGGATGGTATATAGCCCTAAAGTAACAGTGTATCAGTGTGATACCAGGATGCGTATAAACGGTATTTAATAGTGCCTAGTGAAAGCCTTATGTGTTCCGAATGTATCGGGGATCAATCATGGTCATCAGTGAACCCCAGCAGCAACTATATAGTTGGACGAAAGAAGGCTAAGCACTGTGATTGTACGAATCATACACCATTAGGACTGTTGGGTACTGAGTTAATCAAAAATAAAAGGTTAGTAACGAGAGGCTGAGACCTCCTAGCCGGAGATCGCTAGTCTGCCCACAATTGGTATATAATCCTTAGGTGTACAGTGCATCAGTATGCTTAACAGAAGAACATATTCCCCGGCCTTGAATCGTGCCTGGTAAGAAGCCTTCTGAGATCCGATCACGGTCAGTTAATAAACCCCCACTAGAACACTTAATAATTTGCCTACAGTGTACTAATAAGGTGAAATATGTGTTTTCAGTGTGCTCCGTATATAGGTCTATTGTGCAAAAAAGGAATTTTTGCTCAAGGTGCTAGGAAGCCCAAATGGCGCCTAGTAAAACACTTAAATACATAAATAGCTGTATACCGGGAAGGGTCACGGTGAACACAAATTCCCAGTGGTAACAGTTTAGGATACATAAAAAACAGACTAACAACTGAGTGGGAAGGGATCTGTATAAAAAAACGGCAAGGTAGCCAATGAATGGTTAGATGCTACGGCTAGTCCATAACCGGGGCAACTAAACCGTGGGTTCTAGTCCCAACACCAAACAGTCTGGAAGTCAGCTCGAGAGCCAGATGCCACTTAACCCGTGGTGCAGAAGGGAAAGATGTGGCAATAAATGGCAGCGGCAGTGGATCTTCGAGAGGCCCCTGACGCGCGCGTTTCGCCCGCAGCTCATCAGAGGGGAGCTGATGTGCGGGAACTGGACCGATATTTAAAGGTAAGTGGTGAGGATTCATTGGTGGAATCCCCGGATGCGTCATGCGTAATTAGCCTATCCTGATCCGGCTACGGAGTGATGTAGTTAAAAAGGTCCGGCTACAAAATAATTCAACTGATATGGGGTAAGAAACCAATTAGCCCCTTATGGGGAAGACAATAGTAAGAAACATACGAAAATGAAATAAAATAAACAGGTCACATACTGCCCCAAGAGACAGATTAGACTGGACATGACATTAGGTAGCTTATTCTATACACTTACGACTACGGAATAATTCACCAATTAACCCCTAGGAGGAAACAATGATAAGAAACATACGAGCATGGAACAAACAGGACACTTAAAGCCCCAAAAAACAGATTAATCTGTTTTTTGGGGCTTTAAGTGTCCTGTTTGTTCCATGCTCGTATGTTTCTTATCATTGTTTCCTCCTAGGGGTTAATTGGTGAATTATTCCGTAGTCGTAAGTGTATAGAATAAGCTACCTAATGTCATGTCCAGTCTAATCTGTCTCTTGGGGCAGTATGTGACCTGTTTATTTTATTTCATTTTCGTATGTTTCTTACTATTGTCTTCCCCATAAGGGGCTAATTGGTTTCTTACCCCATATCAGTTGAATTATTTTGTAGCCGGACCTTTTTAACTACATCACTCCGTAGCCGGATCAGGATAGGCTAATTACGCATGACGCATCCGGGGATTCCACCAATGAATCCTCACCACTTACCTTTAAATATCGGTCCAGTTCCCGCACATCAGCTCCCCTCTGATGAGCTGCGGGCGAAACGCGCGCGTCAGGGGCCTCTCGAAGATCCACTGCCGCTGCCATTTATTGCCACATCTTTCCCTTCTGCACCACGGGTTAAGTGGCATCTGGCTCTCGAGCTGACTTCCAGACTGTTTGGTGTTGGGACTAGAACCCACGGTTTAGTTGCCCCGGTTATGGACTAGCCGTAGCATCTAACCATTCATTGGCTACCTTGCCGGTTTTTTATACAGATCCCTTCCCACTCAGTTGTTAGTCTGTTTTTTATGTATCCTAAACTGTTACCACTGGGAATTTGTGTTCACCGTGACCCTTCCCGGTATACAGCTATTTATGTATTTAAGTGTTTTACTAGGCGCCATTTGGGCTTCCTAGCACCTTGAGCAAAAATTCCTTTTTTGCACAATAGACCTATATACGGAGCACACTGAAAACTTTTGAACAGTTCCTCTCGTATTGGTTGCTGTACTATTACGATGGCTATCCACATATTTCACCTTATTAGTACACTGTAGGCAAATTATTAAGTGTTCTAGTGGGGGTTTATTAACTGACCGTGATCGGATCTCAGAAGGCTTCTTACCAGGCACGATTCAAGGCCGGGGAATATGTTCTTCTGTTAAGCATACTGATACACTGTACACCTAAGGATTATATACCAATTGTGGGCAGACTAGCGATCTCCGGCTAGGAGGTCTCAGCCTCTCGTTACTAACCTTTTATTTTTGATTAACTCAGTACCCAACAGTCCTAATGGTGTATGATTCGTACAATCACAGTGCTTAGCCTTCTTTCGTCCAACTATATAGTTGCTGCTGGGGTTCACTGATGACCATGATTGATCCCCGATACATTCGGAACACATAAGGCTTTCACTAGGCACTATTAAATACCGTTTATACGCATCCTGGTATCACACTGATACACTGTTACTTTAGGGCTATATACCATCCACAGGTTGGGGGTGTTGCGTGAATAAACGCTCAGCCGGGTTAACTATCTGTATGATCTAATGTGTGTGCTGGTAATCGTAGCGGAATGATCATTGAATCTGACAAACTGGTAACTTCAGGACAACATTGTTTGCACGCAGTCCCCCACGTCATAGATTTGAGACATTGTATTTTTTCGTCAAAGCGTTACACCTTGACGAATTACTGTATGATTTATGGTATGTGCAATTCATCAAAGGGGTATGAGCATTCAAACTAATTAACGGTTACCTTAAGGGCAATTTTGCCTCTTCGCAATCCCCCCATCGATTCAGGCTCAGACCTACACTATCTCTACGGAGGCTATCTCCACATTAGTTCATTATACCTCAATAGCATGAATTATCAATTGCACTGCTGCCGCTATACTTAGGACTTTTGGATTATCAGTCCTGTGCACAAATAGATTTTTTGCTCTGAGGAGACTGACAATTTTCTTAACGGCTCCTCTTTTATTACATTTGAGGTGGTCAATTCCACTTTTGATTTTATAGATTTGATTAAAAGCTATGTATTAACTATATCGAGCTACACTGTTGGTGGTGACTTCCACGTTTGATTTTAAGGGCTTTATTAAAAGTTATGTATTAGTTACACCAGGGCACTCATTCTTCTTCTTTTTTGTGTACACTACGTTCGTAGTTCCCTCAGGGTTAACCCCTTGCCTGTGAGTGCCCCTTTCTAGCTTCCAGGCTCCTTCTGTTTTTTCTTCTTCTGGCAAAGATATCTCTGAGACAGAAGGGGTATTTATTTTTATATGCATCCCTACATGCTTATTAACCCTTAATATGGTATGTATCCGTGTGTTTATGCGTGTCAATGTGTATGTATATCTATGTTAGTATGTGTGTATACATCCAGGTAATCAAACACAATCATTACATACAAACACACCCCTGAATACAAACTCCAAAATTGGATTAAAACACACCCTTCACTCACCAATTCTACACACAAATGTACATCTGAAAGACAACACTACATCCAAACACACCCCTGCATGCAATTACAAACGTTACATACAAACACACCCCTATATTAAAATTATACACAAACACCAACTCAATACACAAAAGCACAACTGCATTTAAAATCCAACACTACATACAAACACACACCCCTGCATTCAAACGCAAACACTACACACAAGTACACCGCTGCATTCCAATGGTAAAATTAGATACAAATACACCCTTACATGCACACGTATACTCGATACAAAATCATGCTTAGATTCAAATTCACAATATCTATCTATCTTTACTCCACTCTTGTGCTATAGGGGAGACGCCAAAAAAATTCTTGCACCACAGCCTTACATTGGTTCCATCAGTAGGTTGGGGTGGAGGCTGTGACTGTGGGTGAGAGGGGAGCAGGCACGGTACAGGGGGCCCAAGCAAATGCTTGCCCAGGGTCTAATCGATACTAAAGACGGCCCTGCATGTTGCACAGTGCTTGACTCTTTCTAGTACCCACAGCATTTCCCCCCTTTTCCGTGCCTCCCCCTGCCACGGCTTCATGTTCATTATTGAGAGCTTCCAGTTGTATACTTCACGCTCCTCCACACAATTGTATCTCACCCTTTAATAGATTGAATGGCTTGTGCCTTTAGGAGGTCAGCTAACTATGGCTCAATCCTTCCTCCCCCCATTTAAATCATTTGGGTATCATGGCTCACAGAAAGGCATGCTGTGCATTTTAATAAAGAACTGCATAGGGTATTGCCTGCTCATTTGTTTAGTAGAGGTTTGGTACATCAGCTGTTAATCCGTTACTTCTATGATTCTAAACTTGCCAACAGATGTAGTTCAGCAGTTGCATTATCTTTACAACCTGCTTACCAAACTTTTCCCCTGCACTATTGAGCACTCTATAACCTTCCCATGCCTTCCATCTATGATGTACAGAGTTATCATGTCACTCTCCTTTCTGCCTCTCTTTAACAGGCTTCCTGCCTTTGTGGTACTGCACCATGTCTCCTATGTGCCTGCTGTCCATCTACAAAAAGCTCCACGGCAACACGACTGACATTCTCCATATTTCTTCTCCTTGGAACCCTAGTGGCCTGTATCATGATCATCCCAGGAGTGGAAACTGGACTTCAAAAGGTACTACCTAAACATGTTATTAATTTGATGCATTGTATTCTATATTTGGCAGCATTTTTGTTTAATTTACTGAATTAATATAGAAACCCCAAAACTATTTTATCTGATTCCAACCTTACGGAAGACAAAGGTGTTCTAGGTTAACACAGTAAAGGAGTTTAAGCATGCGTGGGATAGGCATAAGGCTATCTTAGCTATAAGATAAGGGCAGGGACTAATGAATGTATTTAGAAAATTGGGCAGACTAGATGAGCTGAATGGTTCTTATTTGCCGTCACATTCTATGTTTCTATCAGTTATACTGGTCATTACTTTAAAGCTTCTTGTATCTCTCTCCTTTAAATCTTAACCAAACAGTGGTTCATGATTATAATATCAGGGCTGTGGAATTTCTATTGCCAGGTACCGGGGTGTGAAGTTCTGGGCAGTTGGCAGGGTTTCTTTTAGTTTTATTTACTGTTCTTTAAGACTGCCTTGGGTGGATCAGTGCCAGACAGGGGGTGTAAGGTGGGTGCAGGGCCAAATTGGCTGCTGTAGCTGTAGGTAACTTCTGCTTACTGGTGGCTCACAGGGAGGTGTGCGGACAAGCAGCAGCCGCTAGTTGCTCTTCGCAATGCTCAATACTATGGAGCAACGGGATACAGTGTGAGGTCATATCCCAGCATCCAACATGTTCTGCATAGCAGGTAGAGCCTGGTATAGACTCCACACCCACTCCTGAACAATGTAGATGTCCATACAGCTGCTGGTAATTTAAATACTCTATTGAACTGTGCTGTGTGCTAGTGTCAGAGAATATGTAGTTTGTGTATCTAGGTAAGTGAGTGCGTTAGTGGATGTTTATCAGTGTGCAGTGTGTCAGTGGATGTGTTTCTGTATCACAATCACATTTGGCTCCACAGAAGCAATCCTTTTTTGCCTTTTAGGTACTAAAGTATTCTAACCTCAGCATCTTGATCTATTTGGTACATGGCACACAGCCAGCGCATGCACTAACTACACACACGATATACAGCCAACACACACATACACAGACATTTTCTTGCAGCCAGCTTACATTACATACAGCAAACAATCCCGCACACAGCAAAGACTCGCCAAAAGCACACTATGACAGAGGGAGACGCTATTATAGATTGCAAGCTCGTTTGAGCAGGGCCTCTTTTGTGCTCTGTATGTAAATTACTCGCCAGATATCCTAATTTTATCATTGTAAAGTGCTGCGGAATGTGTTGGCGCTATATAAATGATGACTATAATCGTAGAGCAGAGTGTGAGACACATAACTCAGAATTTTTGCAAAATTGGGGCAAAAAGTCATATTGTGACTATAGCAGAGCTAGAGAATTTTTTCAGATCCGTTATTTTTGCTTCCATTTAGATTTTAATTTTTAATAAGTTTAGCAATCTGCCCTCTTAATGTCCAGGGCTCGTATCTTTGTAATTGGAATTGGTGTCAGGACAGGTGGATTGTTATGATGTACAAATAGATTGGGCTACCTTGGACAAGCAGAATTTTTTTTTTTAAATTCCAAACACTTGTATGTGAACAATATACCCTTTCACCTTGCACTTTAGAGAAGAACAATTCTGTCAACCATATATGAATATAACTGCAGTGGGACATGCAACCTGTGTTTCTGTCCTATTGTATGTAATGTAAAAGATTCAGTTTAACATTGCTCTGTCACCTATTATAATAATATACAACAGCCATATCTCAATATTCTATTGTTCTTATTCTCCCAGATACCATGGTTCTGCTCCACTTCCACCACCATTGCTGGTTCCGTGCAGTGTGATTCTATTGTTGGTCATGAAGCTGTGTATCGCATGTGTTTTGCCCTGGCTGCATTTTTCTTCCTATTCATGCTAATAATGATTTGTGTACAGAGCAGCAGGGATCCACGAGCGTATGTGCAGAATGGGTGAGTGATTACAAAACATGGGACGATAATGTGCATCTTTAGGGTTTATCTAGTCTTTGTTACCAGCACTTGAACACAGCACTTGACCAGAACAACAAAAGTAGATATGAATGTAATTGTAATAATATGACATGAAATGAGGAAAGTGGCTACAACTCCTTAAACTTAACAAAGAAAAAGCTATTAAAGTAAATGGGACTTTTAACTTTAATTTATTTTTCCTCAAACTTCATCAGCGTTGGGATCTAGGCTTTGAAATGTTTAATGCTGCATTCCATTTTCTGCAGAATCAAAATCCACGGAAATTATATTTTCCGTTTCACCAACAGGGTGATTTAACCCTGCAAAACATTACATATTAACTAAACACCAAATTTTGTCTGCATGGACAAAATTGTGAGAATATGACCAAATTCTGACTGGATTGGCAGCGCTCTACTCTCTATTTACTAAAGCCAGTCATTCATCCTGACCAAAACTTCAACAATTGGCTGGGTGTATTCTGTGTCTAGTTTAAAATCTGTGTTCTTTGCATAGGAATCCTGTGCAAAGCATAAGGGTGGTTTTAACACCTGTAGGCATTTTTTTTTTGTTCAGTCAGGTTAAAATCTGGATCCAATCCAGGCTCTTTCAGACATTGTTGAATACTGTGAACAGTGTCTGGATGTTGCAGTCTGGCCCTGGAAAGAAATGTTTTTGTCATATCATATGCAGTTATGCTTCTTACTGACCCTTATTATTAAAGGATCACGATAGTGTCAGGAAAACAAACTAGTTTTCCTAACACTATATAATCCTTAGGTGTCCCCCACCCTCAGGGTCCCCTTCTGCTGGGCTGAAGGGGTTAAAACCCCTTCAGCCACTTATCTTTATTCAATGCTGGATTCCCTTGGCGCTGGTGACCACTCCTCCCCTGCCGACTCAGCTCCTGAGTGGAGCGGAATGCGTGTGCACCACTAGTGCTGCGCGCGCATTCAAACAGTCCATAGGAAAGCATTTCTCAATGCTTTCCTATGGACGTTCTGCACGCTGAATGCGATTTTTCACATCCAGCATCGCAGAAGCGTCTCTAGCGACTGTTAGGAAGACAGCCACTAGAGGTTGGATTAACCCTGCAATGTAAACATAGCAGTTTCTCTGAAACTGCTATGTTTACATCTGAAGGGTTAAAACCTGGGGGACCTGGCACCCAGACCATTTCATCGAGCTGAAGTGTTCTGGGTGACTATAGTGTCCCTTTAATATGCAAACCACTCTGATACCTAGAAGTATTTATCAACTGCTTACCCTTAAAAAGATATACTCTTGTATGTCTACATATAGCAGTGTGTGTGTTTTATATGTTAATATATATATATTCATTCATTTCTAAAGTGCTCTGTACATCTATAAAAAAAATACTATTCTTTTGCAAATACCCTTCATGCTTTATGTAAATTCTTGATGGTAGTCTTTCTTCCTACTCCCTGACCTGTCTGTATTATATCAACTTTTCATTTATTGCAATAGATAAAATTTCTTGCCCTCTCTTCTAGGTTTTGGTTTTTCAAGTTCCTTATACTAGTTGGGATCACAGTTGGAGCATTTTTCATTCCTCATGGCACTTTCACAACTGGTAACACAATATAATTTATTTTATTAACAAACCTTCCCCCTCTGCAAATTGTTTGTAAAGACACTTTTTTTTCTTCTGGTTCCCCAAATCGAATGGTAGTTTTCTGTCACCCGCATCCACTGCTCATAAAATAGTATGCATAATACTCTGCTATTAACTATAGACTACGCATTTTAAGACTTTTCTAAAAGGTGGATGGGCGACAGCAGAAACTTAATTTTTTTTGCTTTAATTATTTCAAGTATGCATGACATTATCTATAAAAAAGTGGGCTGAAAGTACAAGAAGAAATAATAATGACCTTAGAGGGAGGTAAATGTATAGGTTATGAGAATTCTAGCAGAGTTTGATATCTCTCCATCCCTACCTCTTTTCTATTTTTTTCTTACACCTCCATTTTTCCTTTCCCTGTCCTACTCTTTTTTTTACCTCTTCCCTCTTACCCATTATTTTTTTCCTCTAGTCCCCCTCCATCTTTCCTCTAAGCCCCTCTTTCTCTTCTCTCTCCCCCTTCTTTTTTTCATTATCCCCTTTCCTCCCCCTCTATTTCTCCCTCTCTTAGTTTTCCTCTCTCCCCACATCCTTTTTCCTCTCACCCACCTCTCCCCCTCCCTCTGTTTTCTCACTAACCATTTTGGCTGCCTGTCATTTTACCCAAAATTCCGAAACTCTATCTTTCTTTCTACATTGGTATCATTCTTTATCTTCTGATTTTGACTAGCATCTTTTTTCCTTACAGTGTGGTACTATTTTGGCATGGTTGGAGGGTTTATATTTATTATTATCCAACTCATCCTCATCATTGACCTTGCCCACTCCTGGAGCCAGTCCTGGCTTAATTTGGCAGAAGATGGTAACACCAAGTGCTGGTATGCAGGTATGATTGCTAGTCAAAGAGTGATCCATTGAAGAAATCCTGGGCCAAAGCGCTAAATGGGGATTGCTCATAATCCAGCAATGGGCATGTCTGCTGATTGCTCTAATTATAACACATTGCTCCAAAATTGCTTCTTGTCTCTATTAACAGTGCATTGCATTTATTTTCTTTGTGTTTCTAGCACTTCTGATTTGCACATTCCTTCTGTATGCGGCCTCTATCACAGCCATTGTGTTCCTGTACATTTATTACACCAAACCAGATAACTGTACTCCCAACAAGGTCTTCATCAGTCTCAATCTGATCTTCTGCGTCATAGTTTCCATAGTGTCAATACTACCAAAGGTCCAGGTAAATAAAATTTAATTTTATTCTATACCGTGACTGGCTTATTGTAGGCTATTTCCTACCCTCTACAGCTTTCACTCTCTGCTATTCATTACACTCCCCTCAACCTATCCCTAATCAATATATCAATTGTGTCTTGAGTTACAAATGTTAAATTCCATTAAATTATTTTTTTATATTTTTTTACATTGCTTATTTTGTAGTGCAGAGATTAACATACAGACACATAGTAGCATGTCAGCACATGACAAGCAAAGTTTCGAAAATGGAACATAACATTTTACAAATGTTGCACTTTTTTTTTTTTTTTTTTTTTTAATAAAAGAAAATGCTAAAAGAAACATGCTGTATAACAGGCTAGGCACATATGTCGAAAATGCTGTACCGCTCTGATATAATTAGGCTAAGAAGATTATCTAGACATATAGAGTTTATGTAGATGTAATAAAACATGCTTTAAAAACATTAGAAAGTCTAACTTTTTAAAGCATACCCCGTGTCGGGTGATGGTCCACCTTCCCTGGTCACCAGGTCGAAGTCAAGCTAGGCTGCATAGTTGTAAGGTGTGAATTCTTGGTGTAACGGTGTGAGTCATACATCCTCGTGTTCCCACTCGGTGAAGTGTCAGTCCACCATTCATTTAAAGCTGCATCCGATGCGGTTTTGGGCACTAAAAGCTTAATTTAAGCTCAAATGTGCAGGAGCTGTTTTTTTTTTTTTTTATTTATTTTTTTTCTTTTATTTTTTATTTTTTCTCAATTCTTTATTTTTGTTGTGCAGGGTTTAACATTAAGCTTACTCAGCCACAATAGCAGTCGTAAGCAGTAACATGCATAACAGTCAAAAACATGGGTATTGCGGAGACAGCACAATTTTTTTGGTAAGAAGATGAATATACAGTATATAAGCAAAGCATGGTCGTTAAAATTGAGGCTTGCCCATCAGCAGTAGGCATGTGAGATAATGGTCAGTGTATGTAATGTATGTCAAGCCAAATCTGCGTTGAACACTTGTAGGGTCTGAGCCGCCTGTGGGGAACGCTAGGCTGATGTGAAGTGTTTCTTTGGTATGTGAGCGCTCTAATATTTAATGGGATGCTCGCATGGTAGTGTCGAATGGTAGCATAGCGCCGTTGTATAAGGTGGGTGTCGGCGAGACTGAAAGCTACAGATGGTCTCGCCTTTCTTTGCGTTTACGTGGGTTCCCTCCAGCAGTTTTATGTGTGGAGAGCCGGGTAGTAGCAAACTAAGGATAAGCAAATAAGTACCCTTGAGGGGTTTAACGCCATCCGGCTTCCTGCTTAACCCTCTCAGCACCTGTACCTAGGTGTAACAGTAGGTGGTGGTAGGCGAGTTGAAAGGTGTAAGCACCCATTGGTCTGCTTCCGATTCGGGACTGGCCTGTGTGCTTTGACCCCTGTTCTATTGGATAGGGCTTAGTGTGCTATGAGTTGTGGTCTTCCTGTGGCCTTAGTGTGTGAGACTATGTCGAGGGTAGACCCATATAGTAGACTTGTAAGATTATGGGAAGCGGTAACAAGTGAAGTTACGCAGTTGTCAGTGTTTCTCTGCAGTTTCTAAGTTGTGAGATGGAGCAATGTCTACTATAGTAAACAAAAATGGGAAGCTTGTAAGACTTTGGAATGCATTAACAGAAGAAGTCGCACAATTTTATCAGTGTTTCCCTGCAGTTACTAAATTGTGTGCAGGATCGGTTTCTAATATAGCAAACAAATACAGTAAGCTCATAAGACTATGGAAAGCATTAACAATTGGAGTTGCATATTTTTTCAGAGCTTCTCTGCAGTTTCTAAGCTGTGCGGTGGAGCAGCTTCCAATATAGCAAACGAGTATAGCAAACCTGTAAGACTGCGGAGAGCATCAACATTTGAAGCCACACAGCTCCCTCAGCGCTTCTCTGCAGTTTCTAAACTGTAAAATGGAGCATTCTCTAACATAGCAAACTGACATAGTAAACTTGTGAGACTATGGATAAACATTAACAATTTAAATTATACTCTTTTATCCTTATTGCTCCGTGGTTTCAAAATTGTGAGATGGAGCTATTTTTATACTACGTGCCTTTTCTTCTTCAAAGAGAGGAGACCACAAAAAACTAAAAAGTGGAGAAATGTGAAAGAAACACAAAATAAAAGTATACGACATTGGTGCCAAATAGGTTTTGTCCCGTATTATAGTCCGTAGCCTTTACCGTTTGGTAGTGTGCCCCTTCAATCGCCGGCATATGGACCGTGCAGTTCTGGACTGTGTTCAGACAGACGTTGGGTCCGGGTTACAGCCGGGGTAAGTCCGGTAGGTAGGCAGCCTATGGGGGCCCTCACTCGGGGCGTTGGGCATTGTGTTTAGTGTCACTATAGAAGTGTCCACATGTGTCCCCTCGGTGACGGTAGTATGGAGTTTGCTGCTGGGCATTGAAGTGGGGTCGTGGCGGTCTGGGTCCGCGTGACCGGCTTGTGTGATGAGGTGGTCTCGGCCTTTACTGTGTTCGGGCTGTGCTGGTGCCCGCTGTCGCTGAGCCCCTTCCCAGTGGGACAAACGGAGTGATTCTGGTCGGGTCCCAGTTGTGTGTCCCCGGGTTCTTCGGCGCTGTCTGTATTACCATCTGCGGTAGCCCCAGTGTGGTCAGCAATGCCGTCGCGCCCTGGAGGTCTGTGACAAGGTGGACTGATTCCTTGTGTCGTACCTGTATCGAGCGTTGTGGGCGCCAGCGGTATGGTATTTGGTGTGTCCGGAGCAGGCCGGTGAACGGTTGCATGGACTTGCGCCATTGCATGGTGGCTCCCGACAGGTCGGCATAGAAAGACAAGTCCATATTCTCGAAGTTGTAGGTAGCTGTCCCCTTCAGGGCTGCGAGGAGTGCCATTTTGTCCGTGACCGTTTTAAATCTCACCACGAGGTCTCGGGGCGCCTTTTCTGGTGCTCTCTGGGGCTTGGGGATGCGGAAAGTCGCCTCTATGCTGATTGTTTTGGCTTGTTTAGAGGGTATTAAGGATCCCACCAGTCTCCTAGCAAAATGTGGGAGTTCTTCCGCAGGGACTCCCTCAGCTACACCTCGGACTTTTAGATTCCTGCTGCGTCTGGAGTCTTCCAGTGCTGCAAAGCGATGCTCTGTTTTCGCTTGTTGTAACTTCAGGGCACATATCTCCTGCTTGAGCTCCGCAAGCTCTTGGGAGTGTTGAGTGGCGGTGTGTTCCGCTGCCTCAATGCGGCCTACCAGGCCCGTTAGATCAGCCCGCAGTTGCGCTACATCCGCCTGCAGGGCCTTCTGTAGCTCCCCCAGCATCGTTTTCAGTAGAGATGCCGTTACCGGGTCCGAGTTGTCTGGGTTCCTGTTCGGTTGCGGCGGTTTTGCTGTGGGTATGCCACTGAAGTCTTCCTCTGGGTAAAAGTCCCCGGAGGAGTCTGAGAGCTCTTCTAGCTCGGCGGCCATATTGGGCCCGCATGCGTTTCTTGCTTGCCGGAATAGATCGCCTATTGTGGCCCCTGTCTTGGGTCGGTCCGGTTTCAACTTCTTCGTTTTCCTTCCCATCGCCGTTGTGAGGAGATAGGTCTCTGTGTTGAGGTTCAGTTTTCCCAAAAGCGGGTTGATTTCGTCGCTTGGTCACGGAGCTTCTCTAGTATGCGACCGCTTCGTTCCACCATCAAGCTCCGCCCCGTGCAGGAGCTGTTAAGGAACACCTCCACCCATCTTGTCTGTCGGGCCCTGCTCTATATTGATCATTATTGCTTCTATCTCTGATTTTCAATATATGGTGCATATTTGGGCACTAGTTTAAAGGATCACTATACGGTCAGGAACACAAACATGTATTGCTGACCCTATAGTGTTAAAACCACCATCTAGCCCCCCTGGGCCCCTCATGCCTCCATAAATATAGCAAAATCTTACTATATTCAAGCCAGAAGCTGTAGATCTGCATGCTGTTTGCCTAAAAAAAAAAAAAACAGAAAAAAACCAAGCAGTCAGCTGACATTATCATAAGTGGTAGCCTGATCCAATCACAATGCTTCTCCATAGGAGTGGCTGAGACTGACAAAGAAGCAGATCAGGGGCAGAGCAAGCATGATTCAAACACAGCCCTGGCCAATCGGCATCTCCTCATAGAGATGAATTGAATCAATGAATCTCTGAGGAAAGTTCAGTGTTTGCATGCAGAGAAGGCAGTTTGAAGGAATTTGGGGGCCCCAAGCAAAAAGGACATGGAGGCTCCCCCTCTCCCCCCACACGCACGCAAAGCCTGCAGGAACCACAGCATAGCCATACAGTTTAAGTTCACCCACACTTTATATAAATAAAAAAGGTTTACAAATTTGAACATTTTCAACAATTGAACATTTGCAAAAAAACACCACTGTACCATAAAATCAAATATACATTAAAAAAGTGCACAATAACTAAATCCAACATACTTAAAATACACACATACACTCACATTAACATTTTTCAGTTCTCACAAACATGTGCAAATTATATAAAACTGCTGTGCGCGTAGTGTGAAAGAGCTCCCTGTCCTGCCCCTTGTCCTATAGAGCTCTCTCTTCTGTCCTTTAGAGCTCTGCCCTGCCCCTTAGTGGTCTTTCCTCTCCCCCCACCCACCCCTACCGGTCTCTTCTCATCAGGCCACTGCACCCAGACCACTGTTAATTTTGTTGAATAACAATTTTAGTCAGATTTTAGTCAACTAAAGTTTTAGCGATTTAGTCAACTAAAACTAGACTAAAAGAAAAGAAGGGGAGTGGTCAAGAACAGGTTCTCTACGTTTTACTAAAACTAGACTAAAACTAAAACATGATGATTAAAATGTGATTAAAACTAAAATGGCTTTTTAGTCAAAAGACTATGACTAAAACTAAATTGAAATTTGCCACTAAAATTAATACTGTCATGTAAGACACATGGGGGGCTGAGGGAATGATACCTATGTGAGAGGGAGGAGAGGAAATGAGACACATGGGGGGCTGGGGCATTTTAATATGGTGCTATGTGACTGATACTGTGCAGTTTGGTGAATATATATACCGTATATACTCGAGTATAAGCCGAGTTTTTCAGCCCATGTTTTTGGCTGAAAAACCCCAACTCGGCTTATACTCGAGTCAGAGTCTGTATTATGGCAATTTGCATTGCCATAATACAGACTGGGGGGAGAGGGGGGCTGGCAGAGCTGTACTTACCTTTCCTGCAGCTCCTGTCAGCTCTCTCCTCCTCCGCGCCGTCCGTTCAGCACCTCGGTCAGCTCCCAGTGTAAATCTCGCGAGAGCCGCGGCTCCACTATGGGAGGGAGGGGGGGGGGGTATAAGGACCACTATGGGAGGGAGGGGGGGGTATAAGGACCACTATGGGAGGGAGGGGGGGATAAGGACCACTATGGGAGGGAGGGGGGGATAAGGACCACTATGGGAGGGAGGGGGGGATAAGGACCACTATGGGAGGGAGGGGGGGATAAGGACCACTATGGGAGGGAGGGGGGGATAAGGACCACTATGGGAGGGAGGGGGGGTATAAGGACCACTATGGGAGGGAGGGGGGTATAAGGACCACTATGGGAGGGAGGGGGGGGTATAAGGACCACTATGGGAGGGAGGGGGGGGGATAAGGACCACTATGGGAGGGAGGGGGGGATAAGGACCACTATGGGAGGGAGGGGGGGATAAGGACCACTATGCGAGGGAGGGGGGGGATAAGGACCACTATTGGAGGGAGGGGGGTATAAGGACCACTATGGGAGGGGAGGGGGAAGTAAGGACCACTAGGGGAGGGGAGGGTAAGGACCACTAGGGGAGGGGTGAGTCAGGACCACTGGGGGGGGGAGTGAAGGAACACGGGGGTGGGGAGGTAAGGACCACTGAGGGAGGAGGAGGGGAAGTCAGGACATATGCTTGCACCGGCCCTGCACACACTACATTCACACACTGCATTCATGCACACACACACTGCACTCATACACACACTGCACTCATACACACACACATACGCACACACTGCATTCATTATACACACACTGTAAATAAATATTCAATTAATATATTTTTTTTAGGATCTAATTTTATTTAGAAATTTACCAGTAGCTGCTGCATTTCCCACCCTAGTCTTATACTCGAGTCAATAAGTTTTCCCAGTTTTTTGGGATAAAATTAGGGGCCTCTGCTTATATTCGGGTCGGCTTATACTCGAGTATATACGGTATATATATATACTTTTTTTATAATTGCCATTCTTTTTGCAGGATGCACAACCTCACTCAGGATTATTGCAAGCTTCTGTTATTACCTTATACACCATGTTTATCACTTGGTCTGCAATGGCTAATGTACCAGGTAAGTAATTAGGTGGTAATCTTGTGAATGCTAATAGAGGATTCTCAGTGAAAATCTTTATATACTGGGAATAATCATACCTGCACTCCCGTGCTTTCCTTGTAGCTGCTGTTTGGTGCAGTGAACCCACACAGTACCCTATTCATGTCTTTAAAGAGGCAGCTATAACTATGATTTATTCCTCTCTGTAGTGACCAATACTATCGTTCTGGGTAGACAGACATGTGTGGCCTGGACTATTCTTAAGGCTTGGAGGTCTATAGTAATAGAGGGTTTTGTGGCCCACACTTAAATGTAAAGTACACTGATGTATACATATATTATTAATTTTATTATTTATAAAATTGCCAGAAAATTCTGTAGCGCTGTACAATGGGTACATGCTTTGTCACTCAGTTGCTAAATCCAGACAAAATCAAATATATTGTATAGTGCTGACTGTCAACAATGTTTAGGAATAGATGTGACTCTGAATTTTAATTGCTCTAAATGTTATTAGTTCACCGGCATTCTACTTATGTAGGTCATTTACTGAATTGATTGAATTGACTTTCACACTCTACAATCGTAGTGTTGAAATAAAATACTGCTCCACAGTGGTAACAGTGAGTAATGCAGATAACCCTGAATAGCAACCATAGAGAAATTCTTACATTATTAAAGCCTGCTTACTAAAATGTAACTACTGGTTGTGCTTGTATTTATTTATTTTACATTTGTTTTAAATGTAAATAGTTCAATTTAATTGTACAGCCAGACATGATTAGGAAGGATCACACTAAGAAATCCAAACCATAAACTCTGCCTAACAGAATAGACAATAGTATTTATGGAAAACCCTGACCATAGGACAGTTTTTCGAAACCAATCCTAATCAGAACGTGCTGTGATATTCAAATTGGTAATGCCAACTGAAACTCATTTGAGAAATAATTCTCTGAAAAAGGAGGAATTTGTTGTCATTGGGTGTGCACAGCAAGGGCCAACATGGGCCAAATATACCTTAGATAATTTATACTTTATTTTCCCCAAGTGTACCTACAACAATGGAACACTTTTAGCACTTGTGTTGGTTATGGTACCAATAGTGTCCAGGTCCCTCCTCCAATGTAGTCAGTTTGCTAATAAATTCACAATTTACCTCAGTTCCCAAACGGGCACTCCTAGCACCATAGCAACTACATATGTTTCTTTAATCAGTGCTTTTATAACCAAGCTAAGATTTGTGCCCAGTTGTAACCTCAATTAATTTGGTTTGTTGGTGAAAACCCAGGCTCATTAAATCTCTAGCACTGGTTAGAATGTATTTAAAAAGTGCAATATGCTTGTTTGCAAAAATAAATCACACAAGTACCCATCAGCACCATGCACCTATTCCACCCATGACTTCCAGAAAAATACAGACTAAGTCATGGGGTTGCACTGTGTTATACGCAAGTACCTTACAAAATGTAGAAATACAATACACATCACACTTATCTGTAATGTTAAGAAGACTGAAGATGTAAATCTGGGATCATGATTGATAGATTTAATTGTATTTATTTTTTGTCTTTTAGAACAGATTTGTAACCCCACCTTGCTGGCTATTGTAAATAATAGTACTTCCTCCAACACTCCTTCCATGTGGTGGGATGCTCCAAGCATTGTGGGTCTCGTTATCTTCATCCTCTGCACACTTTTTATTAGGTGAGTTGGCAAAGAAAGTTTAGTGTTCCACCACTCAGAGGACTATCCTAATGTGGGGGAGTAGCTTGTATTTTACTTCCTTTTTGTCCTGTATGTGTTGCCCTACATTTGGTTAGTTTAGGACAGACGGCTCACAATCATCTCTTATTTGTCTACAGCAACTTACTAATTTCCATTGCACTACTTGCTTTATGGCACTGATAGAAGTATTAAAATACAAGGCAATACCTGCAAAGCATCCCTTTTTTGCAAGGCACAGTCCCACTTGATATCAATAAAACACATCTTAATGTGTGTGCAAGACGTAGTACTGCAAATAGGTCATGAGAAATTATCTGTATTGAACCTAATAATGCTACCCAAATAAACAGGTGCGTACACATGAAGTGGGATGTAAAGTGTATCTTTCATGGTACACATAAGATAGGTTTATTATAAAGAGCATTAAATTCCATTTACTGGTGGTACAAACAGTCTAATACTATGAATCAAGCGACAGGGAGAGCAAGAGAGCCTTTCTCCGGTTACAATGTACGCAAGTACATCATGTTTTGGCATTTTCAGTGATGATTACCCTTCTTGCAGAAGTGTCTCAAGGCAAGGGCAGTTGCAAGTGACTGGATGGCAATAGAGGGTGGGTGTTACAATACTGTAACACCCACAGACACTCTTTAAATGGTGGGACATGACAGGCTCACTTTAAGCATGTGTTTACAGTTGGGTAAAAAAAAAAGTGGTAAGAGGGGGCGTGGCCAACCACAAGACTGAACAGACGTGTTTCTGTAGAGCTCCGCTTCACCCAGAGAATTAACCCCAAACACACAAAAAGAAACACACGAAGCGGACCACCTACAACCTCACTCCACCCCCTCCCCCAGAGACAACATGGGGCACATGCACCACAAGCCTCAGGGGCCAAGAACCCCCAATCTCGGAGGAATCCATGGAAGAAGAGGGAAAGGAACTTACCTCCTCGAGACAAGGTGGGGCAGATGACTTTGCGGATGACTCGTCTCCAGCAACCAGAGGAGACATAAAGCAAATGCTCCTAGAGATGCGCCAAATATGGAAGTCGGATCTCCAGGAAAGAGACATGGGGGACATGCGGAAAAAGCTCAAAGAAATGGAGGTGAGAGACAGTGAGTGAAACCTGGCTGCAAGCCACCAAAACCAGTGTTGGCACTCTCACACTGCAGATTCAGAAATTGAACTGCACAGTGGCATCCCTAGAGGCTCGACACAGGCGCCGCAACATACGCCTGCTGGGCATACCCGAAGAGGTGAAGGGGGAACGGCTATTATCCTACTCCCACCGGCTATAGGCCTCACCGGGGAAGCAGATCCCGGTATGGTACTCACGGTATTCAGAGTGAGGAAAGCGGCGACAGCTCCGGAGGCAGCCCCGAGAGACACTATACTGGTAACCAGGGATACTGCCGTCAGAACGGCCATTATGGCTCGCTCCAGAGAGCTGGGGGGCGTGGAACTTGACGGAGTCTCCTAACATTCTTCAACGACATCCCCTTTGCCGCACTGCTGGAAAGAAGAAAACTGGCTCCAATAGCTAAATAATTGAAAGAAAAATCGATGTGGTACTGCTGGGGAACAGACGGAGCACTGATAGTGACAAAAGGAGAAAAGACCACCACACTCACCTCGGCCGATGACCCTGAGACGCTACTCCAGAGCCTAGACAAAGAAGACACATCACCTAGGGTGAGCATGAGCAGTCGCACCGGGGAGGAGAAGCGGAGCACTGGGGAAGGAAAAGCGCGGACCATGTCCAAGATACACAGACTGGGAGTCCGCAAACTGTAAACATTGTTAAACTACACTCTAACACTACTTAGCTGCACGAGACAGCTGAGATACACGCAAACTTCCCAGAACCACAACACCACCCCAGTTAACTGCCCACACACATACTCACTAGTTTACACCGATGCCACACAGGGTGACATACATCTACATCTCTCGAACACAGACTGAGGGACGGCAGGGACGAAAACGGTTACCCACAGAACTAACACCTACTTCTAACTGACACATGGTGCACATACCTAGAGTCCACACATATGCCAGTCAGGCTAATATGCAATGACTCTGATCCCATGTTATTTGCAATATGTCATATCCACTGCTGTTACTATGTTAATTTGAAAAACCAATACCCTGACGTAAATATCGGCTACTTTGCATGAAATTCAATAAAAAAAAAAGTACAAATGTAAAAAAACAAAACAAAAAAAAAGTTGTTGTAATATGTGTAGGCATGAAAAAAATGAAGCATGAGTATAGAATTGTAAATGTTTATTTTTTCTTTTTATATTTTATCTCCTAAACTCTTGTACTAAGTGCTCCTCATGCAACATAGCCACTTCCACAAATCCCTGTCATGTTTTAATATGTAGTGTTACCAGGGCCAATCCTGGGGTCATTGATGCCTGGGTATAAAATATGTTTGGTACCCCCTCCCCCCCCTTGGGTGTGGCTATATTGCTAACTCCTGCCCTTTACAAACATAACCCTTCTAATGACACCCATTTTCTATGGAAATCACTCCACCTCCAACCCAGGTCACATGTCGCCTACAGTGCAAGCTTTACCCCCAAAAAGCTTTTTAGTGCCATATTTGTGCCCAGCTTTCCAGTGCAGCCTCTGTCCCCATACAGCTTCTCAGTGCCATCTTTGTCTCAAAATAGCTAATCAATGCCACCTCTCTGTCCCACTATAGCTAATTAGTGCTATAGTCTCAAAATCTTTGTCCCCATCTTATCAGTGCCACTTTTGTTTTCAAATAGCTTAATAGTGCAATTTCTGTGCCCAGATCGCTGACCAGTGTTATCGTTGTCCCAAAATTGCCAATCATCTTGTCCTCAGAGAGCTTGTCAGTTGGTAGTGGGTTTTGTATGAACTGTGGGTAAAATGGATGTATTTTGCAAAGAGTCAATGTATTTGTAATGCAGAAATTTATTTACAGATGTGTGTGAATTCAAATGAATATTTGTGTAATATATATATATATATTAATTAATTACATTCTTTATTTT
Organism: Pelobates fuscus; assembly: GCF_036172605.1. Classification (NCBI taxonomy): domain Eukaryota; kingdom Metazoa; phylum Chordata; class Amphibia; order Anura; family Pelobatidae; genus Pelobates; species Pelobates fuscus. The sequence goes on along the minus strand of NC_086317.1, from coordinate 207,183,310 downwards.
TCGTGCAAGAAAGTACAGCGCGTGTGGCCACAACAGCCGCCCGGGAGTTGCGAACGACATATGATAACACAGAGCAGTTAGACATATATTCGTTGTAAAGTTACATTATGTAATATCTGCGAGTTCTACACGTTATTTTTAATTAAAGTGTTGCCAAAGGTCAAGCTAAGTAGACATTCTTGATACCCAACTAAAGCCACTAGTATCTTGTTAACTCGTGTATGTTTGTCTAGCAAGTTTTACCGGGTGTTAAACACCTGGTCTGGGATAGTGCACGCTGCTCGATAGTTAGTGGGGATGAGAATAACATTTTCAACCATACCCATGAAAACATGGTGATGCAGTGAGTTAGAGTGAGTTATTGTCAGTGGGTTGTCTGTCGTGAGTTCGTCGTTTGTGTGTACCACCTTTTATATAGCCTTTAGTGGTGCTGACCATGCGTGTGTCTGCCTTCTCTTAGTTGGGGTTTTGTCTGTGGAAATTTGTGGTTAAGACTGTGTGATGTCGGCAGGTCCACACTGATTTACGGGTGAGTGTTTTCCACCCCATAGGTGCTGTAGGGCCTGCTTCTGAGGTAGCTAGGTTGGGTGTTGTCGGGGAGAGTTTAAACTCATGGGAGTTTGCAGCGCTCCCGTGGATGGTGAGAGCTCATGTTATAGCGTTGAAGCCACCTAGTATATGGTCCCTGTGCCTAAGTATGCCGTGCCCAGTTGAGGAACATTAGAGCTTATGGTGAACATTTAGCTAACAGTAAAATGGAACGTGAAAAGGAAACAAAATTTAATAAAACATTGAATGCTTGCTTCCGTGAGATAGTTGAAGTCAGAGCCCCTTGACTCTCTGTGTTCCCAGGGAGAAAATGTGTTATTCTCTCCGGGTCCCAAGTGTGTGATGTCATGGGGGTCGCCCATGGCTGGGCTTGTGTAGGCATACCCCGCGTCCGCAGGAACAGTATGGCCTCTTGTAGCGAGGAGAGACTAATTTGGTCACAGAGACCTTGGTAGAGTCCATTTTATAGTCAATCTTAGCTTCACGCAGTTGGCTTGTAACTTGGTTCAAGGACCTGTGCCACAAAAGAGTGTTCCGTGTTAAGTCCTGGTAGAAGGTGAGATGGAATGATTCGAAGGCAAGCGGGGTCTTTCCCCTGACTGCCCCGAGGAGCCTGATTTTTCCATATGGTGGAAATGTTCCTTTAGCCCCTTTACCTCCTGCCTCAGGTCTATAATATCCTCTTCTGAGGCCTGTGTGCGTGCAGTCACCGGTCTTTCAGTCCTGATCATTTCAAGATCCGCTGCATGCATTTGTCTCATTTCCATTAGCAGGTCAGCAATGTCTTGTTTGGTAGCTGGGGTGTGTTTGTCCCGGCTTGCCAGGTTGGTTGTGCGGTAGCGAGCTCCAGCACAGCCACAGGCTGCTGTTCTTCATCTTGAGGGACCAGCTTGCGGTCAGGCGAGGCCGCCATCTTGGGCGTCATCGGTTGCTGTAGCAGGTCACCTATGTCCTGTGTGTCTCTGCTGGTGATCGGGGCAGGCATCTGGGACCCTTCGGCCCATATTGTGACTGTCTGGTTCGGTGGTGCCGGTCAGCAGGTGGGTGTCGTTATGTGTTCTCTGTGCTGTAATCTCCGGCGTTGGCTTCGTGGCGTGAAACTTGATGTAGGCCCCAGTTCTCAGTCGGGTCTTCTTACCTGTTTGCGGGAACAAAAAAGGCATCCGCTTGTTCCTTGTCCTCGAGGGGTGCCCTAGTAGGTAGCTAGTTCTTTCGATGGCACAGTGGGTTCCCAGATTGGCATAGATTATTTATCGATTGTACGGAGCTTTGCAAGATTGCGGCCATTCAGATCAAGCGCTAGGCTCCGCCCCATTCGTGTATAATATTAATGTGTACAGATGCAGTTTTTGAATATTTGTATAAAATGTGTAAGTGCAAGAATGTATTTGTAAGACGTGTGTGTGTATTTTCCTGGCATATGGTGGCAGTACAATAGGGATGTACTCTTCCCTTAGGCCAAGCATCTGAAAGAAATTAACATAAAAAGTTCCTCCCCTTACCAGGTATAAGAGACCCTTGCAGCCTTAGGACCTCAGTTCTCTTTCTTGTTCCAACAGGAACGGACGGCATCTGGAAGATGGAGTGATTGGTGAGGCACATGGGTTGCTGCCAGGGGGAACCGGCCTGATAGCCTCCCGGGTGGAGCGCTGAGTGGCCATGGAACATACTGCTGTTACAGAGCAGGTATGAAAAGCTGGCGTTTTATGCCGCATGAGGTCACCGGCTACGCATGGAGGCGGTACATTTGGGCAGCGAATCCCTGTCCGCCGGAGGAGCATGCGCACAGCAGTGGAACGCACGCCCGGGTGGTTTTGCGTTCCACCGGAGTTCCGACCGCGCTATCACGCATGCGCGGTCTGAACTCCCAGGAAATGGCGCCAGATTTGAATCATTCTGCCTATATATGCTGTGCAGATTTTTCTGTCAGCATGGATGCTTGACAGTAAAGATCTCCCGTGTCACCAGCCCCCCCACACGGGTCAGAGGTTTTAGAGGTAGGATTCTAAACTGGTTTCTATTTTTTAAAACTCTCTATGTATTTTAAATGTTCTTAAAGGAATACAAATATTGTTCATGTTTTATGTATTACATATATGTCTAGCCCTGTTTATACTGACAATATGGATAAAGACAAGGTTTCTACTTCTGCTTCGAAAAAAGCCAGTTCCAAGTCTAAACATCTCTGTTGTAGTGAATGCTGCACTCCTTTACCAGATGGGTTTAAGAGGAAAATCTGTAATATTTGCTCCTCATTATCGCTAGAAAAATCCAAGCAACAAGAAATGAAGTCTTTTTTGTCTTGGTTTCAGGATAATCTAGCCCAGACCCTTGAGTCCTTTAAAGAAACAGCTCAGACTTCTCCAGTTAAGACTACTAAACAGAAAGCTAAAAGGAAAAGGACACCATCAGATTCAGAATTCTCTTCGGGGGAATGTTCTTTATCGGATTCAGAATCCTCTAGCGAATCCTCTGATGAAGAGGAGGCGTTTCCTCGTGATGAGCTAAGGAAATTTATCAAAGAGGTGTCTATGGTCCTTTCTAACGAGATGGTAGATAAAACCAGGAGTAAAACTCTGCCAACCCTACAGTATATGCTGGATTTAATTGTCAGGGAGTGGAAGAACCCAGAAAAAAGGGCATTTATCTCCAGACATTTTAAGAGTATTGTTAAAATACAGGAGGAAGATAAATGGGAAGATTTACCAGTTGTTGATGTACAGATTTCTCAATTGTCTAAAAGAACTATCTTGCCTATTGGGGAAATTTCGGGTCTGAAAGACCCTATGGATAAGAGAGCGGAAACTTCCAGCAGACGGGCCTATCAGGCAGCAGGTTTTCAGGCTAAAGCTGCATTAGCCGGGGCTTCAGTGGCAAGAGCCCAGAATCTTTGGCTGAATTCCTTGGAAGAAGGTCTGTGTGATACCCAGGATAAAGGCCTGTCCCTCCTATTCCAAAATTTGAGGTTGTCCAATGAGTACCTTATGGATATTGTTACAGAGGTGATTAAACTGTCAGCTCGTGTCATGGGTTTGTCGTCTGTAACCCGTAGGGCACTGTGGCTTAAGGCCTGGGCAGCAGACACTGCTTCAAAGTCTGCATTATGTGAACTTCCCTTGGAGAAGAAAAAATTGTTTGGCTCTCCCCTAGAAGAGTTAGTCCGACAGATGTCGGAAACCAAGAAGGCCTTGCCGCAAGAAAGGAAATATTCCTGGAAGCCCAGGTACAGGAATTTCCAAGTTAGACATCGGAGGGGTTTTCAAGACAAACCCAGAGGGTTTCGTCAGCAAAGGAAATATCCGAAGTTTGACACACAAAGAGATAAATCTGACAGAAACAAGCGTTTCTGACGCCATCAGAGTGGGCGGAAGGTTGCAGAGTTTTTTTCACAGATGGAGAGAGACGACTGCAAATCCATGGATTTTGAATCTAGTCCAAAAAGATTACCGAATAGATTTCTTGGATACCCCAAGGTCAACTTTCCTTGTCTCCTCCTACCGCTCAAGATTAAAAAACCAAGCCCTTTTTTCCGCCATCGTCTCCCTTTTAAGAAAGGTTCCAAAATCTCAAGCTTATCAAGGGGTATACTCCCGTTTGTTCCTTGTTCCAAAAACAGACTTGACTTTTCGTCCTATCTTGGATCTAAAATCCCTAAACAAACTCATTCCTTATCAACATTTCAGAATGGAGACAATAGAGTCGGTCACACATATCCTTCGGAAAGGAGATTTTATGGCCACCTTGGATCTGAAGGATGCCTATCTGCATGTTCCTATGAATGTGACTTCGAGAAGATACCTCAGGTTTGCTATAAGGAAAGGGAAAAGCATCCATCATTTCCAGTTCAAAGCTCTCCCGTTCGGGTTAGCCTCGGCACCCAGGATTTTTACGAAGATCCTCACGCCGATCACAGCACACCTACGGCTACAAGGTATCACAATCGTGCCCTATTTGGACGACTGGTGGATAAAAGCAGGTTCAAGAACCACGCTGAACTCAGAGGTGACATACACTCTAAAAGTCCTGGAAGACCATGGCTGCATTATAAATCTAGAAAAGTCACACATTACCCCGTCAAAGTCCATCAGGTTTTTGGGGTTCTGGATCAAGTCAGACACTCTGTCAATTCATCTTTCAAGCAGAAAGAAGAAAAAGATAAAAGGTTTGATAACGGAACTGCTTCAACTATCAGAATGTTCCGTAAGAAAAGCCATGCAGGTTTTGGGTCATCTGACTTCTACGATTCCAGCAGTGAAATGGGCCAGAGCAGAATCAAGGCCCTTACAATGGGCCCTTTCGCAGTGGTCAAAAAGGGAAGTAGACCTAGATGCACTCATGCATATATCAGATCATACAAAAGCAAGAATCTCGTGGTGGCTGGAGGAAAAGTTCCTTACAAAAGGCCGGTCTTTTCGTCTAAAATCTTGGCTAGTAATTTCAACAGACGCCTCAAACACAGGTTGGGGAGCGCATCTAGGATATCACTTAAGACAGGGTGTTTGGTCAAAAGACGAAACAAAGGAATCTTCGAATTTCAGAGAAATGCTGGCAGTATTCTACGCCCTTCAACAGTTCAAAAGTTTCATTTTGGGGAAAGCTGTGAAGATCCAGTCGGACAATCAGACTACTGTGTCATACCTGAACAAACAAGGCGGTACAAAGGTAAAAACATTGTATCTCCTTTGCTCACGGATCATGTCTTGGGCTCAGTACCACCTGGACGACATTTCAGCAGTTCACGTTCGTGGGATAGACAACGTGATTGCGGACGATTTGAGCAGATCAAAATGGTCCCAGAACGAGTGGTCTCTCAATCAAAAGGTTTTTGCTCAACTGGTGGAGAGATTCGGTCTCCCAGATATAGACCTTATGGCAAGAAGGTCCAATGCAAAAGTGAGTTCATTTGCCTCCCTTTTCAAGGTGGACGGACCTCTGGTAATAGATGGTCTTTCTATCCGGTGTGAGTTTCCCCTTGCGTACATCTTTCCCCTGGTAAGCCTAATCCCGAGAATTCTGCACAAAGTGGCATCAGATCAGTCACGGCTCCTGGCCATACTGCCATACTGGCCAAATCGCAGCTGGTTCTCGGTTTTGAAGATTATGACTTTAGAGTACTGGACTCTTGCAGTGTGTGTCTGCGTCTGTGCAGGGCATGCAGTGTCTCTCTATGTGCAGGGGATGTAGTGTGTGTCTGAGTGTGTGTAAAAAAAAAACAACACCCGCAATTCAAAAATATTAATTCCTCAAATATGTAAACTGTATGTTAATAAGAGTCCCCTCAAGACCCCATTAGAGACTACGATGGAGTCTAAAGGCCCTGGAGATTGTGTTCTCTAAAATGCTGGCCCCCATTCACAATATAGTGATATAACAAAGCTCTGTGATACCCAACTCAAGCTGTCTCTTCTCACCTTCATTACTGTTGCTGGCTGGCTGTGACTAGCCGGCAGGCTGGCACTGGCAACTGTGGCTGGCCACTTTCTTCCGCCAGCAGGCATCTATTTCTAACCCCTTTGTGTGTCTCTTCCCCCCCCCCCCCTCTTTCCCTTTTGTGTGTCTCTTCCCCAGCCCTTTTGTGTATCTGTTCATCCCCGCAGCCCTTCTTTGTACCTCTTTGTCTCCCTAACCCCTTTGTGTGTCTTTCTCCTGCAGCCAATTGATGTATCTGTTTCTCCCCCAACTCCTTTGTTTCTTTTTTCCCCTTCCCCAGCCCCTCTGTGTCTCTCTGCCCCCCAAGTGCTTATATGTTCCTGTTTGTGCCCCCAGCCCCTCTTTGTGTGTCTTTGTCCCATCTCAGCCCATCTGTAGGCCATTTTCCCCAGCATCTCTGTGACTTTCTTTAGTCCACTCCCCTCCTGTCCGCTTATGTACCCCACCTTCCCTCCTGTCCGCTTATGTACCCCACCTTCCCTCCTGTCCGCTTATGTACCCCACCTTCCCTCCTGTCCACTTATGTAGCCCACCTTCCCTCCTGTCCACTTATGTAGCCCACCTTCCCTCCTGTCCACTTATGTAGCCCACCTTCCCTCCTGTCCGCTTATGTACCCCACCTTCCCTCCTGTCCGCTTATGTACCCCACCTTCCCTCCTGTCCGCTTATGTAGCCCACCTTCCTTCCTGTGCACTCTTTAGCCCCCCTTCCTTCCTGTGCCCTCTTTCGTTCCCTCCCCTTTGGTGCCCTCTTTAGCTCCCTCCCCTTTGGTGCCCTCTTTAGCTCCCTCCCATTTGGCGCCCTCTTTAGCTCCCTCCCCTTTGGTGCCCTCTTAGCTCCCTCCCCTCCTGTGCCCTCCTTAGCTCCCTCCCTTCCTGTGCCCTCCTTAGCCCCCTCCTTCCTGTACCCTCATTACCTCCCTCCCCTCCTGTGCCCTCATTAGCTCCCTCCCCTCCTGTGCCCTCATTAGCTCCCTCCCCTCCTGTGCCCTCATTAGCTCCCTCCCCTCCTGTGCCCTCATTAGCTCCCTCCCCTCCTGTGCCCTCATTAGCTCCCTCCCCTCCTGTGCCCTCATTAGCCCCCTCCCCTCCTATGCAGTCTTTCACCTCCCTCCCCTTATGTGCCCTTACATATCCCCCTTCCCCTCCTGTGCCCTCTTTAGCTCCTTCCCCTCCTGTGCCCTCTTTAGCTCCTTCCCCTCCTGTGCCCTCTTTAGCCCCTTCCCCTCCAGTGCCCTCTTTAGCCCCTTCCCCTCCTGTGCCCTCTTTAGCCCCTTCCCCTCCTGTGCCCTCTTTAGCCCCTTCCCCTCCTGTGCCCTCTTTAGCCCCTTCCCCTCCTGTGCCCTCTTTAGCCCCTTCCCCTCCTGTGCCCTCTTTAGCCCCTTCCCCTCCTGTGCCCTCTTTAGCCCCTTGCCCTCCTGTGCCCTCTGTAGCCCCTTGCCATCCTGTGCCCTCTGTAGCCCCTTCCCCTCCTGTGCCCTCTTTAGCCCCCTTCCCCTCCTGTGCCCTCTTTAGCCCCCTTCCCCTCCTGTGCCCTCTTTAGCCCCCTTGCCCTCTTTAGCCCCCTTGCCCTCTTTAGCCCCCTTGCCCTCTTTAGCCCCCTTGCCCTCTTTAGCCCCCTTGCCCTCTTTAGCCCCCTTGCCCTCTTTAGCCCCCTTGCCCTCTTTAGCCCCCTTGCCCTCTTTAGCCCCCTTGCCCTCTTTAGCCCCCTTGCCCTCTTTAGCCCCCTTGCCCTCTTTAGCCCCCTTGCCCTCTTTAGCCCCCTTCCCCTCCTGTGCCCTCTTTAGCCCCCTTCCCCTCCTGTGCCCTCTTTAGCCCCCTTCCCCTCCTGTGCCCTCTTTAGCCCCCTTCCCCTCCTGTGCCCTCATTAGCCCCCTTCCCCTCCTGTGCCCTCATTAGCCCCCCTCCCCTCCTGTGCCCTCATTAGCCCCCCTCCCCTCCTGTGCCCTCATTAGCCCCCCTCCCCTCCTGTGCCCTCTTTAGCCCCCCTCCCCTCCTGTGCCCTCTTTAGCCCCCCCTCCCCTCCTGTGCCCTCTTTAGCCCCCCCTCCCCTCCTGTGCCCTCTTTAGCCCCCCCTCCCCTCCTGTGCCCTCTTTAGCCCCCCCTCCCCTCCTGTGCCCTCTTTAGCCCCCCCTCCCCTCCTGTGCCCTCTTTAGTCCCCCCTCCCCTCCTGTGCCCTCTTTAGCCCCCCCTCCCCTCCTGTCCCCTCTTTAGCCCCCCTCCCCTCCTGTCCCCTCTTTAGGCCCCCATCCCCTCCTGTCCCCTCTTTAGGCCCCCATCCCCTCCTGTGCCCTCTTTAGCCCCCCCTCCCCTCCTGTGCCCTCTTTAGCCCCCCCTCCCCTCCTGTGCAGTCTTTTGCCCCTCCCCTCCCACTGGTATACTGGTTTATTTTTAACATAATTTCACTTTACGTGCTGCGATCTACCAGTCAAATGTCCTGAGATTGACGGATAGATTGGGATTGATCATTTAGCCACGACATTAATACTTTGCGCTGTACTGGCAAAAATCACTCCCAGCATAAAGTCCATAAAATGGATGGACCAGCTGTGTCCAAATTATGTAAGTGGCAGGATAATGTACAGGTGCATAACCTTTCATTTATACATTTGCTATAGATGCAATTTTAAATATGACAAGTACAGTTTAAACGATATTGTCCTCAGCCATCAGATCATGTTTTCATCATATTTCCTCTTCCTCATTTATTAAGGGTTGGGGGGATGAAACTATTTTCATTTAGTTTGGGTTTGGAAGGTCCACTTGTGTCTTCCAGTGCTTAGAACTGTTCCTCAGAACCCATTTCTGACTCTGTCATTCTATTTCTGTTCTAGCTTGCGCTCTTCAAACAACACCCAAGTCAACAAGATGATGCAGACTGAAGATGGCTCTGGAGAAAGTGGGGTTCCCATCACTGAAGATGGGATGCACAGAGCATATGATAATGAAGAGGATTCTGTGTCGTACAGTTACAGCTTTTTTCATTTTTGCCTTTTCATTGCCTCACTATACATTATGATGACCCTAACCAACTGGTATCTGTGAGTATCCAGCATCTTGTATTTTGTTGGTGTATACGTATACTACATACAGAATACAGATTGCAGTATGCAATTAGTACATCAGGTAGCGGTTTGATGGAGAAGCCTCCACTGTTAAGGTTTATTCATTGAAGTGTAATTTGTCAGGAATTCAAAGCAAATTTGAAGTTTTAGGCCAAAATAGTTAGTCTGGAAATACAGATTATTGAATAATGACTTAGTATTTATATATATATTTCATAAGAATATTTAATTCATTCAGATCTAGGATGTGTTATTTTTGTGTTCCCTTTATTTTTTTGAGCAGTGTGCGTGTGTGTATGTTATCTATCTATCTATCTATCTATCTATCTATAACATACGCACACTGCTCAAAAAAATAAAGGGAACACAAAAATAACACATCCTAGATCTGAATGAATTAAATATTCTTCTGAAATACTTTCAGAAGTTGAATGTGCTGACAACAAAATCACACAAAAATGGAAATCAAAATTTTCAACCCATGGAGGTCTGGATTTGGAGTCACACTCAAAATTAAAGTGGAAAAACACTACAGGCTGATCCAACTTTGATGTAATGTCCTTAAAACAAGTCAAAATGAGGCTCAGCAGTGTGTGTGGCCTCCACGTGCCTGTATGACCTCCCTACAACGCCTGTGCATGCTCCTGATGAGGTGGCGGATGGTCTCCTGAGGGATCTCCTCCCAGACCTGGACTAAAGCATCTGCCAACTCCTGGACAGTCTGTGGTGCAACGTGACATTGGTGGATGGAGCGAAACATGATGTCCCAGCCAGATGTGCTTAATTGGATTCAGGTCTGGGGAAGGGGCTGGCCAGTCCATAGCATCAATGCCTTCGTCTTGCAGGAACTGCTGACACACTCCAGCCACATGAGGTCTAGCATTGTCTTGCATTAGGAGGAACCCAGGGCCAACCGCACCAGAATATGGTCTCACAGGGGGTCTGAGGATCTCATCTCGGTACCTAATGGCAGTCAGACTACCTCTGGCGAGCACATGGAGGGATGTGCGGCCCCCCCAAAGAAATGCCACCCCACACCATTACTGACCCACTGCCAAACCGGTCATGCTGGAGGATGTTGCAGGCAGCATAACGTTCTCCACGGCGTCTCCAGACTCTGTCACGTCTGTCTCATGTGCTCAGTGTAAACCTGCTTTCATCTGTGAAGAACACAGGGCGCCAGTGGCGAATTTGCCAATCTTGGTGTTCTCTGGAAAATGCCAAACATCCTACACGGTGTTGTCACTCAGTGTTGCTTCCTTATTTGATTTCACAGAAGTGTGATTGACTTGGAGTTACATTGTGTTGTTTAAGTGTTCCCTTTATTTTTTTGGAGCAGTGTATGTATGTGTGTAAAAAAAATAAATATATATATATATATATATATATATATATATATATATTTCAAAAAGATGGTCCGCACTCCCAGGCTCCAATTAAAATGTAAATTTTATTTTCACATCAAAAAGTAAAAAATAAATGCCAAAGGTCAACGTTTCAGTCCCCGATTGGGACTTTCCTCAGGACAGCATATTGTAACGGAACCTTCCGTTAATGGACGCTTCCTAGCTTGCGCCGAGGACCACAAGCACCGCACCGGACACCACAACCACTGCAGACTCCAAAACCGCCGTAGCTTAACTGGAGTCTCGCCGTCTTCTGTCCACCCTGGATCAGCTTCTGTCCTCCAGGACCGTGTGGGAAGACCTCTCCTCCAGGAGAGCGTATCAGGAACAAGCTCTTAAAAGAGCTGAGTGATTAAAGCTCATGGGAGTATGCAGAGCATAGCAATCCCCAGTGTGATATAGCAGTTCTCTCAAATAACGAGACAAGGCTACGTATTGAGGGTCAAGAAGATCTGTTTTACTTTGCACCAAAGGGCCTTCTTTTATGCAGGTTTTCCTACATAGGACCACCCACAGGGTTTTACAGAACAACCAATAACACACGTACATTACAGAAAACACTCCCAGCAATTATACACAAAATCCTCCCCTCTGCCTGTGATATAATTATGGTACACAATGGGTTAACATAATTATCACAAGCAGGAAAAATACAGTTTTTATACATGTACTGTAACTTTACAAATATACGTCCAATCTTCATAAAAACACAAATACATATTCAGAATCAGCACACTTTAAACATAAACACACAAATCCATCCAGTAGATAAAGTTAGCTGTGAGTACTTTATGACCGACACCGCAAGCACACTTTCCTGCCTAAAACAGTTCCATAGATTTGGGCTGTGCGGTCGGTCTATTTTACACAGAAAAATTACTAAGTCCCATTCGAATGCACGAACGGAACCGTTCGTGCATTTAGCTTAGAACGGGACTTGGCCTCTGCAGCTGAAAACGGAGTGTAGGAGAAGGTGAGGGTCAGCGGTGTTCGTTGAAATGCGTAGCCGATTTCAGTTCCATGGATTTGGCTACACATACCGCTGACCTCGTTCGAATGAACAAAGATGGCCACCGCCTCGTGTTCGTTTGTCTAATGGCGGCCACTTCGGCTACATCCTTTTAAAATCCAATCTGCTAAAATAGTCTTTAACAGGCAATATCTTCCAGGGGCCATAGTCTTAAAGGGGCATTTGTTCACCAAAGTCACAATGTGCCCACAGACGGTTCTTAAAGGGCCATACACAGCATAATAAAATACAATATGCCCAAATCAGTTCCTTAAAGGGCAATACATCCCAGGGCCATAGTCGCAGGGCAGGAGGCTGGCAAGCAGGCCTCTCCAGGACAAAGTGGTGAAGGGCACTTCATCACACATATATAAAAAATTAACCCCCCTCCCTCCCCCAGCCATGTGGCTCCCAAGATGGCGCTGCCTTTCTAAAGGCAGTGCATCATGGGGCATCTGGGGGTGTCCCTAGCCTGCCTCATCATAGGGGCAGGCTAGGGTCATCCAATTACAGGTTGCCCCAATAACAATTTAATTCCAAGTATGTTCCCCAGAGTTTGTGTTTCTGACCCTATGGCGTTCCTTTAACTAAAACCCTACACTATCTTTAACCGAAAAACATTAATCTTTGCCTTGCCCTAACCCTACCCCAACACGAAGTGTGACCCTAAATCTAACCCTCACTAACCCCTACCCAAAGGTAACCCACTGCTAATGTTTAACTGTATTTAACACAGTAGATAGTGGTATGTTGCCATCATCTACTTGCCATTTTCAGAATTACACTAAATGTAATTCTGAGTTAACTTGGTTCCAAGCAGATTATATAGAGATCTGTGCTGGGAAGCTATCCCCATATTGGCTGGGGACTTGCTGGGAGTCCATGCCGGGGTCTATTTAGACTCTGGAGGGTCTCCCCTGAGCAGCCTATACCCCACTAAAAACAGTGTGATCGCTTAGGCATGGTTTCATGCATGGATGTAAAGGGCCCTTTGCAGTGCTGACTTCCCTCAGTCTGGGTCCACTAAAAATGGTCACCCAGCACATTAAGGAGAGCCCCAAGTATGCATTGATACCTAGGGTTAGTTCTGTAAGTAGGGATTTAGCCCTGCTCACCATGCAATCTTTTAAATAGACATTTAAATTCTTATTTAAAGAGCAGTTTGCAGTGCTAGATTTCAGTGCTGCAAACAGCTCATCTATAAGTCTGGTTCCTCTAAAAATGTCCGCAGTAGACAGAGGGGAGTCCAGGTATTTATTGATTATGCAGGGCGTTCTATGCCACCTTACCAGGGCCGTCTTAATATAGATTGGACCCTGGGCAAGCATTTGCTTGGGCTCCCTAGTCCCCTTTGCCTATTAATAACTATCACAGTCACTGTGTCTGAGAGTGAGTCTGACAGTGAGTATCTTTGTTTTGAAATGTACGTCTCCGTGACCACGTGAATGTTTGTGTCCGGGGCCATATGTGTGGGGGGTAACTGTTTGCAATGTGTTGTGTGTATGGGGGGCTGCCTGTGGCTTTTGTGCATTAAGTTTATGGTGCAGCTGTGTTTTATGACTGTTTTCAGGGGGTGACTGTGACAGGGAGGGAAACGGGGAAACTGTGGAAAGGTGAGTGTGACAGGGCCAGATAGGTGAATGAGACAGGGTTGGGCGGTGAGTGTGACAGAGGGAGTGTCAAAGAGTTAGGGGGTGGTCGTGACTTGGTTGGAGGAAGGAGTGTGACAGGGCGAGAGGAGGTGAGTGAGCATGATACGATTAGGGGAGCTTTATGTCACAGGGTGAATGTGGCATGGTTGAGGAGATGAATATGACCGAATTGGAGGAGTTAATGTGATAGTGAGTGTGGCAGAGAGAAAAAGGTGACAGTGTGTGTGTGTGTGTGGGGGGGGGGGGGGGGAGGGGGGGGCGGGTGTATTTGTGTGTAGTGTTAGTGTTGGAATGCAAGTGCAGTGTTGGCATTGGAATGCATGGGTGTATGCACTGCCACACACACAGTTATTCACACACTCAGAAACATACAGACACACAAACACTCTGACACACAGGTAAACATACACAAACCGGTACATATACACAGACACATGGGTAAACATACACAAACATGTACTCATACACAAATAGGTACACATACAAAGGGTACATATACACTCTGACACACAGGTGCACATACACAGACATAGGCACACAGGTGCCTGACATATACACACATATATATGTACAAATGCATATAAACCGGTACATACATATACACATTATAATTTACATACTACCCTCCTGTTTACTTACTTATGATGCAGAAGGGTGGCTTCCCTGGAATCCAGTGGAAGCTGGCTGACCTAGGCTGATGGGAGTCTGAGGCACCAGGCTTCCTCAGCTCCTCTCCTGCTCTGCATGTGGTGCCTTCTCCTCTTATCCACATAGCACTCTTTCAGTTGGGAGGAATTGACCTGTCCAGCAGGCCGGTAGAACAAAGTGAAAGGGGCCCGGTCCGTGGGAATTTTAAATTGTTGCAGGCTCAAGGGGCAGCTGCTTTGGGCCCCCCAGGAATAACTGGGCCTGGGGCAGATGCCCCTTTTGCCCCTTGTTAAAGACGGTCCTGCACCTTACAGACTTTAGAGACCACTTCATGTAGGACGGCATAGAATGTCCAAATAGCGTTAAGGGGTTACCACTGAATGGAAGAACACCAACAGGGGATACTATAACCTCTTATGAGATGACACAGTTACAGTGTACCTTTAAATGGTGTGTGGTGCAAAAAAAGGCAATTTCTATTTGAATGCAGTTTTTTGAGATGCATTACCTTTATTTTTGATATGTGGGGTTACATCGTAGGTGAAATCGGATTTTCGAATTGAAATCAAAAAGGGCACAAGTGACACAAGCCGAAGTCCATTTAAACAGTGAAAACAAGTATGAAAGGCTATGTCAGGATTACTAAGGGATCCAGCACGCAGAATAATATCACACCTAGGATTAAGGATAACTTATAACCGGACCTTAGAATGGCCGGACTTAACATATCCAAGAATAGTCCGAATATTTGCCAAGGTCAGGGATACAGAACGAGACACAACGATGAGGGAAAGCCAAAAGTCAAGGATACCAGAAATCAGGGAAGTCAAACGAAGCCAAAATCAAATACCAGAAATATAACGATCAGGAACACTCTCTCGGATAACCAGCTAAGGGAAGCCACGACAGGGCACTGACCAAATGCTATTTTGAGTTTAACCCCTTAAGGACACATGACATGTGTGACATGTCATGATTCCCTTTTATTCCAGAAGCTTGGTCCTTAAGGGGTTAAATAACCCTCTTTAGGCTGTAATTGGCTGTGTTTAACCTCTGACCCCAAAATGTGCATGTGCATCTATGACGTGACGCTGTATGCACGTCTGTGCCATCTTTGACTTGGGCAAAGGTAGGTTTCTTTAAAAAAGTACGGTCCACAGCGGCCGGCACTCCTAGGAGCGTCGCACGTGCTGGGGACCGGAAAGGAGGGAGACCGGACAGCTACCCGCCGAGCCCAAGGTAAGTTTAGAGTATGTCTGACAGTTTGGCTGCTCTATTTGAGTGAAGCCACGCGATTAGACATGCTGGGAGCCATGACAGGCTGAAGTTGAGTTCTTTTCAGCTATGTTCTTATTATGAAGGCTGCTTATAAGATACTAGATCCATTTTAGAAAGGCACAATGGTATGTAGTAATTTTCAGTTTTAAAGTAGGAATGTCCAGAATGCCGGCTGGGCTTTAGATTATTTTGATGAGTCTTTGCTTATCTATAAGTAAAATGTTAAACTGTTTAATTCCTGAAGGACTGACTTGGCTGAAATATACTTGTTAATGAGTAAATATACACATTTTATTTTCCTCACTATTGTATCTCTTTTTTTTTTTTTTCAGGCCTGGCCAGTCTGGTCAACCATTGACCAGTCCTTGGTCAGCAGTGTGGGTGAAGATCGCCTCCAGTTGGGTTGGACTCCTTCTTTACTTGTGGACTCTTATTGCCCCTTTGGTACTATCTGACCGAGAATTCAACTAAATGTGGGATCTTCAAATTATATCTCTGGAACTTTTGTCTGCCCTTATTTAGTGTTCTCTTCTAGCATTGTTGATTAAGTTTTTTAAGATGCAAAATGGTAATTGGACTTCAATTTAATATGCAATATACGTTGGACTCTATAGTAAGGAAATTGCATGCAAGATCAATGCAGATTGTAAGTACTGCGGAGAAAAGGAAAAGCATGTGCTTTATGATCAGAAATATATCCACCTGTAATTTTTTCCTCCTGTTTTTTAAAATGCATAAATTGTAATTATGTTTGATGTCATGGTCTTTAAAAATTGGTCTTTATTTGTAGGTCAACTTCATGCTTGTAAATAACTGTACAATGTTCTATTTGTTTATCACATACTTATTTAAATTTAGTAGTTTCCGTTTTTTAGGAAGCAAAGTGCTGTCAGTTACCATTGTGTGCCTTCCGCAGTGCTTTAATGGGTCTGAATCTTGATACCTACCTCTTCTTTCTGGGCTGAGATTTATTTTTTTAACTAACTACCCAGCACAGCACAGTCCACAATCCCTTTTTTTTTTTTTTTTTTTTTTTTTTTTTTTGGTGCAGGGGGCAAATTTGAATGTGTTCTCTCAGCTCAAATAAGACCTTCTTTAATAAGAATTTACATTTATCACTACACTTGAAAATGTTTCCATTTTTTTTTTTGTCAGAAGTACATTTTTCTGCAAGAACAGAAAGTAATCCATCCCTTTAATATAAATTCTACAAAATATCAATATAGTAAGAAAAGCAATTCGAATATTAGGGTCTGGATAGGAATACAGTGTTTTTACATGGAAAAAAAAGGGGAACACACATTTTAACCTTTACCAGTTAGGTTATTGATTAAAGTGTAAGCTGTCAGGATTTCAAAGTGTATTTCAAGTTTTAGCCAAAATAGACACATTCGAAAAGTAATTTATAGATTGGCTGTTTTGACCTAAATTTTGAAAATCACTATGCCACTTTTTATGTTAATGAATAACATTGTCAGTATGCTAGTCTGTTTTCAGTCAAGGAATTGGGACAGTTCTGTTTGTTGAGAGGCATTGGGCAGGCCTAGTGGTCAGAGGAGTGTTTACAGTTTTCAAAATATTCAGGAGGTTTTTAACCCATCTAAGACAGATGCCTTAACTGACCTGTTACCTGCTGTAAATATATGTGTACTAATAGATCTGTGCTTCTATTTTCTCTGTTGTATAAAGATTTCCAGCATGCTTCTGATCTCCTTGAATGCCAGATAAATACAAAATATATATATATTTTAAACTAATTGCAAACTCTTAATTGCTGTGCTGATAGGAGAAGGCTATTTAACCCCTTAAGAACTTCTGGAATAAAATGGAATCATGACATGGCACACATGGCATGTGTCCTTAAGGGGTTAAGATGTCTCCAGTATGTGCACTGAATAATAACTACCGGTATTTTCAAACCTAGTATTTAAAAAAAAAAAAAAAAAAAAAAAGGAAAGAAAAGAAAACCCACAAAACTTAAAGCATTTAACCAATTAATATATTGATATCATTGTATTGCTTGCAGTAACTTACAACTTCAATAAAGGTTTGCTTTTCTTTTCAGTGGCAAAGATCCAAGGGATTTGTAGTTAGTAAACGGCTAAATGCCTAGTAACTGAAAACCTAGGATCTAGGTTATATTTATTTTTTTTCTGGTGAGAGATATAGTTGGCGGTGTTAAAGCCTTCTGTAATCACCTGTACAAGAACATGTATATGTATCAGTGCCGTCTTAAAAGTGCCTATTACTTGTCCTCTCTGTTATTACAAGGGCTTGAAATTCTCTGTGTGCCTTTATACACTCAGGAGAACATAAATGACATTTGCTACACGTAATATTTTGTAATATATTTTTACTATGTGTTACATGCAATTTGATAATGCCTGTTAAGTGAAAAATAAAGTGATTTAAATTTAACGTTGGACTGCACACTTATTCTCCAGTATACCTACATTAATGGTTGATCTTACTTTTTTCTAATTAAAAAAACAAAACACCAAGGAGCACCGCAGCTTGTTAAAGGATTATACATTAAACCGTGGAATTTCAAATTTTAGTCAAACTTGGCTTAATTTTGTTCACTAATTAGCGAGTAGTGGAAAATTGTAAACTAAACTGAAATGAAAGATGTAAGCTAAAATATCTGATTTGAAATTTTCTCCAAATACAATAGCCTAGATTTTGCAATTTGATTTCATGTATGTGCTAACATATTGTGAAACAACTTTTATAAATTGTGTTGTTCATAACTGCTACAGCGTTTGAGAATTTTTCCTACTCGAGAATTTTGACCTAAAACTGTTAGTCCAGTGTTTTTTAGGTTCACACTTAGATTCAGTTATAAAATACTTAATGTACATAAATGACCACAAGATGGCAACAGTTACACTGTATCCACTATGCTGCAGTAATTGATGAGACAATAAATGGCGGTCATATCAGGTCAGTCCTAAGGATTGAGAACAGAAACGGGTGAGAGGAAAGACACTCTGCTGTTTGACCTTTGGGCCACAATATATTGATATCGGTAACACTATAATTATCTCACCATTGTGCTACTTAAATAACACAGCAAGTGTACATACACTGTTCCAACTTATGAGGTTTGTATCCCACGGGATATTCAAGTACACAATGTAAGTCCAGAGTGTAATGGCATTTGGTAGTAAATTTTACAAGTAAATCAAAAATGTTCCTTCTGGTACACAGTTAAGTGGAATCTGTCACCTCCTAGGAAAATTAAATGTAAGCTCACATCTTTTTGTCCTGTAACTGGGTACCTCCATCTTGGCAATTGGCAGAGCAAGTATATAGAAGAAATTAAACAATTTTTTTTTATTTTTTTTGTCCTACTAACTTGCAGTGTTTGCCCTCACTGTGTCTGTGTTGAACTGGATTTTGTTGTAGTTTGCTAAATCTTTCATATACATTTAAAAGAAAATGGAGCATCACATGAAAAATGAACGCATGTTATAGGAGACTTTGTTCAATCCAATAAATAGGTGTCCTTTTAACTCTGTTCCTCAACAATGAAATGGTATAATTTTATACAGCAGATGTGAATAGTGTGCTAGTAAATGTATGATTTCACTTATGTATTTTAAGCATTTTACTACCTAATAAAAAAATGTATATGGCTGTTTAGGTAGGTTCTTATGCCATCACCAAATGTATTCACATGATTATTTGGGTAAGTGAGAATTACTTTGAATTTCAAAATTTAGGCCAAAATAGCCGAATAAGATTTTTTTTTTTTATATGTTAGTATTAAAGATCCTATAATCCCGAATATAAACTTTTTTTTTTTGGTTATACATTTATTTTTATTGCTCTGACCTCTGTCCACCACCCTTTACTGGTAAAAACGTTTAGTTAAGGTTTTTTCCCTATTACAATGCATAATTACATTTTATTCCTTCTGGAAAATGACCCTTTCATCCACACCTTTTTAGAATTACAGGTCCACTTTAAGAACATTACACCAAATTAAAATGAAGTCTAACTAGTTTATTGGTAGAACTTATTTTTTTAGCCTCACTAGAGTCAGACTAGTAAGAAACCAGGTAGCATGTTAACGGTTTCATGGCAACACTTGAAACTGAAATTATCCCTTATTCTACATTCCTAATAAATGTCTGATTTCAAGTAAACAGAAATATAGTATATGAAGGAGAGTAGAGTGTTAAGATAATAGACATGTCAGGCAATTTACCCCTATCAGGTGTCTTCACAGTGGTATTTTACAGTACGTCTTCATTAACACTGTTAGAAACTTTGGTGGTAGGCTCTATGCTTGCATGATAAAACATGATAAACCCTGTAATGAACCAGGGTCCTGAGATGTTATGGAGTAGTAGAGGGTCTAAGGTAATATTTAAAATTAAAGCATTTACATTTCCTAAATCGGTAAATAACCCCAAATATCAGGGTCATTATATTAAATGCTTAGCAAACTAACAAAGCAATCCATTTCAATCAGGACACAAATGCTTTAAAGAGGAGAAATGTAAATATTGGAGGTTGTGTATAAAAACTTTTTTTGGCACATTTTCCAATTGCACCTTATTTTGTGGTATTATTATTATTATTATTATTGCAATTTATATAGCGCCAACAGATTCCGTAGCGCTTTACAATATTATGAGAGGGGATTTAACTATAAATAGTACATTACAAATAAACTTACAGGAACAATAGGTTGAAGAGGACCCTGCTCGATCGAGCTTACATTCTATAGGATACGTTTCCTCTGTTAGTTTTCCATCTCTCATCTTTCAAGACTTCTCGAGGGCTTCACCGTTCCTGTGGAACTCACTTCCCTCCTCTGTTAGATGCTCACCCAGTCTCCACTCCTTCAAAAAATCATTAAAAACCCACTTCTTCACAAAAGCATGATTAAACTGTTAATAGCTCCTGACGGATTCCTCTCTTGCACGTGTCATTAGTCTAATACTATCCTTACATTTTGTGTCACTGTACTCCACTCCCTCTAGTATGTAAGCTCATTGAGCAGGGCCCTCAACAGGCCCTGTTCCTGTGTGTCCAACTTGTCTGGTTACAACTACATGTTTGTTCGCCCACCCATTGTAAAGCGCTGCGGAATTTGTTGGCGCTATATAAATAATAACATAATAATATTTAATGTTCTTTTTCTTCACTTGCACCTCTGCATTTTTTTCTGTCTGATTTTATTACATCACTTTTAATTTAGCTTATTTTTTTTGTTTCATATAAACCGTGTTTGTTTCTTTACATTTTCTTTTTATTTTCAATAACATTTTCCCATTATTATTATGGTAAATGCATTTTTGAAATTGTCTTTTTTTATTTCAACCAATAGTTTGATTTATCAGGAAACAGAGGACATAAATTCTAAAATTAAGAAGAAGAAAAAAAAACACAACAGCGGGATAACTGAGTTGTGAGGTAAGTAAATGTTGTATTCTACCACAATTTTGGTGCATGTCAGATGGTAAGAAATCTAAAGGCTTCAATGTGATAAATGGTTGGAGTAACCATTTTATACATAAAAAAAAAGATATATGTGGTTGAAACCGGCACAGTTGTAAAAACTACTAAAAATAAATTTTCCAACACAATCTCCAATGTTTTTTTCATGAACTGCACAAATTCTGTTTAATGACAGAAAAAGCCAGATATAACCATGATTGACATGGAGATGAGTTCAATGTTGGAGAAGAGCGCTGTAAAATATTAAATGTAAAAATTGTGACTGCCATTTGCTAGACATCGTTTACTATAGGCATATGTTAAGAAACTAAGGAAGTCTTCTTTTAAAGGAGATGGGAGAAGTAAAGACTGATAAAGCAGTATTAACCCCTTAAGGACACATGACGTGTGTGACACGTCATGATTCCCTTTTATTCCAGAAGTTTGGTCCTTAAGGGGTTAAAGGACCACTCCAAGCACCTTGACCACTTCAGTGATTTGAAGTAGTCATGGTGCCTGATGTCTGTACAGCGAGTTCTGGTTGGCTAATGTCAATCCTGTGCATGTTAAGCATCTGTCCTTAACATTTTCAATAACATTTTCCCATTATTATTATGGTAAATGCATTTTTGAAATTGTCTTTTTTTTATTTCAACCAATAGTTTGATTTATCAGGAAACAGAGGACATAAATTCTAAAATTAAGAAGAAGAAAAAAAAACACAACAGCGGGATAACTGAGTTGTGAGGTAAGTAAATGTTGTATTCTACCACAATTTTGGTGCATGTCAGATGGTAAGAAATCTAAAGGTTTCAATGTGATAAATGGTTGGAGTAACCATTTTATACATAAAAAAAAAGATATATGTGGTTGAAACCGGCACAGTTGTAAAAACTACTAAAAATAAATTTTCCAACACAATCTCCAATGTTTTTTTCATGAACTGCACAAATTCTGTTTAATGACAGAAAAAGCCAGATATAACCATGATTGACATGGAGATGAGTTCAATGTTGGAGAAGAGCGCTGTAAAATATTAAATGTAAAAATTGTGACTGCCATTTGCTAGACATCGTTTACTATAGGCATATGTTAAGAAACTAAGGAAGTCTTCTTTTAAAGGAGATGGGAGAAGTAAAGACTGATAAAGCAGTATTAACCCCTTAAGGACACATGACGTGTGTGACACGTCATGATTCCCTTTTATTCCAGAAGTTTGGTCCTTAAGGGGTTAAAGGACCACTCCAAGCACCTTGACCACTTCAGTGATTTGAAGTAGTCATGGTGCCTGATGTCTGTACAGCGAGTTCTGGTTGGCTAATGTCAATCCTGTGCATGTTAAGCATCTGTCCTTAACATTGACAGCCAATGGCAGCATGGCCCCTTCCACCCATGTTTTGCCCACAACTTGACCTCACTGACATATTACCCTCTAAAGCAGGTGGGCTTGATGTTAGCGGAGGTGGATCGGGCTGTATGGTGAACTTGTACATGAGGCTAGAACACATTTTAGTTACTTGCTAATTTTACCACAGTACCAGCGGGTGATTTTCTCTCTAATTTGGCATTTGTGGTTACAGTCCGATCCAACAAATGAAATTCTGAACGTTTTGCAGTCTTCAATGTATTTTGTTTTTCTTTACAATAATTTTAGATAATACAATGTACAAATAAATCAATTTTGCATTTATATACTTTCCCATTCATTTAGCAGTGTGACTGTATGCAACATAATCAAAATGTAGCCAAATAAGCATCTCCTCTAGGGTTCAATAACCATCACCTATCTCAATGAACAATCTGGCTGCTGTGGGGTGACGTCATTATGTGGGAAAATTGCTAAAACTGGAGCAATCACCATGGACACCAAATGGAATGTTCCTGCTGATTGTTCCACCTGTAGAACCTTATCACCGACCAAAACTGCTAACATACATCCCCCCCCCCCCCCCCCCCAAGTTTTATATGCATGTTATTGTCACTAGACTCCATTGCAATGCATAAATACAAAAATTCTTATTCCTGGAATTCGTATAAGATGAAATAAAATAAGTATATGGGTAGTATTTGTAATTTACTCTATTAAAAATTATTAGCTCTCATATTTCCTACTGCAGGCAATAGTGGTTCAATTCCACTCACAACCGGGAAGTGCTCTCCACTACCCCTATAATTCAGTGGGTACTTCAAACTCACGGTGCTCGTCAGAAGGAAGTGAGCCGTACCACCTATCGGTATAGGGAAACTCGGCTCATGCTCCTCCTCTCCCCCTCCTCTCCAGTAGGCGCGGCCAGACTTTGGTTGACAGCAGTGAAGTGCGGGCAATACCACTTCCCTTCACAGGGGTGTTCCGTGTCGGTTGGGACGGCCGGGACCGAGGTGTGAACCGGGGATGTGGGGAGGCGGCATGACAGCCCCGGCTCACCCTGCTCCTCCGCCCGGGCCTGCCTGGGAAACGGCGGGCGCTGCAGCAGCACCGTGACGTCACCCAACCGCAGGGCTGGGGACATATGACATCATTTGAGGTGAGTGCAGCCTGGCAACAGGGCCTCAAATACTGTATGTCAGCATGTGCATGTTTCTATACAGGGTAATGACCATCACACTCCCACTGTTTACATCTGGGATTAACATTGAGGACAGTATGGATATCAGTAATGTACTGTGTGTGGGTATGAAAACAATCCATGTGTATACATATAAACACTGTGTGTGTAATATGCGTGTAAATTATATATATATATATAGACACACACAAAGTCTGCATATATATATAGCTGAGCATGCATCAGGTATTTGAGCATTCATTGTAATATTTAATAATGGGATATTATAGACATATTGGACCCTATTTATAAAGCACAATAATGCAAAATGCTGAGATGATTCCCTAAATAAACAAATGAGATGTACCAGCTTATTACACTGTTTTTGGCATTTTGACCCTGAAATTGCTTTTATTTATTCGACCCAATGCATGCATAGTTTTATTTACACAGTTGATACAAACAGAGGGCATTGTAAGTGTCACTGGGAGGAATGTTAATTCCTCGCCAGTTGTCACATTTTCAGCAGGACAGTGTCGATTTTGGGTTTCGGTCATGTGTATTTTGTTTCTCTGGTATTCCTATTCTGGCATAGCAATGTAAGCTTTTCCAGTGTGCTTCCATAGTGCTCTGCATATGGACTTGCCCCGGTTAGCTGCTCTTGAGGACTGCCTGGCACCCCTAGAAAGTACAAATACACTCCCCTTTTACATTTGAGATCATTACCTGTAACACAAATTACATCATTGACATGTCCTCCTGTCCAGCTCTTGCCTCTTTTCCTGGCATTAAACTTATCAATTTTGGTAAGTAGGAAAGTTAAAGGGACAGTATAGGCACCAAGGCCACTTAAAGGACCACTATAGGCACCCAGACCACTTCAGCTTAATGAAGTGGTCTGGGTGCCAGGTCCAGCTAGGATTAACCCTTTCTTCTATAAACATAGCAGTTTCAGAGAAACTGCTATGTTTATAATAGGGTTAATCCAGCCTCTAGTGGCTGTCTCATTGACAGCCGCTAGAGGCGCTTCCTCCTTTATTCCATTGTTTTTGCGTGATATTTCCTCTGTTGAAACCTTGCCAGCATGACGGATCCCCTATACTCCGGCTGAGTATGTCCGTTATAAATCTCCCGAGTCCCAAGTGCAATAGTGATTATAGCTCCCAATTCCCCAAACATCAGCCTAGACTTGATGAAGGGTAGAAACGAATGTGTCTAATCATATCCATATGGCCCACTTATATACAAAACCAGGATGCAATGAACCACGCCCAGAAAACTCCCACAAAATGTCCACAAATTCCAGTGTCAACATAAAATTTTAGAACACATAAAAATACATAATAAACATATAGGAACCCCCACAACTATTATATCCCCGGATAGCCTGGATCTGAGTGCCCAGGTTGTCCAAATAGCGCTTAGATCCCACGAATACAGTCAAATCGGCACCGGGGTAAAATTTTGACCGACCGCTCATGAGGCGTCTGCCCAAATCAGTTCCATAGTTTTAGTGGTAGCGATCGGTCAATTTTGGGAGTTCCAAAACGACCAAAAAGGCGAATGGTTCTCCTGGCTCATAGGTAGCATTTGTTCGTCTTGTTCGTATGAACAAACCTACCGAACAATGCTCTCCTGGCTTGTAGCGGGAAGAAGCAGGCATTCATATATGGTTTCATCGGTGTTCGTGCGGTTGAGTGTCTGACTTAGAGTTGCAGACACTCGACGACCAAGTCCCACTGCATGCATTTGTGCAACAAGATGGCCGCCGTTTTCTCCAGCACATGGCGTTGTTATACGAACGGCGGCCACACGGAGAGAGTACTTAATCCTGTGGTTTCTTTGAAGTTAATGAGCCGGGGGTGTGGTTAGTGTTCGGTAGATTTATGTACCGAATACAGGGAAAACCTGAATGAGGTTCAGGGACCTGTTAGTGAATTTAGGAGGAGGACATCTTCTGTGCAGGCAAAATAATGGGTTTGTCACAGCCCAGATTTCTAATTTTTTCCCAAAATATTGTATTGATCTGGTTTCTCCATATTTGGGAAAATCTGGTTTATTTTTAATCAATATTTGAATTCTTATTTTTTTTAATAACAATGGAGAGACCAAAGAAAAGTTGCGACTCATTTAACACACAATGTACAAATATTTAATGTACACCTAGTATACCAACAGGAAAGAAGTTACTGTTTCCCATTAAGAGATATGTGTAGTATATTTTACACCTAATGAGAGAGAGACACCTTTTTTGCAGCTGCTGCAGGTTTTTGTATCCTAGCAACTTTAGTGTGGCTACAAGTGTTTGCCAGGGCAACATATCTATTTTTCAAGATATAGCTTGGATGTAATCCAAACCACGTTCTCATAAACTGTATTTCTGTCAGAAGTTGCACATGTGTAGGGTGTTTTCATTAAAGGAACACTCAAAACATCGTAATCGTTGCATCATGCTGTTTTGGTTATCGTGCCCCGGCTGCATCTCACAATAAGATTTAAAACCGTTTTAGCACGGTTTGACAACTTACCTTGGCGCGCTTGTTCTATCAAAATCCCCTACCCTATAAAAATTCTCTATCCTCATCACTTTCAGTTGATGCTGCTGCACTGGAAGTAAGCTGAATCAGCTGTAGGTCCGCTTACCTGTGTGGGATGCCTGCTCCCCATCAGGAGGGGGTATGGGATTCTTATGGTGCGCTGTGCACAGCACGGGCTTTGGTGCTGGAATGTTGCGAGTGTGCATGGGGGTGGAGGGAGCGTGTTAGTGACGAACTGCGTATGCGCAGTATTGGGGTAGGATATTTCTCAAACTGCGAATGCACATGCACCTAAATCAGGTATGCAGTAAGCATGCACAGTATAGGATAGGACAGGGGTAGGCAACCTGTGGCACTGTACCATGCACAGCACTCGAGGTGTCTTTGTACGGCACTCAAGGTTTGCTAGCCAAACACGCACTGGCCTATCAGGAGTCCCAGTGAAACTTCAGATATCTGCTAATACGAAAAGGTGGTGAAGGACAATCCTCAATTTATGCATTGAAGCACACAGAGGAAGTGATCTAAGATCGCTTCATTCCAACACTTGTGAATGGGTATCCAGACTGCAGTAGAGCGGCCCGCAGCTGCTATTGCAGCTCCTGTCCTTGACCTGTACCTGGCCAGCCTGATCCACTGGAACCCAGGCAATCCACCCACACTGCTAGATATACACAGAGCTGCAGAATAACCCTCCCCTCATACAAACAATGCAAACAACCCACAAACAAACACAACACACAATCAGCACAAACTCAATACAACTAACAATCTACATATATGCACACAACCCCACATGCAGCCTCATATGCAATACCCCAAACAGCCCCACACATACAAACACTACTGTAACGGATCGCCTGGCACCCCGACTTGGTACCTCCGTTAATGGATGCTCCTAGTGCTTCCTGAGGACTCCAAGCACTCTGGCAGACACCATAATCACCGAATCCGAGAAACCTTTAAATTCTCCCAAGCGTATGAATGCTGTAGACCATTGAATAGGAACCATACGAATAGGCTTGTACTCCTAGCAGTCAACTGGAACAGCATACAATAAATCCTTCCCCCAATAATGAGACGACACATCACTTTGAGGGTAAAACAGGAACTCTGGACTGGCTCATCCAGCCTGGCTTTTATTACACTAATCCACATACAGGCCACACCCAGGGGGAGGCATAAAATAACCAATCACATACATGGTTCAGCCCACACATCCCCTCCCCTCAGATAACATTAAACTCAATTATCCGGTACACTTTTTCAGCCAAGTTCTGGATGTACCCCAAAACCCGGGGGTACACCTTTAAATCCAGCATCGCTGGATAGCCCTTATTCAGGGGGACAACATATCCAAAATTCAAGTAATTCGGATGAATGGTTCGTGAGATATGGGGTTCCAAAGATTTGCCCGACCGCATGGGTAAAGTATCCGAAAACAGTTCCATGCATTTTGGCCCTGCGGTCGGTCACAAACAAGGGAATGAAAACAGGCGAATTGCCTGTGTTATAGAGCCTGGAGAGGGTTTGAATGAATTCCCTTGTTTATGGGGCTCTTTCTACCGAACGGCGGGTCATTCGGTAGTTTCCATACAAATTTCTGGAAGTATGGAGGTCTCAGCGGTGTTTGCCTAGTCAAGTGTCCGATTTTAGTTCCAGACACTCGACGGCAAAACACCGCTGTTCGGTAGTTTAAGATGGCCGCCGCCACGTGTTTGTTTCCCGAATGGCGGCCACCCAGAGGACAAAGACCACACTGCACTGATTGCCAATTACCTGTTTGCAACATTGTTGCAAACGGTAATTGGAGGCACACTCATTCCTGGGTGGTCTGGTTGTTCGGTAGTTTCACTCAATATACTGAATGGAGTGATTCTACCGAACAATCAGAATGCTGCATACAAATCACCCAGGATAAACTTAACACATCTATAAATACATATATAATATTACAGGCAGTACACTTGAATATGCTTCACAGTCTTAAAGGGACAGTAGTCCCAAAAGTCCCAATATGTCCATAGATGCTGTTAAAAGGGCCAGTAGCAGCAATATACAGTACAATATGCCCCAAATAACCCAGGGGCCATAGTCAGTAGGTAGGAGGCTAGCAAACAGGCTTCTCCAGGGCCCAGTGGCGAGGTTGGTTTCGCCACAACTACCAAATACACAATGTGACATATCCATCCACACACACAATTCCATAAGCAGCCCCCATATACAGCCCACATTCATAGGTATCCTGCACGATACCACAAACTACTCATGAACATATACAATATAGTAGCTCATATACGCACAAATACAACGATACAAAGCAACTGCAGTATAACTAAGACAAGCAGAATATGGCAACATACACACCTCAATTTAAAAAAAAAAAAATTAAGACTGGCACGCTACGGGACATCACAGTGCTGGGAAACTACACATGCTCCGTAGCACCATCAGAAAACCCTACCCTGACACTGCATATGCACATTTGTGATGTCATTAGGAAACGTATATTAACAAAGGATAGGTGGGCACACCCATTAAAACAGTCGTCGCCATTAGATGAAGAACATTAATGAAAGTAATGGTGCTCACTCCAAAAGCCCCATTTCCAGGAGGCTATACATATAATCATATAATACTAGAAGGAGGAGCACAACCAAGTAAAATACAAAAAAACTTTATTACACACAAAACACACTTGTATAACCATCAATATAGATATCAAAGAATAAGAAATGTTATAACATCTCTATCCAGTATGCAAACAATAATTGCAGATGTCAAAAATAAAGAAAAACAATATTGATCAAAAAATGATCAAATTAAAGTGGTATAACCAATTGTCAAGAACAGCAATATTAAGATACCCCACTCCAGGGGGAACTCAGGCACACATGTAAGCCAACATCCAGCTGATTCGGCATCACTTCCGGTGCAGCCTTGTCACCAGAAGACATGGTGATAGGAATTTTTATCGGGTAGGGAAATTTGATAGAACACCCTGAAGGAGAAGGTGGATTCCTTTATAGAACAGTGCTGGATGATGCAGGACTGCTCTCATTCGCTGTCAGCTACTCATTCAACCAGTAAGCTAGGCCCTGCATCACCTATGCTTTACAGAGATATTGGGCTTCTGCCTTGCTTTACAGGCAAGACCACATGCTAAAATGGTGTGACATCTTACTGTGAGGTGATGTCCTGGGTTCTCCTATCACCATGACTTCTATATTGGTCTGTGGTTGTTGAAACTGGAAACAGAGCAGGGAAATATAACTCTTGGGTCAAACTGTAATAAGCTGTGAATCAGAAAATGTTTCATATAAGGCTAATTTAGTCTAAAACTTGCTATTCCCTGGTTTAATTCTGTTTTAGTGACTAACACTGATAGGAGTTTTTTATTTTATCGTTCACTCCCTCTGACATTCCTATTTACTTACACATGCATTATACTTGCAAAAGAACCACACATTTTACAAAGGGTAATGTGTTAGGAATTAGATAATATCTACCATTGAGTGCAAAAAAAAAAAAAAAGTTCAGTTTTATTAATATACATAGCATCCGTTCACTATAGCCAGTGATGGTTTTACCCGCTATTAAAGTGCCTTTCTTCAGTTACTATAGTAACATTCTAGGAACTTTGCCAGATGAATGTTTCTATATTTTCATTCATACTATTCTATTATTGTGGCCAATTTGCCAAGACAAAAAAAATGTGCCTGAAAAAAATGGGGTAGAGAAGCAAGAACACCCAACACATTTGTAGATGTAAAAATTATATTTATTATTAAAAGAAAAAATAGGGAGAAAAAAATTCTGTAATAAGTACTGATGCAATATGCCTTCCCTTCACAAGCTGAATTTAAGTAGACTTTTCCTTCACAATGACAGCAGATAAATGCATACATCAAAATATTTAGGATTGAGTGTTAATATACAGTTTAGTAGGTTCAGGTCCACGAGTAACTCAAAATGCAATCAGTTTTACTCAGCTGGTGTAACAAAGAAAAAAGGGTTAGGTGCTGTCTGTTAGTTGCACATTTCTCGAAAGCTGTTGGTAGCTCACTGATTGCACATGTTGCCCCTAGTATCCTCCTGTGTGTAGAATTCCAGAGTGTGCAAGGAATGCATTTTACAGGCCTGTGAAGAATTCAATTCTTGTAATGGGCTGTTAACAATGATTAACATAAACATTTCTATCCACATCTGCGTACATAGACTGGTGAATGCCCGGTTAGGCACACCTGCTTGCCTAACATACTAGGTGCATATGTACAGCGCTGCGGAATATGATGGAGCTATATGAATAATAAAAGAATAATAATAATGTGGAATATTTATACACACGTTTTCCCCCAAATGTGCATTATTCTATGACATTGTTGTATATGGTGCAGTATACCTAGGATAGTTTTTTTTAACCTGAGATGTCCATCTACATGTTTTTGAGCATCATGTGCTTGTCATGTAGTTCTGTGTCAATGACTGTGCTGTCTATTTGCAACCCAGTTCACAGACTGTGTGTTCCTTTTTAGTGCCAATTAAAGTTAGAGAGAGATGTATTCTCAAATACATTCCAGTACACAAGTAGGATGAATCTTGGAAAGCAAAGGAGTAGGTACAATTCTTCCTTTGACTAAATTGCTCCAGGGGGCAGTCTCATAGCTGACGTTATTTTTACAAATTGCAGCAGTTTTATAAGCCTCTCTAGAAAGGAAGACATGGAGCTGGATACTCTCTGAACATACCTTTATAATGATGTACTTAGAGTACTGCAGTACTTAGAGCTTTCCTTTAAAGATGAAGTCTAGTTTAAAAAAGTATATATATTTTTGAATGCACCTAAACTTAAAAAAATAATGCATTTGTTTTTAAAAAATATTTTCCTAATCCCTGAAATCCCACCTCTTATGCAAAGTGTTGCAATTACGCTCTGTAGTATCAAATCAAATGCTTCATAGAGAAGCATTGTGGACACTGAGCAAAAACAACAACAAAAAAGGAAAATATATTGCATTACCAACACCTTCTTGTCTTTAGGACATTCTATGCTGTCAGAAGTAGTGATCTTTAAAATCCATTAAGATTGCATGGAACTTCGTCCATTTTAAAGGCTAGCATGGTTATACCTCTGCTAGTAGCAGGAAGATCCAGGTATCTGGGACTACCCTCAGTTTGGGGGAGGAGGGGGGGGGGGGAGGCAGGGGGGCATATTTAATGGCCACTGATTATTTTTCCCACAAAGAGAGGGAGACCAATGGTGTCTATAAAGACCATGATTGTGTCTCCCTGCATGTAATTTATTAAAGGACCACTCTAGTGCCAGGAAAACATACTCGTTTTTCTGGCACTAGAGTGCCCTGAGGGTGCCCCCACCCTCAGGGACCCACTCCCGCCGGGCTCTGAGGGGAGGAAGGGGTTAAACTTACCTCTTTCTCCAGCGCCGGGCGGGGAGCTTTCCTCCTCCTCCTCTTCTTCCTCGCGACGTCATCGGCTGAATGCGCATGCGCGGCAGGAGCCGCGCTCGCATTCAGCCGGTCGCATAGGAAAGCATTCATAATGCTTTCCTATGGACGCTTGCGTGCTCTCACTGTGATTTTCACAGTGAAAAGCACGCAAGCGCCTCTAGCGGCTGTCAATGAGACAGCCACTAGAGGCTCTGGAGGCTGGCTTAACCCTCAGTATAAACATAGCAGTTTCTCTGAAACTGCTATGTTTATAAAAAAAAAGGGTAAAGGCTAGCTGGACCTGGCACCCAGACCACTTCATTAAGCTGAAGTGGTCTGGGTGCCTAGAGTGGTCCTTTAACAAAGTGAAAAGACACGTCAAGTGCTTTCACCCCAGAGTCAACTCTACTCTCTGATCCTGCAACAGTAAAGGTCTGGGCACACATTGGAGAAGATCCAAAAGATTTTTTGAATCACAATAGTCAGTGTTTCATCTTTTAAAAAAGAAAAAAAATTGAGTCAAAACATTACCTATTTTAATTGTGAGTTCACCTCAGTTTTCTTTTTATAGAAAAGAAAATTCAGGGCATGATCATTGCAAAGGGTGGATCTTAAACAAGGTTCCTTTTCAGTAGACAAGATAATATATCCACAAACTGCATCAGGTCAAAGGATAACCAAATGGAGACACCCATATTACAATCTGGCACAAGGTAAAAAAAAACTAAACAAAAAACAAAACATTTTTTTTTAATAAATAAAGGCAAGTAGTAAAGGTGGGGGTAATATTATTTGTATATAAGATACATAATTAAAGGCATCAAATGGCAGTGTCAAATTTTTAAATAGTGGATAATTTAAAAACCATATGAAATAAAATCCTCACATGTTGCTGTAATTGGCCCTAATATGCTTCTCCTATATCAAACAATTCTTGTTTTGATTTCTTCCTTCTTTGTCTAACATTATCTAATGCCATGCTGAGACTGCAGAGTCATGATCAGTGTGCCAAAACCACTCCATTAGTTGTTTTGGTGCTTGGAGAGTCCCTTTAAAGGGACACTCCAGGCACCCAGACCACTTCGGCTCATTGGAGTGGTCTGGGTGCCAACTCCCACTACCCTTAACCCTGCAAGTGTAATTATTGCAGTTTTTTTTAAACTGCAATAATTACCTTGCAGGGTTAAGCCCTCCCCTAGTGGCTGTCTATTAGACAGCCACTAGAGGGACTTCCTGCTTCATAGCACAGGTTTTCTGTGCTAGAGCGTCGCTGGACGTCCTCACGCTGTGTGAGGACCTCCAGCGTCGCTCTATTCCCCATAGGGAAGCATTGAAATTCATTTTCAATGCTTTCCTATGGGGTGCGCTAATGCGCATGCGCGGCATTGCCGCGCATGCGCATTAGGTCTCCTCGGCCGGCGAGATCAGTCTCGCCCACCGGCCAACGTAAGTAGAAGGAGGAGCGGCGGGGGAGGAGGAAGCAGCGACGTGGGACCTGTCGCTGCCCCTGGTAAGTCACTGAAGGGGTTTTCACCCCTTCAGCAACTGGGGATTGGGGGGTGGGAGGGAGAGGGACCCTCCAGTGCCAGGAAAACGGATAGTTTTCCTGGCACTGGAGTTTCCCTTTAAGTAGAACAAACGCCCCCTTATCCTGGACAGACTAGACAATTAAAATATCCATGAAGGCAATGGAGCTAGCACTCTGGTGCATATTGAGTCAATACTATTTTGCAGTAGTTCACATCACACAAAAAGTATCTTACACTTCAGCTAGTGAAATAAAATTATTCTTGAATGGGTACTGGCAAAGCAGAATATTGATTTAAAACCTTAAACTTTTGCCAAACTTTAGAATACTACAGATGTATTCAACTTTACTTATATTGTACTCTCAACTCTGTCATGTTTACGGGACCATGTCTAGTGTTATAGTATGCTTAAAGGATTTGTTTGAGAATTAGTACAAAAGAAGATTAGTGCAGGGTTGGCAGGTTTCAGGAGAGGTGAACAAGACATTTCCGCATACATTTGTAATAATTATATATACAGTTTTTAAACCTACTATGTTTCTTATTTAAGCCAACCTTACTGTTACTATCATATTCTTTCTACCTTGACAGTGACTCTAAAAGTGGCTTGAGAACTGAGCAGGACCCTCCAAATGGCAAGCTAATTGAGTTGTTGTTCATTCCATTGCTTATTTATTTATTTTTTATTTTTTGGAAAATGCGTAGCGTATCCCTAAGGTAAAATGGATAATCCAGACCAATACAGACAAAGCCAACCAAAGCCAAAACATCCTTGCTACACCTTTTAATGCAGGAGGTGCATACCTGCTTTTCGGATCTGACATATAAATGTTTCAACTCCTTTCTGGGGAGGACATTTTTCTTTTTAAATTGCTCTGTTGGAAACTATTAATTAGGTCCCATGCGCAAAAAAAAAAAAAAAAGTTTTTTTACTTACCTGAAGTCCAGCGCTGAGCGAAGTTCCTAGCGCTGGCTTCCACCCCTCCATCTGACATCAGCAAAGGGCGTTGTGCCATCTAGTCAATGGATTCTCATAGCTTCTTAAAGCTAAGATACTGCACGGAACCCTCAAACTCCCGGCCTCTGGTAGAGGACCTGAGAATGAAGAAGAAACATAACACCCAGGATGGGTGGGAAAATCATTTTTAATTTTTTAAATGTTATAAATATACAAATATATTCTTAAAAATATTACACATGCATAATGAAGGTAATATACTCCATGCTTCCTATCAGTTACTTCCTACTCCCCACACAAGGAGAACCATTTTTTTTTTATTTGTAATAAATAAAAGGGACCATGCATGCATTCCCTTTACCTACAACTTGCAA
This sequence comes from Pelobates fuscus, assembly GCF_036172605.1. NCBI lineage: Eukaryota > Metazoa > Chordata > Amphibia > Anura > Pelobatidae > Pelobates > Pelobates fuscus. The sequence continues at coordinate 207,149,432 of NC_086317.1, read as the reverse complement.
AAATGAGCACCTGTCACTGTTGTAGCAATGAAAAACACTGATTTGTCTACTGACTGGCTACATAGTGACAGCTAATTTAAAAATTTTCCTTTTATCAAAAAATTGTAACCGACACTTTAATAAAACACAATGAATAATCACTCTTAGACCTTTTACTGTAATTGAAATGTTTATTGTTGTGTCCTACAGAGTTTTATTTAAATGATGATCAGAGGTAAATATACTAGCTCTTGCAATGCGTGAGTGTCAACAATGGTCACATGTTATTCCTTATGACACCATACCAGTGACATTGTCTGCACACTACATCAGGACAGAATTGCACGTTTCTATTGTATTTATATATTTTTTTTAAATCTACTATTTCTTTATTGAAATTAATTTTTTTTTTTAAAGCATACGTACATATTTGGAATACATTTTCATTAAAGGTTACATATTGAAAAACAAACAGAAATTCTAATACATTTAATAAAATAAACATATGAACATTTTCTTGTATGTATGATGACCAACATGACTTGTCAAACAAACCAAAACTAAATAAATTTAAAAAAGACCTGGCGCTTGGGATTTGTCGAGCCCTGTATTAACAACATTCTCATGGATTAATATATTGGCTCAGATTTTGCTAGATTTATCTTATAACCAACGAGTACACCAACTCTTTGCCAATACTTGGAAGACTTATTTGAGATTTAGTAACAAAGAATAAAAGATCATTGGCGAAAGCCAAAATTTAAAAATGTTTATCTCTGATTCAGGGCTGGCGCAAGGATTTTTGGCTACACAGGCGAAGATGAACAGAGGCTGTAGAGGGAAATAGGGACCTAGAGTATCTACAAAAGTGTTATAATGGACCATTGTAAGTCCATTAGGGCCAGGACGTTTACCGTTTGGATAGTTTTTTATAATGTTTATTTCTTCCAAGGTAATAGGTTGATCTAAATTATTTGTGTCTTTATTTAATCAAACTTTTCAAATGGTCCTTTAAGTATTGGTCTATCTTTTTATTTATTTATTTTATATTCTTATTAACCCCTTCCGGACGGAGTCAATAGTGCACGTTCTGATCAAAACAAAACGTAAACAAAAACTGGAATTTGCGCTATATGTCTGTTCACCTGTAGTTCCCCTGTTTCATATTATATGCACCCACACTTATTATATATTATTTTGTTCAGGAGAAACAGGGCTTTAATTTATCATGAACTATTCATATATGGAACATAATTCATTATGAATAAAATGTAAAATAAATGTGAGAAAATAAGATTTTTTTTTAAATTTGTATTTCCGTCTGACATTTTAGCTGTGAATGTCATAATACTGTTTTACTGCACAAAAATGCACATATTTGTAATCAGCGATGTCTCACGAGTACAACAGTACCCCCCATTAACAGGTTTTATGGTGTTTTGGAAAGTTACAGGGTCAAATATAGAACGTTCCATTTTCAAATAGAAATTTGCCAGATTGGTAATGTTACCTTTGAGACGGTGTGGTAGCCCAGGAATGAGAATTACCCCCATAATGGCATACCATTTGAAAAAGTAGACAACCAAAGGTATTGAACGTGGGGTATGTTTAGTCTTTTTTAGTAGCCACTTAGTCACAAACACTGGCCAAAGTTAGCGTTCATATTTGTTTTTGTGTTAAAAAAGCAAAAAACAAATATTTGGCCAGTGTTTGTGACTAAGTGGCTACTAAGAAAGACTGGACATACCCCACTTGCAATACCTTGGGTTGTCTACTTTTGCAAATGGTATGCCATCATGGGGGTAATTCTCATTCCAGGGCTACCATACGCTCTCAAAGGCAACATAACCAATCTGGCAAAAAAATGAAATGCAAGCCTTATATGTGACTCTCTAACTTTCCAAAACACCATGAAACCTGTACATGGGGGGTACTGTTATTCTCGGGAGACTTCACTAAACACAAATATTAGTGTTTTAAAACAGTAAAACATATTACAACAATAATATAGTCCATAAAAGTGCAGTTCGTTTGTAAAAAATGCAAAAAACTTCACTTTTACTTAAAATATCATCGTTGTAATACAATTTATCAATTTGAAACACTAATATTTGAGTTCAGCGAAGTCTCCCGAGTAAAACAGTACCCCCCATGTACAGGTTTTATGTTGTCTTGGAGAGTTACAGGGTCAAATATAGTGCTTGCGAATTAAATTCTCTGCACTTTCTCCCTGTGTTGTCAGGTATGTCAAACACATTTTAATTAATCAAATCACCTAGTTATGTTAAAAGATTACTTAAATATACACGTAGAATTTTAATATGTATGCATTTATAGGTATTTAAATTCTACGTGTATACTAATGTAATCTTTTATGTAATTATATGTATTTATCTATATATATATATATATATATATATATATATATATATATATTTGCGGTTATTTGCATTTTATATATAGATAGATATATATAGAATGTCATTCTAAGTGTATTTTGTTACCAATATATATATATTAATAACAAAATACAGTTAGAATGAAATTACATATGTATATATAATTTATATTAAATTTTGTTTCAATATTTTATTTATTAATTTTATTATTTTATTTATTTATTATTGTAATTATACGTATTTATATATATATATATATAATATATGTGTATATATCTATTATATATATAATATATGTATATTATATATATGTAACGTCATTCTAAGTGTATTTTAATACTCATATATGTACTTATATTAGTATTAAAATACACTATGTATGACGTTAAATATATATAATATACATATATATATTATATATACATATATTATATATATATATATATATATATATATATAAAAATATATTTATTTTATTTTTAAACATGTTTAATATTTTTTTTTTACAGATCCCACCAGCAGGGGGACTGTCTGATATTTTAGGGGGACCTGCTGGCAGATCCACAGCCAGCTATAGGGGGCCATGTGATCGCTCTTTTGAGAGCGATCACATGGCCCCTGGGGGCCTGATTTGCCGTGGGGGGGCTGCCTGGGCTGGGAGGCAGTCCTCCCGAAGCGGAGCGCCGGTAAGGTACGTATACCGGGCGCTCCAGGGCTCAAAGCCGTTACGGCGTTCTATGCCGTCGCAACGGCTTTAAAGCCCACTTAAAGCGCGACGGCATAGAACGTCGTAACGGTGTTAAGGGGTTAACAGGTAGATTGTATAGTTCTTTGTAATATTGTGAAAATATTTCCACTATATTTGTTCTGTTGTATTGAAAATACATTCCCCTTTTAAAATTGTTTTAATATAATTATGTGCCCTCTTTTTATTCTTTTAGTAATCCAGAGAGGAGTTTATCTGCTTTATTAAAAAATTACTTGTTTATCACCATATAGTTTGTTGAGTTTTTGATTGAACTATTTCTGTTCTTAATACCAGAATCTCGGATCTATATATCTTATATATTAAAATTTCTATTTATTCGTGATAAAGTTCAGCATGTACAATGGAGCATAAACACAAATGTCACAGAACGAGCAATCATATAGCTAAAAGTGTGAGTAAAAACTGTCCAGGGCCAATTGGCTCAAAGTCATGAGTATAACACATCTAGCACAATCCGTTGCGTTGTAGTTGTGTCCTATTACTGAAAAACATAAAACTTTAAAACATAAACCACTAAACAGAATTAGGAGCCAAAATGGAGTCCAAGAGAGAAAATCAAGTCTACAGTGGTGCCCCGGCGTGCTGCGGGTGTAATTTTCATCAAAGCTGATTGATTGCCTTGTTCGTTTTTAAGTTTAGGGTGACACTTGAGGTTCGTAGATATCTAGATGCATTAAACGTCTCAGCTATTGCTTATTGTCTTCTTTGACAAGTGCTGCAAATCTGTGGGAACCCCACCTGTTGCCAGTGTTAATTTCCCTAAAGAGCATAGCTATAGAATGTAAGATCTGTGTTTTAACATCTCTTTGATATTATCTTTAGTGGCAGGAGCTGTGCTGTCCTCTGTCTGTTGGAGGCAAGAAAGACCATTTTTGTACTACAAATGGGAAGCTCTCTTCAATGGTGTACTTTTCACTCAAATGTTGGCTCTGCAGTTCAATGGAAAAATTGAATGGGCATGCAGGCAGGACATTCCATCGTGCTTTCTCAACGAGAAAAAATTGGCAACAAATGTCATCACTTAACAAACGATTGGTAGAGTATGTGTATAATCAGTTACCACTTTTTGATACCTCTGGTCATAAATGCAAATAGAAAAACAGAAAAGAATGTGATGCCAATTCAGTATATAAAATATACACACACAGTCACTAGATTTTTGATGATGACATGTAATAGGTGCTGTTTTGTTTCCAGCAGCTCAGAAACACTCTATATAGCTTACTGAAAATGGTTTGTTACAAAAAAAAAAGAATATCCAATGAGCAGTAGTTCTAAGGGTGAAAACACACAGTTAAAGGACCACTATAGTGCTAGGAAAACATACTTGTTTTCTTGGCACTATAGTGCCCTGAGGGTGCCCCCACCCTCAGGGACCCCCTTCCGCCGGGCTGGATGGAGAGGAAGGGGTTAAACTTACCTCTTTTTCCAGTGCCGGGCAGGGAGCTCTCCTCCTCCACTCCTCCTCCTCTTCGGCTGAATGCGCATGCGCGGCAAGAGCCGCACGCGCATTCAGCCAGTCTCATAGGAAAGCATTCACAGTCAGGGCCGGCGCGTCCATAAGGCGGCACAGGCGGCCGCCTTAGGGCGCACCGGCTCCGGGGGCGCAAGATTTCAGTGACCGGCAGGAGGGAAGCTCTCCCTCCTGCCGGCCACCATCTCCACCCCCGGCGCGCAGTCCTGCGATCAGGCGCGGCGAGGGAGCTCTAACCTCTCTGCTCTGCTCCCTCGCGCGCTGTCTAGTGATGCCGCGGGAGCCGGAATATAACGTCATATTCCGGCTCCCGCGGTATCAGCAGACAGGCAGCGCGCGAGGGAGCAGAGCAGAGAGGTTAGAGCTCCCTCGCCGCGCCTGATCGCAGGACTGCCGCACGCCGCCCAGCAGCCCCACTGGACCCCAGGGAATGATCCACACCAGCTCTCCAGGTAGGGAGGCTGGGTGGATATTATTTATTTATTAAAATAATTTGTGAATGTATGTGATGTGTCTGTGTGTGAGAGTGTCTGTCTGTGTGTGTGTGTCTGTGTTAGAGTGTGAGTGTCTGTGTTAGAGTGTGAGTGTCTGTGTGTCTGTGAGTGAGTGTGTGAGTGTGTGTGAGTGAGTGTCTGTGTGTATGTGTCTATGAGTGAGTATGTGTCTCTGTGTGAGAGTGTCTGTGTGTCTGTGAGTGAGTGTGTCTGTGTGTGTGTGAGTGTCTGTGTGTGTGAGTGTCTGTGTGTGTGAGTGTCTGTGTGTGAGTGAGTGTGTGAGTCAGTGTCTGTGTGTCTGTGAGTGTGTATGTGTCTCTGTGTGAGTGAGTGTCTGTGTGAGTGTGTGTGTATGAGTGAGTGTGTGTCTCTGTGTGAGTGAGTGTGTGTGTGTCTGTGAGTGTGTGTGTGTCTGTGAGTGTGTGTGTGTCTGTGAGTATGTATGTGTCTGTGAGTATGTGTCTCTGTGTGAGTGAGTGTGTGCGTGAGTGTGTGAGTGTATGTGTGTCTGTGAGTGACTGTGTGAGTGAGTGTATGTGTGTCTGTGAGTGACTGTGAGTGTGTGCGTGAGTGAGTGTATGTGTGTCTGTGAGTGACTGTGAGTGTGTGCGTGAGTGAGTGTATGTGTGTCTGTGAGTGATTGTATGAGTGTTGCATGTGAGTTTGTCAGTGTATGTGTGTGTCTGTCAGTGTGTGTTTGTGAGTGTCTGTCAAATCAGTGAGAGTATCTTTGTCATTGAGTCTGTGTGTGACTATCAGTGTGTCTGTCAATGAGTGTCAATCAGTGTGTGTGTGTGTGTGTCAGATCAGTGAGTCTCTGTGTTTGTCATTGAGTGTGTGTGACTGTCAGAAGAACACTAAGGGACAGGGAAGGGAGGGGACCAATAATGGACGGGGAGAAGGGCTGGTTAAGAGGCACATAGGTGAAGATGTTATTTTTGAATGGGGGGGGGGGGGGGGGCGGAAAAATACATCTTCGCCTATGTACCCAAAAATCCTTGCACCGGCCCTGTTCACAGTGAGAAGCACGCAAGCCCTCTAGCGGCTGTCAATGAGACAGCCAATAGAGGCTGGATTAACCCATTTATAAACATAGCAGTTTCTCTGAAACTGCTATTTTTATAGAAAAAAGGGTTAACCCTAGCTGGACCTGGCACCCAGACCAATTCATTAAGCCGAAGTGGTCTGGGTGCCTATAGTGGTCCTTTAATGAGAGTTGTCAAACCAGCCCAAAACTATTTTGCAGTCATGTCAACTCAAGAACAGAAAGAGGAGGCTACAGTGGACTTCTCTTGTTCTGATACATTTTAGTTTCTGTTGCATCATTTGGTAATGCTAGATTTTGGAGTAAACTGCATAAATGCACACATATTGGTTTGATAAGTAATTCTTGGCATATATATCAGGATCCTAAATATCAGTTGAGCATCACTAAAATTCTACAGCATGCCTCCTAAGCATTGCCGATTGACTGTTGACAACCCTTTAGAGCCACAATTGGCCACATTTGATAATTGGAGCAGAATTATACACCATTACAAGTCATGCAGGGAATTTTACTGAAGTGGCCTGTGCAGGTCTCAATCCAGTAAGCACCTTCATGACTTCTGTCATTAACTATATAAACATCTATAGATTATCTAAAATAATACATGTATTTTAATTTCAGGATCATTCACTAAAACTAAGTGAATTACAATTTAAGGCCAAAACAGCACAGCAGCAATTTTTTCCAATTGGGCTATTTGACCTTAAATACCTTTCACTTTGCGTTCCCTACAATTCTCACTTTAGTAAATAATCCAACTATAGACCAGTTTTGCTGGTGAGCAGTGTAAATGATGTTATGTAATATTAGAACTATCTGTGCACACAGATTTTTTTTTTCTATATTTCAACCCCAGTTCATCAGCCCTTAATCCTAGTTCCTTTAGCTCCCAACTATCTAATCTCTACTTCCATTCATTCTTCTGTTCATTTTATCTTTTTTTTTTTCTCGTTTACTTTCCTTCCTTTTCTGCTGGCAACAGGAGGTTCAGAGACCCACACAGGTGTTTGTGTGCACATAGGTGTATCCAACTCTTTTGCACACTGATTTAAAAGTTGCATTGTTCTAGTTTTTTGTACTTGTTTAACTCACAGTCTCTTTTTCAGAAATGGACACCACTTTTTATTGTATCACTACTATACTCTCATGCATGCACAAGCGTGCAGCATGGCGGTTTCTCAGTAGATCAAATCTCAGTGTGTGCCAGGAGATTCCTGTTTTCTGTATTAAGATTTGACAAAATTTGGTGACAGACGCTTCTACTTTTGCCAATCTGTCAAAGTAGTCACAATGTCTTTTTTGATTGCCGAGGGATTACGGGCCAAAAACTTTGAACGTTGTGTTTGTTTTTTGTTTGGGCTGCCCCATGTTGCATTTCTATATGTGCCTTCTGTAAGTGTCAGTAAAGTTTATCATAATGTACTGTAAGTGTCACTAAATCTTATCATAACGAAAAACTCGGAAATGCAATATTGGTGACAATGAATTGGTCTGGATGCAGTGGGTCTGTGAATTTAACCATTCAAGGCAAAACATTGCTGTGTTGCAGAATCAACAATGTTTACCATGAAGGGGTAAACACACCTCCAGTGTCTGTTACACAGACACTTCCACTGCAACACAGAGTAAAACTCGATTATGTGACATTGCAGCCTCCATTGGAAAGGATTTATTCAGTATTTACCCAATGGGAAGCTTCAATGCATGTGTGGCTGTGCATGCACATCAGGAACACACAAGGGCCTTTTTAATGTTTAAAAAACATAAATAAAAAATTCAATGATAGCAAGCACTCTATTCTCTGAAATGTTTAGTGTGTATTGCAGACCTGTAACTCAGTCATGTAAAAGAAACCATCTGTTAAAGATAAAACAACTCTTTTCATTTTAAAGTTATTGCGTGTTATTTGGTCAGCTGGTGGATTCCTGGACTTCCCTGGGAAGGCTTTATTGACATTGAATTTATTTGTATGTAATAGTGAGTACCGTGTTCCCTTCTTCTGACTAACAAAGTTTTAATGTGTTTGACTCGTCATTACTGAACAGCTGCTTTTGTTTTATCGAACTTTTAATCCTACTAAATATGGGAATGTAATTGCTGCGGTGGGACAGGGTTTATATATTTAGGGTTATTGAATATAAAGTCTGAATGGCCCCGTACTGAATGTTCACACCCCATTATATAATTATTTAAAGCTCTTCCTCTCACTAAAATTTTCAATCTCTCCCTTTCCTCCGGCACATTGCCTTCACCTTTCAAGCATGCAACCATAACGCTGATTCTGAAAAAGCCCAACCTTGACCCCAACTCTCCATCCAACTACCGCTCTATATTGCTACTGCCATTTGCTTCCAAGATAGTTGAGAGAGTTGTTTATGCAAGATTAACAGACTTCCTTGAATCCAACTCTCTGCTTGACCCACTTCAGTGTGGATTCCACGCACATCACTCTGTTGAAACAGCTGTGACCAAAGTATCCAATGATTTAATCTCTGCTAGATCTTGCTGCCATTACTCTATCCTAATTCTCCTTGATCTTTCTGCTGCCTTTGACACTGTTGATCATCAACAGCTTTTTCTCATTCTCTGTAATCTCGGTCTACGGGATACTGCTCTCTCCTGATGCTCCTCCTACCTCTTCCAGCACTTTTTCAGTGTTTCTTTCTCTGGCTCTTCCTCTTCTCCAAACCCCTCTCCGTTGGCATTCCCCAAGGTTCTGTCCTTGGTCTCCTTCTGTTCTCTATCTATAATGCCTCCCTTGGTAAACTCGTCAGCTCCTTTGACTTCCATTATCATTTATATGAAGATGACACACAAATCTACCTGTCCTCTCCTGATCTTTCTCCGCCCATCTTGACTCGTGTCTCTGACTGCCTCTCTGCGATTTCCAACTGGATGGCTGCTCACTTCCTTAAACTCAACCTGTCCAAAACAGAACTTTTGGTCTTTCCTCCCTCCAAGTTTTGCTACTCCCGTGTCTCCCTCCCTCCAAGTTAACAGCGCCCCCATCACCTCTACCTCGAAGACTCGCTGCCGAGCTGTTCTCTTTGACTCCGACCTCTCCTGCACCCCTCATGTCCAGTCGATCCACAATTCCTGCTGCCTTCATCTCAAAAACATAGCTTGCATCTGCCCTTATTTAACACCAGAGGCAGCTACGGTGCCGGTCCATACCGTTGTTCTTTTTCGCCTTGACTACTGCAATCCCCTTCTCAGTGGTATTACGTGTTCCCAGATTGCACCGCTGCAATCTATAATGAATGCGGCGGCGAGGCTCATTTTCCTGTCCATCCGCACCTCCCACGCCTTTCCCCCTCTGTCAGTCCCTACATTGGCTTCAAGTTAGATATAGGGCTTAATTTAAGATTCTGGTGCTTGCTTACAAGTCCCTACATAATTCTACTCCAACCTACCTATCCTCCCTAATACACAAATATGTCCCGTTGAGGCCTCTGCGCTCTGCCGAAGACCTACGCCTATCCTCTGTCCGTACTCCCACATCTGATGTTTGCCTCCAAGACTTCTCCAGAGCTGCTTTTCTGTGGAAATCCCTTCCCTTCTCAGTTAGACTTTCACCCAGTCTCCACTCATTCAAAAAATCCCCCCCCCCCCCCCCATGACTCCTCTCCTGCAATTGTCAAAACTAACCTGACAAATTCTCAGTGATTACTTTTCTAGCAACCTATTTCATTACCCCTACTTATACATTTTGTGTCACTATATCCAACTCCCTCTAGCATGTAAGCTCACTGAGCAGGGCCCTCAACCCCTATGTTCCTGTATGTCCATTTGTCTGGTTAGAATTACATGTCTGCTAGTCCACCCATTGTACAGCGCTACGGAATTTGCTGGCGCTATATAAATAATACAATAATAATAATAATGGGTAGGGGCTGCGTGGGGACCCTAGGTCTCCAATGGCTAGGGGCGTTAGGGAAATTAATAGGTCTTTTTGCTCTTATAATAGCCCCATCATTAGGATGCCCCCTTTTCTTTTATTAAATTGCCCCATTTGCTGGTTATGTGTGTGGGTAGAGGGGTGGCAGTTAGTTGTCCTCCCACCATGATTTATTTTAAAGTTCCCTGCCCAATGCCCACAGTAACATAGTCTCTGGAACATATTTGTCCCCATTTGTTATTTCACTGGTCCCGTCCTAATGAATCAGTAGTAAATAATTTTAAACAGTTAGTAGATATGCCCCCACCTGCTGCAAGTTTTAAACCTCCCTTATAGAAATATCTGGATCTTATTGACCCCCATAGACTTAACCTTTTTTTAAAAAAAAATTTTTTAATCCTTTTAGCCTTCTTGCCACAGAGGGTCACAAACTAAGTACTTGAAATGACCAATTAATTTGCAAAAAAAGCAAGTGAATGTTAATTTGAGAATGTGCATCCTGCTGGCTGAATTTGTTTCAGAATTTTATTAATATTGATGCTTTGCGAATCTTACAAATCCTACACTTTGTATAGGGTTCAAATGCAAAAGCACTGATTTTTAATCCGGACACTGAGTGCATGCAGGCAATAGCTACAGATCCGCTCATGCTGCCGGAATTCTGACCATATTTAGCTTTAGTATGTATGGGAATTACCATTGTAGACCTGAATTCAGTAATTTTCACCGGACAAATCTCTCTCTCTCTCTCTCTCTCTCTCTCTCTCTCTCTCTCTCTCTCTCTCTCGTTGAGTGGGACATTTGATATTGTTTTGGAATAGCAGATGCTTTTCGGTCGTATGCTTATTCCTGTAATTTCTGTAAGTTTACAGTAAACAAAACCATTTTGTCTAGGTAATGACCTTGTATCCTCTAGTGTCTATACTGGTCTGTTAATACTACCAGCTAATTCTTTGTATTGACCTTGTGTATATTGATATATAGTTATCTTATAGCCACAGGGAAACGGGTTGTGATGTCATATAAAAGCCATTTCCTCTTGTGTGCCAATTTACTATCTGAGGGCACAAGCTTCATTATTGATTTTATATCCTGCTCTAGACAGCACAGGTCTATACTAAGGCTTCTCTGAACTGTTAAAGTGCTACAATTTCTACCGTCTCTGCTGGTATACCATTTCGGGCAACTCTTTCTAAATAAAAAAATTAAAAATATTTTCTGATTTAGTACGTCCCTCCACTTTCCAATGATCCATTTTGTACAGAGAAAGTATTTTCTGTAAATAATTCAAACTTTTACACCTTTTTCGATTCAAGCTATACATACATTTTTCAGTCATAAGAATTTTTGTTTCCACAGTAGATAACTCAAATTTGGACAGTCATTGCCCATAATGCGTATTTTCCCTTCTGTTCTGTAAAATGCTGCACACCTTTGATATTTTTCCATCTGTAATACCATTTTCTAAGAGAGAGAAGTGCAAAGCAATTTTAAGGTGTTTTGACAGAATTGTTAAAGACTCAAAATGATACTTTCTTTCTGTGAATCTATATACCTTACACGTGATGTTTTGTTTGTGTGGCGGTCTGCCAGAGTATCATCTCCATGCATACCCTTTTTCCAATAGTATAACACCGCAAATAATCCCACAAGCAAAAGGTGTAGCATAACCTCCCAGACACGAGCCAAAGTTAGTTTAGCTAAATAAAGCAGTTTTAGTGTATAGATCATTCCCCTGCAATTTCACTGCTCAATTCATTTAGGAGTTAAATCACTTTGTTTCTGTTTATGCAGCCCTAGCCACACCTCCCCTGGCTTTGATTGACAGAGCCTGCATGAAAAGAACCTGGTTTCACTTTCAAACAGATGTAATGTATCTTAAATAATTGTATCTCAATCTCTAAATTAAACTTTAATCCCACACAGGAGGCTCTTGCAGGGTCTAGCAAGCTATTAACATAGCAGGGGATAAGAAAATCTTAATTAAACATAACTTGCAATAAAGAAAGCCTAAATAGGGCTCTCTTTACAGGAAGTATTTATGGAAGGCTGTGCAAGTCACATGCAGGAAGGCGTGACTAGGGTTCATAAACAAAGGGATTTAACTCCTAAATGGCAGAGGATTAAGCAGTGAGGCTGCAGGGGCATGTTCTATACACCAAAACTGCTTCATTAAGCTAAAGTTTTTCAGGTGACTATAGTGTCCCTTTAATGCTGGGAGAAGACTGGTTTAATGAAGTACAGGCATCAAATGTATACAGTCAGTAAACTCCTCCTCTGTCCCTAAGAGATAGTTGAGTCAGGAACTGTACAAACTCAATTATCTCCAGGGACAGAAAAGTATAACCGTTTTTGAACACCCCAAAAGTATACCCAAAATACACGAAAACCCCACAAAATCGCCATCACGGGGAAGTTCTGACCGGTCTGCCACGAGGTTGAAACCCAAAATAGTTCCAGGGAAGTTGTGGCAAGAGCCTGTCTCTGTTCGTGGGGTTTTGTACGAAAGCTGATTCTGGTAGAATGCTCCTCGTGTTCGGTAGTCTGTAATTCCTGAACACCGTTCGTGTAGGTGTAGTATAATGGGAACGGACAGCAGGTCCATGATGACCGGTGTTTGCAGGAGTGCGTGGTTGAAATCCGTTCCAGGCAATCGACGACCAATTCCTGCTGCTAGCATTTGGGAGACAAGATGGCCGCAATCCATTCGTTTGTAGGCATGAAATGGCGGCCACCCAGTGGAGCATTCTATTAATTGTTTCTGTTGTGGTTTTCCTACAAGATACATAATGATCCACATTCTAATTGATCTCTGGGGTGGTCTCGGTTTGGGAACCAAACAAACAAAATAACATTACACATTAATCCAGATCTGCGAAAGTAGCCGAAAGTGATAGGGATATTCCTTCACAGTTGGCTTTCACAGTCACTATGCAGTTGCAACGTCTATTCTCTACAACTGTGCTCATGTTATTTCTGTCAAGAATTCAGGAGACCTTTCACGAACATGTTTTGACGTTAAAGTAGTCCAATATTGTTCATTCTTACTTTCCTGGTGGCATTGAATTTAAGATTTGTTTTTTCTTATTAAAATTTCCACTAGTTTAGTAGAATTTGATACTACCAATAAGTTGCAGAAGGAGGAGTGACAAGACTGGGATGACACATTACTTCATTACTTTTAATAAACAATTCTGTAGTTCACAAAAAGTTAATTTAGTATATTACAGTATCCTTCAGCCACATACATGTTTTCAGACCGTTTCTATAGTCTTCACTGCTTCTGTGCAGAAAATGAAGATATTATTGTATCTCTCCTTTCCTTTGCCTCCAAGCTCTTTGAAAGACTTCATACTCGACTTATCTGAACTCCAATTCCTTAGTCGACAAGCTGCCAGTCTGGCTTCTGCTTGCAACACTCCACTGACAGAGTCCTGACCAAGGTGACTAATGACTTTGAGACATCCAAAAGCTACTACTCGCTACTTATTCTTTATCTTTCTGCCATGTTTGCCACTGTTGACCTCCCACTTTTCCTTCTCACTCTTCGCAGCCTTGGCTTTTGTGACACTGCTCTTTCCTGTATTCTTCCTACCTCTTTAATCACTTCTTCAGTGTCTCCTTCTCTGGTTCCCCTCCTTCTATGACTCGCTTGTTTGGAATTCCTGAAGGATCTGTACTGGGACCTCTCCTTTTCTTAATTTACACTGCCTCTCCTGGTGATTTGACATCATCCTATGGCTTTCAGTAATTTTTTTTCAATATTCAGTTTATTGAAAATATGTTTATTTTATTAAATGCGGGTAGGGATACAGAATAAAGAAATAGAAACATAGAATGTGACGGCAGATAAGAACCATTCGTCTCATCTTGTCTGCCGAATTTTCTAAATACTTTCATTAGTCCCTGGCCTTATCTTATAGTTAGGATAGCCTTATGCCTATCCCACGCATGCTTAAACTCCTTTACTGTGTTATCCTCTACCACTTCAGCTGGAAGGCTATTCCATGCATCCACTATCCTCTCAGTAAAGTAATACTTCCCGATATTAATTTTAAACCTTTGCCCCTCTAATTTAAGACTATGTCTTCTTGTTGTTTTCCTTCTTTTAAATATAGTTTCCTCCTTTACTGTGTTGATTCCCTTTATGTATTTAAATGTTTCTATCATATCCCCCCCGTCTCGTCTTTCCTCCAAGCTATACATGTTAAGATTCTTTAACCTTTCCTGGTAAGTTTTATCCTGCAATCCATGAACCAGTTTAGTAGCCCTTCTCTGAACTCTCTCTAGTGTGTCAATATCCTTCTGAAGATACGGTCTCCAGTACTGCGTACAATACTCCAAGTGAGGTCTCACCAGTATTCTGTACAATGGCATGAGCACTTCCCTCTTTCTACTGTTAATACTTCTCCCTATACAACCAAGCATTCTGCTGGCATTTTCTGCTACTCTATTACATTGTCTGCCTACCTTTAAGTCATCCCTCAGATGTTGAGGTTAGGACTCTATCAAATATTCTGTACTCTGCGCTTGGGTTTTATGTCCAAGATGCATTATCTTGCACTTATCCACATTAAATGTCAGTTGCCACAACTCTGACCATTTTTCTAGTTCACCTAAATCATTAGCCATTTGGCTTATCCCTCCTGGAACATCAACCCTGTTACATATCTTAGTATCATCAGCAAAAAGACATACCTTACCATCAAGACCTTCTGCAATATCACTAATAAAAATATTAGAGAATGGGTCCATGTACAGATCCCTGAGGTACCCCACTGGTGACAAGCCCACGCTTCTAATATACTACATTGACTACAACCCTCTGTTGCCTGTCACTCAGCCACTGCCTTACCCATTCAACAATATTGGAATCCAAACTTAAAGATTGCAGTTTATTGATAAGCCTTCTATGTGCAACAGTGTCAAATGCCTTACTGAAATCTAGGTAAGCAATGTCTACTGCACCATCCTGATCTATTTTAGTTACCCAATCAAAAAAATCAATAAGATTAGTTTGGCATGATCTCCCTGAAGTAAACCCATGTTGTCTCTGATCTTGAAATCCATGTGATTTTAAATGTACACCAATCCTATCCTTTAACATGGTTTCCATTACTTTCCCCACTACTGAAGTAAGGCTTACTGGCCTATAGTTGCCCGACTCCTCCCTATTACCTTTCTTGTGAATGGGCACAACATTCGCTAACTTCCAATCTTCTGGGACTACTCCTGTTAACAATGATTGGTTAAATAAATCTGTTAATGGTTTTGCTAGTACACCACTAAGCTCTTTTTAACAACTTTGGGTGTATTCCCCATTGACTTATTTGTCTTTACTTTTGACAGTTGAAATAGAACCTCTTCGTCTGTAAACTCACATGTAAATGCTAACTTTTTGTTTTTTACTATTTTGGCCACATCTGCGGAGTACCACAGTGGTTTGTTGAATTTTTTGCTTTTACTGACAAGCCTAATACAATTTTCTGTTGCCTTCAGCAGTGCAACTTTTAAATGATCCCATTTCTCTTGGACTCCATTTAAATTGCTCCAGTCTGATAATGACTCCTTTACACATATTCTAATTTTAGAAAAGTCTGTTTTTCTAAAGTCTAGACCTTTTGTTTTTGTGTGGTGTGACTCAGTCACTGTTCTTATATTAAACCACACTGACTGATGATCACTGGATCCCAAACTTAAGATCAACAACCTTGGTGTGCTGTTTAACTCTGACCCTTCCTTCACTCTTTAAATAAAATCTATCACCAAGTCCTATAACGCTACCACATTACAGGGACACTATATGCACCCAGACCACTTCAGCTCATTGAAGTGGTCTGGGTGCAGTGTCTCTTGGCCCTTAGTGCTGCACTGTAAAAAATTTGCAGACCCAGAGAAACTGCAGTGTTTACATTGCTGCACTATGTCTGCCTCCAGTGGCTGTGTCCCAGACAGCCACTGGAGGGACTTCCTGCATCCAAACGGAGGAGCTGGGATTAGTTAACTAAATAAAATGTTTTCCCTTTGTTTATTGCAGTTGGGGGCAGAAGAGGGGAGGCAGATGGAGCTATGTTGCTAGGAATACAGCTTTGTATTCCTGGCACTTATAGTATAATTTTAAAGTCCCTGAGCTCTACAGCGTATTGTACTGCCAATATCTATGAGAATATAAAATACATGGCTGTGTACTGGACTTTATGCACCTGTTAGCAATGGTTGAATCAAAACACTTGAACTCAATAATTAGTACGAATGTCCACATACGTTTAGCCATATAGTAGACCGTGGCAGTGTTGCGTTGGTAACATTTAGATTGATCATGAAAAAGTCAAGTCTCATGGCAGTTGTTTCTTTACACCCCATGCGGTGCTCAGTTGTGTCTTTACACCAGAGAATTATCCCCATGTGGTGCTTCAACTGTATCTAGAATATCCCACAGGACTACTGTTGTTGAGTTCCATCATGCTGTCGTTAGTGACACTGTCACAATGGCAACAGGCAACTGTGAGGGGAAAACTAAAATTTCCCACATGGTGTACTTTACACAGTGTAGTACATTCTAATTTTATTAAAAAACACAGAGGCTCCTATTGTTTAAAGAAATAATACACACACAGAAAAAGAAATCATACAGGGATATCCTCAACCAATCTTGACACAGTATCCTGTATAGGACCAAGCACCACCACCAGTACTTTCTCTTTCTTTGCAGCTCCACTTATCAGTTTAGTACCATTGTACTGTGCTCTAATTGAGGAGCATTCTTATTGTTATTCATTGCTGTGTTTGTTTGGTTAGTTTTTACTTTGTGTCTGCTCACCCGGGCACCAGAATCTGCTGTGCTCCTCCCAGTGTGGCTCTGCATGCTCCCCTCATGCACTGAACTACCTGTTTTCTTGCTTGGTTCTGGAGCTTGAGCTCCAATTATCCACTCCATTTGGGTATTTTATCTCCTATAGCTTGGGCCTAGCTTGTGTGATTAACCTTTACTAGTTCTTTAGGAATTTCATGTCAGTAATTATCTTGTTGTTTGTTTGTTTTTTTGTCTACTAGTTGGGCCTATACTGTTACCCTATTTATATTATGCCCAGGTCTAGGTGGTGGTCTCTCCCTCCTCTGTAGGGATATTGTGGTCTCCTTCCCATGATTGGGATTGTCCTGTCTCCCCTGAATATTGGGAGGCTTGTTGGCCCTTTATTGGCATCCGTACTTTGCAGAAGTCTGTTTCTGATGGCATCATGGCCGCCATGGGGTCTATTTCATCAGCTCTGTCCCAGACTATCTCTAAGGCCCCATTACAAATCCAGGGACGCCGCTTTGGCTGCACCCAAACATGTAATGTAGAGGTGCCTCCCTCTCTGTTGCAGAGCCTAGGTAGGCATCCTCCAATTTTAGGCACCTGTCCCCTCATGCCTCCAGAACTGTGAGACCTGACCGTCCCTGCAAGAGTGCCTTACAGCGCCAGACAGAACAGGCACGGCTGTTTAAATGTGCGAGAGCACAAGAGAGTGACTCAGATTAAAAAATCGAGTCAATGGAGGAGGCTGTGAATAAATGGATGTCGTCTCGGATGTCAGCTTTTATGCGGCTGATGCGTCTGCAGGTGTTTCAGAGACCTATTCTGCTCCTGCTGCAGGGTGTCCACAGGGTGCTCTGTGACCCAGATAAGGTTCATTATCCAAAGTCTGCGGAGTGGTTGCCAGCATGTTACTCACTCTCCGTAAAATTGGGTTGGGTGGCACTCTTAGCATGACTGCCCATAGCAATCTTAGGCCTGAATGCCCTCACTCATTGGTCCCGTATAAGGTATGTGACACCCCGCAGGTGAAGAAAATGGTCCAGTTCTTGTCCAAGCTAAGTTGGAATCCCCGTGAGCGTCTGGAATTGGCACAACAATTGTGCCAGTATAAACACCAAGTCCTATAACGCTACCACATTACAGGGGCACTATATGCACCCAGACCACTTCAGCTCATTGAAGTGATCTGGGTGCAGTGTCTCTTGGCCCTTAGTGCTGCACTGTAAAAAATTTGCAGACCCAGAGAAACTGCAGTGTTTACATTGCTGCACTATGTCTGCCTCCAGTGGCTGTGTCCCAGGCAGCCACTGGAGGGACTTCCTGCATCCAAACGGACCTCTGATCTGGTAACTGACTAAGTAAATGATTCAAGATTGCAGAGGAAGCCAAATGCAGTGGTCAACTGGGTGACCCAGATATCACGAGTGGGTGGGTCCAGAGAGCAATATGTATCAGAGGGAATGTCAGTACTTCTCTGGTTATTGATTGGCGTAAGGCCATCTTATTTAAGATTGAGTCTAAACTGGCAAATCCAACCCTTACCAGAATTGGCAAGGAGGCAAATGGTCTCCTTATTATGGATAGTTTTATTAAGGACTTAGGGAACTTTGTGGGAGCCTTCACAGCTCTGAATATGGCTCAGTCTTCTATGCGGTGGGTATTCCAAAACTGTGTCTCTACCCGAGCCGGCAGACCAAGAGGCTTTCTGGCCACCTGCAGCTCCACAGCCTTGAGTCATAAAGGCTCATTCCCTCATCGAAGTGCCTACCAATACAACAAGCCTGTGTCGCTTTTTTTCCCTGACAAGAGGTTGGCCCTGGAGAAATAGACTCCATGGGATGTTCTGGATTTAGACGGCCCTTCTGTAAGTCCAACTTTGCCTCTGTCTTCTTTCCTACTACCTGTGTCAGGTCCCCTGTGCCACTTGCGGCGACCTTGCTTACCCCATCACCGCGAGCTGCGTCTTCCGGTTCCTGTCCACTGCTTGCGACTGTCCCTGCAGCCGCTCCCCAACCTGACAGTGTTTCTGACGCTGCATGCTCCAAGGCAGCTTTCTTATATGTGTCAGACCCGGTCATGTGAATCGGCACACAGTGATGACCTCACTGATCACAAGAGAGGGAAAAGACACACCCTGTGTGTATATAAGTTTACCTCTTCCTGGCCTCAGTGCCCTGTTGTGGTCTTTCATTGTCCAATAGCGCGTGTGTATTATGGTTTATTCTCTGGTTACTGACTTCGGCTCGTTTCTCGTTTACTCTGTTTTCTGTGATCCTCGACCTCGGCTTGTACCCTGACTACGCTCTCTCTTTTGCATAGCCTGGCCATTCTAAGGACTGGTATTGCAATTCTGTGTGTCTGTGATCTGGCTGCATGTTTAGGTTCTCCTGGTAATCGTGACAACCTGTAGGTGGAAGATTGCATAATTGTTTCTATTCCTGGATAGACATAACCTCAGATGTGTGGGTGTGCATGCCTGTTCAGTCTCATATACCATATCCCATCTCATTTTCTTTCCAGGATTGAGTTCTTATAGACCCATAACTTGCGGCTCTTCAGGACAAAGAGGCAATAGAAAGTGTTCCTCTGTCAGGCTTGGGATTCATCAGCAGCATCATCCTGGTGCAAAAGAAGGGAGGCCAGATGAGACTGAACCTGTGCTCCCTCAACATGTTGATATGCAGCCATCTCTTAGAGATGGAAGACATCCATCTGTTAAGATATTCGCTCTATCAAGGCGATTGGATGATAAAACTTGATTTGAAGGATGCGTACCTGACGGTTTCCGTGGACCTCCTCCGGTCTCAGTGGAAGGGTCGCAAGTTGTGCTCTATACGTCGTTTCTCATCAGCTCCTTGGTGCTGTACAAAGTTGTTGAGTCCAGTGGAGGTCTGGGTTTGAGATCTTCTTGTTATGAAGCAGGATCACAACAGGCTTTTGCTTCATCTCTGTTGGTTAATAGATCTCCTCTCAAACACCTGGTTCCTGATAAATTGGAGAAGTCTTGCCTGATTCCGCACAAAGATGGAATTTCTGTATTTCCTCGTGGACTCTGAAGCAGAGTCTAACATTCTCCCGCTAGCCAAGGTTCAAACTATTGACAGGGGATTGTTCAGGGCTCACCTTTTGGCCTCGGATCACATTTGACATTTGACTTGATTTATCGATCTCCTGGCATCCTCGATCCGATCATTTTTCCAGGTCCCTTTCCCTATCATGCTCATCGCAAAGGTCTTTTGACCAGAAGACATTGTGCAGTGGACGAGACACACCTGCACATCAACTGCCTGGATTTGCTGGCAAGTTCCGTTGCAGTAAAGAGTTTTTCCCAGGTATCAAGCCTACACTTGCATTTGCCTTCGCATGGACAATGTATTGGTGGTCCGTTCTATCAATCACTGTGGAGTCATTCATCATGTGGTGTTGGCTAACCTGGCCGTTGGTGTTCCTTCCAGAATGACCTCTTCACGTCAAATTCAACACTCAACTGCCCCAGTTCTTCAGCTGGCTTCCGGAGGCGAAGACCGTGCATGCATTCCTTCTTGATTGGGGAGGGGATACCCATTACACGTCTCTCCCATTCTCGATGATTCTGCCCACACTCCTACAGGTACGATGCTAACTAGCAACTGTGTTATTGATCACCCCGCTTTGGATGGCACAGTCTTAATTAATCCTGACGTCTTCCATTCTGTTTTGAGACCTGGACTGCCATCCTCATCTGCTTCACTTGTATGGGGGTCTGGACCTTCTGTCTTGGCTGATTTCTGGAGACCTTGGGAGATTCAAGAGTTTTCGATGAGACTAGATGATTATTGGCAGATGCATGGGCCTCTGGTACTCAGAAATTGTACAACGCCACTTGGCGAGCTTGGACTGGTTGGTGCTTGACTTGGAACTTCTATACTATTTCATCCCCTGTAACCGTTATCCTTCAACTTTTCATGGGCATACCGGACGGTTAATTTGTAGAGATCTACGATTTCTTTGGCTCATTGTGGTTTTAATGGATTTCCGGTGGGTCAAAATTGTTGGTCAGCCCTCTACTTAAAGCACTTGGCTTTCTTGTCCTCTGAGACCTTGCTTTTCGGCTACGTGGGACGTTTTGTGCTTTCTTTCTCTTTTTAACTCGTGTTCCTCAAATTTGTTGCAACTTATTTTGGGTAATATATATACAAATATCAAAAAAAGCTGTGAATAGGGAGCTCAAGTTATTATTATATTAGAAAATATCCGTGTTAGCTGCTACACACTCTAGTGAGAATCTCTCTTACCCACTATATTTTAAGTATATAAAAAAGTTCTATATCCGACAAGGTTTGAAATAATTCAAAACTATGTGGTATATATGAGTGGAGCGCTATAGGTAGAGTAAGTAAAGGAAGGGAAAAAGGTATTCACTTACTCCAAATCAGTAATGGATTATTGGTGGAACATGAATAAGGAAGAGAAAATAAAAAACATAGCATAAATCCGTGATAGATACGTGGAATATATCAAGTGCTATGAGGTGTAAACTCACACTGATTAGAGCCTCTATAGGTACAGGCTCAAATCTCATCCGCTTCCTCTTATGGTGAAGTAAACGGTGCTCACCTTTTCCAAAGCCAATGGGACCTGGCTCTTGGTAAAATCGCTTAGGTGCCTGCGAAGAGAGCACCACCCTTCTTTAAGAAGCAGAGGTGGAGGAGGCCAAGATAGGACTAAAAAATGATATTTATAATCAAATAAAAATAAACAGAATAAAAAAAAAATTAACAAATTTGAAGAATGTCCCAAAAAAGGCTCCTCTTGCCGAGATGCGGTTCTCCCAGATCACTGGGCTTTCTCAATCGGTGTATAATCACAGCTGCTTCCTTTTGTCTTTAAATACCCCCGCCGGATAACCTGATTGATCCATTCACTTCCGATCACGGAACACCCATTTCTCTTCAGGGCATATGCAGATCTTATCACAAACCGGAAGTGATGTGTCAGAGCTTGCCGTCACATCATTTCCCTTCTAGCGTGGATTATCATGGGATGCAGGGAACAGTAGTTTTATTCCCAATACCTAAAACTACTGTTTCCTCGGGATGGACGAAACTGTGTTACTCCAGTCAGAATTCCCTCATGCAGAGGATTATATCCATATAAAGCAAAATGTGAGAGTGCATTGGAATATTGATAAGTAACATTAACGCATCATGTGCATAATGTTTCTGCTATAGAAAAGAAAAAGAAAAGAATTGTGAATAAACATTCTAAATAGCTAAAATACATAATTTAAAGTTAAAATTATTATGGATGTAATATAGCAGAATCATTTAACAACATACAAAAACCATAACAATAAAGTGTAAAGAGTGCCTTATGTTGGTGATCAAATCTATTATATTTATCTATATATCTAATATATTCCTATCTCTATCAAAAATGGGGAAAAAGATGTTATAAAAAGTGACATAATTCAAAGTCACTATTAAGTCCTTTTGGTTATAAGGTTTCTAAGTTAAAAATCCAGCGCATCTCACATTGTCCCATTTTCTTAGTAAGGTCTTCCCCCCCTCCAATTGGTTCTAATTCTCTGTATACCTATAAAGTATAAGTGAATGGGATCTTGATTGTGGGTGTGTTTGAAATGTGAGGAAAGACTATGTTTATCAAACCCATTCTTGATATTTCTCACATGTTCTTGTATCCGGGTCTATATGGGTCTCGATGTTCTCCCCACATATCCCAAACCACAAGCACAGGTTATGAGATAAATAACTTTATTAGAGTGACAAGTAATTAAATCTTTAATATGATGTTTTTCTACCGTATTTGGTTTATTAAATTCTTTATGGTAATTTTTTCTATTTCCTGTACTTTTGCAGGCGATACAAACGCCACACCCATAGAAGCCTGCCGGCTTTTTAAACATATTGAATTTCTTCTTGGGCTTA
The DNA here is from genome assembly GCF_036172605.1 of Pelobates fuscus. NCBI lineage: Eukaryota > Metazoa > Chordata > Amphibia > Anura > Pelobatidae > Pelobates > Pelobates fuscus. The sequence goes on along the minus strand of NC_086317.1, from coordinate 207,126,645 downwards.
ATGTGGTTATGTACCAGGTTTCTCTTTAGGGTTTGGACTCCCCTATACGTTATTATTGGCTTCTCTGGGAGAACGGTACTAAGAATTTCGTCCTCTCTTAGTATATGCCAGTATTTTTTATTTTTATTTGTATTATTCTTTTAAAAGTGACTTTTGCAGTGAAAATCGCAAATTAGAGCTATTCTCTTCTCACTTTCTGGTATTTTTTTTTCTGTTTATACTCCAAGAGGGGTAGCCTATCTTCCTTTTGTACATCATTATAAGCTTTCCTTAAAAGATCCTCATGGTATCCTTTAACTTTAAAATCTCCTAAAATCTTCTTTGCCTGTACCTGAAACATTGCATCCTCCGAACAGTTTATTTCTCCACAGGTAGAAATTATAGCTATGCTCCCGTATGTAGCTGTTAACGTCCACTGGTTTGAAGAAGGTGTGGGTTTTTATCATGTTATGTTCTATATAAATATTCAAGTCCACAAATTTCACAGAAGTTTTACTATATTCACTAGTGAGAGAGATGCCCCAGTCATTGAAATGTAAAAAGGCTAAAAACTCCAGTACCAGGAAAACAGTGCCAGGAAAAAAATCAATTTTCCTGGCACTGCAGGTCCCCTCTTCCTCCCACCCGCCAATCCCCGGTTGCTGAAGGGGTAAAAACCCCTTCAGTAACTTACAAGAGGCAGCGACGATGTCCCTCGCCGCTGCTTCTTCCGCCGCCGCTGCTCCTCCCAATGATTACGTCAATGCTTTTCAATGCTTTCCTATGGGGAAATGAGCGATGCTGGAGTGCCCTCTGGTGGATGTCTAGTAGACAGCCCCTAGAGGTGGAGTTAACCCTGCAAGGTAATTATTGCAGTTTATAAAAAAAATTTATATGCAATAAATACACTTGCAAGGTTAAGAGCAGTGAGAGTTGGCACCCAGACCACTCCAATGGGTGGTCTGGGTGCCTGGAGTGTCCCTTTAAGAGAGGTTTCATCACCCATCCAAATAAAATGTCATCTATGTAACAGTGATATAGCACCAGGCTCGATCCCCATCTATCATTCCCATAGATAAACTGAAGTTCCCAGTGGGACATGAACAAGTTCGCATAGCTGGGGGCGAACCTGGTGCCCATCGCGCTCCCACTGACTTGAATGTATAATTCCTCGCTAAACCAAAAATAATTATTTCAAATCCATAAAATTCCTTCTAAGATTAAATCTATCTGTGGTTGAGAGAACATTTCAAAATGTTCCAAAAAATACTTGGTAGCTTCACATCCCTTATTATGTGCTATAACAGTATATAAGGAACTAATGTCTGCTGTTACTAGATAAAACCATCATTCCATTGTTGGACTTTTGAAATGTTTACAATGGCCAGGGAATCTTTAAGGTGACTGGGACATCTTTGTACCATAGGTTGGAGGCATTTGTCAATGTACTGGGACAATCTACTTGAGATTGACCCAATACCGGAGACCATAGGCCTACCTGGATGATTTTCTTTGTTTTGGGAGATGATAAAAAAACGGAAATGGATGAGATATACTAAGAAACTTGAATTCCTTGTTATTCAGGACCCCTATTTACTATCCCTTTTCAATCAGTTTAGGCATATGCCCCGAAGAAAAATGGCCGTTCTGTGATTGGAAGCGATGCAGCGATTGGGACAAGCTAAAATGCTAGCTATTCCTCCTTTCGAGAGTGACGGCGGGCGCGAGTGCACACATGAAAGTGCAAACTCGTGCAAACACAGAGAATGCGTGCACGCGAACAAATGAACGCGCACGCGCGTGCAAACGTGTAACACGTGGGAAGATTAAGGGGAGGAGTAGGAGCTGATGCACGATAGCAGGGACAGGCTGAAGCGCAGCAGAGCAGTTGTAAAATAGGGGAAAGAAAAGTTATAGGGAGGACAAGGAGAGAATTGTTGTTGGCTAATAATAATAAGTGGGCTAACTAGCTCAGCCTTACTTTTGTACATTGCCATAAGGAAGGTAAAAGAAAAGCATTAAAAACTAGAAAAGCTACAATTTCTGGGGAAATTGTGTGAAGTGTTCTTGCCTCCACCAGTAGCCTACAACTGGAGTGGGCGGACTAACTGGGTGGAGTGGCTTGAGTAACTGTTGTGTGGTTGGAGTGGCTGGAGTAACTGTGGAGAGGTTGGAGTGTGGCAAGGGCAGAGAAGAACTTTCAAATCTTTCCAATCCCTCAAACATCCCACCAACTGCCAACAGGAACTAATAGATTTCAAATAGGGCAGAGAAGAGTGGTTAAAAACAAACTGCTCCAAATTGCTCACTTCACTGGCGGTTGCCATCTTCAAACGGTCGTATTTTAAAAACTATAAATTCTACAGCGAAGAGCTTTATATTGTGAGAATCACAAGACCCATTTTGATGCATGGTATGTCTCTGAAATATTAAAAATGAAGGCACAGTCGCAGTTTAGATATTGCCCTTCAAATTTGAGCTGGCTATAGTGGAGTTTCAATAAATGTCAATGGACGGCGTGAGTTGCAAACAAATGGTCATATTGTAAAAACTATCAGGACTATGGCTGAGCCATGGACATGTTTAGTGGCAGTAGGGATAGCTGAACGTTTTGATATAAGATTTGTGTAGGTGGGCTTGAAAATGAGGGAGTGGTGGCAGTTTAGAAATCATGTCCTGATTTTTCAGCTTTTGCCAGCTCCCACTCTAGTTTTGAACATTTTGCCATTCATTCTTATGGGACCAATTTTGCCACAAAAACAACGATATTTTGTGAACCATTTGGCGAAACGTTCCACAAAGTAATAGCACACCAATTGGGAACAATCCGCACGTTTCAGTATATTACTGTCTATGTAGTGTAAAAACTGTGGGAGGAGTTAGGGTGGTAAATTTGGCTATAATAAGAATAATAATATATTTGTGAGATAACAGTAAGTGGTCTTGCTATGCAAGAACACTTAAAAAGGAGATAAAAAGGAATAGATAAAAAAAAAGGAAGACAAATAGAAAAAGAGGATAAAATAAAGGAGGAGAGTACTTGTAAAAAAGTAGAAAGAAGGAGCAGAGTACTTGTAGAATAGGAGAAAGAAGGAACATAAATACAAAAAGGAAAAGGAGAGAATTGTTGTTGGCTAATAATAGTAAGTGGGCTACCTAGCTCAGCCTTCCTGCTGGGCATTGCTATAAGGAAGGTAAAAAAATAGAAAAAAAGGAGGAAAAAAAAGGTGTGTGTGTGGGGGGGGGGGGGGATTGAGGAGGGAAGCTGATGTACAAACAGAGAAGTCATCTGAATATCACTGAAAGAGGAGACCTTTTTTGTTCCTTATGAAAATCGAACCAGATATCAAATATTTAGACTTGCAGCATCAACCTTAAGGATCTCATTAATCACTAGATCACTAGTTAAAAGTAATTTCAATTTACCTTATTGTTTTTTCATTAAACTTTATAAAGTTTAAAACATTATAAACATGCATAAAGTTCTGCACTTGCGCGAAAACTGGTGGGCGGTAAGGAAATTGTTCCATCAAGAAAGATGCATTATTGGTAGGTAGAAAAAGGTTGACTACCCCTGATCTAAACGGACCTTTGGTACGGAATCTGCATGATGACAGTCAAAGTCAGGTTTTTCCCAATGGCAAATAATTGATACAATGCTTTCCTATGGGGAGGTCTAATGCGCACGTGGCATTTACCGTGCATGTGCGTTAGCATCCGCTCGTTGAGGGATGTCAGAGGGGGCGGAGCATTGACCCAGCACCCAGGGACATTGATGCTAGAATAAGGTAAATAAATAAAGGGTTTTTAACCCTTTATTTTACTGGGTGTATGGAGGGGAGGGGGAATGCGAGCGAGGAGGGAGGCAGAGGAAGCTATAGTGCTTTGTATTCCTGGCACTTTAGTATCCCTTTAATCTGTTCACTGTTAAAGAAGAAGTACCGGGGGTGGGGCTTGGTCATATACAGGGTACCAGGATTGGTTTTGTATGTGTGTATTATTTCTATTATGGCTCAGTAAAGAAGGGGTTAAGCAATACTCACCTCTGTCTTTTATAAAATCATGACTTTCCATCATTACATAGTAAAATCATGTGAGTTAGCTGGAACTATCACATTGTGAGTTACTTTGTGACAGATTTGGATCTATTTATGGAAATCTCTGTTCAGGACTTTCCCCATAGACTTTCTCTACTCAACCACTCCCCTTGGGAAATTAGACTAAGGTATTGTATTATTTACCACAGTATATTAACACCAGTATTAAGTGGTGCTGAGCTTGATAAACACAGTATTCACTGTGGGAAAACTACATTAATTTAAGAAATCTCACACTGCTTTGGAACTTATACCAGGGCTCGACAAACCCAGGCAACAGGTCGCCAAGGTGACTAGGAAATTGTCCTGGTGCCTGGGAATCGTGAGTCCGTTCAGCCCCCGAGGTGACTGGGTGCCTTAGATCGGAGGCAAGCTTGGAGAGCTGAGTGAGGCAGACAGGCGGCCAGTTCTATCAAAATCCCCTCATGGAGAGCTGAGCAAGTGATGCCAGGAGTTGTAATATGACATAATTCTGGCCGTGGAATACTAAACAGCGCCTGAGGGCTGAGCAGGAATATGATCAGCGCAGCCCCACTGGACCCCCAGTATCTACTCCAGCTCTCCAAAAAGGTAGGGAGGATGGGTGGACAAATTTAAATAAAACAAATTATAATTTGTTAGGGTATGTGAAAATGTGAGTGAGTGAGAGTGTGTGTTTGTGTATGTGTCTATAAGCGTGTGTGTGTTTCTGTGAGTGTAAGGGAGTGTGTCTGTTTAGGTGTCCTGCCCCCCTCCTGTCACAAAGGAAAGTGTTTTTATTTTATTTTTTCCCACACCATGCTGGTCTCGCGGTGGCTGGCTTAATCAGTCTTGAAAAACCTCAGCCAATGCTTTCTCCTTATAGGAAAGCATTGGCAGACTATATTGCATATGCCATGCTGCACCAAACAACTTCTCCTCATAGAAAGCATGGAGACACTGAATGTATCTGCTGCACACTAGAGTTGTTACTAGGCAACAATGTAAACAATGCCTTTTGTCTGAAAATACACTGTTTACATTGAAAAGCGTGCACGGACAGGCTATAGACTTAAGAACAACTACATTAAGATGTAGTAGTTCTGGTGACTCTAGTGTCCCTTTAAGAATTGCATTTTGACGTTGTAAAACATGGTTCCTAGATTCCAAGCAAATTTGTTAACGGACCACTATAGTGTAAGGAAAACATACTCGTTTTCCTGGAACTATAGGGTCTCTAGGTGTAACGAAAATATACCCCAACACGCAGGATTCAACTCAACAAAAGACAACACAGAGGGGAGATACGTCAAATAGACATTTTTGGTCAAATATGCATTTTTCCAGTTTACAATAAAGACCATTAGCAAGAAGGGTCTTCAGAACTGTTGTAACATGTCTGTGATGAGTGTGTAAATCTGTAGAGTATATTAATATGTTGTCCAAGTACACCATTACAAATGTGTGAATAAAGTCTCTTAGGACGTCATTAATAAATTCTTGAAATACTGCTGGGGCATTACATAGACCAAATGGCATAACAGTATACTCGTAATGGCCAGATCTAGTGTTGAATGCCGTCTTCCATTCGTGGTCTTTCTTAATATATATTAAATTGTATGCACCTCTAAGATCCAATTTGGTAAATACAGTAGCATGTTTGAGCCTGTCAAACAATTCCGTGATTAAAGGTATAGGGTATGCATTTTTGATAGTGATTTTATTTAGGCCTCTATAATCGATACACAGTCTTAAATCACCTTCTTTCTTTGATACAAAGAAGAACCCCGCTCCAGCCGGAGAAGAGGATCTCCTAATAAACCCCTTTTCTAGTGATTCCTTAATATACTCCTCCATGACACGGTTTTCTTGAACAGATAAAGGGTACACCCTACCCTTTGGAGGTATAGTGCCAGGCAATAAATCGATAGCACAATCGTAGGGTCTGTGAGGCGGTAATTTGTCAGCCTCCCTTTTATCGAAGACAGTCTTGAGAAATAAGTACTGAGGGGGTATAACCGTAGACAAAGGAGGAGTGGTAGGAACATTAATAGAATTCAAAGGGGTGACTTCAATAGTGCAAGACTCGTGACAGGCTTCACTCCATGATTTTATTTGCCCTGACTCCCAATCGAAAATGGGATTGTGAGTACGTAACCATGGATACCCTAACACGATGTGAGAAGAGGGAGATGTGATGACCTGGAACCGAATGGTTTCAAAGTGCAAAACCCCAGTATCCATGTGTAACGGTACCGTTTCATGAGTAACAATTGGAGAACTTAATGGTCTACCATCTATGGCCTCAACGGCCAAGGGTATCTCCTTGTCTCTGATGGGAATGTTGTTTTTCTTAACAAAACCCGAGTCCATGAAATTATCAGCTGCCCCGGAGTCAACTAGGGCTTGTATGTGTTCAGCTATGCAACTCTCTCCCATATATAAAGAAACAGGGAGAAGCAAACGGTTAGGAGGCATAGATATCACACCCAAGGCCATCCCCCTATAAGGTCTTAGGTGTGAGTTTCCCAGAAGCACGGGACATTCTTTTATCAAATGGTCTCTCCCACCACAGTATAGGCAGAGTCCGTCCCTTCTCCTATACAATTTTTCATTATCAGAGAGTTTGGCAACCCCTAATTGCATGGGTTCCTCCTCTGATACTTTGACAATCTCAGGTTTATCAACTCTGTGGTTAATAGGTGTAACCAAACGTCTATTCCTGTTTTTGGTATAGAGCCTGTCACGAATCCTGTTATCTATATCAATGAGGTAGTCAATAAGGTCCTCTAATGCAATAGGAAGCTCCCTAGCTGCTACCTCATCCAATATAGTGTCCGATAAACCTTCCATGAATGCAGTAGTTAGCCCATTGTTGGTCCAATCTACCTGTGAAGCAAGGGTACGAAACTGAATGGCATAGTCAGCAACAGACCTAGAACCCTGTTTAATTCTCATTAATGTTCTAGCGGCATTCTTTGACCTTTTAGTTGTGTCAAAAGTTCTACGAAAAGCCGTAAGGAAACTATTGAAATTATGCACCACGGGTCCATTAGCCTCCCAAATAGGATTTGCCCACTCAAGTGCTTTATCGGTAAGTTGGTGCATAAAGAACCCCACTTTAGACCTATCCGTGGGAAAGGAACGTGGATACATCTCAAAGTGGAATTCTATTTGATTAATGAAACCTCTGCATGTCTTAGATTCCCCTCCATACCTAGGAGGAGGTGTTAAATGGGCCGAAGTATTAGGCAAAGTAGATACTTCAGGAGGAAGGGGTGTAGGAGGGTTAGGTGTGGTTGCTGGAATAGTTCTAGATAAGAACGTCTGGAGAGCCTGGGCTATCTGATCCATACGGTGATCCTGCTCTACAAATATAGCCTCATGAGAAGCCATCTGCTGAGCTAAATCTGCGGGGTCCATGGCCCTGTCGTAATGTAACGAAAATATACCCCAACACGCAGGATTCAACTCAACAAAAGACAACGAGGGGAGATACGTCTACCGGACCTTAGAATGGCCGGACTCGACGTATATGAGAGGAGACAGAGTCAGGAACGATCCCAGGTCAAGGGCACAGAGAGACAGCGTAAACTAGGACTAGCCGGGGTCTGGTACACAGTAAAAAGCAAGCCGGCAAACAGAACAGATAAGGATAAAGAGATAACGTAGTCAGAAACAAAGCCAAGGTCAATACGAAGGAACACAACTGAACACAACAAGCGCTAAAGGGAACTGAAACAGAAACCACGACAGGGCAGGGAGTAAAGGGAGAGGTAAGTTTAAATAGCTTCTAAACTAATGTGATTGGCTCCTATCATATCCACACCCCCAAAAGGTAAGTGTATGGGGAGTGTGGCATGACAGGGGCCAATGGGAGCCTTTAGACAATTTAGGCTCCCACTGTCTCTTTAAGAGCGCGCCCGAGACCCGGGGCGCGCTCTTAGATTCAGGCGGGACACGTGACCGCTTCTCGCGGTCACTGCCCGCCTTCCCACTGAAGCCGTCGGATGAGCCGCGCGCGGCTCGTGTAGCAGCAGGACCGCGGCTGGCCCCTGGATAAGGTAAGTAACGCTACACTAGGTCCCCCCCACCCTTAGGGTACCCCTCCTGCCGGGCTCTAGGGTGAGGAAGGGGTTAAACACTTACCTTTTCTCCTCCGCCGGGCTCCCTCGGTGGTGAAGACTCTCCGCCTCCTTTCCCCGTCATTGGCTGAATGTGCATGCGCGACAAGAGCCGCGTGCGCATTTAGCCAGTCCACAGGAAAGCATTCTCAATGCTTTCCTATGGACGCTGGCATCTTCTCACTGTGGTGAGAAGCCCGGAAGCGCCTCTAGCGGCTGTCAATGAGACAGCCACTAGATGCTGGATTAACCCATATGTAAACATAGCATTTTCTCTGAAACTGCTATGTTTACAGCAGAAAGGGTTAATCCTAGATGGACCTGGCACCCAGACCACTTAATTACCGTATATACTCGAGTATAAGCCGACCCGAATATAAGCCGAGGCCCCTAATTTTATCCAAAAAAACTGGGAAAACTTATTGACTCGAGTATAATTGAATATTTATTTACAGTGTGTGTATAATGAATGCAGTGTGTGCGTATGTGTGTGTGTGTATGAGTGCAGCGTGTGTGTATGAGTGCAGTGTGTGTATGAGTGCAGTGTGTGTGTGCATGAATGCAGTGTGTGAATGCAGTGTGTGCAGGGCCGGTGCAAGGATATTTGCCGCCGTAGGCAAAAAATGTTTTGCCGCCCCCTCCCCCCCCCATATGTCCTGACTTCCCCTCCTCCTCCCTCAGTGGTCCTTACCTCCCCACCCAGTGGTCCTGACTCACCACTCCCCTAGTGGTCCTTACCCTCCCCTCCCCTAGTGGTCCTTACCCTCCCCTCCCCTCCCATAGTGGTCCTTATCCCACCCCCTCCCATAGTGGTCCTTATACCCCCCCTCCCTCCCATAGTGGTCCTTATACCCCCCTCCCTCCAATAGTGGTCCTTATCCCCCCCTCCCTCCCATAGTGGTCCTTATCCCCCCCTCCCTCCCATAGTGCTCCTTATCCCCCCCTCCCTCCCATAGTGGTCCTTATACCCCCTCCCTCCCATAGTGGTCCTTATCCCCCCCCTCCCTCCCATAGTGGTCCTTATACCCCCCTCCCTCCCATAGTGCTCCTTATCCCCCCCTCCCTCCCATAGTGGTCCTTATACCCCCCTCCCTCCCATAGTGGTCCTTATACCCCCCCCTCCCTCCCATAGTGGTCCTTATACCCCCCCCTCCCTCCCATAGCGGTCCTTATACCCCCCTCCCTCCCATAGTGGTCCTTATACCCTTTTTTTTGTTATTATTATTTTTTTATTAGTATTTCTTATTTTATTTATATATTTTTTTTTTCGTCCCCCCTCCCTGCTTGATATATGGCAGGGAGGGGGGCTCTCCTTCCCTGGTGGTCCAGTGGCAGTTCAGTGGGGGGGAGAGGGGGGCTGGCAGAGCTGTAACTTACCTTTCCTGCAGCTCCTGTCAGCTCTCTCTTCCTCCGCGCGGTCTGTGCAGCTCCCTCTGTCAGCTCCCACTGTAAGTCTCGCGAGAGCCGCGGCTCTCGCGAGACTTACACTGGGAGCTGACCGAGGTGCTGTACGGACGGCGCGGAGGAGGAGAGAGCTGACAGGAGCTGCAGGAAAGGTAAGTTACAGCTCTGCCAGCCCCCCTCTCCCCCCAGTCTGTATTATGGCAATGCAAATTGCCATAATACAGACTCTGACTCGAGTATAAGCCGAGTTGGGGTTTTTCAGCCCAAAAAATGGGCTGAAAAACTCGGCTTATACTCGAGTATATACGGTAAGCTGAAATGGTCTGGGTGCCTATAGTGGTCCTTTAAGCTCTAACTTGTACCATACTGCTAAATTGTGTTTATGAGATGGTAGCCATTAATAAAGATGCAAATGGATATGATTGTGAACAGTGAATGTGTGGTGTTTATCTTTGGTAACATCATGAGACAAAAGTGAAAAGATTAGTACTAATACTTGAACTTTTCTTTATCTTTATTTTTTCCCTTTATCTTTTTATGTTGTTATTTCATAGGGGATAACTACATGTGTAGATTTACCTCTGGTCAATTGGGCATTCTCTTTGAATGCCAGTATTTTGCAGGCAATGGGGAAATTTTCAAACATCATTGCTATTAAAAAAAAAATAACTGCAGTCACTGTAGTAACTGAAGAAATGCTGCTGCTTTGTGCTCCATTTAAAATAAAAAAATAAAAAATGGTTTTATAAAAGCTCTCCTATAGTTCTCAACATTTAAAAATGTAGTACCGTATATACTCGAGTATAAGCCGACCCGAATATAAGCCGAGGCCCCTAATTTTACCCAAAAAAACTGGGAAAACGTATTGACTCGAGTATAAGACTAGGGTGAGAAATGCAGCAGCTACTGGTAAATTTCTAAATAAAATTAGATCCTAAAAAAATATATATTAATTGAATATTTATTTACAGTGTGTGTATAATGAATGCAGTGTGTGTGTATGAATGCAGTGTGTGTGTGTATGAGTGCAGTGTGAGTGTATGAGTGCAGTGTGTGTATGAGTGCAGCGTGTGTATGAGTGCAGTGTGTGAATGCAGTGTGTGTGTGAATGCAGCGTGTGTGTGAATGCAGCGTGTGTGTGAATGCAGCGTGTGTTTGAGTGCAGCGTGTGTGTATGAATGCAGTGTGAGTGTATGAGTGCAGTGTGAGTGTATGAGTGCAGTGTGAGTGTATGAGTGCAGCGTGTGTATGAGTGCAGCGTGTGTATGAATGCGTGTGTATGAGTGTGAGTGTGTGAGTGTGAGTGTGTGAGTGTGTGAGTGTGAGAGTGTGAGTGTGAGTGTGTGAGAGTGTGAGAGTGTGAGAGTTGCAGAGCCTTGGTGGGGGGTGGGTGGTGTTTTTTTTATTATTTAAATGTTTATTATTTTTTTTTTATTATTATTATTAATTATTATTTTTATTTATTTAATTATTATTATTATTGTATTATTATTTAATTATTTTTTTTGTAATTATTATTCATTATTTTTTTTCCGTCCCCCCTCCCTGCTTGATACATGGCAGGGAGGGGGCTCCTTCCCTGGTGGTCCAGTGTCATTGGCAGTTCAGTGGGGGGAAGGGGGGGCTGGCAGAGCTGTAACTTACCTGTCCTGCAGCTCCTGTCAGCTCTCTCCTCCTCCGCGCCATCCGTGCAGCTCCCTCTGTCAGCTCACAGTGTAAGTCTCGCGAGAGCCGCGGCTCTCGCGAGACTTACACTGGGAGCTGACCGAGGTGCTGAACGGACGGCGCGGAGGAAGAGAGAGCTGACAGGAGCTGCAGGACAGGTAAGTTACAGCTCTGCCAGCCCCCCTCTCCCCCAGTCTGTATTATGGCAATGCAAATTGCCATAATACAGACTATTGACTCGAGTATAAGCCGAGTTGGGGTTTTTTAGCACAAAAAATGTGCTAAAAAACTCGGCTTATACTCGAGTATATACGGTAAGTTGTGTTTTAAAATGCTGTCTTCCCTCTGGCATTGGTATGACCATATAAATACCCATTATTTTCAGCTAAACATAAAAAAGAACAAACATCTTTGCTGTGAACATTTACTTTATCGCTTTCCTGTTGGTGACTGATACAGACAACAAATGTTATAATACCTTTTTCTTAGTGGATTTGTTTGTGCTAGTTGGTATACTTTTAAAACTTTTCCTCTAGAGTTGTAAAGATTTTTCACTGTGGAGCCTGTAAATATCTCTACTATGATGTGTCGTACGTGAGCAAGCAAATGAATGACTGATGAACAGGTATGTGTTTTTGAACCATACATCAACATTTAAGAGATACAAATGATCTCTCCCCAAGAACATTTAAACAGGCAATTTATACAGTTCTAAACAATGTACAAGGGTTGTTTACCATCCCCAGGCATCATCAGAAATATAACTGGGTATGTGTCTTAAAGCTGCATTGGGGACTTCCTCCTGCGGTTCCTCTGCTGTACTCTCGTACATCCACAAGAGTATAGCGTTGAGGTTTATGGAGGAGACTGTGGGATCTTCCATAGACAGAGCCAATTCCCTGCAATTGTCACTGATGACGTCTAGGGGGCATTGACTCTTCTAGACGGTGGTCCTTACTTGGTTCATCTCTTGACTAAGTTGCAATTTCAGTGATATTCCAACACAGTCAATATAAGTATTTCATAAATATGCCACTTTAAGTAGTCTTAATACCAAATGTTGCAAATTAGTTATGCTTCTGTGTCATAATTAAAGGGACACTATAGTGTCAGGAAAACCGCTTGGTTTTCCTGACACTATAGTACCCTGAGGGTGCCCCCATCCTCAGGGTCCCCCTCCCGTGGCGCTGAATGGGTTAAAACCCCTTCAGCTACTCACCGTTTTCCCCCGCTGAGCTCCCTTACATCTGCTCCCCGCCTGACGTCCGCATCCTTCACCGTCACCGGCGCCGAATGTGCATTCAAAGTGTCCGTAGGAAAGCATTTTTCAATACTTTCCTATGGACGCTCTGCATGATTGAGGCATAATATGCCTCAATCATTGCTGATGCGACTCTAGTGGCTGTCCAGAAGACAGTTACTAGAGGCTGGCTTAACCCCAGATGTAAACATAGCAGTTTCTCCGAACCTGCTATGTTTACATCAGGCAGGGTTAACCCTAGAGGGACTTGACACCCAGACCACTTCATTGATCTGAAGTGGTCTGGGTGACTATAGTGTCCCTGTAAGCATCTTGGAGCTAGGAATTTTCAACTCCAATCAGGTAAATAAAAAATACAATCACAAGTGGCTATTGTTTTATGTTTAAGACCAGAACAGCATCCCCTTTGGCAAAATACTCAGTGAATGACACAAACTTACACATATTCCATAATCTCACTGTGTCAGGGTACCTGTGGTCTCTACCTCCGAAAGAGGTAGAGACTTAGCTGTTCCCCCATCCAGACGGCCTGATGGCTCCCTTCCCCGCGGTCTATCCGGTCATGCTAGGCCGGCCGCGAGGGAGTGACTGCCTTTTACAGCATCTAGGCAGGAAGTAGTCATCAGGACACTCCCCAGGAACGACCTGTCAGTCAATTGCTGCAGAACCAATCAAGGTGCCTTGGAGGCGTGGTTACTGCTCTGAACAGGGTTTTTAACAGAGCTTCTTTCATTAGCTCATTGCCCTGTCGTGGTTCTAGCTTGTTCTAGTCACTCAGTGCTTGTGTATTCTATTATCCCTTTTGGTTTTGACCCGGCTTGTTTACCTTACTCTGCTTATCTCTGTTACCCTTGATTCGGCTTGTCTCTCGCTTACCTGTCTTCTGTTACCCTCGACCTCGGCTTGTCTTTAACCATTCTATACTGTACTACTTACGTTAGTCCGGCCATTCTAAGGTCCGGTATACGTATCTGGCTACTGTTTGTACTCTGCGTGTTGGATCCCTGTCCCGATCCTGACATTACGACAGAGCCAATGGATCCTGCAAGTACAAACAGTAAGCTGGCTGCTCCTGATCCTAGGTTTGAAGCCATGGATCACAGAATGGATCAGATGGCGCTTGCGCTACAGGCTCTATTAGCTTGTGCCAATAACCCACCAGAGGAGATACGTAATACCCCTGTTTCTCCTGTCGGTTCAGGTCTAGAGGTAGCCACAGTGGGTGCTTCTTCTCACATTACCCCCCCAGTACGCTATGGTGGGGCTCCTGAGAAGTGTCGTGGTTTTTTAAACCAAATTAGTATCCACTTTGAATTGCAACCTCGCTCTTATCCTACAGATAGGGCAAAAGTAGGATTTATTATCACCCTACTCATTGAGAAAGCTCTGAGATGGGCCAACCCACTATGGGAGAACGATAACCCATTAGTTTATAACTATAACGCATTTGTAGCTGCTTTTAGAAGAACATTTGACCCTCCAGGTAGAAAGGTTAATGCAGCCAGATTACTGTTGCGCCTGAGACAGGAGAACCGAACACTGGTGGATTATGCACTAGAGTTCAGGTCTCTGGCGGCAGAAATCAAGTGGAATGAGCAGGCGTATATGGATGTATTTTTGAATGGCCTATCTGATGTAATCCTTGATGAGGTTGCTACCAGAGAACTCCCTGAGAATTTAGAGGATTTAATTTCGTTCATCTCTCGTATAGATGAACGTCTAAGAGAGAGACAGAACACTCGAGAGAGGAACCAGAGACCTTCTTTTAGGTTAGCTCCCGCTTTTCCAAGTCCTGACTCCACGATATCTTTGTTTACTGAACCTATGCAGAAAGGGTATACCCGCCTCTCTGAGGAGGAAAGACAGCACAGGAGAAGAGAGGGTTTGTGTATGTACTGTGGGGCCAAGGGTCATTTACTCTCGAACTGTTCTAACCGTCCGGGAAACGCTCGCACCTAAGTCTCTCTAGAGGACAGGCCTTGGGTGTTTCTATTTTGTCCTCTACTCCTAATTATAAAGATCACAGGCTTCTGCTACCAGTTTCCTTAACTTGGGGGAAGGAAGTAGTAAGGGCTATGGCATTGATAGATTCCGGTGCTGCTGAGAATTTTATCGACCAAGCCTTTGCTAGTAAGAACAATTTCCCATCCCAGCTAACGGAGACACCTTTGGCCGTTGAGGCCATAGATGGTAGACCACTACTAGACCCTGTTATCTTTCGTGAGACCATACCCATTGAGTTAAATGTTGGTATCCTACACGTGGAGAAGTTATCTCTTATGCTCATTTCGTCTCCTTCCGTTCCCATAGTTCTGGGGTACCCATGGTTGAAAAAACATAACCCTATTATCGATTGGGAGTTAGGAGAGATACTCTCGTGGGGCCAGGGCTGCCAGGATCGGTGTTTGTGCAAGGTTTCCCCATTAGCTAATATTAACATACCGGAGAATCCCACTCAGTCCACAGAAAGACAAATACCAGACCTTTACCTAGACTTAAGGGCAGTGTTTGACAAGAAGAATGCCGATTCTTTGCCTCCACACAGGTCATTTGACTGTAAGATTAAGCTTCTACCCGGCACTATGCCTCCGAGGGGCCATGTATATCCTTTGTCTGTTCAGGAAAACTCGGTTCTAGAGGAGTATATTCGGGAGAATTTAGAAAAGGGATTCATCAGGAGGTCTTCTTCTCCGGCCGGGGCTGGGTTCTTTTTCATTAAGAAGAAGGATGGCACGCTGAGACCATGTATCGATTACCGAGGCTTGAATAAAATAACTGTCAGAAATGCCTATCCTATCCCACTGATTACCGAGTTATTTGATCGTCTTAAGGGCTCCAGAATCTTCACCAAGTTAGATCTCAGAGGGGCTTACAATTTGGTGAGAATCCAGCAAGGTCACGAGTGGATGACGGCATTCAATACCCGGTATGGCCATTACGAATACACTGTTATGCCATTTGGACTCTGCAATGCGCCTGCAGTATTTCAAGATTTGATTAATGAGGTACTTAGGGAGTTTCAGCATGATTGTGTTATTGTTTACCTGGACGACATACTAATACACTCTAAGGAGATTGAGACTCACCATAGACAGGTCAGAAAGGTATTACACAAGCTGCTGCAACATGGCCTATATTGCAAATTGGAGAAGTGCAGTTTTGATCAGTCTCAGGTAGACTTTCTTGGATACGTGATTTCTGGGGAGGGTTTTAAAATGGATCCTGTAAAACTCCAATCTATTTTAGACTGGCCCTTGCCCAAAGGACTCAAAGCTATCCAAAGGTTTATTGGTTTCTCCAACTACTATAGGCGCTTCATTAAAGGATACTCCTCTATCATTGCGCCTATTACCAATATGACCAAACAAGGGGCTGATACTAAGTTCTGGTCTAAGGAAGCTCTTGGTGCTTTCAAGACTCTCAAGGAACTTTTTGCCTCGGCTCCCATTCTAGTCCATCCTGATACGACTCTGCCTTTCTTGCTTGAGGTCGATGCCTCTGAGACAGCAGTTGGGGCTGTTCTGTCTCAAAGGTTAGGGGTGGATAAACCGTTACACCCTTGTGGTTTCTTCTCTAAGAAATTTTCTGGGCCTGAGAGCAGATATGACATCGGGGAAAGGGAACTGTTAGCAGTCATTAAAGCCTTAAAGGAGTGGAGACATTTGTTGGAGGGGACCCTACACCCTATTACGATTTTGACGGACCACAAAAACTTGTCCTATATTGGGGAGGCTAAGCGCTTATCCTCTAGACAAGCTCGTTGGTCCTTATTCCTGACTCACTTCAATTATGTACTGACTTACAGACCTGGTTCTAAAAACTCTAAAGCCGATGCATTATCTCGCCAATATGAACCTTCTACTGTACCTGAACCAGTTCTTTCTTCTATAGTTCCGAAATGCAATATCATTGCTAATACGAATCTCAGGATTCATTCTCCATTACTGGCCGAGATCATTAAGTTGCAACATCTAGCACCTAAACAGACTCCTGCGGGTCGTCATTTCGTTCCTCCTGCTCTTCAACTGGAACTTTTACAGTGTTTACATAATAGCAAGATGGCGGGACATCCTGGTATTCGCAAAACTTACGCGTTGATCTCTAAGGACTTCTGGTGGCCTGCTTTACGGAGGGATATTGAGGAGTTCATCGCTGCATGTGAAGTTTGTACTAAAACCAAACAACCCCATACGCTTCCATGTGGATTCCTGCACCCCTTGGAGGTTCCAGAAAAACCATGGTCCTGTTTGGCCATGGACTTTATTGTCGATCTACCTATCTCTAAAAGACAGACTGTTATCCTCACCGTGGTTGACAGGTTTACTAAGATGGCACACTTCATTCCCCTGCCTAAACTCCCGTCTTCTCCCGAATTGGCAGTGATATTCGCTAAGGAGATTTTTCGCCTACATGGGATACCCTCTCAAATTGTATCGGACAGAGGCTCCCAATTTGTTTCCCGCTTTTGGAGGTCCTTCTGCTCTCAACTTGGTATTAAATTAAACTTTTCTTCTGCCTATCATCCTCAGTCTAACGGAGCTGCTGAACGTACCAACCAGAAAATTGAACAATATTTACGATGCTTTGTTTCTGAACACCAGGATGATTGGGTCGGTTTGATTCCTTGGGCGGAGTTTGCACACAACAATCTCGTTTGCGATTCTACTCATTCAAGCCCCTTCTTCATGAATTATGGTTTTCATCCGTCTATTCTTCCTTCGGATTCTCCTTCCCAGGGGGTGCCGTCGGTTGATGTTCATGTTGCCAATTTGAGGAAGTTGTGGGATCAAACTCGACAAATCCTTGTGCACAACTCTATGTTGGTTAAGAAACACGCTGATAAACGTAGAAGGGCGGCTCCGGTCTTTGTTCCAGGTGATAGGGTATGGCTGAGCACGAGGAACATCCGTTTAAAAGTGCCATCCATGAAGTTCGCTCCTCGTTATATTGGACCCTACAGGGTGCTGACCCGTATCAATCCTGTTGCGTATCGTTTAGCTCTTCCTAATACCTTACGCATCCCGAACTCGTTTCACGTTTCATTGCTGAAACCACTCATATGTAACAGATTTTCCTCCACAATAGCCCCTCCTCGCCCCGTTCAGGTGGAGGGTCAGGAGGAGTATGAGGTTAACTCTATTATTGATTCTCGAATCTCCCGGGGGAGAGTACAATATCTGGTTGATTGGAAGGGATATGGTCCTGAGGAGAGGAGTTGGGTACCTCAGGAGGATGTTCATGCTCCCCGTCTCCGCAGGGCGTATCACTCTCGCTTCCCATCTCGTCCCGGTTCATTCCGCCCGGTGGGCGTATCTGAGAGGGGGGGTACTGTCAGGGTACCTGTGGTCTCTACCTCCGAAAGAGGTAGAGACTTAGCTGTTCCCCCATCCAGACGGCCTGATGGCTCCCTTCCCCGCGGTCTATCCGGTCATGCTAGGCCGGCCGCGAGGGAGTGACTGCCTTTTACAGCATCTAGGCAGGAAGTAGTCATCAGGACACTCCCCCGGAACGACCTGTCAGTCAATTGCTGCAGAACCAATCAAGACGCCTTGGAGGCGTGGTTACTGCTCTGAACAGGGTATTTAACAGAGCTTCTTTCATTAGCTCATTGCCCTGTCGTGGTTCTAGCTTGTTCTAGTCACTCAGTGCTTGTGTATTCTATTATCCCTTTTGGTTTTGACCCGGCTTGTTTACCTTACTCTGCTTATCTCTGTTACCCTTGATTCGGCTTGTCTCTCGCTTACCTGTCTTCTGTTACCCTCGACCTCGGCTTGTCTTTAACCATTCTATACTGTACTACTTACGTTAGTCCGGCCATTCTAAGGTCCGGTATACGTATCTGGCTACTGTTTGTACTCTGCGTGTTGGATCCCTGTCCCGATCCTGACACACTGTACCTTAAGGCCATTTCCTCACTCAAAGCCAATTCTCATTGACGTGTCTCAGGAATGCAGAACACTTGCAGGGTAATTCACTAAAACCATTTGGACTGCAAGATTGAGACATTGTTCACATTATTCATCAGTTTCTGTATCTTTGTAGCCAGGCTCTGAACCAGCCGGAATAAGGTCCGGCTTTCAGCCAGCCCGAATGCAGCGAGATGGCTGAATTTCTTACTTTAATCAACACTGATTAAAAAGTATCTTATTTTAACCACACTTCACACTGTTTTTTTTTTGGGGGGGGGGGGAGAAATTGCACTTTTATAAATAGACAGACAGGGAAGTCTTCTTTCTCGTTCTGTTGGCTCCATTGAAGTAATGGAAATGGCAGGTGGGCTCTGCAATAGCGCGCGCCTGCTTTCCCTCACAAGTACAAGTGAGCCTTTGAGCACACGTCCACAGGACTTCATTGTACCTTGTCCGTCCTGCCTTTCATTCTTCCTTCCTGGCAGTTGCATCAACCCTGATCTGCTCCCCCTGCTGCACAGGCTTGTAGCTCAGTATCAGGAAAGATTATTCAAAAGATCTGCAACTTTTGCAAGGAATTTTTTTTATATTTCCCCAATGAGAACATACAGCAAAAAATAAATATATATAGCTACTTAATAGTGATCCACAAATCTTGAAGTGGAGCGTTCCTTTAAGGGTTATACCAACCCTATTTAGTATTTTTAACTAAAACGTAAACTTAAATATTTCAATGTTGACCACGCAGTGCTGCTCTCTCTTCATTTAGAGTCGGCAGAACTCTAACTGCTCCTGAAAGGGCACCCAGAAAGATAATAGTGATAACGAGAGACTTCACTGTTCAATCTGCTATCATGAACCGCTCCAGGATGCTTGGCACTATGCTGTTCGAGGGTAGCAAGGTTTCGATCTATGGTGACCTGCCGTTTGCTGTGCTGCTAGAGAAGAGAAAATTAGCCCCAATTGCCAAGCAAATGAGGGACTCGATGTTTAAATACCATTGAGGAGAGGATGGCTCTCTGATTGTCCCACAAGGATTTTCAACACTTACGTTAACCTCCTCTGGCGATTCCACGTCTTTCTTCCAGAGACTGAATCTACAAGCCAGGCAATCAAAGGAAGTATTTTAGATTATAGTTAGGCTATAGTTGAGTATGGCAGGAGAGTGAACTTACTACCTCCAGTCTTCATTGGATAACTCCAAGATCGCATTTTCGTACTGCAGTATACAAAGAATGCAGTGAAGTGAAATAATATCTTATAATGTTATTGTTATATTCTTTCTTTTTTTTAAAATGTTTATTATAAGCATTTATAATGCTTGAAGTAAATGCTGCTTATCCTTAATAGCCCAATACAGGATTACCTACTTAGAGCATGACACATTTTCTACTATAATACTATTTGGATATACTGCCTATGGCCCATGCAGTTGCTGCATTATTACTATTTGTAGATTTTTATTCAGTATGTTGTAATAACTCTCAAAATACAAATAGTTTTTTTCCCTCCAAATCTAAAATATGCAATAGATTACCTGGAAGGATAAAGCTCTGATTGCTGCTTTCCATACCCTATCTGTATTAAAGTGCAGCCTTTTCTGTATCAGTTCAAGCTGAAACTGTACATACAGGTTCCTTACTCTGCAACCATTCCGCTGGCAGTGCTGGTGGCTTTGCAAGGTTTACCATGTGGCCTCTGACCTGCACTTGCGAGTAAGCAACCAGGTTAAAGTATTGTCATCTGGCTGATTGCTGCAGATATAGTTGGGTTCGCCAAATTGACTGGAATGAGCTTTAGTAAACATGAGAATTTTGGTCGGAACTCTGCCCTTTTCACACGATTTTGTCCATACGTACAAAATCCAATATCTAGGGAATTAGTTTTTTTTTTTTTTCTTTTTGGAACAGTTCAAAAGCTAATGCTTGCAGAAGGTAGTGTAGCCCAAAACAAGATGCAGTCAATTAAGGAACAACATAGAGATGGAAGGAAGTTTTATTCCAAAATACCCTTCATTTTGGCATTGACAAAGGGGGAAACCTTTTTTTTTTTAGTCCTTCAAATAAATTGTATGAGATGTGGCATCTTGTTGCACTGCTTTCTT
Source organism: Pelobates fuscus (assembly GCF_036172605.1). Taxonomy (NCBI): domain Eukaryota; kingdom Metazoa; phylum Chordata; class Amphibia; order Anura; family Pelobatidae; genus Pelobates; species Pelobates fuscus. The sequence goes on along the minus strand of NC_086317.1, from coordinate 207,106,144 downwards.
TATTTTCTGTAATTCAATTAAGGAGCAATATTGCACTCACAAGTGTTAGAGCCAATAATGGGTACATGGAAAGGAAATTCCAGTGCAGGTCATGCATCAAAATCAAAAAGTATCTGGATTGATGTTTTTTTGTCAACATACATATTTTTGGAACAAACTATTTTTTTTGTTTTTAATGTTTAAGTACTTAATTTTTATGTTACACCCCAATTTTTCCTTTTTTTTTTTTTTTTTATGTTCAAAATATTGAAATATACTGAGTCAGGTGTCTGAGAATAGCAGCAGCTCCAAGCAGCTTCCAGGCAAGCTGAATGTATCGCTGATCAGAAGGATGGCAGCCAGCGGCCATCTCATTAGGAAGCTGTTCTCTTAGTTGCAGAGTAGAAAAAGAGAGAAAGCATTCCTTTAACTGACAGATCACATTGAAAGATTGCTATAGATAGAGTTAGTATAGAAAGCAGGAATTATAAGGAGCAGTAATGTGAAGAGGTTATTTTTGTCAACTATATAGGCACCACATTGCAGCTCTTAAAATGATTCTGGAATCAAGTTAGAGATATATAACAACTACTGAAAGTGGTGAAAGGAGATATGTTCTTGTGGTTTCAGAGAGAGATGGAATGTTTCGATGAATTCTGCACGTTTAATGTATTTCACTATTAAAACAGTGAAATAAAAATAGTAACTTCCACATTTTTCCTAATTCTTTTACCTTTGAGAAGTCTTAGTTTATGTATAACGTTGTGCTGTAAAGGTGTTTCAGTAGTTATTTTCCTTTTCTTAACTTAGTTCTGTATCTGTGCTGTGTGGTTTGAATGTAATGTAGACATTCCATTAATTATAGACTAAAAAAGACTTCAGGTTTGAGGAGTACACATCAAAATTATATAAAAAGTGCCAGGGGGAAGTTCAAGGGGGAAATTAGCACAATATAGTGTAATACAATCAGAAATATGGCCACCACCTCTTTATCATGTAGATCCCTATAAAAAGATTGATCAGCATCTTGGTTCTGATATTGGATCTTTTCAAGGACGTGTTTTTTAATATTTGACGTTTCAAATTTGTGGACATATTGGCAATTTTATCTACTACAATCCTAATGTGCCACCGCTTTAAGACTCCACTCCTCCTTTTCCCCACAATTATCTTTCCTGTATGGCGTGACAGATTTGCTTGGAATCTAGGAGCCAGCTAAAAAAGTTAGGAGCCAGTAGTTATTTTAAATGTTTCATTTTAAACAACAAAAATGCAATTCTTAAAGGCACAATATAGTTACCAGGACGACTACAGCGCAATGTAGTTTTAAATCCGGTTGTCCTCTGTATATGTGTCCAAGTTGCCATTGTTGGTCTTTGTTCCATGTTACATCAGTGGGTGCAGAGCATCGCTTGCAGAGCATACCTGCCTTATATATGTGTATACACTAATTTATGATGTACCTTTTGGGGCCTGTTTTACTTTATTTCACTGTGCTGCCCTTTTATCTGCAGGCGGCTTGTCTGTTTGGTAAACCTTTTGTCTGGCTTTATAAGATACCAGTTCCACCATGGAAGAGTTAAAGACTTTGACTACTGACTGGCAGTCTATGATTAATGCAGCTGTTACTGCACCAGCGGAGAATGCTTGCTCCAAGGTGTTCTTTCAAAATCCTTCACCGCTCAGGGCTTCTAGACAGTCCAGGTCTTGTGCGGCTAACTTGGGTGATTCAGACTCCTCTGCAAGGGAACATTTTCATCCAATAACCGCAATGGGAAGGGTGAAGGCAATATTACTGTAGTTATGTAATAACACTTACTGTAAGAATATAAAAGTATATATCATATTATGCTATTAATAACCGCAAGTCCACACTCCTTGCTTTTTGACAGTTCCATATTCTTTATTGTTACAAGATTGCAGGACGTCTTTCCATTTCCCTCCCTCCACACCCTTGGAAGTGGGTAAAAGTCTACTTGGTTGCATGGATGCTGCAGACCGTAAAGAATAAATCACAGAAAATATATGAAACATCTGGCCCTCTCCAACAGATTCCTCCATGTCCCATCCGTTTTTTAGTGGAAGTCTCTGTGTAGTCGATGCGGAGGTTCAAGCTACACGAGTAAGGGGCGATTTGACTTGTCACGGACAGCTCTCTTTAGCAACCTCTTCCATCAAAAAGAAAACCTGGGATTTCAGGCCTGTGATGAGCTTAAGAGCTCTCAACACTTAGGTGGTATACCATCCTTTGAGGGACCTTCTGCAGGGAGGAGACTGGTTTACCCACCTTGATTTGAAGGACACATCTCTCAATTCCCGTCCATCCTTCCAGTCAACGCATCCCTCTAATTCCTCTGGCATGGCACACCATAGCGGTTCACATTCCTGCCTTTCGACCTCAGCTCATGGCCATGGTGTTTCATAATTTCTGAAACCAGTGGTGGCCTTTCTGCGTGGGGGATTCGATGCACCATTTACTTGGACAACCTTCTAAATTTTTTTTTTTTTTAAAGCATCAGCAGATGTCTTTCTTTGTGGGTGTTCTCGAGTTACCCAGGTTCGTAGTGAATCAATACAAAGTCTGCACTGGTCCCTTCTCAGTCAGTTCAATTCTTGGCCCATGACATAAATTCCATCACTTGTGTTCTCAAGCTCTGGCGCTAGAAGGTCTCCTTTATAAAGAAGGAAATTTGCAAGGTCTTGTGCCTCCAGTCTATCTTGTTAAGACAACTTGCAAAACTTCTCTCCTCTTCCATTCACACCATTTCCCCAGAACCGCTGCAATGCAGTACAGTGCAGTTCTTAAAGGCCACCTTTATACGATATACAGTTAGTCAGTCTCCCTGACGGAGGACTTTTAGTTGGAACTGCACTGGTGCAAGCATGGAACGGGCAAGCCATATTTGTGCTGGAAGAGGATGCGCCATCCTTTGGGATTGGGGAGCTGTCTGCTACGAGACCCCCACTGGGGGTGTGTGGTCAGAACGGGAAACCTCTCTCCATATAAACTGCCTGTTATTTCTGACGGGCTTCTTTGCCATTCTCAGCCTTGTGAGAGGAAAGTCCAGCTGCTGCATTCTGCTCCAGACAGGCAATGTGTGTGCAGAGTGCTGTACCTCCTTGCAGCACTGCACACTCCCCACATCCGGCACCTTCGACACTCCACGCACGTCCTGGCACGTCACGACATAGTTCTAACCTCATTCATGATGCAGAACACCAACACTATGCCCCGTTGTATATTTAAAAATACAGGGGGCATTTTTATGACATGTTAAGTTCTTATGACATCACACTGACCCGTAATCAATCACTAAACAGTATAGCATATGTAACTGCCTAGTTGTTCTTAGTTCCTTGACCTGCCATGATTTCTGTTTAGCCGAGATTGTGTTATATTATACATGTTAGGGTCAATCAACTAAGGGAGCGCTTGCTGTTAACTGAGATAACGAAAGAGATAGTGTCATGGGAAAAAGAAAGTACACTGTCTTTCAATTCTATGGTTTTACATATCAGGACAAAATAATCATCTGTTCCTTAGCAGGTCTTAAAATTAGGTAAACATAACCTCAGATAAACAGCACATGACATATTACACTGTGTCATGATTTATTTAACCATAAAGCCAAAATGGAGAAGCCTTACTGCTTCCATAGGAATTAAGAGTAGCTAAGTAGCAGGCAGGTGCTGTTAATCAAATGCCCTTGATTAATTGATAATCAGCAAGTATGACCACCTCTATAACCGCAAAAGTTTTTGCAGTTTGCTGGTCTTTAGCATTTAAGTGTGTTAACACAATGCTAAAGAGAAAAGAGATAGGAAATGATCTTAGAGAAGCATTTGTTGCTGCCCATCAAACTGGAAGGGTTATTGGGCCCTGTGCAAACAACTTAAAAGTATATCATCCAGCTGGTCTTAGTTGACTGACTTTGTGCAGTGTCTTGGACTCTTTTAGGGGTTTCTGGCAAGTCAGTGGATTATCGCAGATGGATAAACATCTCCTATGGGACTCGTGGGCTCCGGGCACAAGACATAGCTTTGTGTGATTTTGGCTTTATGCTGCTACATCTAGGTCACATTGCCTTGGTGTTCTTATGTTCAACCAAAATAGCCAGTCTTGGTTACTATGCTTGCCAGATGGATATTTTGTTAGTTTTTGTCCCTGGTGCTCATTTAGAGCTCACATAGCAGCGTCAGTCTGTTTTTCCCCGGGTGCTTCTATCTCTGACATTCTCCATTATGCAGACTGGTCATAGGAGGATACCTTTCAGACTTTCTATTTTCAACTGTGTTCTCACACTGCTTTTTCTCTTTAAAGGGACACTATAGTCGCCCAGACCACTTCAGCTCAATAAAGTAGTCTGGGTGCAATGTCCCTCAGGTTTTAACCCTTCAGATGCAAACAACTGCTATGTTTACATTTGGGGTTAAGCCAACCTCTAGTGGCTGTCTTCCGGACAGCCACTAGAGGCGCATCTGCGACGCTGGAGGCATATTATGCCTCCATCGCCCAGAGTGTCCATAGGAAAGCATTGAAAAATGCTTTCCTATTGACAGCTTGAATGTGCGAGCGGCACTTGCCGCACATGCGCATTCGGCTCGGTTGACGTCGGCAGAGGGAGCTTCCGTCGGCGAGGGAGGAGAGGTCACCAGTACCGAGGGAGCCCGGCGCTGGTTTAAGGTAAGCTACTGAAGCGCCACGAGAGGGGGACCCTGAGGGTGGGGGCACCCTAGGGGCACTATATTATTATAAGTAAAGCTAGCATGATCTTCAATTATACAACATGACAGGTAGCTTCATATTTTGCATTTTTTTACACTGAATTTAAAGCATCACTATAGTGTCAGGAAAACAAAGCGGTTTTCCTGACACTATAGTGATGCTTTAAACTCAGTGTAAAAAAATGCAAAGTATGAAGCCACCTGTCATGTTGTATAATTGAAGATCATGCTAGCTTTACTTATAATCTTACTTTTAATAATGTAATAATGTAAGGATTACTAATTGATGTTCTCAGCCTCTCACAATGCTTTTCCTTTGGAAAGCATTGGATTGGCTGAGATTGTCAATTCGGATGATCTAAGCCAAGGTGGTGGCCAAACACCACCCTAGCCAATCAACATCTCCTAATAGAGATACATTGATCTAGTACATCTCTACAGAGAGTGTCCACTGTGCAGCACTACCCCAAGAAGAACCTCTAGTGGCTGTCAGAGGAGTGGCCTCTAGATGTGTTCCTAGGCTGTAATGTAAACACTAACTTTTCTCTGAAAAGGCAGTGTTTATAGGAAAATGCCTACAGGGACAAACTATACTCACCAGAACAACTACATTAAGCTGTCGTTGTTCTAGTGACTATAGTGCCCCTTTAAGTTGTCTTCACAACCGCTCATACACAAAGATTATATCAGGCTTATATATTGAGGCTGTGCCTTTATATTATTCATATATACTGTGGCTGTGTTTTCAAACTAACAAATACATGGAGCATATAGAGGATACATATACTGAAGCTGTGTCTTCATAGTAACTCATACATAAATCATATAGTGGACACATAGTAATGTTGTGCTTAATACCAGAAATCAGTTAACTGAGGCTGTGTCTTCACACCATTTCATACAGATAAGCTATCTTGGTCTCATATGCTCGTGTAGATGAGCAAGAAGATCTAAACAATAGATTACCTTCCACTCTCTGAACGAAGCCTACTTGTGTGCTAATGGGACAACTTACTGACTGGTTTGCTTGGAGAGGAACTCGGTTGCCATGGAATTGCAACCCCATGCAGACACGAACTTCCCAGGTGCTTGAGAGTGATACAGGAACCTGTGAGATCTATGAGGGCATGGTTGCCTTTATTTACAGAGGAAGCAATGAAGATAGAAAGGAGCAGACAGGAAGCGGTGTCAGGCAGTCCAATCATGGCTGGCAGCAAAAGAGCGAAATCAAGAGTCAAGTCAAAAGTCAGAAGCCATGAAATCAACTATTAGGGAGCAGGATGCCAGAGGTCAAAGGTTGGAGACAAGAAGCGTGGTCAGAGTCGAAGCCGAGAAGTTTGACCAGGAACCAGGATCAGGTACTTAAGTGGGGGCTGCCACCGACGGCGGACAATGGAGCCAGTAGGGAAAGAGAAAGGAGCGGGTGCCTAAGCTCTTCAGAAGCTACCTCCAAGTGCCGGTGGTTCCCTTTACAGCTAAAATGCAATGGTAACATGAATCAATACCACTTGCCTTGATCGGAACAAGTGTCTGAGTGGACTTTGAGTCAGACTTTTAAACCCATGTCATATACAAATGAAGGAAGGTTTTAAAACAGCCCCCGGACATGGTGGTATACATAAAAGAGGCACACCCAGCATTTTCTAACTTTGTTCGTGTAAAATTTCGGATTTTTGTTTATATTTAGTTTATTTCTTCGGTAGTTTTCAAACTACCGAACGGTCGACCACCCCTCTGGCTCATTATTACTAAAGGAAACAATCAATTAAGCGCTCTCTATGTGTGGCCGCCGTTCGTATAGCCGAACGCCATGTGGAAGATAAAACGTCGGCAATCTTGTTTTCATGAAAGGAGGCAGCAGGACTTGGTCATCAAGTGTCGGGAACTAAAATTGGACTCTCGAAACACCTGCTTCCTTTTTCCGAACAGCTAGGAGAGCGCTGTTCGGTAGTTCGGTTCCCACAAACCAGGGGAACAATTGCTGCAATGAGCCAGAGGGATCCATTCGTGCATTTGTTCGGTTTTGTGACTTAACCGACCGCACAGCCTAAACACATGGAACTGTTTCTGGGCGGGAGCCTTGTGTGCGGTCGGTCAAATGGGACTTCCATGAAATTTGAAAACCCCTGAACCGATCTGGGTGTTTTTGGATATGTTGGTCATCCAGATCGGGGCTATCAGGGGATGTGAAATTTGTGGGGGTCCTGTATGTTTTGGGGTGTTTTTCAAGAATTGTGAAAATTGTGTTCCCTCTGCCCAGAGATAATTAAGTTATTACTTTATCTGTCCCAATTATCTCCAGGCAGAGAGGAGGGAATTAATTGTTTGTACTGGGAGTGCCACTGTTTGTCCCTGTATTGTTATTGGTAGGGATCGACCGATATTGATTTTTTAGAGCCGATACTGATATTCTGTGAACTTTCAGGCCGATAGCCGATATAATAAGCCGATATTCTGTACATTTACGATTTCGGAAAATCTATTTCTAAAGGTAAATGCACAAAATATACATGCCATGTGTAGTGGATGCAGTGTGTTTAGACAGGGGAGCTGTGTGTGTTTGTGTAGTGTGTGTGTGTAGTGGATGCAGTGTGTGTGTGTGTGTGTAGTGGATGCAGTGTGTGTGTGTGTGTGTAGTGGATGCAGTGTGTGTGTGTGTGTGTAGTGGATGCAGTGCGTGTGTGTGTAGTGGATGCAGTGTGTGTGTGTGTGTAGTGGATGCAGTGTGAGTGTGTGTGTAGTGGATGCAGTGTGTGTGTGTGTGTGTAGTGGATGCAGTGTGTGTGTGTGTAGTGGATGCAGTGTGTGTTTGTGTAGTGTGTGTGTTGTGGATGCAGTGTGTGTTTGTGTAGTGTGCATGTTGTGGATGCAGTGTGTGTTTGTGTAGTGTGTATGTTGTGGATGCAGCATGTTTTTGTGTAGTGTATGCAGTGTGTATTTGTCTAGTGTGTGTAGTGGATGCAGTGTGTATATAATGAAATCAGAGTGTTTGTGTAGTGTGTGGGTAGTGTGTGTAAAGTGAATGCAGTGTGTGTGTAAAGTGAATGCTGTATTTACTAAATGCAAAGTGTGTGTTTGTGTAGTGTGTGTATGGTGAATGTAGTGTGTTTATATAATGCAGAGTGTGTGTGTTTGTATAGTGTGTATATAATGTAGTGTGCATTATATAAACACACTACACAAACACACACTGAATTATATAAACACACTACACAAACACACTGTGTATATAATGCAGTGTTTATATAATGCAGTGTGTTTGTGTAGTGTGTTTATATAATATAGTGTGTTTGTATAGTGTGTGTATATAATGCAGTGTTTGTATAGTGTGCATTATATAAACACACTGCATTATATACACACACTATACAAACACACTGCATTATATACACACACTATACAAACACACTGCATTATATACACACTATACAAACACACTCCATTATATACACACACTATACAAACACACACACTCCATTATATACACACACTATACAAACAAACACTACACAAACACACTGCATTAAATACACAGTGTGTGTGTGTAGTGTATGTGTATATAATGGAGTGTGTGTGAGGGGGCATTTTTTATTAAATTTTTATTTTTTATTTTTATATTAAATTATTATTATTTTTTTATATTTAAAGGAACACTATAGTCACCTAAATTACTTTAGCTAAATAAAGCAGTTTTAGTGTATAGATCATTCCCCTGCAATTTCACTGCTCAATTCACTGTCATTTAGGAGTTAAATCACTTTGTTTCTGTTTATGCAGCCCTAGCCACACCTCCCCTGGTTATGATTGACAGAGCCTGCATGAAACAAAAAACTGGATTCCCTTTCAAACAGATGTAATTTACCTTAAATAATTGTATCTCAATCTCTAAATTGAACTTTAATCACACACAGGAGGCTCTTGCAGGGTCTAGCAAGCTATTAACATAGCAGGGGACAAGAACATCTTAATTAAACAGAACTTGCAATAAAGAGAGCCTAAATAGGGCTCTCTTTACAGGAAGTGTTTATGGAAGGCTGTGCAAGTCACATGCTGGGAGGTGTGACTAGGGTTCATAAACAAAGGGATTTAACTCCTAAATGGCAGAGGATTGAGCAGTGAGGCTGCAGGGGCATGTTCTATACACCAAAACTGCTTCATTAAGCTAAAGTTGTTCAGGTGACTATAGTGTCCCTTTAATTATTATTTATTTTTGTTGTCCCCCCCTCCCTGTTTCATACTTGGCCAGGGAGGGGGGATATAGCAATCCCTGGTGGTCCAGTGGCATTGGCTGAGCTGTGGGGGGGCGGGCAGCAAGCGTTTACTCACCTCCCAGCAGCTCCCCAGTGTAAGTCTCGCGGCCAGCGTGCCGCGCGGAGCGTTGCCATGGTAAACCATGGCAACGCTCTGACGGCCGCGGGTCTCGCGAGATTTACACTGGGGAGCTGGAGGAGCTGCTGGGAGGTGAGTAAACGCTTGCTGCCTGCCCCCCCAGGACCGCCGGACTTGTAATGAGCCTGGCGGTCCTAGGAGGTATTATCGGCAATATCGGTATCTATATTGGCCAATACCGATATTGCCGAAAATACCGAATATCGGCCAATTATATTGGTAAAACCGATAATCGGTCGATCCCTAGTTATTGGTTGTAATAAGTTGTGTCCCTGTTTTCCATCAGGTCCAGGGGGTGTTCCTCTGGCCTGGAGAATCGCATAAAAGCCAGTGTGGCACAATAAAATGTTATTCCTGTTACACCCTTCATCATGTTTCGGCTGATGTTTGGGTACCTGATTACTGCTTTGGGGAAATTCTGCTTGAACGTTGCACCTACTCTGGAATAAAAGACAAATGGAAATCCAAACAGGGAGCTATAATCACTCTTGCTTCTAGCCGTTCGGGTAAAAAACGACAAACCCCTAGCTACCAGTTCAGGGTTCGTCACACCTTATATAAAGTGCTGGCCCTTTCTTGGACTCATGTATCCAGTGGGCCGCTGTTATCCTCTCGGGAAGAAAGTTAGGTCAGACCCCAGTGAATCCCTATATTTGCTTGCTGAGATAGGCGATTTTTAAGTAGCCTTGTAAAATGTAAAACTGTATTTTTTGTTTTTGTGTGCTGTTCCTTTAACTGTATTTTCTTTTACATCTGTGCTGTTGGCTGTTTTGTTTTTTTAAGGTATTCGAGACTGAACCCTGGCTGAGCCTACAGAAATATTGGCCTGGTGAGCATAAAATAAAAATCTAGGCTTGCTTAACCCCTTAAGGACACATGACATGTGTGACATGTCATGATTCCCTTTTATTCCAGAAGTTTGGTCCTTAAGGGGTTAAAGGAGCACTATAGTGCCATGAAAACAAACTCGTTTTCCTGGCACTATAGGGTCATTAGGTCCCCCTGACCCTCAGGGCCCCTTAAAACCCCTTCAGCCACTTACCTTTCTCCAGCGCCGGGCTCCCTCTTTGCTGGGGAACTCTCCACCCCCTGCTTCAGAGAAACTGATATGTTTTCAGCTGCAGGGTTATAACAAGAGGTGAAGTGGTCTGGGTGCCTATAGTGGTCCTTTAAGCAGACTCCTTCCAAACTGCTTTGAAGGACATGAATTAAGGACTACCTGTTGGGAAGGGGGTTCTAGTTTCAGAGTTCTATTTTCTGTCCTTTCTGCTGTGTGGGGAGGAGCTAACCTATAAGTAAATGCTGCCATGTTTGATCAGGAAAAATGTTAGTTTCAGTTTAATTTTCTTCTGTGGATGAACCTTTGAGTCTTTATTACTTCCCCAATCCCCAGAGAGTGCAGCAGGAACAAGCTCTTAAAAGAGTTTAGTGATTATCCAAGGGATAATGAAGAACATAGCAATCCCTTGTAGCTGTTTCCCCCAATAAGAGACAGGACTCTAGATTGAGGGAGAAGTAGAACTGGTTTAATAATACAGCTGCTTCTTTTATACACATTTCCCCACAAGGTTACCACCCATGTGGACCTTGTGGAACACAGGACACAAAGTTACAACAGCTAATCAACACAGTACAGTCAGACACTCCCAGCTAATGCACACAAACCCTCCCCTCTGCCTGTGATACAATTACCAAACACAATGGACTAACTTAATTACCACAGGCAGAAAAGATCCAGAAACACCCCAAAACAACAACATATCCCCATAAATCCCTACATCTCTGGATAGCCCTGATCTGGGTGAACAACATATCCAAAAATCACCCAGATCAGAGCAGGGATTCAAAAGTTTCATGGAAGTCACATTTGACCGCCCGCAAGAATGACTTTCATGCCCAAAACAGTTCCACAGATTTAGGCTGTGCGGCTGGTCTATCTTCTCCTCTATCCTGGAGATAATTGGCTTACGTGGCTGTGGTAACTTAATTATCTCCAGTAACCGGAAATATCTCTAAGTCAAAAACTGTTACAAAAACCACATAAAAATACATAACTCTTATAATACAATGTTTAACCTATATGTCCAACATATCCCCAGATAGCTTGGATCTGAGCGCTCAATATGTCCAATGTTAAAAGTGCCCTATAGTACAAGGACGAGTGAGATCAGAAAATAGCAAGGGCTGATGGGAGATTGAAGAGGGACAAAGCAGCCAGTTTCAACTGGTTTGGCAGTGTCCCTGGGACAACGCCCTGCTGGAGAACAATAGGACAGGAAAAAAGGGGGAGGGGAAGCGGCACATTTTCCCATGGATTCAAAGGGGCAGAAAAAGTGTTCCTAAAGCCAATAAGCCCAAATAGCGTTTTTAAATGGCAATACCTCCCAGGGGCCATAGTCACAGGGTAAGAGGCTGGCAAGCAGGCTTCTCCAACAGCTCATGGCAAACTCCCTAAAAAAGGGGAGTTTGTCACAACACTTTGGCCAGTGTTTGTGACTAAGTAGCTACTAAAAAGACTGGACATACCCCATATTGAATACCATGGAAGGCTGAGGAAGGCTGAACTTGATGGACGCAAGTCTCTTTTCAGCTATCTAACTATGTAACTATGGGTTGTCTACTTTAAAAAAATATATATGTACATATGAGGTGTGCTTCAGAGATTTATGACAGATAACAGTGTTACAATGTCACTATTGATACATTTTAAAAATAGATATTTGGAAACCGCAATGTCCTACTTGTACTTATAGCCCTATAACTTGCACACAAAAAAGCTAAGAACATGTTAACATTGGGTATTTCTAAACTCAGGACAAAATTTAGAAACTATTTAGCATGGGTGTTTTTTGGCGGTTGTAGTTACGCAACAGACTTTTGGGGTCAAAGTTAGAAAAGGTGTTTTTTTTTCCCATCATATTTCATCATTTTTTTTATAGTAAATTATATGATATGGTGAAAATAATGCTATATTTAGAAAGACCATTTAATGGCGAGAAAAACTGTATATAATATGTGGGGGTACAGTAAATGAGTCTTTGCTGCGATTTCAGTACAAAAAAGATATGCAAAATATTTGCCTCCTGTCATTATTAAAATTAAGATTATAAGTACACTAAAGGTAGAATAATCTTCAATTCTTTCTCTATATTTTTAATTAAGGTAATTTTCTCCTTAGGCTTTAAAACCTTCCAGACAATTACAGTAACTTGTAATTCGATGATTGTGAGACTAAATTATAGGTTTGCATTATTGGCGGTAGCAGATTCACATACGAGTTTATTTTTACAGTTTTTTGTTTTGCAGCATATCTATTTTTGCAGTGATCAGGCTGTTCCTTGAACTTGTCATGATTGGGAAAATAAGACTTGCCTCTTGCTATGCCTTTTGTTTTAACTTCCCTATCTTTGGGTGGCTTCAATGTTTAAATCTTGTTGCTTGTAAAACAAGCTTGAAGCTTTCAGTGAGAGATGGGTTACTGTATTTTTGTTTTCTCTTGTTTGCCTCACCCTGCTGGGGATAAGTAGTCTGTGTATTCATATGACAGATTTCCCGTGTTGTAAGGCAGATGCTGCTGCCATACCTCTGTTATTGTGCTGGAAGGGTGAGGGAAGGGTGTAGGAAGCTGATAAAAATGCAACCTTTTAGGCAAGTATACATGACCAGCTCCAACTCCTCATCTATCGTAGTTTGATTTCCTCTTTTCCTCTTTTAACTTTTAATGCGTATTTAAGTGCAATTTGCACAAGCAAAAATATCTATGCTACATTTAAAATACCCCAAATCCCATGAATCTTTGGTTACAGGGGCATTCCAGACACTTACAAAATTTTTATTACAATGTATAGATTATAGAAATTAAAGGATCACTATAGTGTCAGGAAAACAAAGCGGTTTTCCTGACACTATAGTGCCCTGAGGGTGCCCTCCACCCTCAGGGTCCCCCTCCCGTGCTGCTAAACTGGTACTGAGACAACTGGGGTACGGAGGAGCACTTTTCAGACTCACTAACCCGCTGGGAATCCGGGCTGAGACCTTGGGGCCTACAACACACGGTGGTGGGGAGAGACGGCCGCTCTCCCAACCTACCAAATCCAGCAGCACCCGCAGCATCGGGCCCCTCTACCCCCCCCCCCCCCCCCCCCCCGGGACCAGTGGGGGTTATCCTGGTCCATTCAAGCAAATACCTTAAGCCAAACTCAGCGGCAACAGGAGTTAGCTGCCAAACGCACGAGACACTACGACAAGCAGACGCACCTAAAATGGCGACCACAGGCCATGCTGCAGAGCATGCTCCCACTCAGCCTCTACATGAGCGACTGGACGCATTGTTCCGCCGATTTTGGGAGAAGCTGTACAGCCGGACGGCATCTCTAACCCCGCTCGGAGAAGAGGTGAGGTGGTCTCAGACAGAGAGGCAGGGCGGGCTGACCCCGAGAAAAGCCGCTGTGCACCGACAGACGGCCCACCCATCCAGGCAGGGGAACAGAAGGAGATCCCCTCCTATACACCAGCCACACCGCAGGAGAGCCGCCCGCCGCTGGCGGCGGTTTACCACCTGGGCCCTCCGCAGCGCCCGTCATGGGAAAGACCCGGCCCGAGTGGCAACCGAGTCTGTGGCCACATGGTGCGTACCCCACTTGCTGCCAGGAAAGAGGGAGAAGCCCCTGGCCGCATTCGCTTCCACTCCCCGATGACCCACCTAAAATCTATGCCGGAATCCAGGACCAGAGAGATCCCGAACGGCCGACACGCGCCCGATCGCACTAAAAGAGCCTTCAGAACGGGCATAGGGTGAGGCAAGCTGGACTTATACAGGCCCGGCCTGCAACCAACAACTCAGCCCAAACCGCAGAGACTAACCTTATACCGAACTGAACTAAAGAATTTCTTGCATGCCTCCTTTCGTGGTAATCAGACCAAACCGCACGTATCACATACCACATCCCTACCAAGGGAATACACTCACCTGACACTATCAGCAACTCGCAGGCACCACACATACAGAAAACGCTCCAGCTTGAAACCGAGAATGCCCTGCTCAGCAAACTCGGATACTGTAACTTCACCCACATGAATAGCGGTAATGCCTCAGCATGCTCACACATAGTATTACACACCTGTGTTACTCTCCTTGTCACGCATTGTCGCAACCTGATCTAAGGAATGTTTGTGCTCCATCACCTTAAGCAGCAATTTAATTATCATAACATAATTGCTTGTTATGCCCTTCTTTAATAACTGGCAATGCCACACCAGCTGACACACGGTTTAACTCACTTGTACATACAATGTTGGATTATTTAGAACCGTTTACGCAATGTGACCCTAACATGCTATATGCTTGACTAAACAACCCTGATATATTCTTGTTCCTAAGCCTGTTGTACAGTATTAGCGAGTTTTAATCTATGCTATATTATAACAATCACTCGCCTGTTACTATTGAGAACATACGTTATTAAGCCATGTCTATCACATTGAATGTTCGTCACCTTGACCTTTTTACTTTCTTATGTACTCTCTCAGTTAAGCTTGTTTATATAATATAAAATGAGGCCGTTAATCCTAGGAGATATTGCAATTTATCACGATGTGTACAACCTATATGACCCCTACACGTCTCCCTCTCTTTATTCTGTACCACATGCCTCAATAAAATAAAGATTGACAAAAAAAAAAACCTGAGGGACCTGGCACCCAGACCACTTCATTGAGCTGAAGTGGTCTGGGTGACTATAGTGTCCCTTTAATATATGTGCAATGTTTCACCCTAGCTATAGTGCACAGTGTGCTACTTACTAAGTCGCTGCAGTGTTCCGATATTCCCATGCAGGCTGCCGACGCTGATTGTGAAAGTCCTGTACGCGGCCTGGCTTCCAGTATTGTGAACACTGCTTGCGTTAGATGTGCATTCTTAAACGTGCAGAGTTTCCCACGTCACTTCTATGGTCCACATCGTTCATTTGGACCTTACAACAGTATAGAATAGCTATTTTGATATGTATGCAGCATTGACAATCTTCCACGGCTGTAAACTGGGCTGTCAGGGCTCTATGATGAGTCCAGACCCGTTGCACTGAATCCTGTAGCGTAGACAGGTGGCCCTGTATGTCGGAGATGTTCTCCTCTGAGGCTTTCACCCGGTCCTTGATGGCTTTTACCTCCGTTTTGATGGGAGCAAGTTGCGCTGCCAGCATTTTTTGTATGTCCGCCAATAGGATCTTTAGATCGTGTTTGGTGGTTGGGGTGAAGCCTATGGAGGAGTCCGGAAGTGTTGCTGATGTTGCCGGAGAGTCCAGTTGGATCTCTGGCCTGTGCTGCTCAGGCGGGAAGGTATGCAGAATGTTGCACAGGTCTTCCGTAGGAGCGAGTTTTGGCTGTGTAGGCCTCTGCAGCATGGCTCCGATGTCCCTGGTGTCTGCTGCCGTGGTAGGATTTTGGGAGCGGCGTCCCATAACTGGCATGCGGGCTGGAGGGAGGGATGTTCTGGGAGCAGGGTCAGATCCCGTTCTCCCCTCTGTGGGTCTTGCCAGTAGTGCCTCCAGGCCTGGTAGAGTTAGCGTGGGGTAGGCCCCGATTTTTCGCCTCTATTTAGGCTGGTTGGGTGCTAAAAAATAAATGGCATCGGGTGTTGCAGAAATTGCTGTTTATTCCAGCTGTCACCTTGAGATGGCTGGATGGGCTAATGTTAGTGAGATATTCAATGGATTTGGAATTTTTTATAGGGAGACAACCAGAATGGTGTCTGTTCAGTTCAGTGCGCAGGCTCCACCCCAGATATACCCCATTTTTAATACCCTAGGCCAGGCATAGGCAACCTTCGGCACTCTAGATGTTTTGCACAACACCTCCCATGATGCTTTGCCAGCATTATGGGTGTAAGAGCTATATGGGGGATGTAGTCCACAACATCTGGAGTGCCGAAGGTTGCCTATCCCTGTCCTAGGCTATCTATGTTTGCAAATGGTATGCCATGATGGGGGTAATTCACTTTCCTGGGCTGCCATATGGTCTCAAAAGGTAACATAGGCCCAGCAAACCAGTCTGGCAAACAGAAATGGGTAAGCTGCATACTGACCCTGTAACTTTCCAAAACACTATAAAACCTGTACCTGGGGGGTACTGTTGTACTCGAGAGACTTCGCTCAACAGAACTATGAATGTCTTAAAACAGTGAAATGTATGATGATGATATCAGTGAATGTGCAGTTTTTGTGTGAAAAAAATAAAAAAAAATACAATATGAACGCTAACTTTAGCTATGGTTTGTGGCTTCTAAAAAAGACTGGACATACCCCATTTTGAATACCTTGGGTTGACTACTTTTCCAAATGGTATGCCATGATGGGGTTAATTCTCATTTTTAGGCTACCATAGGGTCTCAAAGGTACTGTTGTACTAGATACATTGCTGAACACAAATATGAGTCTTTTAGAGCAGTAAAATGTATAATGCTGATATCATTGGTAAAACGGCAATTTTGTTGTGAAAATGCAAAAAACAAATATGAACACTAATTTTGCCCAGTGTTTGTGTCTAAGTGGCTACTAAGAAAGACTGGACATACCCCATTTTCAATACCCTGGGTTTGATTACTTTTCCAAATGATATGCCATGATGGGGTTAATTTTCATTCCTGGGCTGCCATATGCTCTCAAAGGCAACATAGGGCCAACAAACCAATCTGGCAAATTTCAATGTGCAAAAATGGAAATAGGGAAAGCCCTATGTTTGACCATGTAAGATTCCAAAACCCCATAAAACCTCTAGATGGGGGGTACTGTTGTACTTTTAAGACATTTCTGAGTACAGATGTGTTTTATTGCATTAAAAGCTAAGTGTCATGACATTCACAGTTAAAATGTAATGCCGGACATTTTTTTAAAAATAAAAAAAATCTTAATTTCCACACTAGATTTTAATTGAATAATTTTTTTTTTCAGAAATAAATATTTTAAGTGAAATTAAAGTCCTGTTTATAAAATAAATCTGTAAGTACATTAAAAAAAATGCAATTAAAAAATAAATAAAAATGTGTAAATTTGTTCTAACTGTATTTTAAAATTAATATATATATTGATATCAAAATACATGTAGAACGAAATAATATATATATCTATATACATAAGTATATACGTATATATCACTATATATAAATAAAAAAAATTATATACATATATATGTATACATATATTTATATGCACACACATATATATAATAATTCTATGTGTGTATATATATGTAATATTTTTACATAATTAGGTAATTTTATTAATTACAATTAGCAGGACCAGCCTAACAACCCAGGCCAAAAGTCCAGGGAATTTAATTTGCTAGCACTATATTTAACCCTGTAACTTTCCAAGACACCATAAAACCTGTACATGGGGGGGGCGGAGTCTAGCAGCCAAGCCGACCGGTCGCACATCAAGTGTACTCCGTGCCAAAACCTCTATTAAAGTACAAATCGAGGGAAATAGTCCCCCAAAAATCGGCTGCCCACAAGCCCCAAAGACGGGAGACTGGCACGGCATCACCCAGCTGCAGAATACAAGACGGCGACCGGCGGCATTACCCAAGAGAAAGACCTAAGGCCTACAGGAGGAGTGCACAGACGGCGCAGGGGAGGCGGCCGATCCCTTTGCTGACTGCAGCGTGCACACCCGGTAGCCTACAAAGCATATTCCCTCCCCCCCCCTGCCGGTGAGGGACATCCCGGCAACCACAGACCGTGGGGCAAACCAGAACACAGGTACTGACTCACCTGCACCATAGGACCAGAATACGCAATATGGCGGATGGCCCGCGCCACTCCACACCCAGCTCTTCACGGCCCTCGCTGACTGAGCGACTGGATCGCTTGTTTGCGGCCTTCTGGGAAAAGCTCGCCACCACCACGGGGACACCTGTGAGGGGGCTCCTCCGGCAACAGCCACACGAGATACCGAGCAGCCACCCGCAGCTCCCAAACGAGGCCCTGTTGCAGCACGAAGGGCGGGAAGGAGGAGATGGACAGCCCGACGAAAGCCACAGTACCACGATATCGGACCAGCAAAGTGCCGACCTCTCCCCAAGCAGCAGCCCATCTCGGGACCAACACCCCCGGGCGTCTCTCATCCACGGGAGCTCGCCACCCAACCAGCACGACGAAAACCGGATGGTCCCCGAGCTCTGAAATCACACTGTCGGGGGTCCGCTGGAACGGGCATTTAACAATCTGCCTCTACGCATAGCTCACGAGAGCGGAGGATCACCCACAGGAAATGGCGTGCACCACCCAGACCCTCTGTTTACCCTGAACGAGGAACAGACTGGACCCTACAAGGAACTCAGCTGCAGGCCCCCACACAAACCTGCGGCTGGGGAAGCACGCTGCCCTGCAGAGATGCAGAATACTTTTACAGAGCTACATTGCCCTGCCACCGACTAGCCACACTTCATGCCAACTTCTACGCTCCCCCAGCCCAGGGCATTGGTTAACCCTGGACTTTCCACAGAGGGCCAGTGGCCTAACAGGCCGAGAGGCTTGTCTCACTCTAGGCACCACAACTTAAGTTACCTATGCCTATAAATAATGATGCTCACCATGTTTTATTTTTCTTGTTTTTACACACACACCTATTGTTTACTACCCTTCAATCACCCAAGATGAAGAGGCAGTAATAGCTGTTTTATGACTAGCCAGGCGAAGTTGAATAGCATGCAATTGTTATTAATAATGTTGGAACCAATATATGTTTTGCATGTTATGACTAATGAGACCTGCTGTTACTATACAAAATGCATGCCCCTCACTTAAGCAGTTAAGCAGAATCACAGCAATCTAAACGTCTAGACATTGAAGCGATGATACTCAATATTAATCACAAACTACTGTTACTAATCGACAATTTAATTTACTATGACAGGTGTAGTTACCCAGCTTGTACTTAGCGTGTATTGTTAACCTAAACATTTTGTGCGTTTAACCTGAATGCTGTATAGCAGTCAACGAACATGTGTTTTCAAAATTCATTGTAAATGCTGCTGCATTGTTGATATGCGATTGTTCTTTCATGCACAACAAAAAAAAAAGAATTACAAAAAAAAAAGCGTTTTGTACATGTTAGAAATGGATCTGATGTAATTGTAACCTACTTGCTAATCTCAACTACCCCCCTCTCTTCTTTTCTGTATCCCCATGTTTTACTAATCGACAAAACAATAAAAATTGTCAAATTCAAAAATCTGTACATGGGGGTACTGTTTTACTCGGAAGACTTCGCTGAACACACATATTAGTGTTTCAAAACAGTAACTTGTATTACAACGATGATATTGTCAGTGAAAGTGAAATTTATTTGCATTTTTCACACCCAAATGGCACTTACACGGACAATATAATTGTTGTGATACGTTTTACCGTTTTGAAACACTAATATTTGTGTTCAGTGAAGTCTCCCGAGTATAACCGTAACCCTCATGTACAGGTTTTATGGTGTTTTCAAAAGGTAGAGAGTCAAATATAAGGCTTGCGTTTCAGTTTTTTCACATTGAAATTTACCAGATTGGTTACGTTGCCTTTGAGACCGTATGGTAGCCCAGGCATTGCAAATGGGGTATGTCCAGTCTTTTTAGTAGCCACTTAGTCACAAACACTGGCCAGAATTGACGTTCAAATTAGTTTTTTGCATTTTCAAATATTAACACTAATTTTGGCCAGTGTTTGTGACCAAGTGGCTACTAAAAAGACTGGGCATACCCCATTTGCAATACCTTGAGTTGTCTACTTTTGCAAATGGTATGCCATCATGGGGGTAATTCTCATTCCTGGGCTACCATACAGTCTCAAAGGCAACGTAACCAATCTGGCGAATTTCAATTTGAAAAAACTGAAAAATGTAACATGCTATAACTGACCCTGTAACTTCCCAAAACACTATACAACCTGTACATAGGGGGTACTGTTTTACACGTGAGACATCGCTGAATACAAAAATGTGTATTTTATTGCAATAAAATCAAACAGTATTATGACATTCACAGTTAGAATGTCATGTAGAACTAAACATTTTTTTAAAAAAAATCTTATTTTCTCCCATTTTTTAAATATTTTATTCATATTAAATTATGTTTTATACCTAAATATTTGATGTTAAATGAAAGCCCTGTTTCCCTTGAATAAAATGATATATAAGTGTGGGTGCACATAAAATGAAAAAGGTGAATTACGCCTGAACAGACATATAGCGCAAATTAAAGTTTTTGTTTACGTTTTGTTTTGATCACAACGTATACATTTGGCTCAGTCCTTAACCCCTTAAGGACCGAGGACGGTTCAGGACAGTCATCGGCATTTTTGCGTTGCCGACCGGTGACGGTCCTGAACCGTCCTAACGGTCCAATGTACTTACCCGATCGCCGTCGTTCCCCCGGCGGCGATCGGCGGTGCTCCCGTTGTGGGGAGACTGCCTGCAGCCCAGACAGTCTCCCCATGGCGGATTAGGACCCCTGTGGCCATGTGATCGCCCAACAGGGCGACCACATGGTCACAATAGGTGTCCTAGTGTCTGCCTGCAGGGGGACTGTCTGTGCTGACAGGCAGTCTCCCTGCCAGTGTAAAACCCTAAAAAAAATTAAAGTTAAAGTTAAAAAAAAATAAATATTATTATATATGTGTATATATATATATATATGATATATAGACGTATATTATATATACGTCTATATATCATATATATAATGTCATACTAAGTGTATTTTATATTAATATGTACATATATTAATAGAAAAATACACTTATAATTAAATTACACACGTATATATATATATATAATAACTATATATATTATATATATATATATTATTATAAAATACAAATAATAAGTAATTTAAATTAAATAAAAAATGTAAAAATAATAATAAAAATTTAAAAAAAATATTTTTCTATATGAAATTTTATTCTAACTGTATTTTGATATTAATATATATTTATATCAAAATACACTTAGAATGAAATTGTATATATATCTATGTATATATAAATAAATAAAAAGAATACGAAATATACATATGTCCATATACAAAATTACATAAATAATTATATAAATATACACGTAGACTTCAAATATATAAATATGCATATATATTTAAATTATACACGTGTATTTATGTAATATTTTTACATAATTAAGTAATTTTATTGATTGCAATTTAAGTGACCTGCCTGCCAACCCAGGTCGAAAGTCCAGAGAATTTAATTTGTTAGCACTGTATTTTACCCTGTAACGTTCTACGACACCCTAAAACCTGTACATGGGGGGTACTGTTTTACTCGGGAGACTTCGCTGAACACAAATATTAGTGATTCAAAACAGTAAATCATATCACAGCGATGATATTGTCAGTGAAAGTGACTTTTTTAAAAAAAAATTCACACACAAACAGCACTTTTACTGATGATATTGTTGTGATACATTTTCAAGTTTTGAAACACTAATATTTGTGTTCAGCAAACTCTCCTGAGTATAACAGTACCCCCCATGTACAGGTTTTATAGCGGTTTTGAAAGTTACAGGGTCAAATATATGGGTCAAATATTTTTACATTGAAAATGGACAGGTTGGTTACGTTGCCTTTGAGAGCTTATGGTAGCCGAGGAATGAGAATTACCCCCATGATGGCATACCATTTGCAAAAGAAGACAACCCAATGTATTGCAAATGGTGTATGTCCAGTCTTTTTTAGTAGCCACTTAGTCACAAACACTGGCCAAAATTAGCGTTCAATTTAGTTTTTTACTTTTTTCACACACAAACAAATATGAACGCTAACTTTGGCCAGTGTTTGCGACTAAGTGGCTACAAAAAAGGCTGGACATACCCCATATTGAATACCCTGGGTTGTCTACTTTTAAAAAAATATGTACATGTGGGGTGTTATTTAGCAATTTATGACAGATAATAGTGTTACAATGTCACTATTGATACATTTTAAAAATGTATGTTTTGAAACCGCAATATCCTAGTTGTACTTATAGCCCTATAACATGCAAAAAAAATAGCAAAAAGCATGTAAACACTGGGTATTTTTAAACTCAGGACATTTTGAATCTATTTAGCAGTTTTTTTTAATTCTTTATTTTTGAGTGCAGATGAGACAGGCTTAAGCGGTGACATGTTCAATACACAATATCGTTACTAACAATTGGCATATATAATCAAGAGGTGCTGCACTTTTTTTTTTTTTTGAAAGTCAAGTAAAAACATGAACAATTGTATTAAAACAAGCTAGACATAGATTTGGGCAGGTAGCGAAGATATGACACAGTAAACACATGTCAGTATTCAGTAATGAAACAGTAGATTAATCTTTAACTGTTCTAACTGACTGCATAAAGGTGTATGCATTGTAGGTTAAGGCATGTAACTTGTATCTTCAACAGAGGTATAATGCTATCACACACATCTCTAAGTAAGCAGTTGTGTTGCAGGCTATTCATGTATGTCTAATTATATAGAATAATAAAGTTCACTTACGGTGTGAGTTATCTAGACTTATGGATGCGTAAGTGAACACAGGGTTAATAACATGTTTTGAGGATGTGAGGTGGGTGTAGATAGTGGGAGACATTAGGTTACGCGATTATAGCTTACTAGGCAGAGTGACCGCTGGAGTGCATTTTAAACATTGCGATATGGTATAGTATCAGGGTAAAATAGTGGCCATCAATATCATGGAGGAATCAGAGTTAGGCAACATAGTCCACCGTCCTTAACGAGTTTCTGGATCAGCCGATCCCCTTATTCGGGAAGCTCTTGGAGCATGCATAGAGTTGGGTGGCTTCTCTATTCTCCTCCGCAGGGGATCTCAGCGCTTGACGGGTGGCCCGATGATAGGAGTGGCTGCTCAAGTCCGCATGGTCTTTTGCTTGTGTGCGCTGGGGTGGACGACCCCTCCATAGCCGGGCAGAGGTGTATGTCAGCGTTTGGGGTGCAGGGTTTCGGGACTGCCTGGGGGCTAAGCCTGTTCCCCTGCTGAGGTGGCCGGAGGAGCTTGATGGAAGGTGGCTGCTCCTGCTGGAGATTTTCAGCCGGTATGGTCGACGTCTGACTGTCGTGCCTCGGGGGAGTTTCAGCCTGTGATGGCAGTTTGTCGCTGGTGTGTGGGTAGGAGAGTCTTTGCCCGCAGGCGATTTCCTCTGCTTCTGCAGTACGCGGTCCCCATCCCCTGGTGTGGGCTGTTGCAGTTTTTTTCATTCGCTTTTGTAGATGAGTAAAAGATTTTTCACATAAAAGTAAAAAAACATGTATTTTTTTCAATTTTTCATCATATTTTTTCATTTTTTTTTTTTAAATTAAATTACATGAGATTATATAAATAATGGTATGTAAAGAAAGCCCCTTTTGTCCTGAAAAAAACAATATATAATTTGTATGGGAACAGTAAATGAGAGAGCGGAAAACTACAGCTAAACACAAACACCACAAAAGTGTCAAAAAGTTGCCTGGTCGCAAATGTACAACATCGCAAAAACAGTCCGGTGGTTAATGGGGCGAAGGGCTTAAATACTTTGTTGTTATTATTCTCATTATTTATATTATATACAGCATTATTATATATTTACACTTTACTCATACAGCATTTTTATTTTTTTAGGTGATCCCTCTGCTGAAGCCACCAAAGAGAGGAATAAGATTGGCCAGCAGTCTGTATAAAAAGGTGAGACTTCCTCTTCAATTGGTCAGTCTGCTCAGTCTACTAAGCTGACTATGTAGATTGGTAGAATAAAAACTAGTGTAGACCTGTTGAGTTGTGAGCACAAATTTCTTCGTATGGTCTTTGAACATCTACCTCTTTGACGCACCTCTTTGACGCATTTATGCCTATTTTGTTTTTTTAGAGTCAGCCCCTCCAGTATCAATATTTACAAATTACCCTATCGAGAGTACAAGTGCTATTACAGTGGAGATTCAATGTTTGGCTGTCGTGACAGTGTTATTGGTGTCTTCAGCCATAAATTTAGATGCACTGATTTTGCATCAGTGCCATGTGGCTTTGTAGTAAACCAATGTAGGTTAAACTAGTGCTCCAATAGTTAAAACATAACAAACAAACAAAGACTTTTCACTCTCCCCCTTTCCCCCCTACCACCCCTTATACTTTAGGATGAGGATTGATTTATTTTGGATAGTGGGTAGACCTTCTGATATTCTAGAACTATAACTCACATAATGCTTAGCCATCTTTAAGATCGCTGGTAACCTATCCTTTGTGTTTGTGTCTCCTTATGATTTTTAGTACAAATGACTGCTAGATTACCATGCAACCGATTAGTTGTAAATGGAATGACTCTGGTTTATTATATGAGTTTGACATTTAATATTTGCACTAAGAACATCTATACACCGCTTAGGACAGCCACTATCCTGCCAAACTAAACTTCTGCTTTACTTTCTCACATGGTAGATGGAGCATTTCTTTACACCCAACATCATTATTGTGTACACCACACTTAAAGGAGAATTTGTGGATGCATCCCCTCTTACATAGTTATGTAACATAATGATGAGTCTTCTTTCCTTTTCTTTGCAACTATTTTTTTCCCCAATCTGTAATCATTACCTGCATGAACATCTGCAGTTTTTATTTTTTATTTTATTTTTTAATTCTTTGTCATTTCAGGCATATGTAAGAAATTATGACCCTCTTACAAGGATATTCTTTTAGGGAATGTGTGACAAATAAGACACAAATACAATTGTATAATAAAATGTATTGTTAATATTGATTTAGGATACTGTTACAGATTTTAGAAGGATATACATAATACACATTATATAACCACATCCAGTCCAAAACCAAAAGATACATAGTAAAAGGGCAATACTTAAACATTTAAATGAAGATATTCCCCTTGTGCCACCTTGGGTAGTCTGGGACAGTCTCTCTCAGTTCACCATAGCACCTGTGCTTGCTGCGCTGTCCTTGACTGTTGTCCTTTTTAAAGACTGATTCTTGCAGTCCATAACTACATATCCCAGAATCCCTTTCCCCGCCAAAAAGTGGTTTATCCAGCTTCCTTTTTCCAGAGAGTTCTGTCTTAACACAAGTCTTTCCCTTTGATCTCATCCCTCCAGCTATACTGTAACATTGTGTAAGACGTGACCAGTTAGGGTTGGTTTTTGGGTATGTTGGGAGCAGGCCTGGATTTCTTTTAGAGACAGGATGGCTTGGGAAAACGCACACTCCTATGGTTACACCTAGATGTTCATTACTCTGATCTGATAACATGCATGGAAAACTGGTTGGCAGGAGAACTGCTGGAGGGATGTAAGCTTTTGTTTTAGCTGGGTGCTGTAAAATGCAGTTGAAAACATTCGTCATTATCACACGGTTATCAAGTAGATGACCCCAAGTTGTGAAACCAGTTGTTGCGGACCGTTTCACTTACAAGAGGATAAAACCCAGTTTAGGCGATAATCCCCTTTGCTAGAGACAGGCACAGCTACTGCAGAACACCAAACTCCCGATCTGGATACGAAATAACACTCCGAACTGGAACAGCTGAACAAGAAAAGCATACAATCCGCTTACACTCTTGGCAGTCAGCTTACAATCCAATTCCCCCCAAGAACGAGACAACACTTCATTTTGAGGGTTAAACAGGAACTCTGGACTGGCTCATCCAGCCTGGCTTTTATTACAATAATCCACATACAGGCCACACCCAGGGGGAGGCATAAAATAACCAATCACATACATGGTTCAGCCCACACATCCCCTCCCCTCAGATAACATTAAACCCAATTATCCGGTACACTTTTCCAGCCAAGTTCTGGATGTACCCCAAAAACAGGGGGTACACCTTTAAATCCAGCATCGCTGGATAGCCCTTATTCAGGGGGGAAACATATCCAAAATTCAAGTCATTCGGATGAACAGTTCGGCAGATATGGGTTTCCAAAGATTTGACCGACCGCATGGGTAAAGTATCCGAAAACAGTTCCATGCATTTTGGCCCTGCGGTCGGTCACAAACAAGGGAATGAAAACAGACGAATTGCCTGTGTTATAGAGCCTGGAGAGGGTTTGAATGAATTCCCTTGTTTGTGGGGTTCTTTCTACCGAACGGCGGGTCATTCGGTAGTTTCCATACGAATTTCTGGAAGTATGGAGGTCTCAGCTGTGTTTGCCTAGTCAAGTGTCCGATTTTAGTTCCAGACACTCGACGGCAAAACACCGCTGTTCGGTAGTTTAAGATGGCCGCCGCCACGTGTTTGTTTCCCGAATGGCGGCCACCCAGAGGACAAAGAATACATTACACTGATTGCCAATTACCCGTTTGCAACATTGTTGCAAACTGTAATTGGAGGCACACTTATTCCTGGGTGGTCTGGTTGTTCGGTAGTTTCACTCAATATAATGAATGGAGTGATTCTACCGAACAATCAGATGAATGCTGCATACATATCACCCAGGTTAAACTTAACACATGAATACATATACAATATTACAGGCAGTACACTAGAATATGCTTCATAGTCTTAAAGGGACAGTAGTCCCAAAAGTCCCAATCTGTTCATAGATGATTTTAAAGGGCCAGTAGCAGCCATATACATTATTACATGTCCAAATATAGTTTTTACAGTACAATATGTCCAGGGCCATAGTCGCAGGGCAGGAGGCTAGCAACCAGGCTTCTCCAGTTCACAGTGGCGAAGTTGGTTTCGCCACACCAGTCACATGCACAGTTACATACAATATATAGATATAATATATACAATGTTTTGCATATCAATTTCTTACACATCGATATAGTTATGTTGCACATCATGCTATTAGTTACAAATGCCTGCAAATTGTATGTGTCATAAGTGACATACATGGGATAAAACCAAAAAATATAACTTGTGCTTTTCAGGCAAGTGTAGGCCCCTAAATGTTCTTAGTATGTTCTTCTGGATCAGTAAGGTTTATCATGCCTAATTAGGCAAAACACATTCTGATCATGTTTTTGAACAATATCACAACATACTATTCTATTTTTATATAACATCTTGTTTACCTAACTTTGCCACTTGTGTTTGCTTGTTTTACGTTGCAAAATGTGTTAAGATTTTGCAACTGCTATGTGCAGATCAACTACTGTGACTGGGATCCTGGATGAGTATACATTTTGTTGCATTCAACCAATATATAAGAACATATAACAAAAACCCAATACAAAAGTGTTGAGGGCGGTTGAGCACAGGGCCAGCGTAATTTTCGGCTCCCCACTCTATTGAGCACTATATTGTTCCCATGGTTCCCAGACCTTATGAAATGTGGATACAGTGTGCAGTTCCTTGTTCATTGTTGTAGATTCTTCCAACATGCATCTTATTCAGTCCATTCTTATCTTACCTGGTAGACTACACTTCCTTTTTTCTAGAACAGCACATACGCCAACATTACTAAAACCACTTTACTACTTCCCATACAGAAATATATATTACTTTCAAGTTCAGAATTTTTTTCTTTGCTACTTTTATTGCTTTCCAATGTGAAGAAGCTTCTAAATAATTAATGCACAGTCCAGGTTATTGGTGCATGCTTTCTACACACTACACTACACGGTTTCTTATGCTATATGGAATAGAAGAGCTTACGCTCTTTACTGCTTTTATCTACTCACCTTTGGCCAAGGCGGCACTTTCTAAACTGAACGTCACAAGCACCCCACACACACTTTAAATAAATGTATACGTTAAAGGAATATACCAGTGTTATAAATGCATTTATTTAGAAAGTTGGAGTGTTGGTAAGTCTCCTGGGCTTCCTTTACCCACCAATAACTGTTAAATAAAGAGGGTCTCTTGCTGCAACTCTGCTCCAAACACCAGGATATTGTCAATATTGATGGAACAATCATGGACCATTGATGGACCTCTCTGCCGAGAGAGTGCTTCTCATAGCAAATAATTTGGAGGTAGGGTGCATGCACAGCATTGCTTTTCAAAGAGAAGAATTGAATTCAATGTTATGAACTACTTTGCCTTCTGATTTGTGCTAGGAGGTGCAATTCATCACTTTTTTAAAAGTGCCAGTTTTTCTTGAAAGTGGGAACATTTGTAAGGCAGGCGACACGGTTAACAAATAAAGCACTTCATCGTGCTGAAGTGTCTTAATGGTTTGGAGTGTTTCATTAATAACATAAAATGTTTTGACATGCTATGTTAAGATTAATGCATTTAGAACTGATGTAATCTTCATCTGACTTAAATTAACACTCCAAACACTATGACCACTACAGCTCACAGTAGTGGTTATGGTGTCCCCTATTATTAAGGAATACGTAAATAAATGGTGTGCTTGTCTTAAACTTAGAAACATAGAATCATGTCTTAAACTTAGAAACATAGAATCATATCTTACCCCAATAAAGAAAATAAAGCTAAAACTTACCTGTGTTCCAGCATCAAGCTTCCAGTTCTCACCTTGGCATAATCCTTCTCCACTGATGTCACTCCCTCTAACTGTGAGGGGGACAAATTTCATGGAGGGTGGTCTTAGAGTGCCTATGGGTGCCTGTTGATAGCATGTTTTGCGTCAAATGGCAAGTATACTCATAATTCACATTAGCCACCTTGAATGCCTGTTGGGGGCTAGCTACTCATGCCCCAATGACGTTGATGGAGGTGGAGTTACACCTCCAGCAGCAAAGGGGTTAATCTCAGTATGAGTAATGTTTCATACTGAAACACTGACCATATAGATTCCAGACATCTACTACTTCAAATCAATTAAGTGGTCATGATGCTTGAGTTAACCCTTTAATGAAGCCTATTTTAAGTATAGTTTTATTATCAGTGCTGAATTCTCAGCCATTTAAAAGTTCAATCATTTTGTTTACGCAGTTTTAGTCACACACATCAGACTGTTGTAGGCTATAGTAGGTAATTACAAACAAAAAAAAGTGAGCAACTCAAAAAAGTTATCCCACACCTGCTACAAAGGTACAAAAAATAAATGAATGATATTTATTTTCTTCCAAAATAGTTTAGAATATATAACAGCAGGAAAAAAAGAGTAGTATCGTTTGCCCAAGCTCAACAATACAGTGCTACTCTGCCATGTAATGGTGTCTTATTAGTGCCAAAACAGCAAGTACTTTGAGTTATCTGTACTTAAAGTGACACTATAGTCACCAAAACAATTTTGACTTAATGAAGCCGTTTAGGTCATGCCCCTGCCAGTAAATTTAGCAGCAAAACTTCAGAGGCATGATCTATACACCAAAATTGCATCATTAAGCTTAAGTTGTTTTGGTGACTATAGTGTCACTTCAAGTCAACGCGCGTTTAGTCTGTGTGTAGCAGACTTCCTCAGGGTATAGTATTCTGCCTAAGCTAAGTCCAAATTTATACCCCGATCTATTTACTTAAATGAACAGAACTTGGACTCATAATCTAAATAACAGCCTAACAGAGGGTCACTGTATATAAACTTTATTGACATACTAGATAGCAATGTCTATACAAAATAAATAAAATCTATTGAGATTTACTGCAAACAGAGATACATAACTTTATTAACTTTAAATGTTGATTAAATATGCACAATATCAATATATAAAAAATAGTCACTTCTCCTGACCTAAACAATAAAAATATAGTTAATTTCAAAATTGCATTAAATCCAGTATACAAACCTGTGTTCCTAATATTTTACATTGCAGGATTAAAACTAAAGGACAACTGCACCAAGGCCACTTAATTGAGATAAAGTGCCACCCTGACTATAGTGGTCCTTTAACCCCTTAAGGACCAAACTTCTGGAATAAAAGGGAATCATGACATGTCACACATGTCATGTGTCCTTAAGGGGTTAAAGAGACAATCACTCTTTCCTAAAAGGGGAATATAATCTCCAACAAACATATATCATAAATAATAGCAAAGAAACAAAACCTAATAATCTTTACAGAGACCGTAACAAACAAACAAAAGTCTTGGAGACAATTACTCTTACCTAAAAAGACAATCCCAACAAACATATTATAAATTCTAATAGGATACTCTTAAAAGGAAATAACTAAATATATGGGTAAATCTAAACAATAATAACCAACAATCCTTAAAGTACACTATAAGCACTAAAACATATTTAGCTTAAAGGGTTACTTTAACCTACAATTACAAAACAAAAAAAACATTTGGAATAGAACAAGCAATAATTTTTATCACCTGTGACCAACATAGTTTGTCTAGGAGACCCATAATATCCGTGGTGTCTTTAATATAAGATGGTAATTACCTCACACAGGATTGCAAAAAAAAAAAATGTCAGCATAATGAGATAAATTTGCTAGGAGAGAATCCACCCTGGACATGATGGGCCTCCTAGTCGGATTAATGACATCCTTATGGATTTTCAGAAGATGGAGTTTGAAGTATGGCGTGTAGGGGCAGCAAACCAATAAGAAATTGTATTTGCCCCTATTCAACACTCCTTTACTCAAGCCATTTCCTAAGAGTATCTTTAATGTTCTATTTAATAACCCTCTTTAGATTATCTTCGTCATTTACATTGTTTATGTGCATCATTTAACGGCTAAATATAAGTCTCTATCAAAAAGAAAAACCCACACTCTTTGTGCATTGGCTTTATAAGAAATTATGATTGAACTTATCTTATTTGATTAAATTTGATTTGATTCACTTTTGTCATAACTTGGGAAAATACGATTTTTTTTTTTACGATTTTAAGCCTGACTTCAAGTAGATATTTTTATCTGCATTTAGCTTAATTTCAAATTCATGGATTTTTTATTTTTTTTTAATGGCATTTAAAGTGGCACTGTGATGCCGAACTTACTTTTCTTTAACCGCTTCCTCTTTTCTCCTCTCTCAGTATCTGTTCTCCGTTTCTTCCTATCCGATCTAGTCCCTACTTTGTCTTATGCATTTTCCTACGCCTGACCAGCTATGACCAGCTATGACCAGCGGAGGAGAAAACTGTGCTCCATTTCTTGTGGTCAGATACATTTTCCCACAATTCTCACTTTTCCTCCGTGAGCTTGCGATGCTTCCTGTCAGTATTCTCGGGTGGGGGCCCTACATTTTTTTTTTTAGGGTCCCCACCCGCCGAACCTAGGTAGGGGCCGGGGAGGATGACAATAGGTTCCCCCCATTGTCTCGTAGGTCCCCCACCCGCTGCTCATGGGTGGGGGCCAAGGGGAACCCTATGTCCCCTGTCTATTTACATAGCCTCGCGTGGCACAGGTGGGGGCTGGAGGAGACCCAATGTTCCCCTGCTAGTTAATAAATGCCCCACCTTGGAGCCACTTGTTGGAAGGAAGGGGTGGGGGGCGCTTTTTTTCTTTCTTTCAGCAGTGGTCAGCCATGGGCTGCTCACTGTTTAGTAGACATGCCTCTACTCGCGGCATAGCGAGAAGGGCCATTCAGGAGATTTTAATCTCACTTATGCTAATATGGTGGTCATTTTGACTCCCATAGAGTGAGGGAGGACATGGGGGGGGGGAAACTCCCTGTCACTTCAAGTTCCCTCCTTGTAATAAACTGAACGAACGAACGAACAAACACTGGTATTCAGTGTTTGTTCGTCTGAAATTTCTATTCATTCCTTCGTCTTTCTGATGAATGATTGGACGGATTTCCCGTAGCGAATGCCCAAGTGTTTAACTGGGCATGCGTTGGAATTTCACAGCGCTATCTAGTGTGGGCAGATGACTTCATCTACCCACACAAAGATAGCGAAACCCAGGACCTAGGTCCGCGCACAAAATAAAGATGAGAAAATAGGTAATATGGGGGGATAAGGGGCATTTGGGGGTGAATAGGGGGACAATTAGATGTAGTGGAGTTGGGAGGGGGGGGTTAAAAAAAAACCTGGATTCGGCCATGACATTGACGCTTTAATGGTTAATGTACATAAACATTTATGAGCATCAATAAACAGTTACAATTTATTTTAATTTTTGGGACATGCTAGGGACACTGTAGGCACAATACAATTTAAATGCATTTGATAGATTTTGGTCACATTGATATACTGTATTTTTTTGCGTGCTCAAATCTTTAT
This sequence comes from Pelobates fuscus, assembly GCF_036172605.1. Taxonomy (NCBI): domain Eukaryota; kingdom Metazoa; phylum Chordata; class Amphibia; order Anura; family Pelobatidae; genus Pelobates; species Pelobates fuscus. The sequence continues at coordinate 207,073,985 of NC_086317.1, read as the reverse complement.
TGTTTTTGCACAAAAAAATAAATGTTTTGCAGATTGCTGCACCATAAGTCTGCCTCCTAAGTTATACCCCCTCATGTCAGGGGGTAACAAACAAATGCACACAGTCTCAGCTCCAACAGCACTGACTGCTCACTTGCTTGGTCTTCTGTGGGATGTACTGGAAAAACTAATCTGATCCATGGAGGTGACGACTTGCAGAATTGAAAGGATATGCTGCTAAAAAAACGTGTTGGTGGCAAATACCATAGGACACGTTCAGATATTTTATTGAATCCATGCCGTGACGAATTTGAGCTGCTTTGGCATCACGAGTGAAACCTACATGATATTATGCAGGTGGTTTTAATGTTGTGGCTTATTAGTGTGTAGTCCCTTGTGTATCATTCCTGGTTCTAATAAAAGGTTGCAGTGCAATTGAGTCTTGCGTAAAATAGCAGAGGATCTGGCATAAAATAGCAGAGGATCTGGCATGGCGGTGCACACTACAGGCAGACAGATGTAATGCTACATTAAAAACTATGTTACATGTAAGAAATAAAATTCAATGTAGAAATACACTTAGCTCTTTCTTGGAATTGTGTTCCTCCATCTTGACACCATGTTAGTCATTGTAACAAGGTCTGTACTTTGTTGTCATTGTTTATACTATGGGGAAGTTGAGAAACTGAAACAATGCCATGTCTTCATTGGCTGTGCATCACATGAAAAAAAGTGAAGTAAAGTTAGAGATTACTTAGGCAGATCTGATATTGAGTGAGGGTGGACACAGTGGGCTTCTCCGTGATACAACTGACATCGTGGACAGTGTATTTTCCCATAAAGGATGTGTCTTCCTGATGCGCCTGAGCACTACGATGGCAGGATGCCTGAAGGAGCAGACAATCAAGGCTACACATACTCTGAGCACTGCTGATGGTCTCATGTATGGAATTAATACAAAAATAAAAATACAGTGTGAACAAGATTAAGGGTCTGATCCTCCCTGGGTCTGATAGTTTAGAGTGGTAATATAACCACTCTTTAAATGTGAGTTAATTTCTTACAGAGTATCACATACAATATTTTATTTCGACAATATTGCACTAGGTCGGTGTTTCTTTTTATATATTTTAGATCATTGAGGCCTACTACTTGGGGATAGTGCAAGTATATATATTTGTTTGCCACTTGTTTGCAACGTCTCCTACTTTACCACAGTGTGGTTTTAATTCTAGCTGTGAAGGTTTTCCTCACACTTATATTATTGTGTTTTTATAACTGTGCGATTTGAATGTTCTGATTGTTACTTCTCTTACACTGTTATCTCCAATATTGTTTGCACACCTACTATTTGTTTTTTATTTTTGTTTTGGGGATTAATTATATCAGAGCTCCTTGTATGTTGCATGTACATGTGGTTTACATTTGGTTTGTGGTGGTAACAATTAGATCTATAATTTTTTGCTCCATTCCATTCTGCTTGTACCTTTAATAATGTGGTTTACATCAGTCCTGACACTGTGTGACAAGGTATGTCTTTCAGTTGATTGGGATGACTAGAGTGAAGGTGTGTCTCATGGAGGGACCTTGTGACTTGGTAGCTTTGGTCCAATTTCCATAGAACTAATGGTTAAAATAAACAAAAAAAAACCTAACTAATAAATGATATATTCAAGGACGTACAGCTGTTCTTAGCTATGAATCGGCTTAAGCATTCACAATGGGTGAGAACTGCAAGCAGAGGCCATAAAGTTAGTATCCTTGTTCACGTCTGCTTTCACTTCTCTATTTATAATGGTAACTCGAGGCAGCTGCAGACAATATTAAAGTAGATTAGCGTTTGCATGTTTGCCTGCATGAGGGGAAATTTGGCTATAGTTATTTTCGTACATTGTGTGGTGTAAGAACAAATCAATGAGTTGTGTTTTAAGAAGATGTTTTTTGAGGTGTTTCCTGCTTTAATCACATGTATTAGTACACTTTTCTATATTTACTGTCATTCAAATCTTAAGATTGCAACTTCCTCATGAACGTCACCTGCTGAAAGAGTAATAAAGGCTATGTGCTTTAAGTGCAGATGTTCAAACCTGGTCTTTCTACTAATAGCTGACAAGGACTTGACCATTGTGTTAGAATAAGTTATCCTATATATACTTTGCAGACACGGGATGTATATTAAATTATCATATGTCTGTTGTTGCGTACATTGATAATGGGCAACATGTAGCTAAAGACTTGTTGTCTTATCTTATTCTGTCTATTCTTCAACACTTAGAAAAACTATAAGAGAAAATCGATTTCCTAAGATAATGCCTTTAGAGCAGAGTTTCTGCAGCCTCTTAAAGCGGAACTGTCATGCCGAACTTACCTTTCTATAATCAATTCCTCTTTTCTCCCTCTGTCAAGATCTGCTTTAGTTTTCTTTACAACATAAGACAACGTAGGCACTACTTCGTCTTTTGAAAGTTTCCTATGCCTGACCAGCTATGACGAGCGGAGGAGCAAAGTGTGCTTTGTTTCCAGTGGTCAGAGCAATATTCCCACAACTCTCACCCTTGATCCGTGATCTCGCGATGCTTCCTCTCAGTTTTCCCGAACATACTGTCACTTAGACAGAACGCTGGCGAAGTACCGAATTTTTTACTAACAGAATGAAAATAGTTTCTCCATTCATGTTAGGACGCAATTCGGGACTTTGTTCGGATCGGAATTTAATTTGAATGACGGAAACTCCAATCCTATTCGTGCCGCAGCTGCATCTTAGTAGATAGCTACCTAATTCCCAAGGTATTAGGGAGCTATCTGATAAAAGGCTGAAAGACCTAAATTGGTCTTTCAGCCAAATTTACTAATACTAATTAAAGATTACTTAGTATTAGTTAATTCTGCCCCGACATGCTGTTAAACTGAACTATATCAGCGGCAGGTGGGGCCCTAAATAACAAAGATTACTTAGTATTAGTAAAAACACAACAAAATAAACCCCCTCTCGAGCCCCATCCATGCCCGCGTGTGGTGGCTATTAAACTGAACGGGGGACCTATTGCCCTTACCCTGACCTCCTCCCCTGAGCAGCGGGGGGGGGGAGAGGGGACAGGACCTATTGTCCTCCCCTACGGCCCCCGCCCCTGAGAGGTGCATGGGGGCCCTAACTAAAAATTGGGGGGCGGGGGGACGATGACGACACACACCTATTGTCGTACCCCACCCCTGAGCGGTGGGTGAGGGCCCTAAATAACAATAAGGGGGGGACCTACTGTCCTCCCCCACCCCTGAGCGGCGGGTGGGTGCCCTAATTAAAAATGGGGTGGGACCTATTGTCCTCCCCTGGCCCCCACCCCTGAGCGGCAGGTGCGGGCCCTAAATTATAGTAGGGAGGGCACCTATTTTTGCCCCCACCCATGAGCGGCAGGTGGGGGCCCAAAATGAAAATGTTAACCACCCCCCCACCCAATAAAAATAATAAACCACTACCTTCCACCCTCACCCTAAAAATAGTGAGGGGGGAACAATAAAACTAAATCCCTGTAAATAAAAAATAACTTACCATTTGATGTCTTCTTTTTTCTAAAATCTTTTTTCAGCCCCAAGAAAGGCCAAATAAAAGTCCATAATACCCGTTGAACTTTGAAAATAAAATAAAAAAAACAGAGTGCAAAAAAAATACGACGAAAAACAAAAGCAGATGCTAAAAAATAATCCATCTTCATCCATGGAGAGCACGGCGCAGTCTGAGCTCCTCAGGGCGGGGAGAGGCTTATAAAGACTTCCCACGCCCTGCAATTAGGTTCAGAGCTCTGATTGGTTGGTTTAAGCCAACAGTTACCTATCACCGCTGTGGGGGGGGGGGAGGGGAGGACAATAGGTCCCCTCTCCCTATTTTTATTTAGGACCCCCACCTGCTGCTCAGGGGAGCCGGGGGGGGGGGGGGAATAGGTCCCCCGTTCAGTGTAATAGCCCCCACAGGCTTCTCACTGTTTAATAGACATGCCTCTACTCGCGGCATTAACTAATACTAAGTAATCTTTAGTATTTAGTAAATTTGGCTGAAAGACCTTTTGCCTTTTGGTAGATAGCTCCCTGATACCTTGGGAATTAGGGAGTTATGCACTAAGCGGCTGCAAGATATTCCGATCCGAACAAAGGACCGAATTGCGTCCTACACGAATGGAGCAACTGTTCTCATTCTGTTAGGACAAAATTAGTTAGTTTTGCCGGCGTTCTGCCTAAGTGACAAGATATTCAGGAATGATGACAGGAAGCATCGCAGGATCACGAGATCAATAGGTGAGAATTGAGGAAAAATTGCTCCGACCACCGGAAATGAAGCACACTTTGCTCCTCCGCTGGTCATAGCTGGTGAGGCGTAGGAAACCTCCATAAGACAAAGTAGTCCCTACTTTGTCTTATGTTTTAAAGAAAACTAGAGCAGATAGGAAGAAATTAAGAACTGATCCTGAGAGAGGGAGAGAAGAGGAATCGATTAAAGAAAGGCACGTTCGGCATGATAGTGCTGCTTTAATATATAAGTTTGTGAGTCTCACCACAATTCACAATATGTCTGGGAGGATATTGTAGGTGTCTGAAACTTTAATGACAATATCACATTTTTGGCATGCAATGAATTACGCATTATATGAGTTAAGACATTCTGGGGGCTATAACTTCAAGGCTACAATGTGGAAAGTACATATTTTACTCTAGAGCTAACACTATATGTGAAATGTCTGTCTATATTTTCAATGAATAAACTGTTGGAGGCTGATTTTCAAAGTACCGTATATAAGTCGAGGCCCCTAATTTTACCCCCCAAAAATGGGAAAACGTATTGACTCGAGTATAAGACTAGGGTGGGAAATGCAGCAGCTACTGGTAAATTTCTAAATAAAATTAGATCCCAAAAGAATTATACTAATTGAATATTTATTTACAGTGTGTGTATATAATGAATGCAGAGTGTGTGTTTGTGTAGTGTGTGTATATAATGATTGCAGTGTGTGTGTATATAATGAATGCATTGTGCGTGTGTGTATGTGATGCAGAGTGTGTAACTTTGGTGGGGGGTGGGCATTTTTATTATTTTAATATAAAAAAAATATATATATTTTTTTATTAAATGTTGATTTTATTATAATATTATTAACATATTTTTTTTTGTCCCCCCTCCCTGCTTGTTGCCTTGCAAGGGAGGGGGGCTATATTATTCCCTGGTGGTCCAGTGGATGGGCTGTGCAGGAGGGGGGTTGGGAGCAAGCTGTTACTTACCGTTCTGCGTGCCACGCGGAGCGTTGCCACGGTAACCCGTGGCAACGCTCTGACGGCCGCGGCTCTCGCGAGACTTACAGTGGAGCTGAATGGCACGGAGGAGAAGGGAGCTGAACAGAGCTGCTGTAAAGGTAAGTAACAGCTTGCTCCCAGCCCCCAACAAGACCGCTGGGTTTGTAATGAGTCCGGCGCTCCTGGTGTGTATTATGGCAATGTAAGTTGCCATAATACAGACACTGACAAAAAATGTGCCGAAAAACTTGTCTTATACTCGAGTATATACGGTATTTCTCATACACACAAGTAATTGTACAGCATAATCTGCTCCTGTCACTGAAATATCCAGTATTGCTGGTTCAGAGTCTAAAATAGCAAATGAGATACTATTGATGTGTTACTGGGAAGAGTCATTACCACCTCCTTTAGTTTATTGTGTAACCAATGTAGCACAAAATACTGTTATGATTGCATACCGTAGTTTTTCTTTAATGGTGAAGAGTGGTGGTGCAGCATGAGGCACCAGTATTGTTCGTGTCCAGTTTGATCAGGCATAAATTGTCAGGGTACCTGTAGTCTCTACCTCAGAGGAGGGGAGAGACTTAGACGTTTATCCTATCAGAGGGGTTGTTTCTTCCGTTCCTCGCGGTTTTCTCGGCCATTTACAAGCCGACCGCGAGGGATTCACTTCCTTATATGACGCGACGCTCAGTAGTCGACGTCATGACGCCAACCCGGGTCGACCTGTCAGTCAAGTCCCGAGCACTAATCAGGACTCGTCGGGGGCGTGATTACCCTCTAGAATCAAGGTATAAAGTAAGGCTTTCGGCATCTGCTCATTGCCCTGTCGTGGTTCTAGCCTGTCTAGTCACTCAGTGCTCTTGTATTCTAGTTGTCTCTTTGGTTCTGACCCGGCTTGTTTGTACTACCCTGTTTATCTCTGTTACCCTTTGACTCGGCTTGTCTCTCGCTTACCTGTCCTCTCGTTCCCTCGACCTCGGCTTGTTCCTAGACCATTCTCTACTTACTCCTTACGTTAGTCCGGCCATTCTAAGGTCCGGTATACGTACCTACCACCTGTTTGTACTCTGCGTGTTGGATCCCTGTCCCGATCCTGACATTACGACAGGGCCAATGGATCCTGCAGGTACAAACACTCAGGTTGGTCCTTCTGACTCTAGGTTCGACGCCATGGATCACAGAATGGACCAGATGGCTCTAGCACTACAGGCGTTACTATCTCGTTCTAGTAATCAACCAGAGGAGATGCGTAATACTTCTATCTCTCCTGTGAGTTCAGGTCTAGAGGTAGCCACTGTAGGTGCTTCTTCCTGTATCACTCCACCTGTACGTTATGGTGGTTCTCCAGAGAAGTGTCGTGGTTTCTTAAACCAAATAGGTATCCATTTCGAATTACAACCCCGCTCCTATCCTACAGATAGGGCGAAGGTTGGATTTATTATCACATTACTTGTTGAGAAAGCTTTGAGATGGGCCAATCCATTGTGGGAAAATGATAATCCGTTAGTATATAATTATAATGCCTTTGTAGCTGCTTTCAGAAGAACTTTTGACCCTCCAGGTAGAAAGGTCAATGCAGCTAGATTACTGTTGCGCCTTAGACAAGAAAACCGAACACTTGTGGATTATGCACTAGAGTTCAGATCCTTGGCAGCAGAGGTTAAGTGGAATGAACAGGCTTATATAGATGTATTTTTAAACGGGTTATCAGACATAATCCTTGACGAGGTTGCTACTAGAGAGCTTCCTGAAAATTTGGAGGATTTAATTTCTTTTATTTCCCGCATTGACGAACGTTTAAGAGAGAGGCAGAACACTCGAGAGAGAAACCGTAGACCTTCCTTTAAACTAGCTCCTTCATTTCAAAGTTCTGAATCCACAACCTCACTTTTTCCAGAACCCATGCAGATAGGCAATACTCGCCTCTCAGAAGAGGAGAGACAGTACAGGAGAAGGGAGGGGTTGTGTATGTACTGTGGAGTCAGAGGTCATTTACGCCTAAATTGTCCTAATCGCTCGGGAAATGCTCGCACCTAAGTTTCTCTAGAGGACAGGCCTTGGGTGTTTCTATTTTGTCCTCTAATCTCAATTATAAAGATCACAGGCTTCTGCTACCTGTTTCTTTAACTTGGGAGAAGGGAGTACTAGAAACTATGGCATTGATAGATTCCGGAGCTGCTGAGAGCTTTATCGACCAAGTTTTTGTTACCAAACACGCTATCGCATCCCAGTTAAGGGAGACACCTTTGGCCGTTGAGGCCATAGATGGTAGACCTTTAGTTGAGCCTGTTATTTTCCGTGAAACCATACCCGTTAAATTAACTGTTGGTATCTTACACGAGGAAGACATATCTTTATTGCTTATTTCTTCTCCTTCTGTTCCCATAGTCCTGGGGTACCCTTGGTTAAAAAAACATAACCCTATTATTGATTGGGAATTAGGGGAGATAATCTCATGGGGTCAGGGTTGTCAGGACAGGTGCTTACGGACAGTGTCACCGCTTTGCGCAGTTAACACACCGATTAATTCTACCTACTCTACAGAGGTACAAATACCGCCCCTGTACCTGGATTTAAAGGCAGTATATGACAAAAAGAATGCTGATACTTTACCTCCACACAGGTCTTTTGATTGTAAGATTAATCTACTACCTGGTACTATGCCCCCCAGGGGTAATGTATATCCTTTGTCCACTAAAGAGAACTTAGTCTTAGAGGAGTATATTCGTGAGAACCTTGAAAAATGATTCATTAGGAGATCCTCCTCTCCTGCCGGGGCTGGGTTTTTTTTTGTTAAAAAGAAGGATGGTACACTAAGACCTTGCATTTATTATCGAGGTTTGAACAAAATAACCATTAGAAATGCCTACCCAATTCCTTTGATTACCGAGCTCTTTGATCGTCTAAAAGGCTCCAAGATTTTCACCAAGTTAGATCTCAGAGGGGCGTATAACTTGGTGAGAATTCAGCAGGGACACGAGTGGATGACGGCGTTCAATACCCGTTATGGGCACTATGAATACACAGTAATGCCTTTTGGCCTCTGTAATGCACCGGCAGTATTTCAGGACCTGATCAATGAAGTTCTTAGGGAATTTCAACATGACTGCGTTATTGTATATCTGGATGATATACTTATACACTCTAGAGAGATTGAGACTCACCACAGACAAGTCAGAAGGGTATTGCGCAAGCTTCTTCAACATGGCCTGTACTGCAAATTGGAGAAATGCAGCTTTGACCAATCCCAGATAAACTTTCTTGGTTATGTGATTTCTGGGGAAGGGTTTAAGATGGACCCGGATAAGCTCCAGTCCATTTTGGATTGGCCTTTACCCAGGGGCCTCAAGGCCATTCAGAGGTTTATTGGATTCTCCAACTATTATAGGCGCTTCATTAAGGGTTACTCTTCAATTATAGCTCCTATTACCAATATGACCAGACAGGGGGCTGACACTAAGAACTGGTCTACTGAAGCCCTTCTTTCCTTCAAAACACTCAAGGAACTGTTTGCTTCTGCACCAATTTTAGTTCACCCTGATACGACTCCGCCTTTCCTACTCGAGGTAGACGCTACAGAGACAGGTATAGGTGCTATCCTGTCCCAAAGGTTAGGTGTGGATAAGCCCTTACATCCATGTGTTTTTTTTTCCAAGAAACTATCAGGCCCTGAGAGCAGATATGACATTGGTGACAGGGAACTACTAGCAGTTATCATGGCTTTAAAGGAGTGGAGACATTTATTGGAGGGCACCTTACATCCTGTTACTATTTTGACAGACCACAAGAACCTGTCCTATATTGGGGAGGCCAAGCGCTTGTCCTCCAGGCAAGCTCGTTGGTCTTTATTCCTCACGCATTTCAATTACGTGCTCACTTATAGACCTGGTTCTAAGAATTCTAAAGCCGATGCTTTGTCTCGACAATATGAACCTTCTGCGATATCTGAGCCGGTTTTGTCTTCTATAGTACCCAGGTGCAATATTATCGCCAACACGAGTCTTAAGATTCACTCTCCGTTGCTTGGTCAGATCATGAAGTTGCAGCATCTGGCGCCTAGACAGACTCCTGGGGCAAGGCATTTCGTTCCTCCTGAACTCCAACTGGAACTCTTACAGTGTTTTCACAACAGTAAGGCGGCTGGGCATCCGGGTATTCGCAAGACATGTTCCTTGATCTCTAAAGATTTCTGGTGGCCTTCTTTACGGAAGGATATTAGGGATTTCATCGGAGCATGTGAGGTCTGTATGAAGACTAAGCAACCTCATACGCTTCCATGTGGGTTGTTACATCCCTTGAACATTCCAGAGAGACCATGGTCCTGTTTGGCTATGGACTTCATTGTAGATTTGCCTGTTTCTAAAAAACAGACTGTGATCCTCACGGTGGTTGATAGGTTTACTAAGATGGCTCATTTCGTGCCCTTAACTAAACTCCCGACTTCTCCTGAATTGGCGGAGATATTCGCGAGAGAGATTTTTCGCTTACATGGGATACCTTCCGAAATTGTTTCCGATAGAGGTTCCCAACTTGTTTCACGTTTTTGGAGATCCTTCTGTTCTCAACTAGGCATCAAATTGAATTTTTCTTCTGCCTATCACCCTCAGTCTAACGGAGCTGCTGAACGTACCAATCAAAAGATTGAACAATAATTGCGTTGTTTTGTTTCTGAACACCAGGACGATTGGGTCGGTTTGATTCCTTGGGCGGAGTTTGCACACAATAATCTCGTTTGTGATTCTACTCGTTCCAGCCCCTTCTTCATGAATTATGGCTTTCATCCTTCCATTCTTCCCTCGGTTTCTCCTTCCCAAGGGGTACCGTCGGTTGATGTTCATGTTGCCAATTTGAGGAAGTTGTGGGATCAGACTCGACAAATTCTCCTACATAATTCCATGTTGTTCAAGAAACACGCTGATAAGCACAGAAGGGCGGCTCCGGTTTTTGTTCCAGGTGATAGGGTATGGTTGAGTACTAGAAACATTTGTTTGAAGGTTCCTTCTATGAAATTCGCTCCTCGTTACATTGGCCCTTACAGGGTTCTGACTCGAATTAACCCAGTTGCGTATCGCCTAGCTCTTCCAGCTGCCTTACGCATTCCTAACTCCTTTCATGTTTCTTTACTGAAACCGCTAGTCTGTAACAGATTTTCCTCCACTATATCCTCTCCTCGCTCTGTTCAGGTTGAGGGTCAGGAGGAGTATGAAATCAACTCCATCATCGATTCTCGAATCTCCCGGGGGAAGTTACAATATCTTATTGACTGGAAGGGATATGGTCCTGAGGAGAGGACTTGGGTACCTCAGGAGGATGTACATGCTCCTCGCCTCCGCAGGGCTTTTCACTCCCGTTTTCCATCTCGTCCCGGTTCCTTCCGCCCGGTGGGCGTTTCTGAGAGGGGGGGTACTGTCAGGGTACCTGTAGTCTCTACCTCAGAGGAGGTGAGAGACTTAGACGTTTATCCTCCCAGAGGGGTTGTTTCTTCCGTTCCTCGCGGTTCTCTCGGCCATTTACAAGCCGACCGCGAGGGATTCACTTCCTTATATGACGCGACGCTCAGTAGTCGACGTCATGACGCCAACCCGGGTCGACCTGTCAGTCAAGTCCCGAGCACTAATCAGGACTCGTCGGGGGCGTGATTACCCTCTAGAATCAAGGTATAAAGTAAGGCTTTCGGCATCTGCTCATTGCCCTGTCGTGGTTCTAGCCTGTCTAGTCACTCAGTGCTCTTGTATTCTAGTTGTCTCTTTGGTTCTGACCCGGCTTGTTTGTACTACCCTGTTTATCTCTGTTACCCTTTGACTCGGCTTGTCTCTCGCTTACCTGTCCTCTCGTTCCCTCGACCTCGGCTTGTTCCTAGACCATTCTCTACTTACTCCTTACGTTAGTCCGGCCATTCTAAGGTCCGGTATACGTACCTACCACCTGTTTGTACTCTGCGTGTTGGATCCCTGTCCCGATCCTGACATAAATGAGCCTTAAGGAATGTAAAGTCACATGTAAATGTACAAAAAACTTAGTTTTACATCCCTCAGGTAGCAACAGGATGTTTACTTTAACAAAGTAAGTAAATTGTTTGCTTCAGAGAGTTAAAGGGACACTCCAGGTACCCAGACCACTTCTGCCCATTGGAGTGGTCTGGGTGCCAACTCCCACTACCCTTAACTCTGCAACTGTAAAGAAAACTGCAATATTTACCTTGCAGGGTTAACTCCTCCTCTAGTGGCTGTCTACTAGAGAGCTTTTTAAAGAGGCTCTAAACGCCGCAGGGCGTAAAAGTACGCCCTACGTTTTTTTTTCACTTACCCGGTCGCCGGCGATCCCACGCCGGCGATCCCACGCCGGCGATCGCGGTTGGGGGGACTCCCAGGGAGCCCCTCGCGGCACGTCTGCCCTCTTCAGCCCCCCTCCCTCCCCCCCCTGGGCCATGTGAGAGTGAGGTCCTTGCGAGGACCTCACAATCACATGGCCGGGATAGCTGGCTGGTGCAATGCTAGCAGGGGGACTAACTGTAATGACAGTCCCGCTGCTGGCTGAAAATCAAATTAAAATAAGTGTAAAATTAAAATTAAGTGTAAAAAAAAAAAAAAAAATATATATATATATACTTAGATCATATATATATATATTATATATATATGATCTAAGTATATATATACACATATACACACATACACATACACTGTCTAGGTGTATTTTATATATATATTAATATCAAATTACACGTAGACTGATACTAATTAAATATATATATATAATTATTGTTATATATATATTTATATATAATATAAAAAATATGTAAATACGTAAAAAAAATAATTAGAAATAAAATATTAAAAAATATATAGATGTGTTTTATTTCGTTCTAACTGTATTGTGATATTAATATATATATATATTTATATCAAAATACACGTAGAACGAAATAATATATATATCTATATACATAAATATATACGTATATATCACTATATATATACCTATATATAAATAAAAATATTTTAAAAAAAATTATATATATATATATATATATACGTATATATACACATATGTGTATATATATATATATATATATATATATTTCCTGGCTAATCATGGCAGCATATACACATGGTTAGCTCCTCCCCTACAGCCGATAGGACAGGAAAACCACCAAGGTTTTAAAAGGAGGCTCCATCCCCAAGGTCCTCAGTCTTTTTCCTGTCCTACAGCCCTTAGGATGTGAGCAATTTGCTCCCTTTACTTATGGACATGTATGTTTTTTTATCTTCATTACTTTTGTGGCGAAACCAACTTCGCCACTGTGGGCTGGAGAAGCCTGGCTGCTAGCCTCCTGCCCTGCGACTATGGCCCCTGGACATATTGCACTTTAAAGACTATATTTGGGCATGTAATAATTTATATTGCTGCTACTGGCCCTTTAAAATCAGCGGTGGACATTTTGGGACTACTGTCCCTTTAAGACTGTGAAGCATATTCTATTGTACTGCCTGTATATTGTATATGTATTTCTGTATGCAGTTAACCTGGGTTATATATATGCAGCCTTCATCTGATTGTTCGGTAGAATCACTCCATTCATTGTATTGAGGAAACTACCGAACAACCAGACCACCCAGGATTAAGTGTGCCTCCAATTACCGTTTGCAACAATGTTGCAAACGGGTAATTGGCAATCATGTAATGTGTTCTGTGTCCTCTGGGTGGCCGCCATTCAGGAAACAACCACGTGGCGGCGGCCATCTTAAACTACCGAACAGCGGTGTTTTGCCGTCGAGTGTCTGGAACTAAAATCGGACACTTGACTAGGCAAACACCGCTGAGACCTCCATACTTCCAGAAATTCGTATGGAAACTACCGAATGACCCGCCGTTCGGTAGAAAGAACCCCACAAACAAGGGAATTCATTCAAACCCTCTCCAGGCTCTATAACACAGGCAATTCGCCTGTTTTCATTCCCTTGTTTGTGACCGACCGCAGGGCCAAAATGCATGGAACTGTTTTCGGATACTTTACCCATGCGGTCGGTCAATACTTTAAAGTTCCATAACTCCTGAACCATTTATCCGAATGGGCTGATTCTTGCATATGTTGTCCCCCTGAATAAGGGCTATCATGGGATACCTGTTTTGGAGGTGTATCATATGTATTTGGGGTACATCCAGGAATTGGGGAAAAAGGTGTACAGTATAATTGTGTTAAGTGTTAATCTAAGGGGAGGAAATGTGTGGGAGGTACATCCATGTGATTGGTTAATTTCATCCTCCCCCTGGGAGTGTCCTGTATGTACTTGTTGGTAATAAAAGCCAGACTGGGTGTCCCAGTCTTGAGTTCCTGCTTAACCCTCAAAATGAAGTGTCGTCTCGTTCTTGGGGGGGATTGGATTGTAAGCTGACTGCCAAGAGTGTAAGCCGATTGTATGCTTTTCTTGTTCAGCTGTTCCAGTTCGGAGAGTTATTTCGTATCCAGATCGGGAGTGTGATGTTCTGCAGTAGCTGTGCCTGTATCCAGAAAAGGGGATTATCGCCTAAACGGATTTTTCCCCTTTCATGCTGAAACGGTCCGTTACAACTTTATTTGCCTGTTTTACTGTAGTACATTATGCAGTTGTGCTTTTATGCTGTGATGCATTTAAGCTTCGATATCTTTAAACTAGTGCATTATTTTTAAGATTGTGGTACATTATGCGGTTGTGCTTTTGCTAGGAAGCATTTAAGCTGTGTTGCATTTAAGCTGTGTGGCATTTAAAACTGTTTCATTTAAATTTTCATTTAATACTGTTGCATGTAATACCGCAAGTCATTGGAAACTGCTGTACATTTGGAAAACTGCAGTGCATTTGAAGACTGATATATTTTAAAACTGTGATACACTTTGAAAACTGTGTTACCTTTTATATCTTGAGGCCTTTAGACTGTGGTGCCTTTAAACTTTGATTTTTTGCACGTGGTTGCCTTTTCAGCTCCCTTGCAGGCACTTTTGTTATCTATTTTGCTTCCCCTCGGTCCCAGTGATTTATTCCCGGCACCCTGGGTGTTTAGGGGCCATGTAGGCTTCCCTGGTCTCTACACAGCAAACACACTCGGAATAGGCCCACATGTGTGCAGTTTGTGCCTTATTGGGCCTAATACAGATGACTTGCATTGTGGGAATACAAGTTGTGGCAGCCATCTTGGATAAGGGCAATTGCCAGAAAGTGCCTAAAATAAAGGGAAAATTACAGTAAACATACCACACTTATTTGGTAAGTATTTGCAGGGTCTCCAGACATGGATAAGTGCTGTCTTCAGCCTGTTTTAAAGCTGTTTCGCTCGTTTCTTATAGAATTTAACAGTGCACATTTTTTCTTAATATTTTACCTCAGGTAATATTTAGTTATTATTATTTGTCAGGTGTCTGATTCTTCACCAGGATCTGGTTATGAGGAGAAAACAGTGGAAGGAATCGGTTATGCACTGACTTCCTCCAGAAGGTTGTCGCTTCAGCATGACCTATCACTGTGCAGCCACATGACATGCGGGCAGGGCTTACAAAGTAAGTTCCAGAGACCTTAGGGGTAAGAAAAGAGGCCAAGCTTTACCCTGTGGAGGAAGTTATTTCCAACCCCAGAACTACACCACCTAAGTTGCACACTTATGGATCATAGGTGGACGCAGACCTGTCCAAAATTTTACGCCTACCATTGCAGGAGGCCAGCCAGCTGTGACTTCCGCTGCTGTTTCTACAAACATGAAATATGTGATTAAAGATCTAAAGGCTACTATGGAGAGAGATATTAAAAGCCAAGATTGAAGAGGCAGTCTGAGGTTACTACTGACTTCTTCACAGAAACTTCCCTAGATGTAACTAGGATTTTCTCTGGATCAAATGGCTTTATCTATATCAGCTAAGAAAGCATTATGGTTCTATTTCTGGGATGATGACTCATCCTCCAAGTCTGCCCTCTACACCATTCTATTTCAAGGGGTGGTGCTGTTTGGGAAAACTTTGGATAATTCCATTGAAAAGGCGAATGAGGGCTGCAAGATATTGGTACCTTAGGATGGAAGTTCCAAGGATCCCAGCTCCTCATAGTCTGACCGGAGAACCTCCAGTGACCAGTATTTCTGAGATACATGGAGCTACTGGCCCTGCAGGGAATACTCCAGAGGTGACTCATGGCAGTTGGTAACCTGCCTTTCAAGGTTCTAATGGAGCTATAACGCAGTCGTTTTGCTCTTCAGCAATGAACATATCTCCTCCAGTACTAGGAGCCTCATTTTTCTGATCACACATACCTGGGCTCGTCATACTCTGGAGGCTTGAGTGGTATCCAGGGTCCAGATTGAAATAGACTGGAGTTTTTTCTTAACGGGCACAGGAGTCTCCATACCAACAGGCCAATGAATCAAAAGGTAAAGCACTGAAGGAAGAAGCCTTCTGGACGAAGAGGTGATTTTTTTTTAGGTCCCAGAACAAGAGCAGTTCCAGGGACAAGTTTCGCCTCTCTTCTGGTGCTAAGAGGAAAAGCACATGAAAGCCTACACTGGGCATAAGAGGGGCCAACAAGAGGCTGAATGTCAGAGTCTTCGGGATGGAGTCAATCAGATCCATATCTCAAGCAATCTGGAAGGATAATTTCCTTACCTCTTTATATCTCAAGGATGCTTACTTTCAGTCCAATCTGCAGAGATCTTCGGCATTAGCTCAGAAGAGAACCTACCATTTGGCCTCAATGTGGCCCCAAGAATCTTTATATGTGCTTATAGTGTTATTGAGAGTCCAGAACTCCACCTGGTTCCATTATCTGGAGGATCTACTTCTGATAGCCTTAGACCCTCAGAAGGCAGGCACACAGAGGTATATAGTTATTTCATAACTCCTAAAGTTTGGCTGCTTGATGAATATCAAGAAAAGCGGTTTCAGACCAGCTCAATGGTTGACATTCCCAAGTGGAAGATTCTATGCTCTGCTTTTCCCTATCTCGGGAACAGTTCCACAGATTGAAAAGGTTTTCTCTCCCAGTTTCTTCATTTCTGCTTGGTAACAGCAAGAAAATAGATGCAACTACTAGGAATCCTGGCTTCCACTAGCAGACTTGTCAGATGGGCCCAATGGCATCTCTGGATTCCTTACAGATCCTTCTTATCTTGGTCTAACAAGAGAAAGATTATTGGAGTCAGCCACTTACTATGTCCCCATCAGTGGAGTTACACCTTACCCTGACAGCTGAAAGAGGGATTAGATCTCTGAATTTCCAGTGAACAGAACCTCATTGGTCGATTATTAGCTTGAATTCCAGTTTTTATAAGATTGGTTGCACAATGTTTGGACCATGTTGCACAATATTTCCATTCATTTGTATGGAACTAAGTCATTTTCAAGGTTCTTCTTCACTTCAGAGGCTTGCTGAAGAATGAGTGGGTCCTAATTTGCTCAAATATCAATGCAACTGTATCCTATATCTACCAAGATGGGTCTCACAGATACGTAGTCATGGAATTCCAGCCCATAATGATCAGGGCACAGAAGAACAACCAGTGGCTCAGAATACAATGGCTGTTTGCTGGAGCCGAATAACTGTGGACAAGGTGGATTGGCAACCATGTCCTGACGTATCCTCAGGGTTGGCGCAGATTGTCTGATACCCTACATAGATCTGATGGCCATTTCTTAGACCTACCAGGTCCAGAAGTATTTTTCATGCTAGGACCAGAATGCTCAGGTTCAGGATACACTGACTCAAATTTTGAATTTTAGTGTGATGTACATATTTTCCTGTTTTCGACTTTCCTAAAAAGGCAATGCAAAAGGTGACAGTGGAAGACCGTGTCGACTCTAATTCCTATGATGAATAAGATGATTCTGGAACCTCCAAGGGAAATTCCTGTACATCCAGACCTATTACAAGGCCCCATGACACACCAGGATCCTCAAGTTCTGGTGTTGATGCGGGAGTCCATATTAGTATAGGCATCCCTGAGACGGTCATTGAGATCCTCTTACAATCCTATACAGGCTTTACTAAGCTTGACATGCTTTTGTCTGTTGGAATTACTCCTTGTTCAGGCCTTGAAAGGTTCTGTGTTATAACACTCTAGAGGAGCACTTAGCTGCACTTTGCTTCATATAGGCATTGATTGAAATCATGCCTCCACTGAGTGTGGTGAAGCGAATATGTGACGTACCACTGGTCTCACGGGCCCTGACTGAACCATTATTCAAAACCTCTAGAAGGAGCTTCCATGGTGGTAGCACAGAAAGTGCTGGTGGCTGGTACCCCAGCAAGGAAAATGGGTGAACTCCAGGCTTGATCCTGTGAATCCCCTTTCACTACTTTTCAACAGATATGGTCGTCTTGCATTTGGCACCTGAAGATCCTGCCTATGGTGAATGCTTATCTATGTCATTCTCTACCTGTACTGAAGGGTACCGATTGAGCGTTGATGCCCCTGGTGCTTTGCTTCATGTAAGCAACAATTGAACGCAAGCCTCCGCTGAGAGTGTTGAAACCAATATGTGACGTACCACTGGTCTCACAGACTCTGACTGAACTTCTAGCAGGAGCTTCCATGATGTTAGCCCAGACGTTGCTGTTGCTGATGACTGGTACCTCAGCAAGGTGAATGTGTGCACTTAGCTGCACTTTGCTTCATATAGGCATTGAATGAAATCATGCCTCCACTGAGTGTGGTGAAGCCAATATGTGACGTAGCACTGGTCTCACGGGCCCTGACTGAACCATTATTCGAACCTCTAGAAGGAGCTTCCATGGTGGTAGCACAGAAAGTGCTGATGGCTGGTACCCCAGCAAGGAAAATGGGTGAACTCCAGGCTTGATCCTGTGTACCCCAATTCACTGAATTTCAACAGGATATGGTTGTCTTGCATGTAGCACCAGAGATCCTGCCTAAAGTGAGAGCCTTTCAATGCCATTCTCTACCTGGACCAAAGGATTTGGGGCATTCTCCACTAGTACATTCTCCACTAATACAGCATCTCATGGGCTTCCATGGCAATGGTCTCTGCTGAAACTTTGTAAAGTTGGCATTTGGACCTCTTTGAACTAGTTTGTCCTGCATTTCATATTGGACATTGAAGCAATTAATGAGGCACAATTTGGACGTCACGTCCGTTCTCTACCTGTGCTGGAGGGTATCAGGGCACTCTCCTCTCATGCTGTTGCAGCATCATGGGTTGCCATGGCAATGGTTTCTGCTGACACTTTTTGTAAGCCAGCATTTGAACCTCTTTAGACACGTTTGTCTGGCATTTCATACTGTTCGTTAACACAGTCTATGATGCACAATTTGGTACTCAAGTACTTAACTCAGTTCATTCTTCTATCTATGTTGAATTATTCTGATTATTTGATTGGCTATTCTGTCCCTCCCTTTGTAAGCTTGGGTATTCCCCATGTGTATATGCTGCCATGATTAGCCAGGAAAGTGGAAAATTTATTTACCGTAATTTTCTTTTCCTGGCTATTATTCATGGCAGCATATACTTCCCACCCATTAATGTCTCTATTTATGTACTGTAGAGCTTGTAAACTGACTGAGGACCTTGGGGATGGAGCCTCCTTTTAAAACCTTGGTGGTTTTCCTGTCCTATCGGCTGTAGGGGAGGAGCTAACCATGTGTATATGCTGCCATGAATAATAGCCAGGAAAAGAAAATTACGGTAAGTATGAATACATTTTCCACTATATATATATATACATATATTAATTCTACACATATATTTATGTAATAATTTTACATAATTAGGTATCCTAATTAATTACAATTAGCGGGACCTGCCTGACAACCCATGCCGAAAGTATAGGGAATTTAATTTGCTAGCACTATATTTAACTCTATAACTTTCCAAGACACCATAAAACCTGTACATGGGGGGTACTGTTTTACTCGGGAGACTTCGTTGAATACAAATATTAGTGTTTCAAAACAGTAAAATGTATTACAACGATGATATCGCCAGTAAAAGTGACGGTTTTTGCATTTTTCACGCACAAACAGCACTTACACAGACGATATTATTGCTGCAATACTTTTTACTGTTTTGAAACACAAATATTTGTGTTCAGCGAAGTCTCCCGAGTACAACAGTACCCCTCATGTACAGGTTTTAAGGTGTTTTAAAAAATTACAGCGTCAAATATAAGGCTTTTGTTTTATTTGTTTCACATTAAAATTCGCCAGATTGCTTACGTTGCCTTTATGACCCTATGGTAGCCCAAGAATGAAAATTACCCCTATGATGGCATACTATTTGCAATAGTAGACAACCCAAGGTATTGCAAATGGGGTATGTCCAGTCTTTTTTAGTAGCCAATTAGTCACAAACACTGGCCAAAATTGGCGTTTTTTTGCATTTTTCACACACAAACAAATGCTAACGCTAACTTTGGCCAGTGTTTGTGACCAAATGACTACTAAAAAGACTGGACATACCCCATTTGCAATACCTTGGGTCGTCTACTATTGCAAATGGTATGCCATTATGGATGTAAATTTATTTCCAGGGCTACTATACAGTCTCAAAGGCAACGTAACCAATCTGGCGAATTTCAATTTCAAATGTAACACACGATATTTGACCCTGTAACTTCCCAAAACACCATAAAACCTGTACATAGGGGGTACTGTTTTACACGTGAGACTTTGCTGAATACAAATATGTGTATTTTATTGCAGTAAAAGCAAACAGTATTATGACATTGACAGTTAAAATGTCATGTAGAACTAAAAAAATAAACAAAAATCTTATTTTCTCCCATTTTTTTCATATTAAATTATGTTTCATAGCTAAATATTTGATATTAAATGAAAGCCCTGTTTCCCCTGAATAAAATGATATATAATAAGGGGGGGGGGGTGCATTTAATATGAAAGAGGTGAATTACAGTTGGCCAGACATATAGCGCAAATGCCAGGTTTTGTTTACATTTTGTTTCGTTCACAACTTGTCCATTTGGCTGCGGTCTTAAGGGGTTAAAAATGCAAAAAATAAAAAAAAAGATAATTTAGATTTAGGAATGCACCCACAGCAGGGTGAGTCCTTTTTCAGGAACTTCTCATTTTGGTATGTTATCCTATTAATTTGGGTTTATCCCCAAAAGCAGCCCTTCTCATCATATAGCATAGGTGGCACGGCTCAGTAAATGGATACCAGCCACACAGCAGCTGCTGTCAGTTTACAGACAACTTGATTGTTTAGTGGATTAGTATGTGCTTGAATCACTGCATCTCTATGAGGAAAATTCAGCGTCTCCATCTGAGGAGTGGCCCCTGGAGGTGTCCCTAGGGGGCATTGTAAACACTGCCTTTTCTCTAAAAATGCAGTGTTTGCATGAAAATGCCCGCAGTGAATGTTTTTACTCACCAGAACAACTACATTAACACCTTAAGGACACATGACATGTGTGACATGTCATGATTCCCTTTTATTCCACTGTCATGCCGAACTTACCTTTCTTTAATCGATTCATCTTCTCTCCCTCTCTCAGGATATGTTCTTCATTTCTTCCTGTCTGCTCTAGTTTTCTTTTAAACATAAGACAAAGTAGGGACTATTTGTCTTATGGAGGTTTCCTACGCATGACCAGTAGAGGAGCAAAGTGTGCCTTATTTCCGGTGGTCAGAGCAATTTTCCCTGAATTCTCACCTTTCCTCCGTGTTCCACATATACCGTATATACTCGAGTATAAGCCGACCCGAATATAAGCCGAGGCCCCTAATTTTATCCCAAAAAACTGGGAAAACTTATTGACTCGAGTATAAGACTAGGGTGGGAAATGCAGCAGCTACTGGTAAATTTCTAAATAAAATTAGATCCTAAAAAAAATTTATTAATTGAATATTTATTTACAGTGTGTGTATAATGAATGCAGTGTGTGCGTATGTGTGTGTGTATGAGTGCAGCGTGTGTGTATGAGTGCAGCGTGTGTGTATGAGTGCAGTGTGTGTGTGCATGAATGCAGTGTGTGTGTGCATGAATGCAGTGTGTGTGTGCATGAATGCAGTGTGTGAATGCAGTGTGTGCAGGGCCGGTGCAAGGATATTTGCCGCCGTAGGCAAAAAAAATTTTGCCGCCCCCTCCCCCCCCCATATGTCCTGACTTCCCCTCCTCCTCCCTCAGTGGTCCTTACCTCCCCACCCCCGTGTTCCTTCACTCCCCCCCCCAGTGGTCCTGACTCACCCCTCCCCCAGTGGTCCTTACCCTCCCCTCCCCTAGTGGTCCTTACTTCCCCCTCCCCTCCCATAGTGGTCCTTATCCCACCCCCTCCCTCTCATAGTGGTCCTTATCCCCCTTCTCCCTCCCATAGTGTTCCTTATCCCCCCCATCCCTCCCATAGTGGTCCATATACCCCCCCCTCCCTCCCATAATGGTCCTTATACCCCCCTCCCTCCCATAGTGGTCCTTATCCCACCCCCTCCCATAGTGGTCCTTATACCCCCCCTCCCTCCCATAGTGGTCCTTATACCCCCCTCCCTCCAATAGTGGTCCTTATACCCCCCCTCCCTCCCATAGTGGTCCTTATACCCCCCCTCCCTCCCATAGTGGTCCTTATCCCCCCCTCCCTCCCATAGTGGTCCTTATACCCCCCTCCCTCCCATAGTGGTCCTTATACCCCCCCCTCCCTCCCATAGTGGTCCTTATACCCCCCTCCACCCCATAGTGGTCCTTATACCCCCCTCCACCCCATAGTGGTCCTTATCCCCCCCCTCCCTCCCATAGTGGTCCTTACCCCCCCCCCCCTCCCTCCCATAGTGGTCCTTATACCCCCCCCTCCCTCCCATAGCGGTCCTTATACCCCCCTCCCTCCCATAGTGGTCCTTAACCCACCCCCTCCCTCCCATAGTGGTCCTTATACCCCCCCCCTCCCATAGTGGTCCTTATACCCCCCCCCCTCCCATAGTGGTCCTTATACCCCCCCCTCCCATAGTGGTCCTTATACCCCCCCCCCTCCCATAGTGGTCCTTATACCCCCCCCTCCCATAGTGGTCCTTATACCCCCCCCCCCCCTCCCATAGTGGTCCTTATACCCCTTTTTTTTATTATTATTATTATTTTTTTTATTATTTTATTTCTTTTTTTTTTTTTTTTTTTCGTCCCCCCTCCCTGCTTGATATATGGCAGGGAGGGGGGCTCTCCTTCCCTGGTGGTCCTGTGGCAGTTCAGTGGGGGGAGAGGGGGGCTGGCAGAGCTGTACTTACCTGTTCTGCAGCTCCTGTCAGCTCTCTCCTCCTCTGCGCCGTCCGTGCAGCTCCTTCTGTCAGCTCACAGTGTAAGTCTCGCGAGAGCCGCGGCTCTCGCGAGACTTACACTGGGAGCTGACCGAGGTGCTGAACGGACGGCGCGGAGGAGGAGAGAGCTGACAGGAGCTGCAGAACAGGTAAGTACAGCTCTGCCAGCCCCCCTCTCCCCCCAGTCTGTATTATGGCAATGCAAATTGCCATAATACAGACTCTGACTCGAGTATAAGCCGAGTTGGGGTTTTTCAGCCCAAAAAATGGGCTGAAAAACTCGGCTTATACTCGAGTATATACGGTACTTCCTTTCACTTTTCCCGAACGTCCTGTCATTTAGACAGAATGCCAGCGAAACTGCCGAATTGCGTCCTAACAGAATGAGAACAGTTTCTCCATCCGTGTTAGGACGCAATTTGGGACTTTTTTCGGATTGGAATTTCATTCGAATGAATGAAACACCAATCCAATTCGTGCCGCGGCAGCATCTTGCAGCTGCTTAGTAGATAACTCCCTAATTCCCACAGTATCAGGGAGCTATCTACCAAAAGGCTGGAAGACCTAAATTGGTCAAGGTGTAGCTATATATATATATATATATATATATATATATATATATATATATATATATATACACACACATACACACAGTGAGGGAGAAAAGTATTTCATCCCCTGCTTATTTTGAAAGTTTGTCTACTGACAAAGAAATGATCAATCTATAATTTTAATGGTAGGTGTATTTTAACAGTGAGAGACAGAATCAAAAAGGAAAAAAAAAACAGAAAAACACATGTCTAAAAAGTTCTAAATTGATTTGCATGTCAATTAAAAAAAATAATATTTGATCCACTATCAATCAGAAAGATTTCTAGCTCCCAGGTGTCTTTTATACAGGTAACGAGCTGAGATTAGGAGCACTCTCTTAAAGGGAGTGCTCCTAATATCAGCTCGTTACCTGTATAAAAGACACCTGTCCACAGAAGCAATCAATCAGATTCCAAACTCTCCACCATGGCCAAGACCAGCTGTCCAAGGATGTCGGGGACAAGATTGTAGACCTACACAAGGCTGGAATGGGCTACAAGACCATCACCAAGCAGCTAGGTGAGAAGGTGACAACTGCACCGCATCAAACGGACGATGGACAGGGCCATGCACCGTCAAATCTTGGGTGAGAACCTCCTTCCCTTAGCCAGGGCATTGAAAATGGGTCGTGGATGGGTATCCCAGCATGACAATGACCCAAAACACACAGCCGAACCAACAAAGAAGTGGTTCAAGAAGAAGCACATTAAGGTCCTGGAGTGGCCTTCCCAGTCTCCAGACCTTAATCCCATAGAAAATCTGTGGAGGGAGCTGAAGGTTCAACTTGCCAATTGTCAGCCTCTAAACCTTAATGACTTGGAGAGGATTTGCAAAGATGAGTGGGACGAAATCCTTCCTGAGATGTGAGCAAACCTGGTGACCAACTACAAGAAAAGTCTGACCTCTGTGATTGCCAACAAGGGTTTTGCCACTAAGTACTAAGTCGAAGGGGTCAAATACTTATTTAACTTATTGACTTGCAAATCAATTTATAGCTTTTTTGACACACGTTTTTCTGGATTTTTTTTTTTCTGATTCTGTCTCTCACTGTTAGAATACACCTACCATTCAAATTATAGACTGATAATGTCTTTGTCAGTGGGCAAATGTTCAAAATCAGCAGTGGATCAAATACTTTTTCCCTCACTGTATAAATGTAGTTATTTATTTTTGATTCTCATCTTTAGTGTATTATGTGTCTTTAAGATTTCACTCTATAGCAGTTTGTAGATTTGTGCTTGCCACAACCACAACTCTAGCTTAGGTTGTTAAAGAGACACTATAGTCACAAGAACAACTACAGCTTAAAGCGGCACTGTCATGCCGAGCTTACCTTTCTTTAATTGATTCCTCTTCCTCTCTCAGGATCTGTTCTTCATTTGTCCTGTCTGCTCTAGTTTTCTTTAAAACATAAGAAAGTAGGAACTATTTGTCTTATGTAGGTATCCTACGCCTGACCATCTCTGACCAGCGGAGGAGCAAAGTGTGCTTCATTTCCGGTGATCAGAGACATTTTCCCATAATTCTTACCTTTCCTTCCTGTTCACCCCCTTCGAGTGGTATCCCCTAGACCACCTCTGTAAAATACACATACATAAGGTGGAGCTGGTATACAAATCTGTGGAAATAAAATACAGCAGAAAATAGTGCAATATTGTCAGAACAAGTTTATATGAAGTTAATAACATTAGAACTCCCATACGACTCACCGGGGAACCAGAAACAGAGAAAAGAGGGGGAAGAAATAGAAGCAGAAGGGATTTTTAATCTGATAGGACAACCATAGGTGAGAGAAGAGATAGGAGTCTTACAGAAAGGCCTCAAATATACCCCAATGACCAATTTTAATACATTTGATTTCTTCATAGATATGAATTAATTCATTATTCATCTTTGTCTAAATACATTTTTCTATAATAAAAATGACACCATACAACTAGAACCAAATACAGAATATGTTCACACAGACCTAAGGACAAAATCCACTTTTTTTCTATCTTATGTCAGATGAAATGAAAACTTTTGAATTAATGGTCATGAGAGAAGTAGGAAGAATTAAACCATTAAATACATTTCAACAAAATATATTTTTTAGAGAAAGATAAACACTAAAGGAAATGCAAAAGATTGAGGATACAATTATTAAACCAGCAGATAAAGGGGGTGGGATAGTGGTCCTCTCTAAGGATAAATATATACAAGAAGCAGAGAGGATCGTCTATGACCAAACCACTTACCGTAAACTAGAATGATAGAAAAATTTGAGGAATATATCAAAAATGGCCTAGAAAAAGAGATCCTAACCAAAAACGAAGCAAAATATCTTTCAACTCCTCACCCAAGATTGCCAGTCTTCTATTACCTTCCCAAGGTACACAAAAATAGAGAAAACCCTCAAGGAAGACCTATTATGTCGGGCATAAGCTCTGTCTCAGCCAAAGTCTCTGAATATTTAGACAACCTACTTCAACCAATAGTTGCAAAAAATCCAGTTTATTTGAAAGATACCATACCTATTTTGCAACTATTGGAAGACGTAACATGGAAAGAGGAAAATCTACTGGTGACGTAACGTCACATGTCTGTATAGCATAATGCCGCATGAAATATGCCTGAAAGTGGTCCAACATTTTTTTATGAAATCTGGTTTTAAAAGTGAGCAAATCGAATACATCTTGGAAGGAATTAATTTGATTTTAACCAACAACTTTGGTTTGAGAATACTTTTTATCTCCAAATCCGTGGAACGGCGATGGGCACCAAATTCGCTCCAAGCTATGCCAACTTGTTCATGGCCTATTGGGAAGAATTATTCCTTATACCAAGGCCATGCTTGGATAGTGAATTTGGTGACCTATCGCCGTTTCACTGATGATATATATTTTATTTGGACGGCTCAACGACAGATTTAGATGCGTTTTTAGAATACCTTAATGAGAATGATTGGAATACCATTTTATCCTCACAATCCAGCACTTTAGAAATACATTGCATAGATTTAAATATTAATATTCAGGAATCTCGCATAATTACCAAAAATGTCTTCAAAGAAGTCGACGCATTGGATATTGTGACGAACTGGACCTCGTCACGGGTTCTTGGAGGGGAATACTTGCCACCCTCTTACCTTGTAACTATGGCTCCTGTGATAAAACTGGGTTTAAATCACTGTTTGTGCCTTTTTGGACTGATGAAGCAGCACTTCGAATTCCCAAAGCAATTCGAAGCGGCACTTCAAATTACCGAACAACTGCATGAACCAGAGACCACCCTGGAGTTTAACACCCATTAACAACTTGGAACATTTCTCACCGCAGTGTTCTAATTGTTCGTCCTATAGACACCACGAGGTGGCGGCCATCTTGTTCGCATGAACGCAGGCAGCGGTGTTTGGGCATGAATCTCCTGGAACTGAAATCGGAAACAGAAACTCCCGAACACCGCTGGACTATACAGGTTAGAAGGGTACTGTTCGGTGGGATCATTCGTCTGGATGAAGGGAACAAGCTCCAGGGTAAGACTATTGACTCTGTTCGGTAGTTTGTTCGTTTGCAAACTACCGAACTAGACTGGCCACAAGCAATGATTCTCTGGAACTGTTTTGGGCATAGGACCATGCCTGCGGTCGGTCAAATATATGACAACATTTCTGAACCCTTGAACTAAACTGGGTGATTTTTGGATATTTTGGTCACCCAGATCAGGGCTATCAGGGGATGCGACTTTTATGGGGATTTTATGTGTTTTAAGGTGTTTTGGGGATTTTGTAAAAATGTGTGTTTTTTTGTGTTTGGAGATAATTGAGTTTAGTATAGTGCTTGACTCGGTTATCTCCTAAGTGAAGAGGAAGGCTTATTGTATTGTATGTGGGAGTACCTTAGATTGTAACTCTGTTAACATTGGTGCATATCAAGGTCCATGTGTTTGTCACCCTTGCTTGGGCACTTGCATAAAAGGCCAGTGTGGCTACCATTAAACCATACCTGCTTAACCCTCAACACGTAGCCTCGTCTTGTGATTGTAGGGAACCTGCTATACAGCTATACCACTAGTTCTTATAAGAGCTGTACAGCTATACTCCCACGTAGTCCCTGGATCCAGGAGTTTGGTCCTGGATAACCAAGCTGCGGCGGTTCGTGGGGTGCTTATGGTGTCCAGTGCGGTGCCAATGGTCCTCAGTGTAAGCTAAGAAGCATCGATTGGCGGAGGTACCCAGTCGGGGTGCCAGGTGGTCCATCATATATATATATATATATATATATATATATATATATATATATATACATAGGAAAAAATTTGCTACCATACCCCCTGGCTTACTAACGTCCGAAGAGGCCAGTTCCTGAGAATTCTGAGGAATTGCTCAGATGATCAAGATTACATCGCTCAAGCAGAGAGGATAAAAACCCAATTCTTGAAAAAAGGATATGATGAGGGAAAATTACAATCGGCTCGGGAAGAAGTTAGAAATATTCCAAGAAAAGAGGTGCTTGCGTACAAAGAAAAGAAAAATGGAAAAATAACGATGTCCCCTTTCTCTGTAATTATAATGGTAGCAATAAAAAGATTCTTAGCAATAGGCAAATATCATCTTACAGGATGACCCTATTCTTAAATCAATCCTACCACCAAAACCAAAACTAATATACAGAGGAGCAAGAAATCTAAAAAGCACTTTGATCAACAGTAGCTTAAAACCAACAGCTCCTAGTAACACTTTTTTAACCAAAGCACAGGATTCTACGGGTGTGGCTTTAAACCAAAATCCAGAAGGGCTATTTCTCTGTGCCATAAAATTTTATAGCATGACAGGAGGCTTCATATTTGCTTAAGTCTCTCTTTACTAGAACTCCACAGCAGCACATTAACAGAGAGATAAACACCAAAGACAAAAACATAAGGTATCTATATAAGGCTCCTCCTAAGCCACCATTTCCTCTTTCTTTGCTGCTCTGCATCAGTACAGGTCAGAGTACCTCTGCCTCCTGCTTCTTGTGGGTGGCTTTGGGATTTAGTGTGATTTATTTATGATTGTTATGAACTATGCTTGGTTGTGAGATTTATGTGCCTTTCTGGCTCTTTTATTATCTTTGGTGAATGTTTTCCTTTACAATACTGATAGTTTTTTTCATGTGTTTATTTATACAGATTACTGACAGTTTGCCATGTGTTTATTTATACAGATTATTGGTAGTTTGCCATGTGTTTAGTTATACAGATTACTGACAGTTTGCCATGTGTTTAGTTATACAGATTACTGACAGTTTGCCATGTGTTTAGTTATACAGATTACTGACAGTTTGCCATGTGTTTAGTTATACAGATTACTGACAGTTTGCCATGTGTTTAGTTATACAGATTACTGACAGTTTGCCATGTGTTTATGTGATGTAATTCCAGTAAAATACAAGTTTAGCAGGCTAAGATTGCCACAAGGCATATGTATGTATATGTGTTTGTAGTATCAGTTAGTTAATAACACGTAGCTAAGATACTGTCATCACTGTACTGACCAGGTGCAGGAATGTAAGAACTGGAATTACGCGTCCCTCTCCTTTGTATCAGATGAGCCACGTGGTTAGACCGGATGGATGAGTTTAGACTCTATTCATTAAATAGGTTAAGGGTATGTGTGGGTGTAGTTAATTGTGGGAGGAGCTACAGTGCTATATAAGGAATGTACTCTATGTATTCAGTACTCAGACTTTGCTGTATTTTGGTGACGCTAGTCCCTCTGAGTCCCGATCGGTGATCCAATAAAGAATCTCTTCCTTCCTGAAGAAACCTGTGTCCATCTCTCTGTGCTTGGCTTCCGTCAGTTTCTCCGGTATCATTTGGTGCATTGGCCGGGAAGCTCATCGTTCAACGGTAGCTGAGAGGCAGAGGCGTGAGACGGTCTATCTTTGCCCACGTTCTCTACGGCTGCACCCCTGAACTTCTGCGTGGACCTCCCTTCGTCTCGGCGCCACTGGTCTGTTGTCCAGGAGATCATCGGCCTCTACGTGAGAAGTGCTGGGGTGTCCCCGTCGATGAGTGTGAACTCAGGTTCAGGAACGAGGAGGTAAGATAACTGCTGTTTTAGACGGCAGGACCCGCTAGGGGTATACCGATTGTGCGGTAGGCCCAAAGGGGTTTTTGAATCTGTATCTGCCCCCTCTGTCGGAGGGAAGGAGCGAAGGCGCACCGCTCGATCGAACGCTCTTTAGTCAGACCGTTTGATTTGGTTAGTCAGGCGGGGTCCTGGTGTAAGATAGCCCTAGCCGGACACCGGTGTCTTGTCTAGACTAGCGTTCTAGGGTGTATATTACGTTCGCTAGGTCGGAGGGACCGGGAGACTAAGCGGCGCCTGTGTAAATTCGGTTCGCTAGTTCTCATCCTATCTGGGCTAAGTGGGAAGGCGTGTAAATTTGGAACCCACTAGACTTTTGATAGTACGACTAAGAGGCGCCTGTGTAAATTCGGATCTCTAGCTCGTTGTATAGTGCGACTAAGAGGCGCCTGTGTAAATTCGGTTCTCTAGCTCGCTATGTATATGTGGTGATTGGGCAGTGTGGCTAACCAAAACGGGTGTATATAGTTTTAGGTAGTCCATTCAAGGTACTGGCCAATAGTTTAGTTGGGAATTGTAAATGTGTTAACGATTGTTTTAGTAAAGTGTATATCTTGTTAGATAGCGCGAGCTCAGCCGTCTAGCGAGAGTGTTAATAGTGTGTTGCTGTATTATAGTGCACGGTACCATAACCCTGTATATTTACTGACATTATATAATAAGTACTAATCATTGTCGTCCATTGCATGTTTTAACACCATAACCACTAATAATTGTATTGTGACCTTAACTTGTGCTTTGACCTATGCTAACCGTACTGTAACCGCTATTTGTAAAAGACGATGTTACTGGGGTGTGTTATAGACGGGTAATTCGTATATAGAGAATTATAGCGTGGGTGACTGTGTAGTTACGCCAAAGGGCATAATATTGATTATATAGTGACTGGTGTAGCAGCTGTGTGTGTACGGGAATTCCCTGAGTGTTTATTGTTATTGTGTACGTTTCACTTGGTAACCGTACCACGTGGTGCTGTTGCCAGAGGAAACGGGTGTGACTGTTGAATAGTACGCGTGTATAGTAATCGTTGTCAACGACGTTCCACTGTTAAATATGGGTGCGTCGCAGTCAACGATTCCGGATCCCTTAGGATGTATGGTTAAGAATTTTAAAAAGGGATTCAAAGTTTGTGATTTTGGGGTAAAGATGTCTCCTGTACGTTTGGTCACTTTGTGCACTAGGGAGTGGCCTACTTTGGTTGCGGCATGGCCGCCACGTGGCAGTTTGGATCCAACTCTGGTACAGCGCTTACACGTGGCTGTATCAGGTAGGCCTGAACTTTACGGCCAGTTTCCTTATATTGATTGTTGGAGACAGGCCGTAAATGACTCGCCAAAATGGCTCCGGACATGCCACGAGGAACAGTGTCGCCTCATGGTAGCTAGGACTTGTTCGTCCACTAGGGCTGGTGTTAGGCCCATTTTGGACACGCCCCCTGAGTCCGAGATCCCTTTGCCGCCCCCTTACTTTCCGGTAAGAGGAAGTGACGCAAATACAGGAAGTCCTGTAACCCTTCCCTCACTACCCCCATCCACTTCCGCTTCCTCCTCCAGTACAGGATCCACCCCCCCTCGTACTAAATCTCCCCTTCCGGAACCAGAACCCACCCCCATTAGAAACGAATATCCTGATTTGGCGCCACTTCAGACTTCCGGTCAAGCTTCATCTAGCTCGGCCCGAAGTGTTCTATTCACTACCTTTTCCCAAAACCAACCTCCCACATCCCCATACCCTATCTCTCCCCGACCGGAACCCATGACTGACGCTTCCCTACGTAGCCCCATCCAAACCCGACAGTTGACTGGTGCCCAACAATTAAAGCACTATCAGATGCCTCTTCGCTTAAATCCCGGGTCAGCTTATATCGATGCCGCAGGTCAAATGGCACACGCTGACCCTGTCTTCGTATATGTCCCTTTCACCACTACCGACCTTTTAAACTGGAAGACCCATAATTCCTCGTATACTGAGAAACCACAAGCCATGACTGATCTGTTCACCTCAATAGTACAGACACATAATCCGACATGGGCTGATTGCCAGCAGTTATTAATGACTTTATTTAACAATGAGGAAAGGACAAGAATAAATCAAGCAGCCATTAAAGCATTAGAGGATAGAGCCCGTGCTTTGAACCAAGCTAATCCAGCAGCATGGGCCGCAACACATTATCCCAACACTGATCCCGATTGGAACGTAAATGGTGCTGATATGGTTCAACTCAGAGCCTATAGAGACGCTATAATTGCTGGCATGAAAGCCGGAGGAAAGAAAGCCATTAACATGTCGAAGACAGTTGAGGTGATCCAGAAAAGCGATGAAGCGCCCAGTGTCTTTTATGACCGATTATTGGAGGCGTACCGCTTGTACACCCCCTTTAATCCGGAAGACGCAGACAATTCCCGAATGGTGAACTCCGCCTTTGTCAGCCAAGCTTACGGAGATATTAAGCGCAAGCTACAAAAGTTAGAAGGGTTTGCAGGTATGTCAATCACCCAACTAATGGAGGTAGCTAATAAGGTGTATATGAATAGGGAAACAGAAAGCAAGAAAGAGGAGGAGCGCAAGATGCGTAAAAAGGCTGATATGCTAGCGGTAGCGATCGCAGGCGTAGATAAACGGGGCCCAGATAGAGGCAATAATAGATGGAGTAGGGAGCCTTTGAGTAGGGATCAGTGTGCGTATTGCAAGGAAGAAGGGCATTGGAGGAACGAATGTCCTCAAAGAGAGCAGTACGAGAGAGACCAACCCAGGGCAGGCTACGGAAACTTTAGAGGCAGAGCGAGAGGTAGAGGAGGTCCCGGAGGGAGTAATGGTTATAGAGGGAGTAATGGGAACAGAGGAAGTGTTAGGGAAGACAGGTATATTCCAGCAGCGCAAAGGTCTCGCGATAGAGAAGGTAGGGACTTTGTAGGATTGGCTGACACGGTCATGGAGGACTATTGATACCGACCGGGCTCCATCCCCCTTGGTCGAGCGGAGCCTATGGTCGATGTATCAATAGGGGGGAAAAGGAGTGCGTTCATGATCGACACTGGTGCTGAACATTCAGTGGTGACTAATCTAGTTGCTCCTCCATCTGGAAGGACTATTACTGTGATAGGAGCAACTGGAAGAAGTGCTGAAAGACCGGTTCTTAAAAGTCGACTCTGTACATTGGGAGGCCACGTAGTAAAACACCAATTCCTTTATATGCCTGAATGTCCAGTCCAATTGCTGGGACGTGATATGCTATCCAAATTACAAGCGCAGATTACGTTCCTACCAGATGGAACAACATCTTTAAAGTTTAATGGACCTTCAGGTATTATGACTTTATCCGTACCAAAGGAAGAAGAGTGGCGACTTTATACAGTGTTGACTAGCCAAAACCCTAGGAGTGATGAGACATTGTTTAACATACCAGGAGTTTGGGCAGAGAACAACCCACCAGGACTGGCCCGCAATATTCCACCAATAAAAATTGAACTGAAACATGGGGTTTATCCAGTGAGCCTAAGACAATATCACATTCCGCAGAAGGCTAAGAAGAACATCCAATCCTATCTGGATAAGTTCATACGGTATGGTATCCTAAAATTCTGTACTTCCCCCTGGAACACCCCATTGCTGCCTGTTCAAAAGCCCGGCACAGATGAGTATCGACCTGTGCAGGACTTAAGAGCAGTCAATGATGCGGTTGTTAGTATACATCCAGTTGTACCCAATCCATATAACCTGCTTGCTTTAATTCCGGGCGGGGCTACTTACTTCACAGTTTTAGACCTCAAAGATGCCTTCTTTTGCCTCCGAATTGCCGCAGAAAGTCAATGTATTTTTGCTTTCCAATGGGAGAACGCTGTAACGGGCTCAAAACGCCAAATGACTTGGACAAGACTGCCCCAAGGGTTTAAAAATTCACCTACCCTATTTGGTTCAGCCCTAAGTCAAGATCTATTGGATTTCGAGTCCATCCCAGGAGAGTGTGTATTGTTACAATATGTAGATGACTTGTTGATAGCAGCAGTTACAAAAGAAATCTGTCAGCAAGCAACGCACGATCTACTACACATTCTCTGGAAGGCAGGATACAAGGTGTCTAGAAAGAAGGCTCAGTTGTGTTTGCCAACTGTCAAGTATCTGGGGTTCCATATCTCTGAAGGTCAAAGAATTATGGGGCCAGAGAGAAAAGAGGCTGTCTGCCAAATACCAATACCCAAGAATAGAAGACAAGTGCGAGAATTCTTGGGGGCAGCAGGCTTCTGTAGGATATGGATTCCCAGCTATGCGATACTGGCAAAACCTCTGTACGCAGCTATCAAAGGTACAGAGCACGACCCCTTCCTATGGACCCAAGAACAGCAAACGGCATTTGAAGATGTGAAGAAGGCTTTGATGAGTGCCCCAGCATTAGGTCTACCTGATCACACACGACCATTCTACCTGTATGTACACGAGCAAAGAAGAATGGCTGTGGGAGTATTGACACAGTACTTGGGATCATGGCAAAGACCTGTTGCCTACATGTCTAAACAATTGGATGCAGTGGCCAGCGGACTTCCACCTTGTCTAAGAGCCGTAGCTGCAGCCG
Organism: Pelobates fuscus; assembly: GCF_036172605.1. Lineage (NCBI taxonomy): Eukaryota > Metazoa > Chordata > Amphibia > Anura > Pelobatidae > Pelobates > Pelobates fuscus. The sequence goes on along the minus strand of NC_086317.1, from coordinate 207,040,221 downwards.
CCCTGCTAGTAGCTGAAGCCGATAAACTCACTCTGGGTCAAGAACTTTATGTACGAGTCCCACATGCAGTACAGACGTTGTTGGATTACAAAGGAAATCATTGGTTTAGTAACAGCCGTATGACCAAGTATCAAGCAATGTTGTGTGAAAACCCAAGAGTGCATTTAGAGACTGTAAACACCTTAAATCCAGCTACCCTTTTGCCACAACCTACTGAAAGTCAACATGATTGTTTGGAAGTAATGGATGAAGTATTCTCAAGTAGACCAGATCTTCGTGATTTTTCCATCCAGAACCCCGATGTTCAATATTATACAGACGGCAGTAGTTATGTGAAAGAAGGGATCCGCTATGCAGGATATGCAGTAACAACCATAGACAAGGTGATAGAAGCTCGGCCATTGGCGAAAGGAACATCAGCACAAAAGGCAGAATTAATAGCACTAACACGAGCGTTACAATTGGCTGAAGGTTTAAGAGTAAATATCTATACGGACTCTAAGTATGCGTTTTTAACCACTCATGCCCACGGAGCTTTGTATAAAGAAAGAGGACTACTGAATTCAGAAGGCAAAGAAATCAAGTACGCAGCTGAAATCCTACAACTATTGGAAGCAGTGTGGGAGCCGAAAGAAGTCGGTATCATACATTGTCGAGCGCATCTGAGAGGAGATGGTGATGTAACCAAGGGAAATCGGATGGCAGATAGTGCAGCTAAGCGTGCTGCTGAATCAGGAAGACAGGAGTATGTAGGGCATATAGCTGCTCTTATACCAACTCCACTGTCCCAATGGACTCCAGTTTATACAGCTCAAGAAGAGGAGTGGTTAAAGACTGAACCGGGAAAGTATCTGGAGAACAAGTGGTATCAGCTAGAAGATGGAAGAATAGTTATACCAGCATCGCTAGCGGTAGAAATTGTCCAAAATTATCACAACGGGACACATTCTGGGAGAGACAGTACTGAAGAATCTCTTAGAAAACATTTCTACATACCAAGATTGTCCAACTTGACTCAGGCCATTGTACGCAGATGTGTAACGTGTGCTAAGAATAATGCAAGACAAGGACCAGTAAAGCCACCAGGAGTTCAGTTTATGGGGGGACTCCCCATGTCCGATCTACAAATAGACTTTACAGTGATGCCTAAATCGGGTGGACATCGTTACCTGCTGGTAATTGTGTGCACCTATTCAGGCTGGGTAGAAGCATGTCCTACTCGTACAGAGAAAGCAGGAGAAGTTGTGAGATTCCTGCTACGAGAAATAATACCCCGATATGGACTACCCTGTTCTATAGGATCGGACAATGGTCCAGCTTTTGTTCACCAGTGCCTACAACAACTGACTCATATGCTTGGTATAAAGTGGAGGCTTCATACTGCATATAGACCCCAGAGTTCTGGTAAGGTAGAGAGAATGAATAGAACTATAAAGAACCAGTTGGCTAAAATGTGTCAGGAAACCCAACTTAAGTGGAACGTTCTCTTACCTATAGCCTTATTGCGAATCCGCAGTACCCCTACCAGAAGGATGGGCCTCTCTCCTTTTGAAATCATGTATGGGCGACCACCTCCCGTACTTGGTAACTTAAGGGGGGACTTGAGTCAGTTGGGAGAAGGAATTACCCGGCAGCAGGTTGTAGAGTTGGGTAAGACTATGGAGGAGGTACAGAAATGGGTACAAGATAGATTACCTGTGAATATTTATCCCCCTGTTCATAGTTATCATCCAGGAGATCAAGTGTGGATTAAAGAGTGGAATAATGTACCGTTAGGGCCCAAGTGGAGAGGTCCTTATGTTGTTCTTTTGTCTACCCCTACAGCGATAAAAGTAGCAGAAGTGACTCCGTGGATACATCACTCCAGGGTTAAACCAGCAGCAGTCGATTCTTGGCAAGTTACAGCAGATCCAGAGAATCCCTGCAAGATCCGGTTAAAACGCACTACTCAGTCGGAGTAACGAGGAATTATTGTGGATTACAAATTTTATTGTTACAGGTGTGAGTGAGAAGGCCATAATAAAGCCTGTCCGCTTACCATCACATAGTGTATAAGCCAGGAAAGTCTCGAAGGGACACCTGTGAAGATGAGCAGAACTCCATTCCCTGCAGCCCCTCACATCCTGGAAGCTGAGGCGCCATCGCACGGACGAAGACTGAGGATGACGGCGAAAGATGTGCTTTTGATAGTGTTTATTTATATGTGTTTTTATATTCAGGAAGGTAGAGGTACCGACACTCCTAGCTGTGAGGTATGCATTAAGACTACGAGAACAGGTAACCATATTTCCCAAACCCTAATTTGGCATTCACAATACGAATGTAAAGGAGATGTATCGAGATGTAGATACTTAAATATAGATTATAGTGTGTGCCATTTAGGAGTAGGAGAACCTAAGTGCTTCAGTCCGGAGTATCAGCCTCGTACAATTTGGTTGACTCTCAGGAATGGAGATCCTCAGGGGACCCTAATTAATAAAACGGTGTTAGAATCCGTACATTCTTCGGGTGTTCTGCTATTTGATGCGTGTAAAGCGATATCGAGTGGTAGAAAGCCGTGGAATGTATGTGGGGATCTTAGATGGGAGAGGACGTATGGGTCTAACGATAAATATATTTGTCCCAGTAGCAAAAATAAATATGTGAGTCCTAGATGCCCAAATAAAGACTATAACTTTTGTCCATATTGGTCTTGTGTGGGGTGGGCGACTTGGGGACAGACAGTAGACAAAGACATGATTGTTACTAAGTTGCCTACCAATCCATACTGTAAGTCTATGGAATGCAATCCAGTCCATATTCTTATAAATAACCCCGACAAGTTCTTAGATAAATATGGTAATTTATTTGGGTTTCAAATATACGGGACGGGTTTAGACCCTGGGACAATATTATTTATAGGGATAGAGACTGATACGGTATCCTCCCAGACTCATCAAGTATACCATTCCTTTTACGAAGAGATGAGTATAGATAATAAGATCCCCCATAATGCTAAAAACCTGTTCATCGATTTAGCTGAAAGTATTGCCGGTAGTCTTAATGTTACCAACTGCTATGTGTGTGGAGGTACTAACATGGGAGACCAATGGCCTTAGGAAGCAAAGGAGGTAATGTCCGGTTCTGAGGCAGTTCAACAATTAATATCTTCACAAGCCGATTATCAGATGAGTGTTAGAGGTAAATCTGAGTGGAGATTAAAGACCTCCATCATAGGTTATGTTTGCATAGCAAGGAAAGGAATAATGTATAATACTTCTGTAGGAGAATTAACTTGTCTAGGGCAAAAAGCTTATGATGATGATACAAAGAATACAACTTGGTGGTCGGCTTCAAATGTCTCAGAACCATCTAACCCGTTTGCTAGATATGCCAATTTAAAGGACGTGTGGTTTGATCTATCCATCACATCTACCTGGAGAGCCCCAGCAAATTTGTACTGGATCTGTGGTAAGAAAGCCTATTCGGAGCTGCCACAGGACTGGGAAGGGGCATGTGTGTTGGGTATGCTCAAACCATCCTTCTTCTTGTTACCGATTGAAACAGGTGAGACTTTAGGTGTTAAAGTGTATGATGTGAATCATAGGAAGAAAAGGGGACCCATAGAGATAGGCACCTGGGAAGATAATGAATGGCCTCCCCAGCGTATCATAGATTACTATGGGCCAGCCACGTGGGCTGAGGATGGTACCTTTGGTTATAGAACCCCTATTTATATGCTCAACCGTATTATAAGGTTACAGGCGGTGGTTGAGATTATCACTAATGAAACATCACAAGCGCTCAATCTTCTAGCGAAGCATAACACCAGGATGAGGACAGCAGTCTACCAAAATAGATTAGCCTTGGATTACCTTTTGGCAGTAGAGGGAGGTGTATGTGGGAAGTTTAACCTAAGTAATTGCTGTCTTCAAATAGATGACGAAGGGCAAGCAATAGCTGAGCTTACTAGCCATATGGTTAAACTAGCGCATGTGCCTACTCAGGTATGGAAAGGGTATAATCCAAGTAGTTGGTTTGGTAGCTGGTATGAGTGGTTTGGAGGGCTTAAGGCAGTGGTAGGTGGAGTCCTACTGATTTTACTGTTGTGTCTACTCCTACCGTGTCTTATACCCTTAGTAGTTAGGTCTGTGCAAAGCCTGATAGGAAGTATAGCAGAGAGGAAGGCTGCTGCACAGATAATGGCGATATATAAGTATAAGGCTCTAGATCAGGGAGAACCAATGCAAGAAGATGAATGTTGAAGATTCACATCATAAGATAAGTCTGGTCTGGTTCATGGTAACCTGAGGTATATGCAAACCAAGGTTAAGTGATGCCTCAAGTAATTGTGAAATATCAGAGGCATCAAAGGGGGGAATGTGATGTAATTCCAGTAAAATACAAGTTTAGCAGGCTAAGATTGCCACAAGGCATATGTATGTATATGTGTTTGTAGTATCAGTTAGTTAATAACACGTAGCTAAGATACTGTCATCACTGTACTGACCAGGTGCAGGAATGTAAGAACTGGAATTACGCGTCCCTCTCCTTTGTATCAGATGAGCCACGTGGTTAGACCGGATGGATGAGTTTAGACTCTATTCATTAAATAGGTTAAGGGTATGTGTGGGTGTAGTTAATTGTGGGAGGAGCTACAGTGCTATATAAGGAATGTACTCTATGTATTCAGTACTCAGACTTTGCTGTATTTTGGTGACGCTAGTCCCTCTGAGTCCCGATCGGTGATCCAATAAAGAATCTCTTCCTTCCTGAAGAAACCTGTGTCCATCTCTCTGTGCTTGGCTTCCGTCAGTTTCTCCGGTATCATTTAGTTATACAGATTACTGACAGTTTGCCATGTGTTTAGTTATACAGATTACTGACAGTTTGCCATGTGTTTAGTTATACAGATTACTGACAGTTTGCCATGTGTTTAGTTATACAGATTACTGACAGTTTGCCATGTGTTTAGTTATACAGATTACTGACAGTTTGCCATCTGTTTAGTTATACAGATTACTGACAGTTTGCCATGTGTTTATTTATACAGATTACTGGTAATTTGCCATGTGTTTATTTATACAGATTACTGGTAATTTGCCATGTGTTTAGTTATACAGATTACTGGTAGTTTGCCATGTGTTTATTTCTTTGTGCCTGTTTTCTCCTTGGGAGTTTTGTTTTACCCTGTTGGCTTTATTGTTTGTTCTGTTTCCTCTGGCTTATTGGCCGTGGTGGTCGCCGAGAAGCGGTCATCCGACCGCTCCCCGTGCCGACCGCCGGGACCGCGGAGAAAGACTCCTGCGGTCCCTCGTGTGTTGCCTTTGATTCCCGCCCGCCGGCTTCGTCCGCCGAGCGGGAATCCCCGTTTTGTTCTTTACCCTGCCCGCGTCCCCGCTCACTCGCTAACACTGTTATCAGAGTGGGGACGGAGCAGGGATCTACTCATTTGCCGCGGGAGCCTCCGCTCCCGGTCACCTTCCCCGCGACCGCGTGGTCGGGCAGTGGGTGCGCGGCTCTCCACTGTGTTAGATGCGCGCGTCACTGCCTTATTAAAGGTACAGTGACTAGCTGGTCCGGTGTGTTTCCCCATCTCCTGGGCTGTTTGGGGGTGCGTATTTTTTGGTGACAGCTTTCTTTTCTGTCCATGTGAGGCAGCTCTGTGAGCCCTTGCATCATAAATTATGCCCCATATATGAGGGTCGCAGATTCAATCCCCCTCACCTTCCCAAGTAACTAAGCAATAGACTTTAGTTTTCGATTCTTTGCATGTGTGCTTGCCCTGCATGTTTTTCTATGGACATGGTTTTACGGTTTACTGGTTCTCCTGACTTCCACATGGCACTGCGTGCCTCCTGCAGGTGTCCCTGCCTGGTGTCCTTACCCACTTATTGAACTAGGACTGCTCTAATCAAGCCTCGGTTGCCTGATGGAGGTAGCACTGGCGTCAAAAGCCAGGGATTGTGGGTTCAGGCCCCATCTGGGTGGTTGAGCATGGCACTCGTATTTTGTGGCCTAATGGATTAGGCACAACCATATAAAAACTAAAGTGTTTCGCTATCTTGAAGAACCTTGCCTATAAGGACCCAGCTTCGTCTCTACCCTGCACCCTAATAGTCAAGATTCTACTACATGTCTAAAAGGATCTAGGTTTCCGCCTGCATTATACCTCTGGGTCAGTACCGCCCGTACCCTTATACTGGCCTGCCTTGTCTGTGCCTTTATAATTGGCCTGCTTTGTCTGTGCCCCTTGATTGGCCTGCTTTGTCTGTGCCCCTTGATTGGCCTGCTTTGTCTGTGCCCCATGATTGGCCTGCTTTGTCTGTGCCATACTATGCATGCTATTGGACTGGTGGCTCCATACCCTGGATAACGGTTTGTTGAGCCTGCATGCATTATTACTTGCCTCTGCCAACACTAGGGGTGCTGCCCCTTTTGCCTGCTAATGATACCTGTTTTCTAGCTTCGTAGGTATCAAGTATCATAGACTCAGACTTTATGGACGCCTCTGCACAGGAGCAGAATTTGCAGGCTTTACTTAATGCGGCTGTGACCGCATCTGTTGAAAAAGCCCTGGCTAGGGCCCTCCCTCAACCACATACGGACAGGGGTGTGTGTGGAACCCCTCAGTTGGCAGAAGACTCGGATGAGTCAGACTCTCAGGTGCGAGAGCAGGCAAGTGCGCGAACGCGCTATTGAAAGGGTGAAGACCCTGAACCACGCTCCCGGATGGGCAAGACTCCGGCGAAGTGATGTGGTTTGAGGTTGACAACCTCGCCGGCCAGGCGCCACCGCCTATCGGGCGCAGGGGAGGAGGCCTCCTTACCCCCCCCCCCCACCTTGGCCGTGCTGGATGTGTGGCGGGCAGACCAGCCTCCCTCAGATGGAGAAGATGTTTGGGTTGCGGACCTTGGCGAGGGTCACGGTGGACGCTGGGAAGAGGAAGACGCGCCACCGACTAGGGCCCCCACGACAATGTTGGGGGACGATACCCTTTTGGGCACTACTGGAGAACCTCTGTTAGAGCCTCAATCTATCCGACGCCCCAGGTCCTCGGACTAGTCACTGCCCGACCACTTGGCACAATTTGTGCGCTACTGGGTCCGTAGACCCCTTGGAAGTGAGGCCTGCAAGAAGCTGCGGGCGGAATGCCCCAGACCGGTACTGCCGGACAGGGTGGCGGTTACCCCGGATGTTGGCCCTAACAGACGAGGCCTTCACAGAAGGTAGGGCTCTGGACCCAGCCACCATGAGGGACTGGGCACTTCGTTCAATTTGCCTGCTGGGCAATGCCACTGTGGCCCTTTGCACGGAACCCAGGAAGACGGCACTCTTCCATATGGACAACAAGCTGTCGGATTTGGGAGCCGAAGATGTGGGTCCCCTGGCTAAAGGTCTGCTGTTCAGGGAGCCTTTCGTTGAGGAACTGCAGAAACAGGTTATTCTGTTTACCTCCCGGGATAAAGCGAAGTCTTCGATCGGGAGGGTCTTCCGCCCACGGTTACCTTCAGACGTATGGGTCCTTGGGACAGTGCGGAGTTATGTCACAGACTTCCACTCTTCCCCTACACAGGTTGGACGCCCGAGGATCCCCGTCATCACAAGAGGCCAACAGCCCTTGTTGGAGGTGGAAGTTCGAGCAACGCTAGCCAAAGGCGCGGTCCTACAGGCCCCGGATTTGGGGGGTTTCGTCAGCTCGATTTTCTCCTGGTAAGGGAGAAGTCTGTAGAATTCCGTCCAGTGATCAATTTAGGAGAAATGAACGCCTTCGTGGTATACAACCACTTCGAGATGGAGGGCATTCACCTTCTTCGATGCCTTCTCTGGCCAGTAGACTGGGTCGCGAGACTGGACCTAGAAGACGCTTACCTCTCCATCCCGGTGAACGGGGCCTGTCGCAGTCCCCTCTGATTCGTATGGAGAGACTCTCCGTACCAATTCCCATGCCTCCCCTTCGGCCTCAGCTCGGCCCCTTGGTGCTTCACCAAGCTCCTGAAACCGGTGGTCACCCAATTCAGAGCAGAGGCCGTACGCTGCATCGTCTATCTGGACGACTTGCTTATCTTTGCGAGGACCCCGCCGGGCTCAGATTTCGGACGCGCTCTGCGTTTTCCTTGTTGGAATGCCGGGGGTTCGTGGTCATTCTGAAGAAATCGGCCTTGGAGCCTGCGCAGACGGTGGAATTCTTGGGTTTCGTAGTCGTTGCGCAAGACGGCATTCTCCACCTGCCTGTGGCGACGATAACGACCATTCGGAAGGAGATCAGACGTGTTTTCGACAAGACCAAACTCCCCTCCGGAGGTTGGCTCGCGTGGTGGGTCTCCTCTTGGCCTCGATACAGGCGTTCTACCCGGGCCCACTACATTACAGGGCCATGCAGCGGCTGAAGGCGCACTCTCTACGCAAGAGACCCTCTTAGGACCAGATGATCTCCTTGGCCTCGGACGTGCAGGCCGGATTGAGCTGGTGCCTCCCGCATATATCCGCCTGGAACAGCAAGGCGATATTCGGGATGACCCTGGATCTCGTGTAGGAGTCGGATCCGAGTCTTTGGGACTGGGGTGCCTCATGCACGACGAGGTCCACGGGGGGCCCGTGGTCAGACAATAGATCGGAATCCCGCATCAATTGCCTGGGGTTGATTGCAGGTTCGTTGGCAATTCGGAGCCTGGCGAAGCATCTGTCGGACTGATGCGTGCTCCTTCGGATGGACAATGGTTCGGCGGTGCAATACATCAACCACTCGGTTTCGAGCACTAGAGGTGTTATCTCTCAACATGGAGCTCCTGGTTTCGCTGGTGCTTGGAACGGGATACCGATCCCTTTACGGGCCCTGTATCTAGCATGCTGAATTTCTTGTCTCTTGTCTTTGACCTGGGTCGGTCATATCGCTTGGTTATCGTGGTTAGATCAGCTGTCTCGACGGCACTTGTCCCGCTTCGGGTTTTTCCCCATCGGCCAGGATCCGCTAGTCTGCAGGCTCCTGCGTGGAATGAGACTGGTGCGCCCTCCGGCGCCCAAGTATTCTTCCCTCTGGGACGTGCGTTTGGTTTTGGCGTTCTTTCGGAATTGGCCTGATAACCAGGACCTTTCTCTTCGCCAGCTTTCAGCGAAATTTGCCCTCTTGTGTCTGGTCTTGTTCAGATGTGTTTCGGATGTCCGGGCCTTTGATGTCGGCGCTTTCTCGTTTTTCTCCAGAGGGGGTCTCCGTCAAGGTGCTTAGACGTACCAAGTCTGATTCGACGGTTGTATCATGCCCTTACTTCTAGGACTCGCCTAAGCTTCGTGTAGCGAAGGCACTGGCGCGATGGATAAGATGTCTTTTGGCTCTGGCGGGCATGGATGCGACCTTCGGAGCGCTTTTGGTTAGGGGCGCCGCAGCTTCCGGAGCTTTTTTGGCGAGCGCTTCCCTTCAGGACATTTTGCGTTCGGCGGACGGGTCCCGTGTAGAGTTTTTTCGCCTATTTTACTTTAGACCGTCGGAACATGTTTCTTTTGCTTTGCTGTCGGAGCGTTAAAACTGCAAATATGAAGCCTCCTGTCATGCTATAAAATTGTAGATTATACTAGCTTTAGTGTAACTAGAATCTTAATTTTATTAATGACAGGAGGCGAATATTTCCCACCCAATTTGATTTCTTCCCCCCCCTTGTTTTGGATGGATTGCATTGATTGTATTTCTGTTGATTTGTCTGATTATCTGGGCTAGGTTGGTTAGTCTGGGGTGATGTTGTGGGAAGTGCATGTTATACTGTATTGACGGTCATTAGTATGGATTTCGTGTCTTTATTCTATCAGTACTGGATCGTGGGATTTATGTTTTATCAGTACATTTCGTTCACTAATCAGTGTTTTCGATTCTGTTTATTTCGTTTCAGTTTAATGGTTCGACTTCAGTTCATAGGATCGGCCGTTTGGCGGGATAAAGATCAAGTTCATCCATTATCCGAAGTTTTTCCAGATGACATTCATCGTTATGTTGTGAATTTTTCTTTATTTAGTTATTGTCATTGTTGTGTACGTTACGTTGTCGCAGCGTGAAAGAGGAAATGGTGGCTTAGGAGGAGCCTTATATAGATACCTTATGTTTTTGTCTTTGGTGTTTATCTCTCTGTTAATGTGCTGCTGTGGAGTTCTAGTAAAGAGAGACTTAAGCAAATATTCGCCTCCTGTCATTAATAAAATTAAGATTATAGTTACACTAAAGCTAGTATAATCTACAATTAGTCAAAAAGGATTGGAGAGAGGGAGAACATAACAAAACAATAGGCATGGAAGAAATGAAATTTATTTTTAGTTTTAATACAATGATCAGCCATGTCCTAAATCAAGATTTTAAATTGTGCCATTTTATGAATTAAACCCTCCCCCCCCCCCCTGCATAAAATTTAACATCACCCCCACTGCATATACTCTGTAATAACCCCCTACTATTACCCCCTTTTACATCTACTTTTTATCTTCATCACTAATAATTTTTTATATATCTGCTTTGGTAATATGTTTTTTATATATCTGCTTTAGTAATATGTTTTAAAAAAGGTATATAATTTTATGTTCTTTAATTGATTATATATATTTAACAAAATCATTAAAGGGACACTATAGTCACCTGAACAACTTCAGCTTAATGAGGTTGTTCAGGTGAGAACTATAGCTCCCTGTAGCCTTTCTCATGTAAACACTGTATTTTCTGAGAACACCTCCAGTTGCAGTCACTCAGAGTGAACCAGAGGGACTTCTGAGTTGATGGAGGCATAATATGCCTCCATCCACTCAGATCTGCTGTGCACGAGCATCCTGTGATTCAGAATCTCCTCCCACTGCATGCAGACACTGAACTTTCCTCATAGAGATTCATTGATTCAATTAATCTCTATGAGGAGATGCTGATTGCCCAGGGCTGTGTTTGAATCATGCTGGCTCTGCCCCTGATCTGCCTCCTTGTCAGTCTCAGCCAATCCTATGGGGAAGCACTGTGATTGGATCAGGCTATCACATGTCAGCAGACTGCTTGTTTTTCAGAGTCTAACAGCATGCAGATTTACAGCTTCTGGCTTGAATACAGTAAGATTTTTACTATATTTATGGAGGCATGAAGGCCCAGGGGGGCTAGATTGTCGTGTTGACACTATAGGGTCAGGAATACATGTAGTTGCACTGGTGACTATAGTGTCCCTTTAACAAGTGGAATGCAAATATACAGTGTTGCATTCCATGGCAATACAATCTTCTTCCTCCTTAACAAGCACAAACACCTTTCAATTAGCCCAAACACGTCATCTCCCAAGGACAGAATGTGATGTTTGGAGCGCACGGTGCGTTTCAAGGGTGAAACACACCGGAAATGAGGAACCGGAAGTAAAGGGAAGATGGCGGATTTAAAACGAAGGGAACTCAGATGAGCATTACAACTAACCGAGGAAGCCCCATTACAGGGGCGAAACGCGTTTTGGACTATTTTTTTTTTTTTTTTTTTAATTCTTTATTTTGAGGTGCATGTAATTAAAGCATTGACATATGAGATCATCATGCCCCAAGAGCATATGTTCCCGGTATAACAGTAGATTTACAAAGACATGGCATGACAACACAATGCACATTTTTAAAGTATGCGGTATAGACCATTTGGGTAAATTCAAGGTTGTAAATGTTAAGGTGGAAATGCAAGAAACGTCTCAGTAGGTCAAAACCATTACTAGACATTAGGTAAATTATAATAAAATAAAATCTGCATATTTACATCTGCCTGTAGATCAGGTTGTCTGTTAAGTTAAGTCGACTGTGTCAGAGTGAGCAGTAGGCAACTACGTGTGTGATAAGGTACAGTGTGTGTACATATGCGTAGCTTGTTTTTTGTGAAGTGTATGAGTGAGTTTGAGTGAGTTTCACGGGGTGAGGCTGAACTAAGTGACTATTCCTGTCTGTGATCCCTGTGGGGTAAATAGCAAACCCTTGGCATCAGCAATACAGGTAGAGTCAGCATCGGCCCATTGAAAGGGCTTGTTAGAGTCACTTTTGGGAAAGTTCAACATAACCCAAGAAAAAACAAAGAAGGGCAACTAGAAAAGAGAAAACAACATGTGGTGTCGGTAACTGGAGAACTTGCATTGTCCCGGTTAGTCCTCTGTGCCCTCCTGTGGCCTCGCGGGACTCCGGAGCCTCGGTAAAGCGTGGGCCGCGTGGGTAAGAGAGTCTCTTTAAGGGGGGTCCTCCCTCCCTTTCAGGTGTGTGTCTCTCGTAGTTCTGCTTCCTCGGTTCTGCTTCGCGTTGATGTTTGCCGATTTCTGGACCCCTGTGGTGGGCTGCTCTGAGGGGGTCGGTGCTTGCATAAGGAGACCGTTTAAGAACTTCGTATGATCTTCAGTGGCCGCCAGGGTGTGGATTGCGTCCCCTTGCGATACCACCAGTGTTCCCGACAGCCCCCAGCGGTATTTGATGCCCTGATCTCGGAGGGCCCGGGTGATGGGCGCGAACTTGCGCCGTTCGAGGAGAACCGCGAAAGGCAGGTCTTCGTAAATAGATATCCTATTGTTGGCGATCACCAGGTTTGGGCTTTGTCTTGATCGTGCCATGACAGCTGTTTTCACTGTAATGTCTCTCGAGACCACTATAATGTCGCGGGGTGCGTCCGCGGGTGCTGCAGGGGCCTTCCTGACCCTGAAGGCCGACGTCAGTGGTGGCCGGTCTCCTTCCGTCCGTACTCCCAGTGTTTGCAGGACTTCGGTGGCAAACCCTAGCAGGGCTTCTTGTCCTACCGTTTCCGGGGCCCCTCGGATTCTGAAGTTTTTTCTCCGGTGGCGCGTTTCTAGGGAGGTCACCGTGCGAGAGAGGTGTTGCACTTGTTGGGAAAGGGCAGTGATCCGAGAGTCGGTATCATCAACCCTTTTCCCTCTCTCTTCTTCTCGGGCCTCTATAGCACTCATGCGGCGGTTAAGGCCTCCTATTTCCACTTGGACCCCCGCGAGGTCCGCCTTCCACACCGCTCTCAGATCCTGCAGGAGATTCTTTATGTCTCCCTTAGTGGATGGAGATTGATCAGAGTCCGATTCCGCTCTCTGGTGCACTCCGCTGTGGGTCTGGTGTGAGTGAGTTGCCTCATCCTCCCCTGAGTGCTCTGAGTCACTCGAGCCGCTTGGCTCCGCAGGCGCCATTGTTGTTTGGGTTTGCCGTGGCGGCCTGCAGAAGGACAGCCTGATGTCAGCGTGTGTCTGACCCTCCGCTTGGGCCGTTTTTCGGTGCTTTCTGCCCATTTCACTCCGAGGGGTGTTCTGAGTGTGTAGGAGGTAAATATTTGAGCTCTGTTGCGGTATGAAAAGTCTATTTTTAGGCCTCAGGAGCGGGAGCTCTGCAAGTGTGCGACCGCTCAGTAGCTCAGCTAGCCACGCCCCCGTTTTGGACTATTTTGGACATTTTAGGACTATACTGTCCGTATATCACAAGAGGCTTTTACCCATTTGATTTGTTTATTTGATTTTATAACACCAATGAAGCATTTTTTGGAAGAAAATCTCCAGCATCCTGTGTTCAGACTGCCAGAGGTATACACTGAGGACCGGGGTTTATAGGAGTTGGACCCCCTTTAAGTGTCCTATGCTTTCCATTCCAGCCATATGTGTGCATATATATATATTTTCACCTTTTGAAGGTCCTAAGTATTGTCATAATAGCAAGAATTCTACCAAATGCTGAATGTACAGCTCACAACAGACTCGCTTTGATTAGCATTAATCATGAACAACATACAAAGATATCTGTGCATGGTTAATAGGAACAGCTCAGAGAAACGTGACTCCTGATATAATATTTGGCTTCATATTTGAATTGTGTTTGCAGCCCTGCATGGTCGCCATATAAAACCCTTCCCACCCTTTTAGAATTCTACATTTGTAAATGTTGACATGTTCTGCTGTAATATTGTAATAAAATAGCTTCAAAAAAATAAAATGAATAACTTTGACCTAGACTTTGCCCAGGTCTTGGAACTGTCCCTTTAAAGTCATGTTAAAATTCCATGTTAAACCTTTTACATACAGGCTTTCCACTAACATGCAGTACAATTATTATCCTATCATGCAATGTATACTGTTTGTTCTAAGATTAGGCTCAGTTTGTGCCTAATCCATTTATCCATATTTGTTTCTGCTTGTGGTCCAGTTATGTTTGGAATGACTATATACATAAATTATGTAATGAATCCAGAACTGTGCTGTGCACATTAACAATTTATTGATTCTGGAATTTTAATTGAAATAATCTGTATATTCCAATTTACTGTATTTTTTTCTTTTTATTGTTTTTATCAATGTTGAGTTAATTAATAGAATGCAGCTGTAAGACCCAGTAGGTTGAATCAGACCCTTTTACGTTTCCTAGCCCCCTTCCAAATACCTTCAATGTGAAACATTATGTGAAAAATGATAGAAAATTTGTACAGTACGATGTAAATATATTTTCCACTAATGTAGATTATCTTTAAAAGGGAACTGTCACTTCTCTGGAATATATGTACACCGTTGAATAAAACATTAAAATAATATATAACTTGTGTTATGAGTTGTTCCTTTTTTTCTTTTAAATTTATAATGAAGTGTATTTGTCACAGTAGTTTGCATTTTTTCCCAGTTCTTTGAAAATCATATGACCATACAATTTAAATGACAGAACGAGATACCATCTCGAGTGTGCCAAATGGCTACCATCACAAAACCGTGCATGAATTGTCAGCTACTTATAACGAAGACCATGTGTTAGCACCCTTGAATAGGAAACCATGTGTTAGCACCCTTGAATAGGAAACAACGGGACCGGACATATGATCACAAATGGAAAACAGCAGATCTGACATTCGTCATACCAAGAAAAAAATAATAATACATATACCGACTTGATTGCAAATGGTAACTTTCTTTCCATATTGCACAATTGGTTAGGGTATCTTAGTTTTTATTAAATTCTTCTTTAATTGTTTGTTGCACAGAACAAAGTCATAGTCGAAAGAGTTTATCGTGTGAAATGAGGCGACACAGCCCTAAAAGGGTATACATCAACCACTTTGGCTTTTTCAAGTTGTAATGGTGGTAGGAGTCTGGATGTGCAGTGTTTTAGCTTGAAACACTGCACACCCACAGGTGCTAATTAGTTTGGGTGTGCACTGTTTCAAGTTAAAGCACTGCACATCCAGACTCCTACCACCATTACAACTTCAAAAAGCCAAAGTAGTCATAGTGGTTGGTGTAAAGATATGGCAAATTACGTCACAATCCTGTTCAAACAGGGCAAAGCCGGGGGGAACTTTGAAACTTTGCAATGAAGAGGAGATTAAAAAACATTGATGGTTGACAGGGATTTAGGATTGAGGCACTCAGTTGCAGGATAAAGCAATGTTGTTTTCCCTTTTAAGGTGATTGCACAGAAAAAAAGCCCACAACATTAAAAGTATAGTTAATATAAAATGTTACAATACTGTTTTGTTTTCTTAAGAAGGTTATTGCTATCTTGTGAAAAGATTCAGCACCAGGCCAATAAATGTGAAGTTTCTCTCAGTGCACTGTATTTCTTTAATGCCATCACCAGCTCAACTGGTTAAAAGAACACTATAGTGTTAGGAGTGCAAACATGTATTCCTATATAGTGTTCTTCTAACTGTTTACGTTACTCACTCTTCCTGTTTGTAATAAAAAAAATAATTTTACTTTGTAACTTGTATCCTTCTCTGCGCCAGTCTTTGTGATGACGGTCGTTCCTTCTTGGGTGAGATCCTTGGTCTTGATGATCTTGGTCAATCCAATACTTCCTGCACATGCACAGCAAAATGCGGTGCCAACCAAATGCTTATTTTTTCCCCAAATTCTTTATTTTGGGTGTGCACGGAATGAACATGTAGCCTGAGTGTGCCACAACAGCGACATCAGGTACAATAGGTAAACATTGGCATTACATGTCATGGCATTCGTTATACAGGCACATTTTTATAATAATATGATCTCTTGTACAGTAGTTTAGATTCAAGTTTGGTTCCGTTATGTTAGCATAAAGCACATGTTATGAAAAAATAGGTAGAGGAGAGACAAAGGAGGAGAACATGGTTTGTGCAGAGAATATACGTTCAAGCTTACTCTAGTGAGCTCCTGTAAGGCTGATTGATGAGGTGGTAATACATCTCACTTGTCTGCCTAAGCGGTGATTAAATGATTGCTTGTTACGCTAGCTTTGAGGTGTGGGTAGCTTAAAGACATAGAGCAAAACATAAAAGCAGCGTCAACATTGAGAGTATACTTCACTGTTTAGAATGTCCACCCCATGTTGGGCCCATGTCAGCTAGGCAAGGGTCCGTGTCGGCATTCTGGGTGATCCGTCTGTATGCAGTGCGGTCTGCCACAGTGGGACGAAAGATTTGATGACTGTGGTGGTAAATACAGTCCCGTTAGGTGTCTATGTAGGGATACAATGTTTCCTTCTTGGGGCATTTTCTTTCCAGCCTGGTGCCTGCCAGGGCAGGGGGAGAGTCCCAGCATGGCGACTTTAGGTTGTCAGGCAGTTTGTTTCTGCCCCTCTGCGGTAAGTTAAGCGGCTTGGTGTGGTAATCCAGGGCCTTAAAGCATTGTCCCATTTTGGGGTTAGTACCCTCTGATGTTGCGGGCATTAGTGCTGCACCTCCCTGACTTGTGGGACCTTGGCACTTAATCGCTGGTTTCTGCTCATTCAGGGTCTGCAGTCCATCTGTGTGGTATCGGTGAGGAAGATGCGTCCGGCTGCTTCCGCGCCAGAGTTGCTTGCCATGCGGTCTCCGCCATTTTGGAAGCGGACCCTCGCCGGTTTTGTGGCACTCGGATGGGTCAAAGGGTGGGGACCGGGATCACCCCCGCCGGCCCAGAGGGGGGGGGGGGGGGGAGAGAACAGGGCCAGACCCACCTAGCTTCTCGGTTCTACCGTACTGCTGGTGGGCAGGATAGCTGGGCAGCGCCGTCCACCCCGCTCACCGCCCGAGCTGTCTCCATCTTGTGTGACAGGGATCACCCCACCGAAGGACTAAAACCTCGCGGCAAGCCTCTCCCCGGGACCAGGGTCGCCTCATGCGCTGGGGTACAGCTGCCAGTTGTTAGGTAAGGATTATGCTGGTTTTTAGGGGCTAAAACTGGATAAATTGTCCTTAATGAGGTTATATTGATGCTTAAATGGTTATATGTGCAGAATGTATGCTTGAAACACGGCACATACTGAGATATTTGAACTTTTGTACCGTGGGTTAGCATAACTTAGGCAGCCCAGAACTCCAGGCTGCCTAATGTTACGTCTGTGCACGAAATACGTCTGGCATCTGCCCGCTGGAGACCGATGTAATGAGCTTCTACCCATGCAGGCAATACTGGGAGTGTGCCTGCAAGGCAAAGCCTAGATCTCCCGTAGGCTTTCCCTTGCAGGAGATAGGTCTAATCCCATGCTCCTTTATGAAAAGCATATGATTGGACCATGGAGATGGAAGAATTGACACCGGGTGGGCCTTGGAAGAATCCTGTCCAGCAGTGGATTCTAGGTATTCTTCTTTTACAGGTTTTTAGCATTAAAAGGGGGTGGACATGATAAAAGTGGTATTAGAAAGTAAAATAGATTTATTTTAAAAAGAAATGTTGGAGTAACCCTTGAAACAGATATTTTAAAAATCCTTTGGTGTCATTTAATGTTTTTGAAAATATAAGCACGTACTGCTGAGATAGCTGACTTTTATTTGAATTTACATCTTAAAGGGATTCTCCAGTGCCAGGAAAACATATTCTTTTCCTGGCACTGCAGGACCCTCTAGTGCCCCTCTCCCTCCCACACCCCATCCCAAATTGGTGAAGGGGTTAAAACCCCGTCAGTGACTTACCGGAGTCTACTCTCCTCCCCCGCCGACGTCATACGGCGGGGGAGATCTAATGGCCGCGCCATTATACAATGCTTTCCTATAGGGCAGGGGTTCTCAACCTTGTCCTCAAGGACCCCCTACCAGTCCAGGGTTTAGGGATTACCTGGGTGTGTCTAAGGTGTTTAGAAAAAGAAAAAAAAAACACCTTTTTTTTCCCTTTTTCTAAACACCTTAGACACACCCAGGTAATCCCAAAATCCTGGACTGGTAGGGGGTCCTGAGGACTGGGTTGAGAACCCCTGCTATAGGGATTTCGGCGATGCTGGAGGTCCTCACATAGTGTGAGGACGTCCAGCGTTGTTTTAAAACAGAAGTCCCTATAGTGGCTGTCTAGTAGTAGGAGGGGGAGGGACAGAAGGGATGGTAAACATGTTACAGATAAGAGGCTTAAGTAGGGATACATGAAACGTATTAGGAATGCGCAGAGAGGCGGGGAGAGCCAGAGAATAAGACACAGGATTAATCCTACGAATAATTGGAAAGGGACCAATAAACCTGGGTGCAAACTTTATGCTAGGTAGTTTGAGTTTAATATTCCTTGTGGAGAGCCATACCCTGTCACCCACCTGGTAAACAGGGTTGTCACCCCGCTTCTTATCAGCTTGCAGTTTGAAACGAGCTGCAGCTGTATCTAGAGCCGTGTGGACCTTAGTCCAAGTCTCACAAATACATGTGAGATGGTCATCCAGAGTGGGAACAGCAGTGTCAGAGAACACCGCAGGGAGGACAGTAGGATGACGACTATTGTTAACAAAAAATGGACAATGTCCAGATGAGTCATGGGTAGCATTCTTTCTGGCGAATTTGGCCAACGGTAACAAATCAGACCAGTTTTGCCAAGTGCCATTAATACAACATCTCAAATATTGTTCCAACGGTTTATTGATGATAAAGTTAAAGCGTGACAAGAACAACGACCATCTAGCTTGTCTAGAAGACAGCATTTTAGCATCACCAAGCTATGCAAAGTTTTTGTGACCGTTATGATCAGGAGTAGATCCCTGGAACCGTCTAAAAGATGTCGCCATTCTTTAGTTAATGGCTAAAAATTCTCTGTTACAAATATCATAGTTACGCTCTGTTGGCGACAACTTTCTAGAAAAGAACCCACAAGGATGCAAATGGGGTATCCTGACTCTCCCTCTGAGAAAGAACAGAGGCGTCTACCTCTAGTATGAAAGCTTTGCTAGTGTCACCGTGTACCAATATGTCAGCAGAAGCAAATAATTTCTTAAGTAGCTCAAAAGCTTCTGTAGTTTCTTTAGACCATATATTACAGTTAACCCCCTTACGCATCATATTGTGGATGAGGCTATCACAGTAGAGAAACCTTTGATGAATCTCCTATAGTAATTTGCAAACCCAATAAACCTTTGAATGTCTTTTAACCCATTGGGTAATGGCCAATGTAGAATGGCTTCTAGTTTCCGTGGGTCCACCTGAAAACCAGAGGCCAAGATATTATAGCCCAAGAACTGAACTTCCGTCTAATCAAATAGACATTTGTCAATTTGCAATATAGCCCGTTTTTAAGCAAAGTTTGCAACACTTGTTTAACATGCCCATGATGAGTCTGGATATCGGAGGAATAAATGAGTATATCATCCAGATATACCAATACAAAGTGTAAATGTAGTCTCTGAGAACATCATTAATGAGATATTGAAATATGGCTGGGGCATTGCATAAGCCAAGGGCATGACAAGATACTGTGATAAAGTGCATGGTGTGATCAGTGAAGGAGTCTATATTTCCCCTAGATTTCTAGAGAAGCATATGACATTTAACCCCAGGGAGAGTATGTGTGGTATGCAAGATAAAATAACGTTTAGAGATGGTCCCATGGGGTGGAGCATCTGGAGAGTAGGGTGGGCCGGTGCTCCACTCCTCAGTTTACAAGTTACTGGGAGAAATAAAGTCCAGCCCAGGGTTTTGGATTGTCTCCAACCCATTGCTCCAACAGGTAATCGGCTGCAGAAGGGGAAATAAAACCCTCCCTGGTAGACAGCCTTTGAGGGCTGGAAGCAGCAGGCTGAATGATCACTGGAGTGCATTGAGTTGACAATACACTAGGTTGGTGAAACATGTATTGTTATTGTTATATTGTAACCCTTGAGAGATAGGGAATTTGATGTTAGTAAGCGCTCAGACGAGCTAGGATTTTGTTTGCAGGGATTTCTGTTACATTATTGTTTCTTTCATTTTCTGCTATCTCCCATCAGAGAAACTGCTATGTTTACATTTGGGGTTAATCCAGCCTCTAGTGGCTGTCTTCTGGATAGCCACTAGAGGCGCATCTGCAACGCTGGAGGTGAATTTATTGACACTTTAAATGCGCGCGCGGCAGTTGCCGCGCATGCGCATTCGGCTCCAGTGACGTCGGACGAGGACGCTGACGTTGGACGGGGAGGAGAGGTCACCAGCGCCGAGGGAGCCCGGCGCTGGATTAAGGTAAGTTGCTGAAGGGGTTTTAACCCCTTCAGCGCCACGGGAGGGGGAACCTGAGGGTGGGGGCACCCTCAGGACACTATAGTGTAAGGAAAACCGCTTTGTTTTCCTGACACTATAGTAATCCTATAAACACTTCTTTAACCTCCCTATTTATTCATGGCAAAACCTTACTGACCTTGGCAACTGCAGATTGACATTGCATATTGCTGCCTAATTTGTTGTCTATAACAATTCTCAAATCCTTCTCGTGTGTGGTTATCCCTAATTCACTACCACTTAGGGTGTAAGTTGCTTGTGCAGACTTGACCCTGAAGTGCATAACTTTGCATTTCTCTACGTTAAATTTCACCTGCCATTTTATTGCCCAGTCCCCCAATCTATCCAAATCCCTCTGCAATAAAGCAATATCCTGCTCACATTTTATTACTTTACAAAGTTTTGTGTCATCTGCAAACATGGAAACATGGCTTTCAATGCCTATTTCAAGGTCATTTATAAATGTTAAATAGATGCAGTCCCAAAACAGAATCCTAAGGGACGCCACTTACCACTTTTGTCCAACCTGAAAATTAACCATTAATGACAACTTGTTGTACTCTATCCTTTAGCCAATATTCTACCCAAGAACAAGAATATTCATCTAGAAGACCAATTTCTTTTAGTTTGAAGACTAACCTATTGTGAGGAACCGTATCAAATGCCTTGGCAAAATCCAAGTATATCACATCCACTGCAACACCCTGATCTATACTTCTACTTACTTCTTCGTAGAATGCAACTAGGTTAGTTTGACATGACCTAAGTTTCATAAAACCATGCTGATTATTGCTAATAAATAAGTTCTTCCCAATGAATTCCTGGATATTATCCCTTAATAGTCCTTCAAATATTTTCCCAGTCACAGAAGTTAAGCTCACAGGTCTATAATTTCCAGGCAAGGATTTTGAACCCTTTTTGAATATAGGAACAACATCTGCCTTCCTCCAATCCTCCGGTACTATATCTGAAACAAAAGAATCTTGAAAAATTAAATACAGAGGTTCACTTATTTCGCCACTTAGCTCCTTAAGTACTCGTGGGTGCATACCGTCAGGCCCCGGAGCTTTATTTACATTAATTTCCTTTAACCCCTTCAGGACGGAGTCAATAGTACACGTTCTGATCAAAACAAAACGTAAACAAAAACTGGAATTTGCGCTATATGTCTGTTCACCCGTAGTTCCCCTCTTTCATATTAAATGCACCCACACTTATTATATATCATTTTGTTCAGGAGAAACAGGGCTTTCATTTCATATAAAATATTTGTATTTGAAACAATTTATTATGAATAAAATAAAAAAAAACTGTGAGAAATTTTAATTTTTTTTTTAAATTTGTAGTTCCGCCTCATATTTTAGCTGTAAATGTCATAATACTGTTAGGTTTTACGGCAACAAAATGCACATATTTGTAATCAGCGATGTCTCACGAGTACAACAGTACCCCCCATTAACAGGTTTTATGGTGTTTTGGAAAGTTACAGGGTCAAATATAGAACGTTCCATTTTCAAATTGAAATTTGCCAGATTAGTAATGTTACCTTTGAGACGGTGTGGTAGCCCAGGAATGAGAATTACCCCCATAATGGCATACCATTTGAAAAAGTAGACAACCCAAGGTATTGAACGTGGGGTATGTTTAGTTTTTTTTAGTAGCCACTTAGTCACAAACACTGGCCAAAGTTAGCGTTCATATTTGTTTTTGTGTGAAAAAAGCAAAAAACTAATATTTGGCCAGTGTTTGTGACTAAGTGGCTACTAAAAATGACTGGACATACCCCATTTGCAATACCTTGGGTTGTCTACTTTTGCAAATGGTATGCCATCATGGGGGTAATTCTTATTCCTGGGCTACCATACGGTCTCAAAGGCAACATAACTAATCTGGCAAATTTCAATGTCAAAAAAATGAAATGCAAGCCTTATATGTGACTCTCTAACTTTCCAAAACACCATAAAACCTGTACATGTGGGGTACTGTTATTCTCTGGAGATTTCACTAAACACAAATATTAGTGTTTTAAAACAGTAAAACATATTACAACAATAATATAGTCCATAAAAGTGCCGTTTGCTTGTAAAAAATGCAAAAAACGTCACTTTTACTTAAAATATCATCGTTGTAATACAATTTACCAGTTTTAAACACTAATATTTGATTTCAGCGAAGTCTCCCGAGTAAAACAGTACCCCCTATGTACAGGTTTTATGGTGTCTTGGAGAGTTACAGGGTCTAATATAGTGCTTGCGAATTAAATTCTCTACACTTTCTCCCTGTGTTGTCAGGCATGTCAATCAAATTTTAATTAATCAAATGACATAATTATGTTAAAAAATTACTTAAATATACACGTAGAATTTTAATATATATGCATTTATAGGTATATAAATTCTACGTGTATACTAATGTAATCTTTTATGTAATTTATATGTATTTATCTCTATATATATATTTGCGGTTATTTGTATTTTATATATAGATAGATATATATAGAATGTCATTCTAAGTGTATTCTGTTTCCAATATATATATATTAATAACAAAATACAGTTAGAATGAAATTACATATGAATATATAATTTATTTTATATTTTGTTTCAATATTTTATTTATTTATTTAATTATTTTATTTATTATTGTAATTATGCGTATATATATATATATATATAATATATATGTAGATCTATTATATATATAATATATATACATATTATATATATGTAACGTCATTCTAAGTGTATTTTTATATTAATATATATACATATATTAATATTAAAATACATTACGTATGACGTTACATATATATAATATGTATATATATATTATATATATAATATATATACATATTATATATATATAAAAAGGCATTTAATTTATTTTATAACATTTTAATATTTTTTTTTTTTACACTACCTACCAGCAGGGGGACTGTCTAATATTTTAGACAGTCCCCCTGCTGGCAGATCCATAGCCAGCTATAGGGGGCCATGTGATCGCTCTTTGAGAGCGATCACATGGCCCCCGAGGGCCTCATTGGCCGGAGGGGGGCTGCCTGGGCTCTCAGACAGCCCCCCAGAAGAGGATCGCGGCGGAGGTGAGTACACCTCTGCTCCTGGGGCTGCAAGCCGTTACGGCGTTCTATGCCGCCGCAACGGCTTTAAAGCCCTTTAAAGCCGCGACGGCATAGAACGCCGTAACGGCGTTAAGGGGTTAACAGCTGTAGCACCTTGTCTCGAGTTATCCAATCGCAAGTCATCTGCAAGTTTTTTTCAGCAATTATTTGCATATCTCTTGCCATAGGATCCTCATTAATATATACTGAAGAAAAATAGTTATTTAAAATTTCTGCTTTTTCCTTTATTAGCTTTACCTCTCAGTTGGTTCATTAAGTACCCAATTTTTGCTCTATCCGTGGGGAAGGACCCAGGTGAGGTTTCAAAATGGTACTCAATCTGATTAGTGAATCTCCTACATTCTTGAGTATTACCTTAAAAATGCAGGGGTGGAGATAGGGAGATAGTAGGTGCCTTATAGGCTGCAAATGAGCCGTACGTATTAGGAGCGTATTAAAAAATCTGGGCAAATTGATCCATACGGTGATAATTTTCCTCTTGCTTTCTCTCGCAAGCTGCTATGTGCTGACACAAATCTGCAGGATCGATGGCCCTGTCGTAATGTCAGGATGAATTGATCCAGCAGAAAAGTATTACACCTAGGACTAAGGATAACGTCTAATAGGACCTTAGAATGTCCGGACCTAAAGGTACACTATAGTCACCTAAACAACTTTAGCTTAATGAAGCAGTTTTGGTGTATATAACATGCCCCATGCAGCCTCACTGCTCAATCCTCTGCCATTTAGGAGTTAAATCCCTTTGTTTATGAACCCTAGTCACACCTCCCTGCATGTGACTTGCACAGCCTTCCATAAACACTTCCGGTAAAGAGAGCCCTATTTAGGCTTTCTTTATTGCAAGTTCTGTTTAATTAAGATTTTCTTATCCCCTGCTATGTTAATAGCTTGCTAGACCCTGCAAGAGCCTCCTGTATGTGATTAAAGTTCAATTTAGAGATTGAGATACAATTATTTAAGGTAAATTACATCTGTTTGAAAGTGAAACCATTTTTTTGTTTTAATGCAGGCTCTGTCAGTCATAGCCAGGGAGGTGTTGCTAGAGCTGCATAAACAGAAACAAAGTGATTTAACTCCTAAATGACAGTGAATTAAACAGTGAAATTGCAGGGGAATGATCTATACACTAAAACTGCTTTATTTAGCTAAAGTAATTTAGGTGACTATAGTGTTCCTTTAACGTACCAGAGAATAGTCAAAATATTTGCCGAGGTCAGGGACACAGAATGAGACACAACGATGAGAAAAGCCAGAAGTTAAGGAAACCAGAACTCAGGGAAGTCTAAACAAAGCCAAAGTCAAATACCAGAAATAACATGATCAGGAACACACTCTTGGATAACCAGCTAGTGGAAACCACGACAGGGCACTGACAAAAAGGTAATTTGGGTTTAAATAACCCTCTTTAGGCTGTAATTGGCTGTCTGTCTGACTTTCTGAAACTGCATCACGCTCACCACCTAACTGGTGTTCTCAGACCCTTGGCGTCCTGTCAAAAACCCACTTGATCAGAATCTATTACATGGGGTAAAATCTTACTGAGTCGGGTTGCAATATCTTTGCGAACAGTTTCGCGTTCGTATTTAAAAGCGATATGGGCCTAAAGTTTTGAGGTATGGTAGGTGGTTTACCTGGTTTTGGTAGTGTGACAGCATGTGCTGCAAGTATATCAGTGTGTAAGTGATCAGTGGTGACCGCGTTGGCAAACAGTGTAACCAGGTGAGGAGCTAGCGTGATGTAGAATTTGTTATAGTTGTCCAGACCATCAGGACCAGGTGCGTTACCCGACGGCAATGCCCTAATAGCGTCCTGTTCCGACAGTGGACTGGTCAAGTCTGCCTGCTGTGCTGTGGTGAAGTGGGGTAAATTAAGGTCCGTCACGTAGAGAGCTATATCCTCACTCTTCGGTTGACATATCTGGGGGTCCTGTTTTAAATTGTATAGATCTGCGTAGTATCGCACAAATTCGTCACTGATATCTTTTGGAGTATGTATCTTGGTTCCCGTTCGCGTTGTGAGATATGCTATCTTTTGAGAGGCCTGTCTCGCCTTCAATCTAACGGCTAAGAGCGTACTCGCCTTGCAGGAAAAATAGTTTTTTCTGTCTTACACTGTCTTTTGAGGGGTCCAAATCTAGCTTTTTGTGGGGAAAGGCAAGTGTCTAATGCCGGATCAAGGATATGGTTGAAATCCCCACATAATATTGTAATCCCTTGGCGTATAGCTGTCACCCTCTTCAATACCATGCTGCCGAAATTTATTTGATTTGTATTTGGTGCATAGATTGATACTTTTGTGTACATCATGTCATTAATAGAGCCTACTTAAAGAAGGTACCGTCCGTTCGTGTCAATGTCTTAGGAGTGTAAAAAGATTTTTGCTGAGTAGTATAGATGTATCCTTTCACTTAGTAGAGGAAGTTGAGTGAAATTGTTTAGGGTAATCCCTGGACAATAAGGGAGATTGATCTTGTGTTTGAAAGTGGGTTTCCTGTAGAAATACAACGTCTGCGTCGTGTGTCCAGAGCTCTCAGCTCAACAGGTGCCTTTTCATTTGTATATTGAGGTCTTTGACATTATGTGAGTAGATCTTCACGGTGGGTCATAGAGTTTTGTGTGCTGTATGAGTATACAAACTTTAAGATATATAGAGCGCTCCACTCCTCTCAGCTCTATCAAGCAGAGTGAAGCATATCTGTGGATGAATGGCACTAAAACTGCAATTCAGTAGGCCCGACCAACCCGCCTAGTAGTCGGGACCCCTGCGCAACTTTCACTGGAAACATACAAACCAAATACAGAAGCATACAAAGGACGCCCAGGGAAAACAGCCCTGCGCCACCCATCCTGCGCCAAAAAGTGAAACAAAGAAAAATATAACTTCAAAGCTAGAAAGCTGGCTAGGCACTTCCCAGTAGTGTCCTAGGGGAGGTAGTATGTAGCTTCCTGTCCTTAGAGAATGTGCTCTTAACGGGCCTAGAATACTCTTCAAACAAATGTGAGGACCGTTAACAAGAAATCAACAAGAAATCACAATTCTGTCTAGTATAGGCATGTACAAGCAGCATACATTAACAGATTAGAGGTTTTTTTTTTTAATGTATGTATTTATATACTTCGTTGTTGTTGTTTTTTTTTGGGGGGGGGTGGGGGGAGAGTTGTTGTGTTTTCCTTTTTTTTTTTTTTGCCTCCCCGGTGAGGTACCTGCTCTACTCCTTCTTCAGAACTAAAAATGTTGGATATGCGTAGTTAACTATCGCTGTCAAGTGGAAGCCACTCCTGACCCTCCCAGCAATGTTAGGGATGCCAATGTCTCCATTTATTAGGGAAATTTGGTTAATCTAGTGATAGAGGGACTCCACTTCTTCTTTGTCTACCCCTCCTGCCAAATGTAACACAGGCAACCACTGCAGTTGCTCATCCCATGCTGGCTCGGTTATATGTCTTAGTGGAAATTATAAAAATACTTATAAAAAATAAAAATACTTACAAAAAATAAAAATAAAATATTTATGTGTTTGCGTTTATAATTTTTCGTACTACAGGGTCTCTGGACATAACACGTAGGAGACTGCATGATAATAGTGGAGTCGTAGCAGTATGTCTCGCAGGGTATCAAGAGGCAGGAATTTTGGCCTAATTGTGTGACGTACGCGGTCCATGAGAAGGACCTCTCTTGGGAGCTCCAGGCAATCGCATGTAATAGCTCTATAATATAGGCAGACAGTTAATTGGTACTGACCGTTTCTTTCACTCCCCTAATGCGGAGATTATTCTGCCGGGCCCTGTCTTCCATATCCGCTTGCTTAATCTCAAATTCTTCCATCCAAGACATTAGGCCATCCATTTTTGCAGTCATGTCATTATGCGTACTCTGAGATGGTGTTTTCCATAGTGGATGTTCTAGCCCCCAATTCTTGTAGGTCTTCGAGTGAGGATTGTAAGATATGCAGTATTTTGTCTGACATATCGTCCAGCATAGCCTGCTATACTCCTTGGGTAACTGGAGAGTCTGTTGCCTGCGATTTTTGCTCTGACTCCTCGGCGCCATTTTGGATTTCTTCCGGTTCTTGGGGAAAAAAGTGACTTTTCTGGTCTCTCTGTAATCCTTTTAGGTTTGGACTGAGACGTTTAGTTTTGCCGTTGGTATCAGACTTAGACGGTACAAATTGCTCAGTTTAAGGCCTTAGGTGCATGGAGCACTCACAACATGCAACCGCTCGCTTACAGGTCCGGGACACGCCTCCAGGATTATGTTTTAACAGATAACACATATACAATATTGAATTCCTATATGATATTCTCATTTTACAGAGCCAGAATATGTAGGTACCAACGGCAACACAGCTGGACAGATTAGTGGTGTGTGAATGCCTTTTTGAAACTGTGATGTGGGTTAAAATAAAAAAAACAAAAAAAGCATCTTATTAAAGATTGCGACATTTCAGTGTCTAAAAATATAATCTATTATTTATTCAGTTTTTCTATTCTATTGTCACTGAAGTCTGTCTAAACTCTTTTTTGTGCTACAACGACCTGTAATGCTCAGTGCAGACTATCCTGTAATCTGTTCACTTTCAAGTCATTTGAAAGGCGTAATGTATGGACTACAAATTTTTCCATCCTAAAGGGATACTATAAATGGCATAAGCTCCCTCTTACTTACTTTAAAACCCTTTATTTACTTTCCTTATCCCAGCGCTGTTGTCCCTCCTCCAACATCCCACAACAACGTGCGCTAATGCACATGCGTGGCAAATGCCGCACACATTAGACCTCCCCATAGGAAAGAATTGAATCAATGCTTTCCTATGGGGAATAAATCTGATGCTGGATGTCCTCATTCAGAGCGTGATGAAGTCCAGCGTCGTTTACCGGACCTGTTACGATGCAGGAAGCACCTCCAGTTACTGTCTCTGAGAGTATTTGATTTGTGAATGCAGTGTGTGTGTGTGTGTGTGTTTGTGTAGTGGATGCAGTGTGTGTTTGTGTAGTGTGTGTGTATATATCTCCTCCTTCCTCCTGAATCAATGCTTTCCTATTGGATAAAATCTGACGCTGGAGGTCCTCATGCAGAGCGTGAAAACGTCCAGCATCGGATACCTGACCAAAGGTCTGTTTCAATTCAGGATACCCTCTAGTTGCTGTCTAGTAGACAGCCACTGAGGGCAGACTTAGAGCTGCAAAGTAAACATTGACGTTTCTATTGAACTGCAATGTTTTACTAACTGCAAAATGGACAGTGAACCTAGACCACTTCAATTAGCTTAAGTAGTCTGGGTGCCTACAGTGTCTCTTTAAACCCACTGACAGATGAAGTAAAAACATTGATTGTATAGTTGCCTGTCAAGGGGAGGGATATATTAAGCAGCAAGTGAACAATCGTTATTGAATTTCATGTGTTGCAGGAAAAATGGACAAAGGAATTTGAGTGACTTTGACAAGGGCCAAATAGTGTTGGATAAACAACTGTATCAGAGCATCTACAAAACAGCAAGTCTTGTGGGGCGTTCCCAGTATGCAGTGGTTAGTACCTACCAAAAGGAAGGACAACGGGTGAACCGGCATTGGTTAATGGGCGCCCAAGGCTTATTGGTGCAAGTGGGAAACGAAGGATAGCCCGTCTGGTCTGATCACACAGAAGAACTACTGTAGCTCAAATTACTGAAAAACATAATGCTGGCCATTATAGAAAGGTGCCAGAACACACAGTGCATCGCAGTTTGCTGCGTAGCCGCAGACTGGGCTGAGCCCTGGCATTCATGTCACTTTTATCGCTTACCACCTACCTAGAGATCGTTGCAGACCTAATAAACCCTTTAATGGCAATGGTATTCTCTGATGACAGTCGCCTCTTTCTGCAGGATAATGCACCCTGCCACACTGCAAAAAATGTTCAGGAATGGTTTGAGGAGCATGACAAAGATTTCAAGATGTTGTCTTGATCTCCAAATTCCCCAGGACTCAATCCGATTGAGCATCTGTGGGATGTGCTGGAGCAAGAAATCTGATCCATGTAGGCCCCACCTCTCAACTTGCAGAACCTACCAGATACCAGACAACCTTACTAGCAGATCAGAGGTCTTGTGTTTATTTTCATTTTTTAGCCTTCAGACTTTTTTTTAATTCCAAAACGAGATGTGGGGATATATGCAATATGTAGGCGATTTGAGTAAAATTGGGTAAAGTTTGAAAACTGGGGAAACCAAAAATAAAAAGGCAAATTTATTTATGTATTAAAATGATCTATTGCACTACTTCTATTCTTTCAGATGGGGTTTAATTCTTAGCTTTTTGGTGACTTCATAGCCTACTGTTTTACATAATTAAGTTACTAAGCAATTGAAAGATGACACATTTTTTTGTTAACACACACTGCCTGACACACATGTTTACCGACATTACTTTGAGTTTTCATTATGTGAAGCTTTGTTATATATTCTTAAGCAGCAAACAAGCAGAGCTCCTAGAAACGACTTAGACAGAGGTAGAGAAGAGAGGCAAAAGAACTTGAATTACGTCTTCCCGAATAGGGAGGTATGAGAGGCTTGCTATTGTTATTGTCTGTGTCAAGCAGTGGTTGTGTAATGACTGCCATTAGTCCTACATCTCTGAGTCACTGTCATATTACAGCACTGTGAAATTTCCCTCCCTGCTGACCACATCCACCCAGCTCTGGTGTGAGGTGGAGATATTTCTCAGGCAGCTATATTTAGGTTGGGGATAAGGGTGTGCGTGGGCCCAAGAGAAAGATGCGGGGGTGGAAATCCAGCTATATTTAGTTACTTCCCTTTCAGTCATACAAAAAAACAAGACAGGAAATACTACTGTGCGTGTCATCACTACAAAAAAAGCATGCTCTTTTTCATACATTATACATATACATTCTAAATTAATGTACTTTGTTTCCTTTCATTGTATGAACATACTACATCAGCATATGATAGATGCATATGTTCACTATCAATGTTCATAGAATTTCTCATCGTACACTGCTTTGTGTTTTGTATTGATGTTGTGATATATTCAGTTATATTCGGTGCCATCATGTGGAGCTCTGTAGTTCCCACAGAAGCACACACATTATACAGTTAACCCCTTAACGTCGATCTTTAAAGCCGTTGCGGCGGCATAGAACGCCGTAACGGCTTTCTATCCCTGGAGGTCCGGTGGACTTACCTCCGCCGCAATCCTCTTCTGGAGGGCTGCCTGACAGCCCAGGCAGCCCTCCCCGGCAAATGAGGCCCCCAGGGGCCATGTGATCGCTCTCAAAGAGCGATCACATGGCCCCCTATAGCTGGCTGTGGATCTGCCAGCAGGGGGACTGTCTAAAATGTCACAGTCCCCCTGCTGGTGGGAGCTGTAAAAAAAAAATATATTAAATGTGTAAAATAAAAATCTATATTATATATATGTAACGTCATACAAAGTGTATTTTAATATTAATATAAGTACATATATTAGTATTAATACAGAATACAGAATGACTTTACATATATATAGATATATACACATATTATATATATATATATATATATGTATAATTACAATAATAAATAAAATACATTAAAATATTGAAACAAAATTTAATATAAATTATTTATTCATATGTGATTTCATTCTAACTGTATTTTGTTATTAATATATATATATTATATATATAATATAAAATACACTTAGAATGACATTCTATATATATCTATATATAAAATACAAATCACCGCAAATATATATATATATATATATATATAGATAAATACATATATATTAAAATTCTACATGTATATATTAGTAATGTTTTAACATAATTATGTGATTTGATTAATTAAAATTTGATTGACATGTCTGACAACACATGGAGAAAGTGCAGAGAATTTAATTAGCAAGCACTATATTTGACCCTGAAACTCTCCAAGACACCATAAAACCTGTACATAGGGGGTACTGTTTTACTCGGGAGACTTCGTTGAACTTAAATATTAGTGTTTCAAACTGGTAAATTGTATTACAACGATGATATTTTAAGTAAAAGTGAAGTTTTTTGCATTTTTTTTTTTACAAACGAACAGCACTTTTATGGACTATATTATTGTAATATGTTTTACTGTTTTAAAACACTAATATTTGTGTTTAGTGAAGTCTCCTGAGAATAACAGTACCCCCCATGAACAGGTTTTATGGTGTTTTGGAAAGTTAGAGAGTCACATGTAAGGCTTGCATTTCATTTTTTTGACATTGAAATTTGCCAGATTGGTTATGTTGCCTTTAAGAGCATATGGTAGCCCAGGAATGAGAATTACTCCCATGATGCATACCATTTGCAAAAGTAGACAACCCAAGGTATTGCAAGTGGGGTATGTCCAGTATGTCCAAGGTATTGCAAGTGGGGTATGTTTCTTAGTAGCCCCTTAGTCACAAACAGTGGCCAAATATTAGTTTTTTTGCTTTTTTCATACAAAAACAAATATGAACGCTAACTTTGGCCAGTGTTTGTGACTAAGTGGCTACTAAAAAAGACTAAACATACCCCACTTTCAATACCTTGGCTTGTCTACTTTTTCAAATGGTATGCCATTATGGGGGTAATTCTCATTCCTGGGCTACCACACCGTCTCAAAGGTAACATTACTAAAATTTCAATTTGAAAATGGAACGTTCTATATTTGACCATGTAACTTTCCAAAACACCATAAAACCTGTTAATGGGGGTTACTGTTGTACTCGTGAGACATCGCTGATTACAAATATGTGCATTTTTTTGCAGTAAAACCAAACAGTATTATGAGATTCACAGCTAAAATGTCAGACGGAAATACAAATTTAAAAATAAATCTTATTTTCTCACATTTCTTTAAATTTTAGTCATAATAAATTATGTTCCATATATGAATAGTTATTGATAAATGAAAGCCCTGTTTCTCCTGAACAAAATGATATATAATAAGTGTGGGTGCACTTAATGTGACAGCGGTGAATTACGGTTGAACAGACATATAGCGCAAATTCCAGTTTTTGTTTTGTTTTGATCAGAACGCACACTATTGACTCCGTCCTGAAGGGGTTAATCATTGTATAATAAAATACATCCAGAATTACGTAGTGTATAGATTTATACCAATGATTGTAAAGTTGATAAAGGGCATACATTTACATAATGTAGTATACGCATTCTGGTTCCCTTTGATTGGAAGCATTGTTTTAAAGTATATTTATATGTAAGTTCCACGGTACAGTTATTTGAGATCAGTAAAGGAACCCTATGGACATCATAAAAACGTCTTTGGAATGAAGTTGTTGTGGTGCAACCTTACCTTTAGAAGTTAAACTGTTCATGAACTGTTTAGCCCTTAAATTCAGTATCCAGTGCCCAAATGCTTTGCCCCTATCCTTCCGCTGCTAAGAATCTTGAAAGTGGAAGCTTCAGCCAGGGCACGACTGATTGGCTGAGAGTGCCAGCTGATGCTCTAAGCCATTTAGTATTTCCACTTTCACAAAATGTCTTGAGAAAATGTAACGCAATCCCTGGATGAAGCTTCTTCTTGCAAGATTCTCAGCAGCTGAAGTGTAGGGGGCAGAGCTGTTGAGTGCTCGATAATGAACTTTGTGGTTGAACCGTTCTTGAATAGTTAAACCTCTAAAAATAAGACATCAGGAACTCCTGATACTATAACAACTTTGTTCCTTTAAAAACTACAGCATGTCATCCTCTGCCAGAGTATGGAAATATATAAAACATGTAACTTTCTATAAATCACATGTACTTGAGAACCCACTTATGTATCCTTCGGCAAACAAATCTAAACATACCTTTAAGAATTAGGAGAGAACTAATTATTATTTTTTTTACTGGTATTTATATAGCGCCAGCATAGTCCGTAGCGCTTTACAATATTATCATAGGGAGATTTAAAAATAAATGAGACAATTACAAAAACTTACAGGAACAATAGGTTGAAGAAGACCCTGCTCAAACAAGCTTACAGTCTATAGGAATTGGGGTGTAAAACACAATAGGATTGGAGATAGCATTCAGACAAGGTGGAGTGAAGCAGAGCTGGAGGAGAGAATAGAGTGCTACCCTTTAGGAGAGAGCAAGGGACAGGTATGTGAGGTAGAGGTTACTCTGGGAGGCCATAAGCTTTCCAAAATAGGTTGACGAAGACCCTGCTCAAACAAGCTTACAGTCTATAGGATGTGGGGTGTAAAACACAATAAGACAGGAGATAGCAATCAGACAAGGTTGAGTGAAGCAGAGCTGGAGGAGAGAATAGAGTGCTACCCTTTAGGAGAGAGCAAGGGACAGGTGTGTGAGGTAGAGGTTACCCATCTCTTTTTTCCAAAAGAGATGGTTTTTAAGGCACTTCTTAAACGATTGAAGACTGGTGGAGAGTCTGATGGCATTAGGTAGGCTATTCCATAGGAAGGGAGCCACCCGCGAGAAGTCCTGCAACCGTGAGTTGGCCGCACGGGTGCGAGCAGCGGACAGGAGAAGGTCATGGGCAGAGCGGAGAGACCAAGAAGGGGCATACCTGCGGATCAGTGAAGAGAGATAGGAGGGGCTAGAATTTGTCAGTGCTTTATAAGTGTGGATTAGTATCTTGGATTGACTCCTATAGGAAACAGGAAGCCAATGTAAGGACTGACAAAGGGGAGAGGTGTGAGAGGAGTGACAGAAGAGGAAAATCAGTGTAGCTACAGCATTCATTACAGACTGTAGCGGGGCAATACGACATGTGGGCAAACCTATTAGGAGAGAGTAACAATAATCCATGCAAGAGATTACTAGAGCATGGACAAGCTCTTTAGTAGCATCTTGCATAAGAAAGGGGCGGATGTGGGCAATGTTTTTAAGGTGGAATCTACAGGATTTGGTAACAGACTGGATGTGAGGCTCAAAGGTGAGGCCAGAATCAAGTATAACGCCAAGACAGCGTGCTTGCAAGGATGGACTGATGTGGGTACCACTTGAAGGGAGAGCGAAAGAGAAGGATCAGTATTAGGAGGAGGAAAGACAAGGAGTTCAGTTTTAGAGAGATTGAGTTAAAAAAATCGGGAGGACATCCAGTCAGAGATGGAAGAAAGGCAACGAGTGACACGTTGCAGGACGGCAGGGGAGAGGTCCGGGGAGGAGAGGTATATCTTAGTGTCATCAGCGTACAGTTGTTATTGGAATCCAAATGAGGTAATACGTTTGCCAAGAGAGACAGCTAAAGAGAAAATAGAAGGGGACCAAGGACAGAGCCTTGGGGAACTCCAACAGAGACAGGAAGAAGGGAGGATGTGTCATTAGAAAAGGAGACACTGAATGAGCGTTGGGAGAGATAGGAGAAAAACCAAGAGAGGAGATTGTCACAGAGACCAAGTGATTGAAGAGTTTGGAGAAAGAGAACATGGTCAACAGTGTCAAAGGCAGCAGAGAGGTCAAGAAGGATTAGTATGGAGCAGTGCCCTTTGAATTTAGCTGTGATTAGGTGGTTAGTGACTTTAATAAGAGCAGTCTCAGTAGAGTGGAGGGGGCAAAGCCAGACTGAAGAGGGTCAAGGAGAGAGTTCGAATTGAAGAAGCAAGTCAGAAAAGTATTTCCAGAAGCTTTGAGGAAAAAGGGAACAGGGATATGGGACAATAGTTAGAAGGGGAGGATGGGTCAAGAGATCGTTTTTTTTAAGATGGGTACTACAGTAGCATGTTTAAGGGCAGCAGGGACAACACCAGAAGAGAGAGAGCAGTTGAAGATGTGGGTCTTAAGGGCACAAGACAAGTGGAGAGAGATCTGATAAGATGAGACGGGACAGGATCAAGCGTGGTGGGGTAAGAGGAAAGGAGAAGCGCAGCCACCTCTTGTTCATTAGCCTGGAAGAAAGTCTGAAGGGTAGGAAAGACATGATTCAGGTGTGGTTGAGAAAGAGAGGGGCAAGGCGGTGAGAATTATTTCTTTAGTTGTACAATCTTGTCTGTAAAGAGCATGCAAAGCTATTGGCTGTAAGGTTTGTTTGGGGATGGCCACAGCAGGGCAAAGAAGGGAGTTAATGGTATTAAAAAGATGCCTGGGATTGCGTGACCATGAGCTAATGAGGGAGGAAAAGTATGACTGTTTGGCAAGGACAAGGGCTGTGCTGTATAAATGCAACATGAATTTGCAGTGGAGGAAGTCTGACTGGGTGCGTGACTTCCTCCAGCAGCGTTCAGCAGAACGGGAGCATCTCTGCAGGTAGCATGTTAATTTAGTGTGCCACGGTTGGGTGCATGTTCTCTTCAAGGTGCAAGTTTGGAGCGGGGCTGCAGCGTCCAGGGCAGAGGTGAGTGTAGCGTTATATGAGGAGATAGACAGTGAGGGATATGAGAAAGTAGGGATGGATAGAAGTTGGGAATAAATTTTAGCTGATAGCTGCTGGAGGTCAATATAATTCAGATTTCTTCTTAGTTGAGGGGGGGGGGGGTTAGGTTGACGATGATGGGGTAGGGGGCTATTAAGAGCAAATGAAAGGAGAAGGTGGATCTGCGAGAGGAGAATGGAGTGTTGCAGAGATTAAAGATTGTACATTCATGAGAGAAAATAAGATCAAGGATTTTGCCAGCTACATGGGTAGGGGATTTAGCCCACTGCAATAGCCCAAGAGAGGAGGTAATTGAAAGTAGTTTGAGGCTACTGAGGTTAATGGGAATGTTGAAGTCCCCAAGATTAAGGATAGAATATTAGAGGAGAGGAAGTAGGGAAGCCAAGCAGCAATGTAGTCAAGGATGAGGAGATGGGAACCAGGGGGACGATAATCGCACTGTTAGCAAAGATGGGTTTGAAAAGACGAATGAATGAAATTCAAATGAGGAGAAAGAAAGGGTAGAGGTTTGAAGGAGCAGTGAGATGAAAGCAGAAACCCTACACCACCTTTGCTTTCAGAGTGTCTTGGGTTGTGGGAAAAATGAAGACCACCAAAGGATAGATTAATCATAACTAATCTTAACTAATCATTAGATAACCGATTCTAATATGTTTGTGTAATGGAAAGTTTGGCACCTGCGTGCGTGCGTGCGTTAACAAAAAGATTGACAAATTGTAGTGAAGACCAATCAGTAAAAAAACTCCTTGCAGTCAAGATAGGAAAAAATTACACCAGAATATATCTAGTTGCACTTTGAATAGTGCTGTCTGTGTTCATTTGTGTGTCAAGCTGGGAACTCTGTGATAGTTTTTCTCAACTTTCTGTGCCCAAGGAGCACTAATCAATGTCCAACTTGAGATATGCAAGTGATGTGTGTATATATACATACACACAAAGTTTGTGAAAAATCCTTGCATGCCGGCTTCAATACCTTATTGCATGGGTCCTAGACCAAGGGCAGATACACTTTAAACCTGATCCTGAAGAAAGTCCTAAGCGAGCTGAAATGTCAATATCTCTGGGTTATGCTACGTTTGTGAAATAAACTTTGATATTGGATGAAGTCTGTGAGTGCAGCCATCACTTTTCATTATATATACCGTATTTATCGGCGTATAACACGCACTTTTTTCCCCTGAAAATAGGGGAAAAATCGTGGGTGCGTGTTATACGCCGATATCCCATAATTACTTACCTGTCCTGAAGCGTGGGCCGGCTTCACAGCTTGCACCACGGTACAGGAACTTTAATTTCATGTTCCGGTTTCCGGCGGGACTGAAAGGAAGTGTGCACAATAGTGTGCACACTTCCTTTCAGTCCCGCCGGAAACCGGAACATGAAATTAAAGTTCCTTTACCGCGGTGCAAGCTGTGAAGCCGGCCCACGCTTCAGGACAGGTAAGTAATTATGGGAGGGAAAGTACACTATGGGAGGGGAGGGGAGGGGGGGAAGTACACTATGGGAGGGGAGGGGGAGAATACTATGGGAGGGGAGGGGGGGAGAATACTATGGGAGGGGAGGGGGGGAGAATACTATGGGAGGGGAGGGGGGGAGAATACTATGGGGGGGGAGAATACTATGGGAGGGGGGAGGGGGGGAATACTATGGGAGGGGAGGGGGGGAGAATACTATGGGAGTGGGGAGGGGGAGAATACTATGGGAGGGGAGGGGGGGAGAATACTATGGGAGGGGAGGGGGGGAGAATACTATGGGAGGGGAGGGGCGAGAATACTATGGAAAGGGGGGGACACTATGGGATGAGGGGGGAACACTATGGGATGAGGGGGGACATTTCCTGGAATTTCTTTCTAAAAATGAGGTGCGTGTTATACGCCGGTGCGTGTTATACGCCGATAAATACGGTATATATATCCAAAGAGGTAGCAGCACTTACGGAGTTTAAAAGTTACAAACTTTATTTATTCAGATTAAAAATCACGATCAACGTTTCAGCCCTCTGTATGGGACTTTCCTCAGTATCAATACAATTAAACATTCAACAAAACAAACATATAGGCAGATATATTAACGAAATTAGCTTACCCCCAGGTGAAGTGCATCTCAGATCGGCGTTCTAATGTGACCATTGCGCATGCGGGGTGAAGCTCCGCCCCACATGACATTGCAGCGTGCCGTCATCGCGCCCATTGCTATGGCGACACAGCGTCACTATGGAGATAGGATAGCAACAACATTAGCTGAATATGGAAGTATGTGCAATATACTGCTTGATCTGAGGATCAAATAGGTGGTATAGAGAAAGGATGAAGTGCATGATAGGTGCAAAGTGTTATGTGCTACATCATAACTTAATAAAGGTCTTAGTTGCCATAGTGCCAAGTTATAGAGCATCAATGACTTATAGAGAATAAAGAGTCATTTAAAGTGACAGTGTACATAACAAGTGGTGATGAATACCAGGTTATATTGTTACTTTTAAAGTGCATATATTTGGAAAAAGTGCTGTGTGCCAACGGATATAGTGCAAAGTGTAATATTATAAAGTGCCATGGTGAATATAACGAAAAAGTCCAAATGTAAACTAACACTTATATACAATAATGTAAACCTTTACAAATACAGCAATAACCTCTAGATGGCTTCAAAAGAGTAAACAGTGCTCTAAAACATAATTGATATTAAACGTTACAATATAGTGTAATAAATTTATAGACCCATGGTTGGGGAAAAAAAACATGGATGGAAATACTGGGAGACCAAGGATTACATCGAAACAACCCCATAATGGTATTTAATTGTGTGAAACACTATATTTGAAGTATAAGCCTGTTACAATACACTAACAACTATACTAAATATAAAAAATGGTGACTGTGTATTATTACCATCACAGATGACTTAATAGTTAAAAACACATTTAATCCTATATTTTAAAATAAAACCAAATAAAATAAAATGAAATAAAGCTGGAGATGAGACTCATAGGAAGGAATGTAAAGAAATGGTTTTATTGAGTCCCTTGGGAGACACAGTGTCCAGTTCAGAGATCCAGAATACTTCTCGGTTTAGCAGTATTTTCCCATGATCACCTGCTCTTCGTGATATGGGGACATGGTCTATACCCAGGAATTTCAAGGAGGTCAGCGGATGTTTGTGTTGCAGGAAGTGTTTAGCCACTGGTTTATTAGATGTTCCGTCCCTGTAGGCTAGTCTGATGCTGGAACGGTGGCCTCTTATTCTTTCACATAGGGCTGTTTTCAGTTTTCCCAACATAAACCAGTCCACACGGGCATGCAAGCTTGTATATTACGTTGTAGTCCTACACGTAATGGTGTGTTGTATAGTATACTTCCTGTTTGTGTGCGGGTGGGCAAAACTTTTTGAAGGTGTCATGTGCCCACATGTTACACATCCTAGACAGCGAACAGACCCCCGATTCTGGATAACATTCCTGTCTACATAGCTTTTGATCGGGTCTGTGTGTACTAACATATCTTTAAAGTTCTTGTTTCTCTTGTGGAAAATCAACAGGGTTTCACGAAAGACCTTAGGAAGCATGTAGTCTGTAGCCAACATTCTCCAATTTTTCCGGATCGCTGAAGAAATCTGTCGAACTGTGGAAGGTCATAGGAAAGTCTAATCTTTGGGGTGAAGATGCCACCCTCCGTG
This sequence comes from Pelobates fuscus, assembly GCF_036172605.1. Lineage (NCBI taxonomy): Eukaryota > Metazoa > Chordata > Amphibia > Anura > Pelobatidae > Pelobates > Pelobates fuscus. Next base: position 207,000,699 of record NC_086317.1, on the reverse strand, counting down.
CTTGAGATGCCTTGGCGTCTTCTAAAGCCTTGCTGAGGGTTTGGCTATGATACCCACGATTCAAAACTTCCTAGTCATGTCCTGTAGTTGCATTTCTTTCACAGTATTATTTGAGTTATTCCTCATTACTCTTAGGAATTGTACTTTCAGTAAAGATTTCTTCAAAGCTTCAGGATGCGCGCTTTGTCCATGGAGTAAGGTGTTACGATCCGTGGCTTTCATGTATAAGCAAAATTCAATATTATTCTTCCCAATAGATAGTTCAACGTCCAGATATTGGACTTTATCAGGGCTGATGTTTGCTGTCAGTTTAATTGGAGTCTGCAATTGATTCAATTCCTCAACCATGGTGTGTGCCTCTGTTAACGTGCCATTCCATATGATCAACAGGTCGTCAATGAAGCGATAATATATATATATATATATATATATATATATATATATTATAATATCAAGTGGCCATATGGTGTTAAAATGTTGTTCTTCTCGTACACAAACATATATATATTCTAGCAACACGAAGAAGAACAGTCACTGGATTTGTATTGTTCTTCAAACTTTTATTTCCCAAACTGTTACATTACATCAACGATTCAGTCCAAACAGCAGATTTTTCCTGCTGAAAGTGCGCTGTTTGGACTGAAACGTTAATGTAATGTAACAGTTTTCTTGGTGAGGAAAGCAGACAAACATGTGTATCTATATATATATATATATATATCCTAGGATCAATGCGAGGTCGACAAGAGTACCTAAAAGCAGAGGTTGAACACAAGATCCCTTGAGCCTCCATAGACAAAGTGTTTTTCCTTCACGGCTGGAAGCTTGACATCGGTAACACCAAACTTTTTGCTTATCTACAATTACTCTCATTACCTAATATTATTTTTATTGGCATTCATATAGCACCAACTTATTCTGTAGCAGGTTGATGAGGACCCTGCTTAAACGAGACAGCAATCTAGCGTAATTGGGGTATAAAAACACAATAAGAAGCTTAGCGTGGGGGGTGGCAACCAAGTGACAGGCTTTAAAAATAGCAGAATTGGAAGTTGAGGGTGAAGTGGAGAACGGACCCACTACTTAAGTTGAGTAATTTATTGACAGTTGGGCTTCCACAGATGACTCTGAAGAGGATTAAAAGTGTTGGGGAAGACAGACTGTTCCAAAAGAATTGTGCTGCCTGCGAGAAGCCCTTATAGTGCTTGTTACCACAGTGGGTACTAGCAATAGACCAGAGAATGTCACCAGCAGAACAGAGCAGCTGAGTAGAGGTGTGCCTATAAAGTAGTGCAGAAATTTAGCAGGAGTGGGAGGGTAAAGTTGTTAAGAGCTTTGTAGGTAAAAGTTAATATTTAGCATTAAATCATATAGGATACTGGAAGCCAAATTAACAATTGAGGGATGACGTATGATAGGAGAGAAAATTTATCCTAGTAGCATCATTCATTATGTACTCTAGAGAGACAGTATGGTGTATGGGGAGGCCAATTAGGAGAGAATTACAGTACTTCATATGAGAAATTACAAAGTATGAATTAGCTCCATTGCAGCACCTTGAGTGAGAAAGGGGTGGATACAGACAATGTTTTTAAAGTAGAATTGGCAGGATTTGTTGACAGACTGCATATGAGGCATAAAGGTGAGGCCAGGATCAACGATAACAGTAAAGCAGGAAGCTTGCAAAGCACGTGGCATCAACTTGCTGGAGATCGAAGAGAGTCAATTGGAAACTCATTCTAGGACAGCACACGGGCGATCAGACATCTGGGTATCATCAGCATACATGTGGTAGTGGAACACAAAAAAAAATGTTTGCTAAGAAAAGCAGTACAGAGAGAGAACAGAAGAGGGCCAAAGACAGACACAGCCGTGGGGGACTCCAACTGAGACAAGAAAGAGACACTGATCATTGGGAGAGAGAGGATAAGGGCCAAGGAGGGACTGAGTCACAAAGGCCAAGGGTATGAAGAGTTTGGAGAAGTAGAGCATGATCAGCAGTGTCATCTACCATTTGTCTTCACAGTGTGAACTTTATAAGCTGATGATGAAAGTGAAAAGAAGAAGTAGATGTTCCTTGGAAATGTTTCTCTCATTGATGTGTGCCTTTGTCCAAAAATTTTGAGAACCACTGCTCAAGGCAACTTAATACTCATTTCCTACTATACCTTTTACTTATGTTCTGCTTTCATTAAGCAACATTATTTTCTGTGCAACCTCACTTTCAAAATCAGTAATCTGTATATGCCAATTATCTATCAAACATGATGCAAGAATCTCTTCTAGTGCTTTAAATGTTTCCTTTTTCTGGGCCCTAGATCATCATAATAATGTACATGCATACACAAGGTGGAGCTTCTAAAATAGATTTTCAATGAATATTCTGCAAAATAAAAATTCAAAACAATAGTACAATACAGTATTGTCAAATAAAATATGTAGTATAAACAAGAGTGGTGTCACTCACAAGCCTGGAGTCATAACCTCATATGACTCGGATGGTATTCGCCTTTGGACCATTAAAGGATGTCCAGATCCTTCTTCTGCATAGAGATCTGTGTTTTTCCACCCTTAACCGGCACAGAAGTGTATAGATGCCAGGTCAAAAAAGTTTCTTCAAAAAAGGTGCTTTATTAGTCAAAACAAAATTCACTGAATATAAAATCAATTAAAATATACCAGACAAGATTCTGGTATATTGGGCACTTTTTGGACTACACAGCCTATCCAGAATCTTGTCTGGTATATTTTAATTGATTTTATATTCTGGGTCACGGCTCTGCTTCCTCCTGTGCCGCGCATTAGGCCCTCCCCATAGAAAAGCATTGAATCAATGCTTTCCTATGGGGAAATGCCTGATGCTGGATGTCCTCATGCAGAGCATCAGGACATCCAGCATCAGTCAACACTCTAGAAGCAACTCCAGAAGCCGGTAGAGGCTGTCTTAGTGCTCCAATGTAATGTAGTTTTAGAGAAACTGCAATGTTTTACATTTCAGCACTAAGTGCAATAGGTACACTGTACCCAGACCACTTCAATCAGTTGAAGTGGTCTGGGTGCCTATAGTGTCCCTTTAAGTTACAAGGTGGGGTCTCCATGGACCGGATTTATTGTTCCAGCACATCCCAGTTGCTCAATTGGAATGAGATCTTGGGAATTTGGAGGCTAAGGCAACAACTTGAACTCTTTGTCATGTTCCTCAAACTATTCCTGAACAATTTGTGCAGTGTGGCAGGGTGCATTATCCTTCTGAACGAAGCCATTGCCATCAGGGAACACCATTGCCATGAATGGGGTGTACATGTTCTGCAACAATTTCTAGGTAGGTAGTAAGTGTCCAAGTAACATCCAAATAAATTCCAAGAGGATCCCCAACAGAACATTACCCAGGCCAGGACATAACACTGCCTGTGCCGGCTTGCCTTCTTTGTATAGTGCAGTGGTTCCCAAACCAGTCCACGTGGCCCACCAACAATCCAGGATTTATGTATTTCCCTGTTTTATTCCAGTGGAGATGACAAAAAATGGACTGTTGGTGGGTCTTGAGGAGTGGTTTTGGAAACACTTCTATAGTACATCCTGCTGCCTTCTCTGCCCCAAGCAAACAATGTGCACGCACCTGTCCAACCACCTGATCTAAAAGAAACAGTGATTCATCAGACCAGGCAAAATTCTTTCATTGCTCCATGGAGCAGTTCTGACGCTCACACTCTCATTAATGGCGCTTTCAGGGGTGAACAGGGGTAATCATGGGCACTCTAAACACTCTGCAGCTACATAGCCTCATACGAGCAAACTGGACTGTGCCACCTTTCTATCACAGCCAGCATTATGTTTTTCAGCAACATGTGTGATCAGACCAGACAAGCCTTCGCTCCACACGTGCAATGAGCCTTAGTGCTGGTTCACTGGTTGTTCTTCCTTGCACCACTTTTGGTAGGTACTAACCACTGCATACCCGGGACACGACTTGCTGTTATTCTAGATGATCTGACCCAGTTGTTTAGCCATCACTATTTGACCCTTGTCAAAGTCACTCAAATCTTTTTGCTTGTCCATTATTCCTGCTTTCAACACATAAAATTCAAGAACTGAATGTTCACTTGCTGCCTAATATATTCCACCCATTAACAGATGCCATTGTAACAATATAATCAATATTATTCACTTCTCCTGTTATTGGTTTTAAAGTTGTGGCTGATCAGTGCAAAGCATTTCAGCAAGCTGAAGTGGTTTATGTTTGCAGAGTTTTTTTTTTTTAATATATATATATATATATATATATATATATATATATATATATATATATATACACACTTTACTTATGAATGTCTCCCAACATTTCAAATGAACAAAGAAGGATACTTTAATTTCAGAGGTGTGCGTAGGGTTGTGACTGGGGTGGAGCTTTGCTGGGAAATAGCTTCATGAGTTATTAATAACAATTTATGTAACTAAAATGCAATTCATAACAAGAGCAAAGTGTCTTATTTACACAGACTGTTTTCTAAACACAATTAATGTGATTTAAGGACACATTACTGTGAGTATTCTTGCTGTGGAGGTGTGTAGGTGTGTTTATAAATTCAAGCACTCCAGGAATAGTATGTTCTTAGAAAAAAAGGCACATAAGGATTTGGGCATGGGCACAAATATGAACATTTTAAGCAGTATGTTTGAAGGAGGACATTATATGAAACAGAAGATAAAACTAAGACTAGTATTTCTTCGCAATACACGCAGTAAGTATGGGAAGTATGCAGTCCATAGAAGTTATTTTTGTCTATGATAATCTAGGTGGAAGGGGCCTCCTGTTTATTGCATTTAATAATGTGTGAAAAGTAAATAAGTGTAAAAAAAAAAATGAAACAATTCTTACCTATGCATGATTGCATCTCTGTAGTTCAGTCTTTCTAGACAGCTTAAAGACAAGTCGGTGGGAATTACAAAAAAAACAAATAAAGTACATTAAATTTAAATCTAAATTAAATTAAAATCTACTTGTGTAAAGTGGCAGCCCAATCTACTTCTCCAGACTGACAACATTTATTTTAGTTAGTGAGACCTGGCTGTGTGCAGTATGTGTGTGGTATGTGCTATGACTTTGTATTATGTGCACACCGGCTTTGTGTAGTGTGCGTGTGCACATTGCAGAACTGATGAAGGAAATGTACATTCTATGTATTATCAAATCTTGTATAGCATTACAATAATGTTGTATATAAGGTATTTTTCTTTTTTCAGTGTGCATTATGTACATGTTGCACAGTATTTTAATTAACTCGCAGCACATATAGAGATTAACTCCTCTGCTGCTGGAAGTGAACATCAGCCAGCCTAAACAGTCATTGGCTGATAGCAGGCAAAGGTATTCCTTTCATGATAACCACTCCAGCGTGCTTAATAGTAATATGACGTGGCACTCTTGGGAAGTAGAAATAATGATCCAAGGAACAGCCTTGTACACAGTGGTGGAGGACCGCTGCCTCCAAAATGGTAGCAAAAGTAGAAAATCCACAGGTTCACAAAATTACAAACCTGTATATAAGAACCCAGCGGGGCATAGTGGTTATGACCCTTTAACAGACATATGCCAGACTATGCATAGCATTCTGGAGTTGTTTTGAAAACACATTTTCTGCTCTGCTGTAGACAGAACTGCCTTAACATGTAAATCTTGTTGATTTTTAAATATCTAACTTATATTTCCTTAATTTTTATGTTCTTGTGCTGGCCTCTTTCCAGCACTGGTCAGGATTATGGATGACTGTGACTGAGGAGGAGCACAAAGGGTGTTCATTGTCCCTCGTTGAAGAGGGGGAAAATCTGGCAGGCCCCTCACTCACGGTTGCCTCCCCCTGTCACTGCTACACGGGGCCTGCTCTGTGACTGTCACCCCACATCGCCCATTCATTTGGTTATAACACTTTACACAGGGACATGCCGGCTCTGAGAGCGTTGCAGCAGCTGTGTGGATATTACTGGCAAAGCACTCAACCGTGTAGTTTTACTCACAGTGCTTCTTAACCCCTTAAGGACACATGACGGAAATATTCTGTCATGATTCCCTTTTTTTCCAGAAATTGTGTCCTGAAGGGGTTAAGAAGCTAAATATTGTTTTTTAAATGATTTTATTTATTTGTATTTTCATGATTCTCTTTTTGAAACAGGTTGCAAACTTACATTACGCTCCTATTGTTTTACAATGAATGCTGTCCTATCAGTGGATTTCACATTTACTGATTATACTGTGGTTAACAATCACCAAAGGATTTTTTATTATTTTTTATAATGGGGAACAACTTTTTGAATTTTGAGGATTGATCCAGTAAAAGGTGTATACAAACTAATGACCATCCTATGAGTCCGGTTAGCAAGATTAGATCAGATTACTTCTTGTCAAGTCATAGCTTAGTAAGAACTTTAGGGATATTTCTTTGCTGTCTTTCCTTTGAGTGCTGTCATGTTGTGGTGATCTTTGGGTGTCTTTCTTGGTGAAAATACTCCCTGGGAATGACGAGGGAAAAATGCAAGCATTAGACTACAACATAGAAACAGTTAAGTGAACCTGAAAAACATGGAAAATATGGGGGTCCATTTCAGCTTTCAAATTGTGATGAAAAAGACTAAGATGGTGTTGGGAAAAATACTTTTATGTGACAGACTTGTGTGGTTTTTAAACATTTAGTTATTTCCAACTTGTTTCAGTGTGGATACTGACAAAAACTGGATTCTTAGTGTGCCTCGAGGACTGGGTTTGGAACCACTGCTGTATAGTGCACACATGCTGCCTGGTTTTAGAGATATATTATGAATACAAGGTTTATAGCAGGGCTCGACAAATCCTAGGCGCTAGGTCGCCTGGGATTTGAAGCCCTTTAGCTAAAGGCAGGATGGGGGAACAATGGAGACGATCAGTCGCCCTGAGGAGCGTGCAGGTTGCTGGCTCAGGAAGCGTGCAGGCGGCCGCCCTGGGGATCATGGAGGAGGCCGCCCTGGGAATCCTATAGGAAAGAATTGGGAGGATATTGCACATGTTCTCTATGGGTAACTGTCAGCACCTCCATGCAGAGCGTGGTGACGCTGAACAAAGGTGCTGCACACTGTGCAGCACTGACATAGGATTCTCTGGTGGCCGTCTGAGCGACTGTCACTAGAGGTGTTACTAGGCAGCAATTTAAACACTGCCTTTTCTCTGAAAAGACAGCGCTTACATTGATAAGGCTACCGGGACAGGCAATAGGCACCAGCACAACTACATTAAGCTGTAGTGGTTTTGGTGACTATAGTGTCGCTTTAAAAATTGTATATTTTTTGTAAATTAAACTTTGCTAGTTTAAAAAAAAAAAAACTGGCTCCTAACTTTTTTAGCTGGCTCCTAGATTCCAAACAAAATTGACAAGCCCTGGTTTATAGGCTTTGTTGAGCTGTTTGGAACCCTGGATCTGTCATTTTCATAGACCTCTATAAAGGACACATGATCTGCCAGGTTTGTAGAGTAATGTACAGAACACAAAAATCTATGAGGTTTGTAGAGATCTGTGCAGGACTATCAGCTTTTCTGTGCTCTATAGAGAACACATGGTTTGTTAGAATTAGAAAACAATGTCTAGAACTCATGCTCTTTGAAGTTTGTGAAACTCTGTTCAGGCCCTTTCATTTCTTCCCAACTTTTTATATGTTGCAGTCTTCTGCTACAATTGTTGTTTTCCAGCCTTGTGCTTGGCTGTGTGCTTAGGGGATCACAATTAATTTTTCCCTTGGAACCCTTTGACATAGTGTATCAACATAGTGGCACATACAAACACAGATGCACACACCTTGACACACAGTGTGTATCTGTGTGTGTGTGTATGTATCTGTGTGTCAAGGTGTGTTTGTCTATGTTTCAAAGTGTGTGTATCTGTCTTTGTATGTGCCGGTGTGTATATCTGTGTTTGAATATACCAGTGTGTGTATCTCTATGTCAGTGTGTATGTGTGTGTTTGTGTGTATATGTTTCTGACACACAGACACACACACAGGCACATAGTGGCACACAGATACACAATGACACCTTTCTATCACATCCAGCATTACATCCCCCCTTTTAGCTCCTATCCCCCCGTTCAGCTCCTGTCCCTCCTTTCAACTCCTGTCCCTCCTTTCAACTCCTGTCCCTCCTTTCAACTCCTGTCCCTCCTTTCAACTCCTGTCCCTCCTTTCAACTTCTGTCCCCCCTTTCAACTTCTGTCCCCCCTTTCAACTCCTGTCCCCCCTTTCAACTCCTCATAGCCCCTGACACCCCCCCCCCCCACAGCCCCTGCAGTCCTTCTTCCCTTGTCCGCCTCTACAGCCCCTGTATCCCCCTCTACATCCCATGTGGGGCACCACCCCCCCCTCTATAGCAGCTGTCTACTCCCTCAGCTCTTGTATCCCCTCACAGCCCTTGTAAACCCTGAATGTCTCTGTATGACAGTGTCTGAATATTTGTGTGTGTGTGTGTCTGTATGTCTGTGTTTGTTTGATTGTATGCCTGCATATCTCTGTGACTGTGTGGCTGTATGGCTGTGTGCTGCTATTTATCTATGTCTATTAGGCATGGGGAAAGAAGACACACAAAGGGCCCTGGGGGGAAGGGACACACAAAACAGACTGAGGGGAGAAAGCCACAGAAAGGGGCTAGAGGAAAGAAAGAGATGCACAGAGGGGCTGGAGGAAAGAAAGAGACACACAAAGGGGCTGGGGAGGAGAAAAAGACACACAAAAGGGGCTGGGGAAAGTAAGAGATACACAAGGGGAGTTGTAAGAGACACACAAGAGGGTGTAAGACATAGTAAAGGAGGAATAAAATACGCTAAAGAGGGTAAGAAATTCAAAATGGAGGTTACAAGACACACAGGTGAAGACGCAATTATATTTTTGCGGGAGGGGGTGGTTCAGTAGCCAAAATTCCTTGTGCCGGCGCTGCCCACGTTACACAAAGTCGGAGAAGGAGAACCAGGAAGCTCATATTTAGTTCTCATAATAGAGAGTGAATTTAAAATAGATGGACATGACGTACGTAAGAAAGCCCTAGAGGACTTGTCAGGCCACATATAAAATGATGGTGAATAAGAACCCATGAGCCCCGCCTCTTGGTCCACCCATATGCGATCCACCGGTGGTGCATGCCACATCACCACCTAGGACAATTGTGTTTAGGAGACCATAATCTCCCCTACCCTTGGGTCTATACCAGGTGACCAGGAATTTACTGTAGTGATTATTCTGCCAAATAAAGGCATTAGTCACCCTCTGTAACATCGTTACCCAGATAGGCAAAGCCTAAAAACAAAAGCCTAGGCAGAACGTTCATTTTAATACAGTTTATTCTGCCAATCCAAAATATAGGCTTATCCTGCCAGCATACCAATTTCCTCTTTAGGATTCTGATCAGTGGTAAATCATTGTCAGAGTGAGGCAATCCAAAATAAACCCCAAATAACGAAAAGAGGAGCTGAAGCACAGACCAAATATTGAATTTAATCTTTCCACCTCCTGTGTCGACAAATGAAAGGGCACAATATTGATTTGGATTGGTTTCTTTTATAGCTAGACAGAGCCCTGAAACGATCAAGTAAACAAAACAATGGTGGGAGAGTTTGAGTCGGATTAGTAATATATAGCAGAATGTCATCAGCATATGCAGCAGCCTTATTATAGTCTTGGCCCACAGGCATTCCCTGGATAGAGCCATCTTTCCTTGTAAGATGTAAAATAGTTTCCAATGCAAGGGCAAACAGAACTGGAGACATGGGTACTTTAAATAAATCCTAAAAGGAACTGTATGCAAACCCAGATGATGAAACTGCGCTTGGTGATTGGAGTATAAGGCATGCATGGTATGTATCAAAGGGACGGGAAACAGCAAGTGTTTTGCAGAAGGCAAAATAAATAGGGCCAGGTAACCCTATCGAATGCTTTCTCCTTGTCCAACTAGAGGAGCAGAGAAGACATTCTCTCCATCCCCGCAAATCATGCCAGATTGACAACCATACGGGTATTCTCATATAGTTGCCTATCTCTTTATCCCCTTAAAGGGAGTAAGATAATGTTAGCCTGAGTCATGTCTGCATGGAGATACTCTGTTAAATGGGCAGTGTTAAAAACCTTCAACATGTGTTGCATCAGCAGTTCGTGAAAAACGTTGTAATAGCTACCGCTGAACCCATCCTGACCAGGTGCCCTTCCATCTGAATGAAAGATATGGCAGATTTAAGTTCTTCTAAAGTGATTTCCGCCTCCAGTGGTCCCACCATAGCAGTAAGAATTTTGGGCAGTTTCAGAGATGCTAGAAACTAACATTTGTGTGCCTCCCTCTGCACCTTATCCTTCAGCTTGAGGGATTCGACAATTGTTTTTAAATAATTTATCCTAACTCCCCGAGCCTGAGATTACAAATCTCCAGGCTTGAGCTCCTGTCTACTGACAGGCACGATGTTGCATTAAGGTCACTCTGTATAAATAAGTAATCTGCCATAATTTCCCTTATCCTGTCCCAGATCTGTCTTGGGAACGTTGCAGGCATATAAAAGTTAGGCAAGTGCAACTTGCGAGACCCCATGGTTCCAGAGAACAACAAAAAATGTCCCTTTGTGTCCCAGAGAGTATCTAGCACATAAAATAGACAACCCTTAAGAGGATTGTCACAATTTGCTTTATTCTCAGTGTGGTGCAGTAGCTCACAGTCCCACTACCTGTCTATGGTGCTATTCCAAACTACTGCACCCAGACTGAGATATCTCTCTGTTCGCAGCTGGCCTTACTTTGTGATTAACGTCTCCCTACTTTGTTGAGTGTCACCCTTTCTTTTTTGCCAGTTTATTAATGTTATGTTGTTGGTCTGGTCCTGCTTTCCCAGTATCCAGAGGCCAGCCCTGTCAGTCCTGTATCCAGAGGCCAGCCCTTCCTGTCCTGTATCCAGAGGCCTGTCTTGTATCCAGAGGCCCTTCTGCTACACTCTGTGTTTTGTATTTTAACTACCTTCCTTAGATATCAATACACTTATTTTTTGCCTTGATTTGTGTGTGTATATTGGTTTCTTTGCATTCTGGGTTCCATCCTATAGAGGTTGCTGCACTGGTCAACACCCCTTCTCGACCAAACCCCTGACAAGGATTTTAACCCAATTTTTAAAGGAACACTATAAGGTCAGGAAAACAAACGTGCATTCCTGACCCTATAGCAGTGGTTCCCAAACCAGTACCAGTCCAGACAAAGAAAAGGTCTGGCAAGGATTCTATAGACCACCCACATAACTCCAAAGAAAGGGACCCCACTATGGCATCTAAGTCCTTCAAACCATAAGTAGAGTTCCTCCAAAAAAGTCTTGTGGTCAGGGGGCACATACATCGAACCATTCCCTAAGCAGAGCACAAGAGGGTCACCTCGTTGGAACAGGGGTGACATCCCCTCTGGCATCTCTAGATCCAAGGCTTGGAAGACATGTGTGCACCCATTGCGGAAAACAGGCAATTTAAAGGCATGTCCTCAGGCAAAAATGTGTATGATTAGAGCGTAGAAATTTGGTGACTGGTTTCCAAAGTCTCCTCTTCAGGAGGGTAGTAGGTAGAGATCCTGGAAGATTATACATTGATTTTTTTTTTTTTTTTTTTTTTTACGCTATAAAGTATATTCTATATATTAAGCAATTATAGTTGGTGTCCATCCTTTTGTCTATTGATATTTTAGTGTTTTGCTTTTTATATGAATTAACGTAGACAGGTGTATTATTTTCCAATTCATGTCCAATCAAAGTGTAGACAATCATCTCAAATATGATTCAGAAAATTGGCATGCATTAGAGCTAATCTCGTTTGAAAGAGTTTGAATACTTGTCAATGTGACATTTTAGTTATTTTTTTTTTAATAAATGTAAAAGTTTTCAAAAATATTATTTTTCATGAACGATTATTGAATGCAGACTGATGTGAAAATAAATAATAATTTAAACAATTGTAGTGTTAGGCTGAAACATAAAATAAATGTGAAAAACATGAAGGGGGTCTGAATATCTTCCGAATTCACTGTATGTTGCTGGTAAACATGACACAAAAGTTTCAACCCTGTTGGCACCACGATATACAACTTCCAGTCGACTGAGTTAGGTGAGTAATTAGTGCTCCAGATGTAGTATATCTGGAATATGTTGAAACTTTAGATTTCATGCTGAGCAGGTAGGTCAGCTTCTCATGTATTCAAGGTCAATACAATGAACACCATTATGTTGGGTAATAGTACTATCATATCCTTGGACATTCATTAAAGCTAGTGGTAGATAATTGTACTCTAACATGGTAAATATTTAATGAAATGTGTATTCAGTGAGATTTTTAGAGCTCTTTAGAGGTATGCATTAAAGGGATACTTCACACACCATAATCACTTAAGTGATAGTAGTTGTGGTACCAGGAGTCCTCTGGTGTCACCCTTTTCTCCCCACTGTCAGGATGCAAATCATTTAATAATGGTTACCTTGGGTCGACCAGATGCCGCTCAACACGTCTTCTTCTTCCAGTAGCTTCTGAGCTATGCGCTAGCTAATTGAGTACATTTGACTCCTTATATTAAAGAGATACTATAGGCATTAACACAACGTTAGTTTAGTAAAACAGTTTGTGTGTGTGTATAGATCATGCCCCTGCAGTCTCACTGCTCAATTATCTGCCATGTAGGAGTTAAATCAAATTTATACTATTTATGCAACCCTAGCCATACCTTCCCTGGCTGTGACTCACACAGCCTACGTGAATTAAATGTTTTTATTTTCATTTAGATATTAACTAGCTTTAGAAGTTTTTATGTCCTGCTCTGTGAACTTTTATCACGCACAAGAGGCTCCTGCAGGCTCTAAAAGGCTATTAATAGAGCAGCAGATAAGACATTGTTGTTAAACAGAATGTGCAATAAATGAACCTAGAATATCTAGGTTCCTTTTTTAGGAAGTATTTAGGAGGCTGTGCCAGTCACATACAAGGAGGTGAGCGTAGTGCTCTATAAACAAAGTGATTTAACTCCTAAATGGCAAATAATTGAACAGTAAGACTGCATGGGCACGATCTATACATCAAAACTGCTTCATTAAGCTAAAGTTGCTTAGTCCAGGAAGTGGTCATATGCTACACCTCCATTCACTGACTTAAAGAGTCTAGCAATAATCTTTCACACAGGACAACTACATGACTTGCAACGTTGCAGTACACCCGTTAGGAGACTTATAATGTGAGTAAAACGCTCCACAAGGGAATTATAAATCAGTGAGATGCGTTAACCTCCATACTCACTCTTTCATTTCCTTTCTTACTCTATACAAAAGTTTCACATCCTATAGCTATGTTTAAACCCCAAGCAGCAGTTAAAAGAGGAAATGAGGTTGAAAACATAAAAGGTAAACTAGAACATTTTAAAAATAGATATGACATCTATTTATAGCTTTCACTCTCTGTATGTATGCATTTATCTTTATCATATAATTTCTTTAAAATATATCACTTTGTCTGAGATAATCTGGTTTACATTACATGTATTTTTTTTATTTTTTTTTTTATATTCTTTATTTTTGCAGTGCTTATAATTGGTACATGCTTACAAATGGTACCCCAACGGCATTCCATTTGTTTAGTGCGAGACATGTGTTACAGCGGGTATCAGGTAGACAAAGCACTTTTTTTTGTTTTGTAAGATATGACATATTAAACAAGCTTAGACGTAGATTAAAAGAACTGATTATGCAAGAGTGTCGGGCTAGTTGGCTTTCACTGAGATATTATAGCATGTTTCGAGACATAGCTAGCTGCGTGTAAATTAAGTGGTAAACGTTACGCTAAACATCCGCATTGTATGAAAAGAACAGATAACAGCAAAAAGAAAGATCTGCTAGGTTACAAATCGACTATAAACGTAAATAAAACCAAGAACAGTATGGGTGAGCTGGAGGGTAGTGCCAGATTCGAGGGTAAGTAACTGCTGTTGCTCCATTTGTAAGTGGGAGTGCAGTTTGATCCACTGTGAGTGTGAGCCGAGTACCCATTAGGCAGGTGTGAGGTGGAGTTACTTAGGTTCTGTCCCTTGGTATCGCTTTATCTAGTGGGGATGCGAGAATGTGGGAACCCTGTGGTGTTGTTCTGGGCGGGTAGGTTGTGTCTATGGACAGGCCCTGTGGGTTCAGCTAGGTTAACGGGTCTACATAACAGGTATGGTCCCTGGTAAGCATCTTAAAAGAGGTCATGTACCCTTAAGAGTGGTCGGAAAGGCGACCTCAGGCATTAACGTTATGCGTCTTGTAGTATCTGAATAATAGTATATAATAAGACAGGTAGCAATACGATAACAATAACAAAACAAATCGTAAGAGAGAGTGTTGTGCAATCAATTATAGTTCGAACATAGCATCGAGTGTCCCGTTCTGCAACCAGGTGGGCATCTTGGGTGTAGGCCATAGGTGACGTGCAGCCGATGTTCCAGGTGCTCTTCATGGGATGGTCTTGGCGTCGGACCGCGTTCGCCTGGAGCCATTCAGTCCAAGGGTCTATCCGCAAAATGGTAGGTGAGGGTCCTTAAGTCTGACTGTCTCAGCGTGAGTCCGCTGATATTGCTGTTACAGTTGGGTGTTTTGGGACAAATGTCTCGGAGGTGGCCGGATTCCCCATACGGGAGCTGGAGGGCCTGTTAGGTTGTTGGATGGCATCCTGAGGGAGGCCCCATGTTGCCAGGTGCTTTGTTGCCTCTGTGAGGTCTGATATTAGATAGGTGTTAGACCCGTGAAGCACTTGCAGTTTGCGGGGTGGGCGCCATTGGTATTGTATGTTGCGTGCGCGCAGTAAGGTGGTGAGGGGTCTGAGGGTTGAGCGCCATTGCATTGTTCCCTTCGAGAGGTCTGTGTAAAAAGAGAGGGACATGTCCTCAAAGGCATATGGCGTCTTACCCCTGGTGGCCGCCATTACTGTCAATTTATCCTGTCGTTTATGGAATTTGACGATAATGTCCCTGGGTACTGTCTGCGGGGCTGTCGTGGGTTTAGGTATACGGAATGCACCATCAATGCTTATCCCCTTGGCCTGTCTTGCGGGGAGAATTGTGCTTACCAGACGCCGAATTAGATGGGGCACCTCGGCGTCCGAGATCGAGTCCGCCACACCCCTGATCTTGAGGTTTTGGGCCCGCCGCGTGTCTTCCATTGCCGCCATTTTGTGTTCCGCCTGGATGTGTTGCAGCTGTAGGGTGGCGATATCTCTCTGCATATCGGCAAGTTGCTGTGTGTGGCTCGTTGTGTGTCGCTCGACGATATCCACGCGGTCCGACAGGCCTTGGATGTCTCTTTTCATTTCCGCCATGTCGGCCTGGATGCCTCGTCGGAGCTCTGCCAACAGCTCCCTCATCTCCGCTTTTGTGACCGGAGCTGCGTCCGCCTGTGCCTTGGGTGTTGTCGGCGGTTTTGAAGCGGGTAAGGCCACCTCCTCTTGGTCTGAGAAAGGGTCCTCGGAATTAGTAAAGTCGTCCACATATCCCGAGTAGTCCGCCATGTTGGGCTCTAGGGCCTCTTGCGCCCTCCGCCACAAGTCCCCAATACTTGCTCCCGGACGTGTTCCGTCTGCTTTTAGCTTTTTACTTTTCTTCCCCATGCTGTCTGGTTTGTTGGGGCAAACAGCTTGGTCGAGTGGTTTGGTTTTGGGGGGGGAATATTGTATAATTTCGTCGAAATAGGCTTGTAATAGCACGGAGCTCCCTGAAGATGCGACCACTCAGTTCGGCTGTTGGCTCCGCCCCCCATTACATGTATTTTTAATGCTGAATGTGCACCTAAACCAGTGTCTCCACCTCCTGCCAGCAGCATACTTATATTCTGCAGATATTTGACAACTATCAATGGATTATATTTTGTACATGCTATTATACAAGGTGTATAAATTTGCCAAGTGAATAGTATACTGTAGGAAAATTCATTTTTGAGACATTATCAAAATCTATGTCATCTCAATGACATTGGGCTCAGCATTGATGTAGAAGTGTTGCAATTCTATTAATGGCCTACGATTCTCAATGTTGAATGCATTTAAAAGTTATACAACAATGTTATACTATCAAGTAAATATAAGCTTTTATGTATACTTTCCACTTAATGATAACATTCTGCAGTTATATAGCATTTAGTACACATATGTTAAATCAGATCCAATTTCTATGACAACAGGATGTAATATCAATTCAGTGACACTGTTTCTATGGCAACAGGACAATGATTCTCCAATTTAGCATCTCTGCTACCTCTCCAGGAGAGCTGCATCTCATTAAAGGGCCAGCAAACTCATACTTAAGGTGTCCTCACAGCACCTCTGTTCAGATAGATACATAAAATGGCAAATATGACAAATTTAAGAAATAAAAACAGTTACACAAATTTTGAAGTTGCTGTTAAAGATGAGGGGGGGGGGGGGGAAATCAAACCTCTCCTTCAAAGGTCATGTAGATGTGCTATGCAGATAAACAAACAAAAAAAAAAACTATTTAGAGAAGTGTGTTAATTTGTAAATGTAACAATTTATGTACAGATATTATTACACAATATCATAGTCTAGGATACGTTTTCTACTTCTGGGCTCTTGCTATAAAAACTCCCACCCCCCACGCACACCTTATTTCTCTCCATATCCCGCTTAAATCTATCTCTCCTGCATGTTTCTCCCTCCAGAAAAGCTCCATCTCCACCCTCTCTTTGTCCAGACAGACTTATCACTCATTATATCCTTGACCTCCAGCATTAAGCGGCAGCTCACTCTCTCAGCATAATACATTTAATCTGTCTCCCCCGCCCCACCTTTGCCAGCATTGGAGTTGGTCCAACTACAGCGACAGGCTTTAGGTACAGAGAAAAAAAACAATCCAGTGCACTGTTTGTAAACACACAGCTCATGCTTTCATCATCCTGTACTACTAGCCGTGTGCATTCTGGTCGAATTATGAGGTTGTTAGAACATTTGACACGAATCATGACTCCAAAATATTATATAGCCACAAAATATGTGTGCAATTAAAGTGTGAGTAAAATATATGTATTCTTTATATGCAAAGAATATATTTTTAATCAGATTTTTAAAACCCAATACGGTTATTGGCTTTTGTTAATAATATTAAATATTTTTTCCCTCTTTTTACAGGCTCACCAACACGTGTGTTTTGTGGTACAACACAACCAATTCTTTCCTTTTTGGGAAAAAATGTGAGTTTAAACACTTTTTTTTTTTTACTGTACATAGAGGAGGCAAAATCCTAAATGATTAATTTATTACTATAGTGTAAGGAATAGATGTTTGTTTTCCAGACACTATAGTATTCCTTTAAATTGAAGCCAAACTGTTCAATCTTCATTTCATCAGACTAGATAGTATTGTTTCTCACAGCCCGAGAGTCCTTTAGCTGTGTTTTGTTTAGTTTTTTTTGCAAATTCCAAGTGGGCTTTCATGTATGAATAGGCTTCTTGAACTCATGAGTAAAGACGTCTTCACTAAAGTTTATATTTTCATGTATTTTTTGGCTGTTGTCCCTGACCACAAATGGGAAGGCTGTAAGCCTGGAGTTATGGAAGGGTTTTTTCCAGTCTATTTATCCTTCACAACCACTAGAGGAGTGACCATGCATAACTCCACTGATCCCTCCCACCTCTTCCCTTAATCAAATAATCTGACTTTTACTGTAGGTGAGTCTTTTTACAGGCTCAACTACACGTCTGTTTCCGCACACCACAATCGACTTTTACCTTAGAGATTTCTGGTGTCATCTGGAATATATATATGTAGACAGATACCTTAAAGGGACACTATAGTCACCCAGACCACTTCAGCTCAATGAAGTGGTCTGGGTGCCAGGTCCCCCAGGTTTTAACCCTTCACATGTAAACATAGTTTCAGAGAAACTGCTATGTTTACATTGCAGGGTTATCCAGCCTCTAGTGGCTGTCTTCCTGACAGCCGCTAGAGGCGTTTCTGCGAGTTTGTTTTCCTGACATTATAGTGATCCTTTAATTTTATGCACATTTTTTAATGTTGCAGTCTTATACTACAATTATTTAATTTTTTTGTATTATATCAATCTACACTCAATATAGCATAATGACACCAAACACAGATTGCAAAACCATTGCAAATATGTTAAACAGATTAAAATGAAATATCACATTGACATAATTATTCAGACCCTTAATTCAATACTTTAAAGCAGTTGAAGCACCTTTGTCAGCAGTTAATCTTTTTAGGTATTATGCAACAAGCTTTGTACATCTGGGTTTGGATCATTCTGCTATTATTCTCTCTAGATTTTGTCAAGCTCTGTGAGGTTGTTAGTGGACATTTTTAGCTTTTTCCAGACATGACTGTTTAAAGGGACACTATAGTCACCAGAACCTCTACTTAATGTAGTTGTTCTGGTGTCTATAGCCTGCTCCTTCAGAGAAAAGGCAGTGTTTACATTACTGCTTAGGGACACCTCTAGTGGCAGTCACTCATACTGCCTCTAGAGGTAATCTCAGTGCTGCACACTGTGCAGCACCTATGTTGATGGACGCAAGTCTCTTTTCAGCTATGTAACTATGTATGTAACTATGTATGTTCAGTGTCTCCAGGGGGACCGGATACTAAAATGATTAGTTTGATACTATATTGTCAAGAATACATGCTTGGGGTCAATTTAAACACTATAGTGTTAGGAACACAAACAGATCAATGTTCATTTCATCAGACCAGAGAATATTGAGTCCTTTAGGTGTTTTTTTTGGGCACATTTCATGTGGGCTTTCATGTATGGATAGGCTACATGGCAGATTGGTGGAGTATTGCAGTTGGGTTCTTCTAGACTTCTTCCATTTAGGAATCCTGAAGTCCTGTACCTTGATAAAGGTCCAGCTGGGCCAAAACATTGACTGGAATGTTATGTTAACTTTCACAAGCTTACATTGAACTTTTTATTCACTGGCTTACAAGACCCATAAGTGTGCCAACCTTTTGGTATATAAGGTTTATATATTGCGTTGAACTGCATCCTGGCAAGTTGATTGATCAAGGTAGATTGCCTGGATATGTATAGGAGTGGATATATATAGATGGTTGAGGACCAAGGCCGTGCTCAATCCAGCTACCTAGGACAAGTCGCTTGAAGTGTGCCGGGACTGACAATTGGGTTGTGCCTGTAAATAAAGAGGGCTTGTCTGGGTAAAAAGATAATAGGGTAAAGCTACAGTCTCAAGGTATGTGCCATGTACCCTACAGCTCTGTACGATAACTGATAGGGTCATGCCAGGTAACACCTAGAGGAATAAGCCACTGTGAGCCAAGTTAACTCATACAGATAAGCCCAACCACTCCAGTTAGAATACCTGCAAATGCCTGAATAAGAACTTTCCATTATTCAACTTAATATTACAGTGAGAGAGAGAAAGAAACAGTCATCAAAACAAGTAGAATAGCATGATCACAAACAGGCAGATATGCAGATAACTCAACAATAACCCTTACTTGAGCAGGACTAAGATTTATTGATACAACCAAACATGGCAGGAGCCCCCATACAGGGAATCTCTGTATACCAAACTGCCCTTTTTCCAACATGGTGCAGTGTTCACAGAAAATACCCTTCCCCTTTTTTAGAGCAGCTCCCTCTCCGCTGCTTGCCTCCCCTGGGCACTGAACAAAAGTAGTGTGGTTGAGTGGTACTAAAGTTCTGCGGCACATGGTTTGTGAGACTTAATCAGGAGTCCTGTGTCAGGCTAGTGTTTGATTACTTGGAGCTGCTCGTGATTTTGCACAGCTACCTATGAAACATGGGAACCAAAAGTCGCTGCAGTACTCTGACATCAAGTTTTTCATTTCCACAACTTCATGCCTTACACTATAGTGTGTGTATACACACAGGGGTGTGAAAATGTAAAAAAAAAATCTACTTATTCAAGATACTTAAGTGATAGAACAATTAACTTGCCCGTCATGACATTCTTCTTGCCTTGATACGAACTGATTTCAGGTTAGAACGTTTGGGGACTCTGCTTTGACCTCAACATTGGCAGGGTTATCCACTGAGCTCTGAATTGTCATCTATTTGTAGTGTGTGTTTGCTAATTGTATGTAATGTGTGTGGTATAGTATAATTGTAGGCAACCTTCGGCACTCCAGATGTTGTGGACTACACCTCCCATGCTTGCCAGCATTATGGGAGATGTATATAAAAGAGAAAGAGACTGGATAGGGATTGGAGTAGATACTTCCCCATTCACAGTCCCTATACCCCAGAGAAACACTCGTTCATGATAGAATGGCAAAAAAAATGCCCGTATAGAACTCACATGAAATATATGAAAAATAATAATTTTTTATTAATCCCACTTAGGGAGAAAAAGTAAAAATCAGTAAGGATAATAAGTGACAAAAGGGTGTATAAACAGTGAAAAGAGAGAACAAATATTTACAGGAGTCGTCTAAAGTTTGCTGTACGTGCTCTGCACTTTTATACTTGTAGTAAACGGCTACTGAAGGTAGGTTTCTAGAAGAACTAGAACAAATATTTACAAGAGTCGTCTAGAGTTTGCCGTACGTGCGCAGCACTTATATACTAGTAATTAGCCAGCTACTGAAAATAGGTTTCTAGAATAGACAATGTATCAAAGTATTAACTTAGTTGGCAACAATGTCTTAGTAAACCACAGTAGCTCTATTGGTGTGCAGATGTAGCAAAATCTGTCAGGAGTGATAGCTCCGTGATTCCGTACTAGCCGGTCCCCTCAGTGACAGAATATAATAGAGAAACAGTTAGATATACTCGTAGAGAGAGGTAATTAAATGGGTTGATATTTGTCCTATATCGAGGGTGACCCATAGGCTAGATCAGGAGGGAAAAGCCTCCATGATTTGGTGCTAGCCGGTCCCCTCCACGGCTGAGTATAACGGCAAAAACAATGCAGTATACTCTTGGAGTCAACCCAATAGGGAAAAACCAGGGGGTATGGGTATAGGATGTTAGTAGTCTCACCAAAAAAAGCTCATAAGGTGAGACTATAGGCATAAAAGAATCGTTGCTCCCTAGTGAGTTTCCTTCCCCAAATCTAAGCTTTAGTGCTAGGTAAAGCAGAGTAGCGAAAAGAGATGCAATTAATTATCCAAATTCCTAAGTCCCAAAACCCCCAATCAGATTTTCCGCTAAGAGCTACAGCAAACAGGATGTCTAAACTGCCTGAATAAGAGTATAGACCATGTGGTCGCGGTAAAAGCTCGACGCGCGTTTCGGCGCTGCTAATGCGCCTTTCTCAAGAGCTTACCGGCCTGGTATCGCGCCACAATTTTAAACCCCATAGGCTCCGCCTTCTGATCTCTGACGTCACCGAAATGCGTGATTTACGTCAGTCTGGTAGGCGGGGAATGGGGAGATGAGTGGCAGGGACAACCTCACTGCTGGGGAATGGGTATGGTTAACCCTCTGAGTCCCTATTCGTGCAGGAGGATGTTGGTTAGAGTCAATCCTAAAATAGGATATATGGGTAAAGTATAGAGAATATATATTTCAAAAGAAATGAGCTGGTTGTATAATGTTCTTACAACAAAAATATTTGGAATAAGTAATTCCGAATAGAGGATGCAAACAATGCAAAAAATGTCAAGAGTGAAAAAGAGAATAAAATAAATAAATAAATAAGAACCACTTGAATGTTATTGAGAAAAAATATGTCTCATATGTCACATGTGCTGAATAACATTGAAGTGGTTCTTATTTATTTATTTATTTTATTCTCTTTTTCACTCTTGACTTTTTTTGCATTGTTTGCATCCTCTATTCGGAATTACTTATTCCAAATATTTTTGTTGTATGAACATTATACAACCAGCTCATTTCTTTTTAAATATATATTCTCTATACTTTACCCATATATCCTATTTTAGGATTGACTCTAACCAACATCCTCCTGCACGAATAGGGACTCAGAGGGTTAACCATACCCATTCCCCAGCAGTGAGGTTGTCCCTGCCACTCATCTCCCCACTCCCCGCCTACCAGACTGACGTAAATCACGCATTTCGGTGACGTCAGAGATCAGAAGGCGGAGCCTACGGGGTTTAAAATTGTGGCGCGATACCAGGCCGGTAAGCTCTTGAGAAAGGCGCATTAGCAGCGCCGAAACGCGCGTCGAGCTTTTACCGCGACCACATGGTCTATACTCTTATTCAGGCAGTTTAGACATCCTGTTTGCTGTAGCTCTTAGCGGAAAATCTGATTGGGGGTTTTGGGACTTAGGAATTTGGATAATTAATTGCATCTCTTTTCGCTACCCTGCTTTACCTAGCACTAAAGCTTAGATTTGGGGAAGGAAACTCACTAGGGAGCAACGATTCTTTTATGCCTATAGTCTCACCTTATGAGCTTTTTTTGGTGAGACTACTAACATCCTATACCCATACCCCCTGGTCTTTCCCTATTGGGTTGACTCCAAGAGTATACTGCATTGTTTTTGCCGTTATACTCAGCCGTGGAGGGGACCGGCTAGCACCAAATCACGGAGGCTTTTCCCTCCTGATCTAGCCTATGGGTCACCCTCGATATAGGACAAATATCAACCCATTTAATTACCTCTCTCTACGAGTATATCTAACTGTTTCTCTATTATACTCTGTCACTGAGGGGACCGGCTAGTACGGAATCACGGAGCTATCACTCCTGACAGATTTTGCTACATCTGCACACCAATAGAGCTACTGTGGTTTACTAAGACATTGTTGCCAACTACGTTAATACTTTGATACATTGTCTATTCTAGAAACCTATTTTCAGTAGCTGGCTAATTACTAGTATATAAGTGCTGCGCACGTACGGCAAACTCTAGACGACTCTTGTAAATATTTGTTCTAGTTCTTCTAGAAACCTACCTTCAGTAGCCGTTTACTACAAGTATAAAAGTGCAGAGCACGTACAGCAAACTTTAGACGACTCCTGTAAATATTTGTTCTCTCTTTTCACTGTTTATACACCCTTTTGTCACTTATTATCCTTACTGATTTTTACTTTTTCTCCCTAAGTGGGATTAATAAAAAATTATTATTTTTCATATATTTCATGTGAGTTCTATACGGGCATTTTTTTTGCCATTCTATCATGAACGAGTGTTTCTCTGGGGTATAGGGACTGTGAATGGGGAAGTATCTACTCCAATCCCTATCCAGTCTCTTTCTCTTTTATATTCATATTGTTTAGGGTTATGCCCTTATACCCTGCAACCGAACCAACTCTAGTGAAAGGTCTTTTGGCCCCTCACTGGACGTTGAGTCTCTGTTGGTTATGGGAGATGTAGTCCACAACATCTGGAGTGCCAAGTGTTGCCTACCCCTGGTAGTGTTTGTGTGTGTGTGGTGTGTCCTAGCTGTATGATGTGGGGAACGGTGCCAGAGTATCCCTTACATCATAATCACTACATACTCTAGTGGTTATGCTGTTTGAAGTGTAACTGTTTAAGTAAACTGAATTAAAAAAAAACCATAAATATATATATATATATATATATATATATATATATATATATATATATATATATATATATATATATATATATATATATATATATATATATATAAAACGATGTAAAGGCAGGAGCCTGGAGTTGTAGGAGAGGCTAGTTTCAGCTATTTAGGGCACTCTCCTCTTCACTGCATCATGGTTTGTGTAGCACGTCAGTTCCAGATTCACCCCCCCCCCCCAATTCGTAATTTCCCATGATTTAAGGTCATTGCTAGTCTAATATCTAGTTTTCAAGCTAAATTTGACGTTCACTAAGACCTACGTTTAGCGGAATTTCATTATTTTTTTTATTTTTTTTTAATTCTTTATTTTTCTTGTGCACGTATGTACATACAATATTTCTTGCGATGCCACAACAGCATTGGCAAGTTGAGTAGGAACATTGGGTTTGACATGGCATGTGATTGACGGCACATTTTTAATAATAATAACAGGCTAGGTCAAGAAGGTTTTGTCAAAATATAGAATATGCATCACAGATTTATGAGAGCTTTAACATCAGAGTGATCAGGAAAATGCATAAAACAAGTGAATATAGGTAATGCTTAACGTTGCAGGGTTTGCTATGTTAGGTGGTTAGATTCATATCGTCGGTTATAGCAAGTTCTATTCTCTCCTAAGGTAGATTATTATAATAAGATTATCAGACATATAAACTAGCGTTTAGTTATGTGCCCTAAGTTCTCTATGCTGTTGCTGTCCAAATGTATAATCACGGTTTGCAGTATAGCGGTAGCTAGGTGAGATGACACTTAGAGAGGCTAGACTAGCATAGAATTAGAAATAGAGGGCTTAACAAACTTGATGTAAGTACAATCACCTTGCTAGAGAGAAGCAGCAATAAAAATTAAAACAAAACAAAAGAGCAATACATGCATAAGACTGCTGAAGTGGATCATCGAGTAGACCAAACAGGGTATCAGGGAACCACTAGTCAGGGTATGCTGGACATTTGTAATAGAGAAGGGCCGCGCTCAGCTGCCGTGTGGAGAGTCCTGTGCAGGCAGTCAACGTCTTCGTTGTTGGGCATGAGGTGTGTCGTGACCGCAGTCCCAGAGGCTGAGTAAAGATGGTGTCATGTGAGGGGCATACAAGGAATCAGAATCACAGCGGGGATTTGCCTGGGAAAATCTGTCCCGTTATACAGTCCTGGAATTTCTGCCCATTTAGCCAATGCCCAGTTTGTGGGGAATGCGAAGATAGTTATGCTGTGGGTCTGCTCGTAAGTGGCGTCCTCTTATCCCCGTGGTTTCATACGTTGCTCGAGAGGAAGGTGATTCGCTTAGGTGAGGCAGATGCAGGGCCCCCTGCCATCGTTTGCTTCTATTATGCGTCGTCGGAGTGTCAGGCTGTTGCTGAGAGGCGCCTGACGGCAGTCGGGGTGAGTGAGGGCCCCCTGTCAGCAGTGTCCCTTGTTGCCGCTTGTGCTGAGGGGGTGTACGGAGCGGGGGTAGCCCTGGAGCCAGTCCCAGCTTCTTTAATGGCGCTGGTCCGTGAGTTTCAGCGTGAGAGTGAGTGTCTGCGGTTTCCCGCGCAATGGAGGTTCGGTTCCCAGTCTGTTTAGAGGCTGCTCTGGAGTGGTGAGGAGGGCACCATAGTAGGGAGCGCCGAGTGTTAGGACGAATCCATGCTGCCACCCTCCTCATCGCTAGCCGGTAAGATTTTTGCCAGTTGTTAAATTTTGTCCAGAGCTGGGTGCGTAGCAGGTCCACGAAGTCCCTTGTCTGCTTGGGTGGTAGGATGCGCGGTTGCTTGGTCTGAGGCCGCTGCTGCACCGCCATCTTGGCTGAGTCTCGCATACCTCGTGTGGTCGCTTGTTTCGCCGCTTGCACGGGTTTTAATGTAGGGATAACCGTCCCCAGCGAGGACCGGGATGCGGAATTTCATTTTTTGTTTGGCTGGATTTTATCATTGCTAGCTGAAATTCACCGTTAACTGAAAATTTTATTGTACAGAAAACACCATGCTCTCCATTGAGACTTCCAAATTTTTATGTTTTTTTTTTTCCATAGCTTTTTGTCTACAAAATTAGCTTTATTTTTTCCCAGGCATTCTGAATCTTAATCTTGCCGCCTTTGTCCCCATATCTGCAATGCTAAAATACGTCCTTCTTACTAGTTAGTGTATTGCTGTAGGCAATGTTGTAGCTGGAAAATGCGTGGATATCTGTGAAATAGGCGCTTATACAATGTGGAAACAATAGTGATACAATAGCAGCTACCACTCAAATAGGAACCCTTCGTCCTAATATAAAGTAACAGACAATAAAGTAAACACCATTACCTCACACAGTGGAAAAAATGGTGCTCAAGAGTGGAGCGCTTAAATCATACACTTACCCCTCGGGGTTAAAGAGGAGTGTACAACAGTAGTGGAATCCTAAAAAAATATGTAAAGTACAAATATGGAGTAGTACTGTACAAAAAATGTACTATATAAATATTTGACAAGAACACACTCACGTGGTTCAGAGCCTATGGATGATCGGCTCTGATCTTGTATGCAGACGTGTACTTTAAGGTGACACACACCTATCTTGCATAAATCACAACCTCAGAAATGGGAACAAAAAATGGAGAAAACAGGGAAGCAAAGCCGACCCTGGTGTAGAGACCTTTGGTGTATTCAGTATATAAATTGTTAATACACGTACTTGCTCACCTTCTAAAGAGCCTATGACTCGGCTCTCAGCGTATGCACAATAATATCAATTCAGGGTGATATTAGCCCTTCTTGGTAGCAGAAAGTAGAGTTCCTTCAAACCAGCTTGTAGTAAAATTGAAACATTTATTCAAATAAAAAATACATACAAATGATGCCGGTGTCGGGAACCTGTCCAAAACGCGTTTCACTGATTCAATTCAGCTTTATCAATTGGTAATACATTCTCTGCTACACATGATTTAAATAACTCCCACATTCACATCATTGGTGGGTCTGGCCGATATTCCAGCCAATCACTGGTTATTGTTACCCCGCCTGTCAGGTGATGTTATGGCGTAGCTGGGTTGGATACAGACATGGTTAAAATAATCTATGATATTCTACAGATAAAACCCAAAAACCTAACTCTGCTTTATTTTTTTATTTTAATCTTTACCTTAAACCATCTACATACATTAAAGACTGCTTACTGAATCTACTTTAAACATAGGAGTTCTGTTGATTATGTTTTCACAATACTCTCAGAACTCAATAGAGTTATATACAAATAAACACACACGTCGTTGTAACTCTTCAGATTTCCTGGCCACATATCTAAAATTTGTGTTGGTTTATCTGTCATGCAGAAGTCATGTGGCGTTGCTTTAGAGAAGAAATATAGAGACGTACATTTCATCTTTGTTTTCTATAATCATAAAGTAAACCCTATTTCCATACCTCCCAACTTATCGCTACAAGTATGCATATCTCTTCAGTAATCCTGCAAGTATGTGACATTTCTAAGTTAACAATCGGGAAAACAATATATTTGGGGGACAGGTTTTTTTTTTCTTTTTTATTAAGTGTGCCTAGGTCCAAAAAAGGTTAAGAACTAATGGACCAGGTTACAGTAAAACCATTCACTAT
Organism: Pelobates fuscus; assembly: GCF_036172605.1. Taxonomy (NCBI): domain Eukaryota; kingdom Metazoa; phylum Chordata; class Amphibia; order Anura; family Pelobatidae; genus Pelobates; species Pelobates fuscus. The sequence continues at coordinate 206,973,567 of NC_086317.1, read as the reverse complement.
ATCGATTATGAGGTTATAGGTTAAAAAATAAATTTCTTAAAGGTCTCAAGTCAATTAAAATAAAATATATTTTTTTCCTAAAAGCCTACCTCTTCTGCAAGTTCTCCTACCGTACTAAGCTGCTTCCAAATTCCCCCCTTAGTTTGCAAAGTGCATGCTTTCTTATTCATGACCCTCTCCCCCCCAAAATAATATACACTCGTATGCATATATATATATATACGCATGCGCACACACACATACACACATTCACACACATTCACTCACAGACACACTCACTCACACACACAAATTATTATTTTTTAAAATGTCAAAATGTCCACCCAGCCTCCCTACCTGGAGAGGTGGCGTGGACCTGTCCCTGGGGTCCAGTGGGGCTTCAGTGCGGCTGGCGCCTGTTTCCCTGTCAGATGCGGCGAGGGATCTGCGTTCTCTCTGCTCAGCTCCCTCTCGCCGCGCGCGCTGTCTACTGATGCTGGGAGCTGGAATATGCCGCCAGAGCAGTGTCTGACAGGGAGACAGGCGCCCACCGGGGGTGTCCATCAGGTGGCAATCTCTTGCCCCCACCCCCTTGACAGGGGGAACACGGAAGGCATTTGGGGGCGGCATTTTTCTCTGCCCCCTGAGTTCCTGCAGGAGCAACAGGGACACCGTTCCTGCTGGACACGTTCCTGCAGGACTCGAGCACTGGATACAAGCATGCAGGGTTTGTAGATTTAATTACTTTTGCTCCATTGCTGTGCTGGTTTTACTGTGGCTGCTCCACACCATTGGCTGACATCATTAACAATGATGATATCAGACAACCCATTGCTTCCCCAGGAAAAAGCATTGGGAGGCTAGTGTGCATGTATGGCAAACCGCTGCACAGTGCCAATCAAATGCTTTTTAGGAGTGGAATTGGATTAAGAACAGGTTCTTTTTTGTTTCTCACAGGGGAAGAGCCTCTAGTTGCTGTCAGACACTAGATATGTGTTTAACTATACAATAGAAACCGTGCAGTTTCTAGAAAACTACAGTGTTTTACATTTCAGAGTTAAAACTAAAGGGCCACTTCAACCAGACCACTAGATTGAGATAAAGTGATTATTTAAACACTATTTCAAGAGGTGTGTAAGGAGGTTGGGTGAGTCGCATCCAAGGGAGATGTGCCAAGGACTGCAGAAGTAAAGTGATTTAACTCCTAAATGGCAGGGACTACATGAGCATAATCTATGCAAAACTACTTAATTAAGCTAAAGTTTATTGTTGGTTTTTTTGGCAGTTAGACTGTAACTTAAGCAAAAACAGAGCTTCAAGTGCATGATTTATTCTTGAGATGTACGTGACTCATTAAGACATTTAGGACTAAATCTTGAATCCTTAAACTCAGAATTCAGTGAATAAACACTCTTGTTGTACAGTTCTATGATTCTATCTTGTGGAACTTCACTTGCAGTGAGCAGTAGAATCTGTTATTTAAGTCACCCCTAAAACAAAACCTCAAAATACACTTGTCAAAGTGCTGAATATTTTTCTAGTCTGCATTGAGAACGTTTATATTCCTTAAATATCTTAGTTTCTTTTTTTAGCAGATGATTCTAAAATTATTCCCCAATCTCAGGATATGTTCATAGAGCAGTAAAGTAGCTCCTTTCACTGCAAGCACTCTGTTAAATTAGCGTGGTCACTAATAACAGGTTCCTAGATATTTCTGCTAGCGGTTTCTTCTTGTCCTTAAATCACTCGCTCTAAGAGCTGCCATTCAGTGAGAGCGTGCTGGTCCAAAAAAAAAAAAATATATATATATATATATGCAAATAAGCATTATACATGTTTGCTTGCTCTTTGCATTCCTTGGTAAAAGTCCTGCTTAGTTTATGACACTATAATAGCACTATAATGACAAATAGCATTGTATTGGGAACTGATAATTAATTTAAGAAGATTTAACTACATACCTTGTCATACGTTTCATTCTGTATGAAAAAGAAGCTAAGTGGGGGAGGGGGCTGGGGCATTAATTCTGCAAAAGGGAAAAACCTCAAAACCACCTGTCAGGACACACACTCAGAAGAAAAAACATTTTAATATTGACACACATATGCAGTCAAATTAGGAAAAGACCCTAAAAGGAGTCCTTCTTTAAACTGTTGATGATACATTTCTTTTTTTGTATTCCATGAGATGATTGTATTAATGCTTTATTAACCTAATAATAGAGTGAGATACACATATATGATATTCTTTACATGGATTTGTTCTGCAATAAACCATATTAATTTACATTAAATTAACTCTCCAGTCTCAAATGGCATCACACACTTAACTGGTGTCTCTTAAATGGCTTGTAAATGATTTGTGCCATTAGACTGCTAAATGGAGTCATGTGAAAATGTCATGTAACACTCGACTGGCAGAAAAATGGTGGCACAGCCATTGGGGAGATCAAAAATCTCCATAATTGGCCATTCCATTTTGATGCAAAGGGGCTCAGAGTGCTTGCGGTGCAGACCACAGGTATTGATCACGCAAGTGTTACCATGGCAACACGCCGCCAGGTTGAGCAATATGAGTGGTCTGCACTTACCGAAGGTGAGGATGTGTCCACTGGACCACCAGAGATCAGTATTCCCCCACCCTCCCTGGCCAAAGTTAAGCTAGAGCGAGGGGGAATAAAAATAATCCTAACGTGATGGCATTCTCCTCACTTAGATTCATGTGTCCCCTAAATATTATTGAAAAAAAATAATTTAACTTATTTGTATTTCAGCGCCGAGACTCACTCAAGGCAGTAGCCTGATCCTCCTCCAGCATCATCATCCGGCAGGTGTCTATTCTCTTTCTTCTCGTCCTATCCAATTTTCCTCAGAGAGGCATTAAAATTGCATTTACTGCGGGTGACAGTGTGAGAATCTAAGTCTCACTGAGTCTTTCTGACCGCTATTGTGTGTTTAGCCCTGCAATGGAAACAATTCCATATATACTAAACGGCAGTGTTTTACATTGTATAGCTAAAATAACCGTGTCACACCTTAAACGATCACTATAGGGTCAGGAACACAAACATGTATTCCTGACCCTATAGTGTTAAAACCACCATCTAGCCCCCATGGGCCCCTCATGCCTCCATAAATATAGTAACAATCTTACTGTATTCAAGCCTGAAGCTGTAAGTTTGCATGCTGTTAGACTCTGAAAAACAAGCAGTCTGCTGACATGTGGTAGCCTGATCCAATCACAGTGCTTCCCCATAGGATTGGCTGAGACTGAAAAAGAGGCAGATCAGGGGCAGAGCCAGCATGATTCAAACACAGCCCTGGCCAATCAACATCTCCTCATAGAGATGAATTAGTATCAATGAATCTCCATGAGGAAAGTTCAGTGTCTGCATGCAGAGGGAAGAGATACTGAATTACAGGATGCTGTGCACAGTGCTGCCCTGTGCTCTGCTGACAGCAGATCTGAGTGGATGGAGGCATATTATGCCTCCATCAACTCCGAAGTCCCTCTGGTTCACTCTGAGTGACTGCAACTGGAGGTGTTCATAGCTTTCAATGTAAACACTGTATTTTCCTAAAAAAATACAGTGTTTACATGAGAAATGCTGCAGGGAGCAATAGTTCTCACCTGAACAACCTCATTAAGCTGAAGTTGTTCAGGTTACTATAGTGTCCCTTTAACCTCAATTCACCCAAACAGTCTATAGTTTCTATCCCCTTCAAACACACCTTACAGACTCTATCCTTCTCAACACACACTACTACCATTGTCCATATACAGATCCTACACATACTACACTGTAAACAGTCCCAGCCACATGCAAGCACACAAAGCCTCACAAGAGCCTCCCTCCTACACGTTCAACCTCACCACTTGCCACCACACACACATGAAATCCCATAAGCCGCATCCACGAAAATATACATCACAAGCAGCCTTTCCACACGCAACCACACAAGCAACCTCCACCCACAAACACAGTCTTCTAGCTCTATGACACTTATCATCAAACCCACCGGCTTTGTTATATTCACCATCCAATTATATTACCAAAATAGCTGCACTCACCCATCCAATCACATGTATCATATGTATATATGAGCGGGAGGGGGGGGCAGGGGGTGGTGGAATGAGGAAACTGGCCTTGGCCAGCCCTGGATGGACAAATATACAAATTTCCATACAGTGACAAATACCTACACACATCTAGAATGCAGCTTCTGCTATGATATCGGCACTGATGCCCTTTCTCCTGTATGTGTAGCAGTCTATTTTTTTTTTTTTTTTGCGTGCAAAAGGTTTACAGACATGCAGGTAATGCCACAAAAGCAGGTACCGACAACTTGTATTTGACACATATATGGCATAGGTTGGATCTGCACAATTTTTTAAGTTAAAACATTCAGGCTTAAAGAAACACGAGTCAAGCTTACATTTACAAATGACAGGTTGAGGGGGTGATGTAGGACTCGATCTAGAGAGTGCATGAGGGTTGTGTTTTGCATGTTGAACTGGGAGAGTAGAGTAAGAGGGAGGGGTAAAGTAAGGAGTGTGACCAGTGGTGCCCGTTGTGTAATGAGGGGGGCAGTAGCCCTTCTCCATGCTAGTTGTGTAGGTCTGAGCACCTCTGGTGTTGAGATTCTCCTCTGCGTGGGGTGCCCCTAACCTTGGGGGTGGCGGGGGGGTATATTAAATTAGTTTGCCAGCGGGGATCGTTGGTCTGTGACCGCGTGTAGGTGTGGTATATTAGGCATCTTTTATAGCCGTGTAAGGCTATATCGCTTGTGCTGCGTTACGGCATGTATATAATGGTTGGCAGGGTGGTCAAGAGTGTGAGAGAGCTGCAGAACATTTGTTGGTAACATGAAAGGAAAAGGAAGCAAAAACAAGCAAACATAAAGGAAATGCAGGCACACCATGGTGCGATTTTCTGTAGTATGTTATATAGTCAGGTTGGTGGAGGCGCTGCTGCACCAGATCTTGGTTCAAATATCGCAATGTTAGCTGGATCCCAGCCTCTAGGATTCGGCGGCCCAGATGGGATAGCGGTGGGCACGTGTAGCCCCAGTGCAGTCAGGAGCGTTGGTCCTTCGGAGACAGTTCCCAGCTTGTGTGTGGCTCCTTCGTGTGATACCAGTAAGGATCGTGGGGTCCCCCATCTGTATGCGATCCCTGCCGTGCGTAGTTGAGATGTGATTGGTTGTAGAGATCTGCGCCATTGTAGGGTGGCCCTTGTGAGGTCCTGGTAGACCGTGAGCTGGGAGCCTTCGAATGTATATGGGGTTTTGCCCCTCAGGGCTGTCAGCAAGTGTCCTTTGTCCTGATATGATATGCAGCGGAGTATAATATCCCTGGGGGCAGCTGGTTGTGCCTTGGTGGGTCCAGGTAAGCGGTACACCCCGTCAATAGTAAATTTTCTCGCCGCTGGGGCCGGTAGCACCGAGGCCACTAGGCGTCGCAGGTAGTGGGGAAGTTCCTCTGCTGTTACTGTGTCAGGGACCCCGCGGATCTTGACGTTATTACGCCTGTGGCGGTCTTCTAGCGCTGAAATTTGTGAGGTAAGTACCTGGTTAGCGGACTGAAGGTTGCTTAGGGTGTGTTGCATAGTTGATATCTCTGTGCGGACATCTTGTATGTCATTCTCTGTGGCGCTGACGCGGTCTGTGACCTGCTGGACGTCCTTTTTAATTGCCGCTGTGTCAGCTGCCAGTAGTTTCTGTATGTTCAGTAAGAGAGTTTGTAAGTCCTGTTTAGTGGCCAGGTTGCTGGTTATGGAGTCAAGGTGTGTGGTGTCTGTGTCATCTCTCACCATTGTGGCCTGTGTCCCCTTGTGTTCCAACCTGTCTGAGGTGCTCTTCGCGCTCCCGCTCTCCCCGACCGCCATTTTGGATGGTGCCGATTTTTGCAGCATTGTGCTTATGTCCCTTGAGTCCTGGACATCTCCGTGTGAAGGCTTTTGCTGTTTGCGCCTCATGTCCACCGGGTTTGCTGTGGGACTCTGTGGGGGCTGTGGAGGTATCTCTTCCGCTCTGGTAAGTGCTGCACCTCCAAGAAGCGTGTCCCAGCTAATGTAGGCCGGTGCTTTGTAGGCCCCGGACCGGCGCTTAGTTTTGCCCGATTTCGGCGGCTGGAAGAAGGGCATCGGTGGGCAGCAGGTCAATCCCCCGAGCTGATGGTGGTGTCGTCGGGGTCGGATTGCCCCTGGTATGTCCCTTTTTTCACGGAAAGTCAGTTTTTCTATCGGAGCCCAAGTAAATGGCGTCCGCTCGGCTGCGCTGGCAAGGTCCGCCCCCCGTGTAGCAGTCTTAACATGTGGTGGCACAGTTATTTTTTAACATCATTTGGGGGCAAATTGGTGGTGACTCTCAGTTAGGCATGGCTGCCGGCCAGACGCAAGTTGTCTGGCTTCTCAGGGGGAGGGGGTGGCATTTTCACTTAGTGCTCCCCACTTATACCTCTCAACATTCCACAAAGCAACTGAAACAAAACCACTGCATTTCCACATCTCCCTGCACATTTAACCCCTTAAGGACCAACCTTCTGGAATAAAAGGGAATCATGACATGTCACACATGTGATGTGTCCTTAAGGGGTTAAACTTAAAATTCGGACTGAACTTTGGAGAATACTTCACTGGATTTATTTTACCTGTTACCACATTATATTTTTTACTATAACAATGCTACCATTTTAACCTATAGTTTACTACTGTGCTTTTCTGTACTTGCAGTTGCATGTAGTTCTTATTATTTTGGCTGATAGAATTTGGATGCCATATATTTCAATTGTTTACAACAAATGTCTGCTTTGCTCTAACCCCACCACTCCCATTTCCCTCCTAGCTGTAGATCCCTTCAAATAATTGCGCCTATCACAATTCCACAAAGCAACTTAATTTCCACTAAGCACTATCCACCAGCCCCCCTGATTCCTTCTAAGTTCATGGCATGCTTCTCTAACTGACATTGCAGTCAATCACCTCTCTTTACATGTTACCAGTTACTGCCATTATACTATTAATTCTCGCTGCCTTCACCTCCAAATTCCACCTGCTAACTTTTGCCTCATCTCTACAATTTCACCTTTAGATTGTAAATCCATAGGATATCTAGCAACGTACTCTATATAAAAGATCTCCAGGGGCTAGGATCCGTTTTAGCAGTGTAAACTGAAAAGAGCTAGACAAGGCAATTTAGAAGCACAAATTTATAATTATAACAATTATTGTAATTTAAACATGTTACATGGAAACACCAGGTTGAATAAAAGAAGCAGATGGATTTTGAGTCTTGTGATTTTGTCCATATAACCTTATACTCAAAGTGCAATGAATTCCTATATCTCTTCGTTCTCCGTGTATTCTCATTTATATCCTTTAGCTTTTCCTTGTAGCTCTTCCTCTCATTGTTCCTCTCCATATAAATGTGTGCTTATTTCACCTATTATTACCTATAGCTCATCCTCTGTCTTTCTTTCTCCCTCTCTGTGTAACCTCATTCTTATGTCTATTATTTAACCATTCCCTATAGCTCTTCCTCTGTCTGACTCCCTCTCCTTCTAATGCCTATCATTTATCCTCCCCTTAAAACCCAACCTTTCTCTCTCTCTTTGTATCTCTGCTTTCTTTGTTTTCTAGTTCTGTGGTTATAATTCTATATAACTGCATCTATTGCTCTTTTTGTTTCTTACATTCCTGATTGGTTACAAGTTAGTTAAATATAGCTAGTGTTTTGTTTTTTATTTGTGATATTTGTGGGGCTACTAAGTATCCTTCTGTCTAATAGTTACTCCTTGTGGGAGTGTGAAGCCGAATTCTGAAAACACCTTTTCTTTGTGTCTTGTGTGTGCTATGTTTGTTGTCCTTGTTCCCTGGAATAGTCACTAGATATATAAAAGCTCAGGCAAGATATTGTCATCAAAAGTGATATGATTGTTTAACCACTTTAGTGTTGCAGAATATGCAGATTGCTTTTTTTTTTATGGTACTCAGCTAGTTAACAAGGCAAACCGTAATGCTTACAATGTAACAAGACAATGGGATGTATTTTAGATTTCTTTTTTTTTTTTTTTTTAAGACGCTACAATAGGTGTATTTGTGGCTGGCTTATAAAGTAAATGGTGCTTGAAACAAATAAGTGCTAAAGCTTACTCGAATATATAAAACCAAAAATGTAGGCTTGTTTAACAAATCTGCTGCAGTCTATGTGCAAAAATAGATACAGATTGCTGTATTTTTAGATGATTTCATCATGCTACAATGTTATTCTACTACATTCAGCTGCTTTAGCTACGTTGTACCAAAAAAAAAAAAAAATAGTTTGAGGCCTTATGAACCTTATTTTGAGACATTTTTTGTGAAAACCAATTTATGTAGGAAAGCCTTGCAGATTTATAAACATTTGCTATTATGTGCAGATGGCTAGATTTATGTCTAGAAATAGGAATAAGCGCTCTTTGTTAATGTTGATTTTATTTTTTGTCAGAATTGTTGAGTTTGAGTTGAGGAACAAAATATGTGAAGTGTTCCTGTGCACTCACCCTTGTCTCCTGTACAGTTTTGTGGGACTAAATACACCTTTTATTTGCATAAATTTGAAGCAGTTCCAAAAGCTGAGGGCTCTTACATCTGTCCTTCTTTAATTTTGGAGCTAAGTCACTTTTAGGTTTTTTCACTAAACTGAGATTTTTGTAGAGTTTATGAGAGAATTGCAAATTTTAGGCCTGAATAGTCAGCGTAACATCTAATATTTCCTTGTCAGGCCTTCACCAATTAGGGTGCAGTGAATAAACTCCTTTCTTTTAAGACATATCCAGTAAGAAAATTACAATGCCTCAGTTTGAGAAGAAAGACACAAATGTGTGTTTGTGTGTGATGTATGCATTTAAATACAGAGCTGTATGTGTAGTGTTGGTGTTTTAATTAAAATATTTTGTATGTAGAGTTAGTGTATGAGTGCAATGGTGTGTTTGTAATTTTGGCATGTGAATGCAGGACTATTTTTCTGTACAGTGATGGAGTTTGCTGCAGAGTTGTGTTTGTGTTTTATATTTAAAGGACCACTCTAGGCACCCGGACCACTTCAGCTTAATGAGGTGGTCTGGGTGCCAGGTCCTTCTAGGGTTAACCCATTTTTTCATAAACATAGCAGTTTCAGAGAAACTGCTATGTTTATGAATGGGTTAAGCCTTCCCCCTATGTCCTCTAGTGGCTGTCTCATTGACAGCCACTAGAGGCGCTTGCGTGCTTCTCACTGTGATTTTCACAGTGAGAGCACGCCAGCGTCCATAGGAAAGCATTATGAATGCTTTCCTATGTGACCGGCTGAATGCGCGCGCAGCTCTTGCCGCGCGTGCGCATTCAGCCGACGGGGAGGAGAAGAGGAGGATCGGAGGAGGAGAGCAGGAGGAGATCTCTCCGCCCAGCGCTGGAAAAAGGTAAGATTTAACCCCTTTCCCCTTTCCAGAGCCGGGCGGGAGGGGGTCCCTGAGGGTGGGGGCACCCTCAGGGCACTCTAGTGCCAGGAAAACGAGTATGCTTTCCTGGCACTAGAGTGGTCCTTTAATGTTCTCGTATCCATGCACTGCTGCACACTCATACAAGGGCACATTGCCATACACAGAAACACACATACACTGCCAAACATAGACTTCCACAGACACAGATACTCTGAGAGGTACACATACACAAATTGACACACATACACAGCTACATCAACATATACTGACATGCATGCACAAATTCACACACATCCACAAACACTGACACACATGTACAGATAGATACACTGATACACATGGAAACACTTACCCTCTTTCTCAGCCCAGCTCTCTCTCTCCTGTAGTCTTGTAGTGCACTGTTCATTGCCTCCGCCTGGACCAAGGGAGCCTGCCAGCGCCACTGCCTCCATCACTTGCATAGCGGGACCCATTGCTACTGGACTGGTGGTCCCGTGCTGCTGTTGAGTTTTTTTGTTTTTTTTAATTCTTTATTTTTTCAACTGACATATTACGTTTCAGCTGACATATTACGTTTCAACTGACATATTACGTTTCAACTGACATATTACGTTTCAACTGACTTATCACGTTTCAACTGACTTATTACGTTTCAACTGACTTATTACATTTCAACTGGCATATTACGTTTCAACTGGCATATTACGTTTCAACTGGCATATTACGTTTCAACTAGCTTATTACGTTTCAACTGACTTATTACGTTTCAACTAGCTTATTACGTTTCAACTGACTTATTACGTTTCACCTGACTTATTACGTTTCACCTGACTTATTACATTTCAACTGGCATATTACGTTTCAACTGGCATATTACGTTTCAACTGGCATATTACGTTTCAACTAGCTTATTACGTTTCAACTGACTTATTACGTTTCAACTGACTTATTACGTTTCAACTGACTTATTACGTTTCAACTGGCATATTACATTTCAACTGGCATATTACGTTTCAGCTTGCATATTACGTTTCAGCTTGCATATTACGTTTCAGCTTGCATATTACGTTTCAGCTTGCATATTACGTTTCAGCTTGCATATTACGCTTCAACTTGCATATTACGTTTCAACTTGCATATGACGTTTCAACTTGCATAGTACGTTGTGAGGAGATGCGATAAATGGTTCATGTTTAAACGTTAAGTGTGTGTGAGTTAGGTGGATTAATGATAGTGTTCAGGCTTGTATATGAGTTTACCTGGAAACAAAAAAAAAACAAAAACACACAAACATTGGTATTGTAGGTAAATTAGTAGCCCTGGTGGATGGTACTACAGAGGACCTCAGCCATCCAGGTACATTAAGCCGGACATTGTGTGCCTGTGTGTGGTCTGCGTGGGGTCCTGGAGGTTAAGGAGTGTACGTTATAGTGTGCCTCTTGTTGTTTAAGATTAGCAGTAAGTGCAGGATGTAGCACAGTGTATAGTGATTCAAGATTAGTTATATTGGTCACAGTTTAGTATAGACAAAGACATATGCTGTGATTCGAGTCTCTGGGCTATAGGTGATTACCAGCAGTAACAATGTCCCTTAAGGTGCAGACTGTAGAGGCTGGAGCCCAGCACTGCGTGCTTGTCAAGTCGACTCCGTCAGCCGATGCCCACCGGGTGTGCAGATCTGTCCGGCATGGGGGTGACCTGTCTAAGGGCGGCATGCTCGCCTGGTGAGGTGGTGGAGAGTTTGCTTGCGCGGCAGGACAGGTGTCTCCCCAGGGCCCCTTCCACGGTTGACGGCCCTGCTGCATCATGAACAGTGTCGCAGTAGTTAAGCCTTCCTTTGTGCTGGGTTGCGCTGAGGTGGTCGATCGTTGCTGGGAACACCGAGCGGTAGGCCGGTCGGGGACGCTGGCGTGTCCTACCCTGATGCGTGATAGTGTGAGTGTTGCTGTCCAGGGAACTTGGTGCAGTTTCCCGCCTCGCCGGTCTCCGTCGACGGTGCCGTCGTGAGGCTGCTCTGGAGACAAGAGGGGGGTTCCCCCGCAGGTAGCGCCGGGTAGCCGGGCGGATCCACGCCGCCGCCTGTTTCACAGCCATGCTGTAGGACCGTCTCTGAGCTTCGAACTGCATCCAGAGGTAGGAGCAAAGCCGGTCGAAAAATTCCAGCGTATGCTTGGGTGGCTGAGTGAGTGTGTGCTTCGTCCTTGGGAGCGTCCGTGCTGCCATCTTGACTTGGCCCCGGCGGTCCTGTTTGGCCATGGATTTTGGCGCTTGGGCAGGCTTTAATGTGGGGGTGTTTGTCCCCAGCGGGGACCGGGATGACCCCCGCCGGTCCAGGGGGGGGGGTAGCAGAGCTGTGTCAGGCTTGTGAGCGTGCCCTCCGCCGGGAGAACGGCCGCCTCCCCCAGGCTTCTGGCTCCGCTCTGGCTTAGGCCGCATGGCCGGTTCAGGCGATTTCGTCTCGTATTGGACCGGGACAGGTATCATCCTGTTCCCCGGTGCTTCCTTAGTCGCTTTCTGGTCACCGTGGGTCGGTATCGTCAGTAGTTTGTCCATGATTGGCGTTTATTAGCCCACCGGTGCTGGAGCTCTTAAAAGACTCGACCGGCCATCTTGGCTGTCAGGCTCCGCCCCCCCCCCCCCCTGTCGCTGTTGAGTTTTATGTATTCCTTGATGTTTCTAGTGCATGCTGTGGGCCTCCTGCTGTTGAACGTTCTGTGCCCTCACATTTCTGCTGCTTAATGTTGAGTCAGGTCACAGGCGGTTGAACCAGATATTATAGAGTGTATTGCAACAAAAACAGAGTATGAGTGCTCATAGGACGGGCAAAAGCTTAGACAAACCTCAATAGTTTTCCCTTCGGTTAGTCCCCACTCAGGTCTCAAAAATGTTTTGGTCAAACCTATACTATTTGCATGTCACACTGATCCAACCCATAAGGGCAGTTTAGAACCGAAATGCCAGCAAGTCCACTCTGTACGAGAGACACTGCAACCGCGTACGATCATTTCCGCAGCAGATACTTAACAGCAGAAGGTGCAGGGAATACATACGTCTAAGGCAAAGGAAAGGTTTTTTTACTGTAAGAACAATCAGGATGTGGAATTCTCTGCCTGAAGAAGTGGTTTTATCAGAGTCCATACAGATGTTCAAACAGCTACTAGATGCATACTTGCAAAAACAGAATATTCAAGGATATAATCTTTCAATGTAGGGTAATAACTGCTTGATCCAAGGATAAATCTTACTGCCATTCTGGGGTCAAGAAGGAATTTTTTTCCTAGCTTGTTGCAAAATTGGAAGTGCTTCAAACTGGTTTTTTTTGCCTTCTTTTGGATCAACAGCAAAAAACATATGTGAGGAAGGCTGAACTTGATGGACGCAAGTCTCTTTTCAGCTATGTAACTATGTATATGAGGCATAGCCAGCACTGGACAACCAGGGGATAATTTTTCATTGCACTTTTCATTCAGTACCCTTGAATATTTTCCCGCGTACCAGGGCACTAGAAGGTGGCCACTGCTGCCAGCTGTTTTGGCTGTCATGCCCTTTTGGAGGCTGGGGGGGTGTGGGGGCGGAGGTGCTTTGAAGTGGGGGATAGGAAGTGTATGTTGGAGGATTGGGGCTTTAGTGAGGGGAGAGGGACCATGGTGTGTGAGATAGGGGCAGTATTGTGTGGGGATTAGGGCAGTATTGTCTGGGAACCAGGACAGTATTGTGGGCAGTACATGCTTTAGAGTGGCGGGGCGGGGGAGAGTAGGAGCAGCATTGTGTGGGATTGAGACTTTAGTGGAGGATATGGATAGTATTGTGGGGATTTGGGCTTTAGTGTGAGGTTAGTGGCAATATCGTGGGGGGCTTGAGGTTGGGGAGGATAGGAACAGTAAAGATTATTGTGATGGATTAGGAAGCCCCCAAACACATCTCCACTGCCACGAGGGTGCCCTGTGAAGGGGCCTCTCCACGCTGCGCCTATGCATTGTGCACCCCGTGTATACGCCAGAATCGACCCGACTACAGTTAAATGTTAAAATAAGATAACGACATTAAAGAAAAAGAATACCATTAGGCTACGCATGCAGTACCGTGTAAATGCGATGTTAGTTTTTTGTGTGTGATATTATGGGAGGATTGCAAATGCCCTCATAAAACATTGTGGAAGAAAAAGACAAAGCACGTTCTGCTTTCCTGGGACATTTTTGGAAGATAGTGTTGATAGTGTTGTGACACAGAGAACTACTGTGGAGATAAGTGTGCCATTGACTTACTTATGCTGCTGTGTACACTCACCCCATTAAATCTTTCAATAGTGTAAATTGGGGTGAAGGGAAATATAACTGTCACAGCCTGGCTGGTGTTTACTTACAATCTATGAAAGCATTAAGGACTTATCGCATAAAGTAATTAATTTAAAAAAAAAAAAAATTACAAAAATCAAGATGTTCACTAGAATTTCCATTATTTGCTGCAAATCTCCTGCTTCTGGAAAGTCCAGGACAGAACTTTGAACAATGGTTTTTATGAAGCTACTCATGTCTGCTTTGCTTGCTGTCTCACTGAAATCTAGAAAGGAGTTAATGCAAGGTACCTTAGCTATGGTGGCCCAGTGATGTCACACAAAGAGGAAAGACGTAGCCAATAGCTGGAGTCATTTCTGCAAATTGCTAGATCTGCAATGATTGGTTAAAGCAAAATAAGGAAATGTTACACTAACCTATGCTAGAAGAATAAATGGTTTTAGTGCTTTGAGTATCTCTTTAATACAAAGAAAAATAACTATTGTGGTTTTAAAACAAGCCAATTGTTTTGCGTGGCCTCCATTACAATGCAAACAAATGAAGTAAATCACTGTAGAAAACTGTTGTGTAATAGTTTATAACTAGTCCTTTTGTTCTTTTTCCTGATTAAGTGACCCCACACAGCAACAATTATGCCGAGGTTGGGGTTCTGCGGTGACCAGTGTAATACTGTGGGTGTTCCATCTTCTAGACTTCCGTTCTTTTAGTCTGTTATTTTCCTGAAGAATCTGAATGTGTGTCTAATTCTCAGCATTTTACCATGTTGTTTGCCCTGTTGGCTGAATGGCACCCTAAGACAATGGCACTGCCACCACTGTGTTTAGGAAATCTCCAGATACATACCAGTACGTTTCTTGCCAATTCTTCTTCTGTCATGTTGGCATCTTTCCAAATTCCAAGTATGGAGGCTTTGCTTAATAAGTCCTTCTGACACTGGTTATGTCTTAAATATCTAAGGTATTAAATCTGTGCAGTCTTTATTTATTTATTTTTTGCATTGTGTATATATGTCAGGGTACCTGAAGTCTCTACCTCCGAGAGAGGTAGAGACTTAGAAGTCTATCCGTCCGGACGGGCTGTTTCCTCTGTTCCTCGCGGTCCACCCGGTCACGTAAACGCCGGCCGCGAGGGACTCACTTCCTTTTGTAGCAGGACGTCCGGAAACCGACGTCATGACGCCAGCCCGGAACGACCTGTCACTCAATCCTGTAGAGACTAATCAGATCTCGTCGGAGGCGTGTCTCTCCCTCCGAGCCAGGGTATTTAAACTTGCTTCTCCCATTTGCTCTTTGCCCTGTCGTGGTTCTAGCCTGTCTAGTCACACAGTGCTCTGGTATTTTCTGTTATCCCTTTGGTTCCGACCCGGCTTGTTTGATTTACTCTGTTTACCTCTGTTATCCTTGACCCGGCTTGTTCCTCGCTTACCTGTCCTCTCGTTCCCTCGACCTCGGCTTGTCTCTGACCATTCTCTATACTCTCCGTACGTTAGTCCGGCCATTCTAAGGTCCGGTATACGTATCCTGTACCTGTTTGTACTCTGCGTGTTGGATCCCTGTCCCGATCCTGACAATATATATGTGTGTGTGTGTGTGTGTGTGTGTATGTATATTTATAATTATTATTTTTACTGGAGTATATTAAAACAAATAATACTAAAGAGCAGATATTACAAATCCTCCACCCCCACAAAAGAGAGTTAAACGAAGTTTATGAGTTTTGTATGACATATATAACGTTTGAGAAAGAGACATTAGAGATGAGTTTAAGTAAATTTAAAAAAATAACATTGCTTATCCTGGGCTGGTTCTTGTGGAGAATAATCAAAAATTGCCTGCAGAGTCCTCCAGGTACCTCCATCATCAGAATGGTGACTACAGTCAGCACAAACAGAACCCAGAAGTTGTTGATACTCTGTAGAGGAGATTAAAAATAAAGATTCTAAGCTGGGTTGTCTATGTAGGGTAAGAAGATTGAAAGTTTAGCAGAGTATCTGTTGCTCTGTGACTTGTTTTGTTTCTACTATAGAAACCTGTTCTTTGAAGATAGGCACCCCTCCCGGATGGTATGTTTATTCCTCATTCTCGGGTCCTCTACCAAAGGCCTGGGAGTTTAAAGGTTCTGCGCAGTGTCTTAGCTGTTCCTAGAACTGCACTCTTCTGGACAGCAATCTCAGATGTCCCACCTGGAATCTGTTGAAGCCACTCCCGCAACTTGGGAGTCACAGCCCCGAGTGCTACTATCACAACTGGGACTACTACTGCCTTCACTTTCCACATCCTTTCTAGTTCTTCTTTCAGTCCTTGGTATTTGTCCACCTTCTCATGTTCCTTCTTCCTGATGTTATAGTCACTGGGTATTGCCACATCCACCACGACTGCAGTCTTTCGTTCCTTGTCTTGCACCACGATGTCTGGTTGGTTGGCCAGCTCTTGCTGGTCTGTCTGGATATTGAAGTCCCACAGGATCTTAGCCATGTCATCCTCAACTACCCTTTATGGTATCTCCCATCTTGACTTAGGCAGGTCCAATCCATATTCTGTGCACACGTTTGGGTACACAATCCCAACAACTTGGTTATGTCTCTCTGTGTATGCTGTTCCTGCTAACATCTTGCATCTGGCTACTAGTTGCTGGACTGTCTCAGAGGCCTCTTTACACAGTCTGCACCTTGGGTCTTGCCTGGTGTAATAGACTCCAGCTTCTCTTGATCTGGTGCTGAGTGCCTGCTCCTGTGCCGCTAGGATTAGTGCCTCATTGCTGTATTTCAGTCCTGCCTTTTCCAACCACTGACAATCCATTTGGGGCAAATTTGGTGCTCTGGCGTCGGTATATTGATGACATCCTTGTAATCTGGAAAGGGTCTGATGAACAACTAGAGGACTTCTTCTCATATTTAAATAACAACATGCTTTCACTGGTATTTACACCCGTTTTCAATCCCACAACCATAGATTTTTTGGATTTGACAATTTTTATCGAAGACTCTAAAATTAGAACAAAAACCTTCTTTAAGCCTACAGATATGAACAGTTTCATCCAATCAGATAGTGGACATCATCCTAAATGGCTTGCAAGAATTCCAAAGAGCCAATATATGAGATTGAGACGGAACTGTTCTAATGAGAATTTATATGCAGAGCAAGCAGATTTTCTGACTAAAAAATTTGTAGAAAAGGGTTACAAGAAAGACCAGCTAGAAATAGAGGCACAAATGATCAAAAATACCAACCATTATCTAACTCAAAGAACCCTTTTGAATTCTCATTTAATAACTCTAAAGCCTTTTCCATTAATAAAATAATCAAAAAGCATTGGTCCATCTTACAACATGATGAATTCTTGGGATGCCAATTGCCAGACATGCCCAGGGTTATCTATAGGAAAGGGAGAACCCTTTCGACTTATCTTACACCCAGTTTATTCAAACCATTGAATAAAACTGGGGTTAAAAACAGTAGAAAAGGATTTTATACCTGCGGAAAATGTAAAGCCTGTAGACTTATGCCATGCTATGTTCATGGCTTTAAAAGCACAACAACTGGAGAGGAATTTAAAATCAAAGGAGGTGTCACATGCTCATCTACCAACGTAGTATACCTCCTTACGTGTGGTTGTGGGGCACAGAATGTGGGGAGAACAGGACGAAAAGCGAAAGTACGCTTTTTGGAGCATTTAAATAATATAAAGAAAGGGGTCCAGGACCATTCAGTCCCCACACACTGCAACCAATGTCCTAAGTTTAAAATGTGTAGTCTATCTTGGATAATTATTGAACAGGTGAATTTGGATGTAAGAGGAGGGGATATTATCACCAAACAAAGGGAGGGATTCTGGATCCATAGACTTAAAACACTTCAGCCATTAGGGCTGAATGTGGATTTTGATTTCATTTGCTTTTTATAACACTTCCTATATATTTTTGTACTTCTTCATTATTATTATTTATTATATATTTTTTATTTTATTTTTTATTTTTTACTTTTTATTTTTATTTATTTTTTCATTAATTAATTTTTTTCATTTTTTAACTATTTTTATCTCATTTATCTATTTAATTTATCTTTTTTAGATGGTCTAAGCCAGTGTTCCCCAACCCCCAGGCCGCGGACCGGTACCGGTCCGTGGATCAAACGGTACCGGGCCGCCCAGGGGTGTGCGAGCCTGCCGGCTAATGCAGGGCTGGCATTGCCCAAGTGCCAGCCCTGCAATGTGCCTGCGGACCGGAGGGGAGATCAGAGATCTCCCTCCCAGGTCCGCAGGCACTTTGCTGGCAGCCGGCAGGGGAGGGAGAGAGGACCCAGGAGCTCTTACCTGCAGCTCCTCCGGGTCCTCCTCTCGCGAGATTTAGAGCGTTGCCGCGGTAACCACGGCAACGCTCCAAATCTCGCGAGAGTGAACTCTAGCCCTGTAACTGGGCTAGAGTTCATCTCACCACCACCGGACCACCAGGGAATCCCCACCGGACCACCAGGGACTAAGAAATGTCCCCCCTCCTCCCAGTAAAGTTAAGAAGGGAGGGGGGACATCAATATATTATTTTTAATTAAATAAATAAAAAAAAGCCTCCCTACCCTCCTTACTCCCCATACACACACTGCCCCATACACACACTACACACACAGCCCTACACACACTGCCCCATACACACACTACACACACTGCCCCATACACACACTACACACACAGCCCTACAAACACTGCCCCATACACACACTACACACACTGCCCCATACACACACTACACACACAGCCCTACACTCACTGCCCCACAAACACTGCCCCATACACACACTACACACACAGCCCCACAAACACTGCCCCATACACACACTACACACACAGCCCCACAAACACTGCCCCATACACACACTAAACACACTGCCCCATACACACACTACACACACTGCCCCATACACACACTACACACACAGCCCCACAAACACTGCCCCATACACACACTACACACACTGCCCCACAAACACTGCCCCATACACACACAGCCCCACAAACACTGCCCCATACACACACTACACACACTGCCCCCATACACACACTACACACACTGCCCCCATACACACACTACACACCCAGCCCCACAAACACTGCCCCATACACACTACACACACTGCCCCACAAACACTGCCCCATACACACACTACACACACTGCCCCGCAAACACTGCCCCCATACACACACTACACACACTGCCCCCAAACACTGCCCCATACACACACTACACACACTGCCCCCATACACACACTGCCCCATACACACACTGCAAACACTGCCCCCATACACACACTACACACACTGCCCCACAAACACTGCCCCATACACACACTACACACACTGCCCCCAAACACTGCCCCATACACACACCGCCCCAAACACACACACACTGCAACTCTCACACACACTGCCACCCTCACATACACACTGCACCGCTCACACACACATACACACAATTTTGAGTCTATGTCTTTATGTGACTGTGTTTGTGATTTTCTGACTATGTATGTGTCTGCGTGTTTTTTTTAATATATGTGACTGTTTTTTTTTTTTTTTTGTCTTATTAAATCAAAACAAGCGGGCCACGGAAAAATTATCAAATGTTTACCGGTCCGCGGCGATAAAAAGGTTGGGGAGCACTGGTCTAAGCGATTCAGAATCCTTCCCTTTATTAACCCTCCTACACTCTCTTTTGTCACTCCCTTTTGCCACCCCCTATCTATACCCTCAAGATCTCATTAATTAATAATGTATGAAATTGATAATGTATTACACTGCCAGTGTGGAATTAATATATATCTAGGTCATCCTAAAGACAATAAGAATGATGTAAACATATATTTTACATTTTATGTTTTAATTTTTTTTCGATTGATGATTGTATGTTAGAAAATGGTGCAGTAGAAGTGCTGTTTAGAACATGTATGGAATACGTTACTAACACAATGTGATTCTATTTGTTTTATATTATGGGGACTGCTTAATCCTTGTGGGGACCATAAGAGAATGAAGTGGAACGCATATGCGTTCCAGCTACTCACATTATTTCCGCACGGCTGACAAGAACGCAGACACTTCCGGATCAATGGAACGCACGTGCTTTCCACAGACGTTTTCCGGAACTCCATATAAGGAATGTGAAAACGGACATTTGAAGCACAGCTGATCGGAATCAGCTGATTGGAAGAAATAGATGAAAAAAAACAGCGGGAAGCCCTTTAAAAGGAAGGTGACGTCCCCAGAAGCACCTTATTACTGCTGAGGAAGTCTGAGAATACAGACGAAACGCGTAGAGTTGAGCTATTTATTTGTATTTGTATTTTATTTTGCATCTGTTTTCCTGCTTGATATTTCTACAAGGATTATCACACTCCACAGCGATGGGACAAACAGAATTGTACTGATGGGCCTTTTTACACCTTTTATATTGTAAGTGCAACTATTCAAAAGCTGATTTATACTTTACGACAGTGCTATACTACATGCAATATCCATCACTCTAATTATGAGGAATTCGTGAGAATCTACTCAATTGATGAGCCTGAAAATCACTTCAATTTTGTGAGTGTAACATATTAATAAGGGGTTATTTGTGAATTTACGTTAATCCCCTATGAGCGTGTTTTCTTTTATTTCATAGGTTTAGGTATATCCTATTTTGTTTTCCAACCACTGGTAGGATTTTGTCATGTGAGCCACATCCACTATCTGCTTGTGGTACACCCCATGGAGAGGTTTGTCTTGCCAAAGAACCCCCTCTTTTTCTGCATTCTCGATCTGTGGTGTACTTGTGGATGCTCTGTGTTTCACCTAGGACTGTGGACACTCATCAGGCCCTGACCTCCTTCCTTCCGGCAGGTGTACAATCTCTGGGTGCTGGATTTCGGTTGGAATCCTCCATTCATAGTGAGTAGTTTCTTGGTCTTGGCATCCATGTTGACCAGTCCTTCTCTTGGCCAGGTTATTTTTCCAGCTGGG
The DNA here is from genome assembly GCF_036172605.1 of Pelobates fuscus. Lineage (NCBI taxonomy): Eukaryota > Metazoa > Chordata > Amphibia > Anura > Pelobatidae > Pelobates > Pelobates fuscus. Next base: position 206,952,847 of record NC_086317.1, on the reverse strand, counting down.
TACCTGATAATCGGTAGGGCATATGTGTTGATGGCTTGGATATTGTTCTTGCCATTGAGCTCGGACTTCAGGACCTGTTTCACTCTTTGGAGGTACTTGGATGTTGCTATCCTCCTTGCCTCTTCCTCATGGTTGCCATGTGTTTGTGGTACCCCCAGTTACTTGTAGCTGTTCTCTACATCTTCTATTTGGTCTTCTGGAACTTCAACTCCTTCTATCCTGATCATCTTCCCTCTTTTTGCTATCATAAGCCCGCACTTCTCTAGTCCGAACGACATTCCGATGTCCTTGCTGTATATCCTAGTTAGGTGGATCAGTGAGTCAATGTCTCGCTCATTCTTGGCATACAGCTTGATGTCGTCCATGTAGAGTAGGTGGCTGATGGTAGCTCCACTCTTGAACTTGTATGTATCCACTCTTCTTGATGATCTGGCTAAGGGGGTTGAAGCCTATGTAGAACAGCATTGTGGATAGCGTATCACCTTGGTATACGCCACATTTAATGTTCACTTGAGTTATTGTCCTGGAACTCTAGAGTTCTTGATGAAGACTCTTATTGTCTTGCTGACCTTGTAGAGAGCCAAGCATTCCAGTATCCATGCGTGTGGCATTGTATCATAGGCTTTCTTGTAGTCAATCCAGGCCATACACAGATTGGTCTGTCTGGTCTTAGAATCCATTGTGACTGTTTGGTCTACCAGTAGTTGGTGTTTTGATCCTCTGGTGTTGTTTCCAATCCCCTTCTGAGTATTGCTCATATATTGACTCATATGCCCTTGGATCTTGGAGGCTATGATGCCTGACAGGAGTTTGCATGTTGTGGGGAGGCAGGTTATTGGTCGGTAGTTGGATGGTGCTGTTCCCTTGTGAGGGTCCTTCATGACCAGTATCGTTCTGCCTTGTGTTAGCTAGTCAGGGTGGGGTCCTGTTGCAAGTCGCTGGTTCATTTGTGCTGCTAGGCGTTCATGCAGCGCTGTTAACTTCTTAATCCAGTAGTTGTGGATCATGTCTTCTCGAGGGCTGCACTGTTCCTGTGGAAATCAATTCCCTCCTCCGTTAGATGCTCAACCAGTCTCCACTCCTTCTTCATAAAAGTGTATAAATTAAACTGTTAATAGCTCCCGGCTGATTCCTCGCTTGCAACTGTCATTAATCTAAAACTATCCTTACCTTTTGTGTCACTTTACCCCACTTTACCCCACTCCCTCTAGCATGTAAGCTCATTGAGCAGGGCCCTCAACCCCTCTGTTCCTTTGTGTCCAACTTGTCTGGTTACAACTACATGTTTGTTTGTCCACCCACTGTAAAGCGCTGCAGAATTTGTTGGTGCTATATAAATAATAACATAATAATAATAATAATAATAATATCAGGTTCAGGAACAGCTCTTTGTGTGTGCTGCTCTCTGTTGGATATCTTCGACTGTGATGATGACTGGTCCCTGTTCTGGGAGCATGCAGTGGTCTGTTTTCAGGTCTAGTAGCCACTGGACCTCGGTGTTATCAGATGCTTCTTGCTCCCAGATATTCTTCCAGTACTGTTCAGTCTCAGCTCTGGGTGGGTCATGCAAGGAGATGTGGTGGTTACCCTGTAGCTGTGCACACACCTTGGATTGTTCTTTAGTAAATAGGGCATTGCTTCTCTTAGCCTCTGCTGTATCTGCTCAGTCTGGTTGCCATTGCTGTCAGTCTTTGCTTAGCTTTTTCCAGTGCCTCCGGTATGGGCATATCCTTGTACTTCCGCAGCAACCAGGATCTATCTTTGATCTTAAGTTGATCCAGCTTACTAACTTCCTTCCGTGCTGTCTTTATCTTGGATTCCAGTCATAGTCTCCATGGTGGGCATTGCTTCTCTTTGAGCCTGATCTTGTAGTTAAGTAGATGTAGGACCACTAATGCTGTGGCATATGAGTCTGTTCGTTTCTGTGATGGTGCAGGATGGGATTGTGGGTAATGCTTCATTAACTGCAGCTAGTATGCTGTCTGGTGGTTGCTTTCCAGGGATCTTCAGTAGTCTTGTCCGCAGGTCAATGACTGCTAGTTTTTCTAGTAAACATTGATTTGTATCTATTATTTTATTTGGGCAGTGGAGTGTCCCTTTAAGTAGTCAGTATGATACCCCTTGTTGTTTCCTAAATCATGGAAGTTGTACATGTTTTGCTAGCGTTTGTATATTGTGAAAATCCTTATTTGCAGCCAGATCTGGTCGATCTTATTTAAGTAGCTGCTTTCCAGCATTTCCAGGATTTTCTTTTTCTGAGAAAGTTTTTATTAAAAACTAAATGTTGAAACACAAAAAGGTTAATAGCGAAGATAATTAGCAAATTGTCACTGGAGTATGGGTATAAATACACATAAAAAAACAATATAGAAAGATGTGTACGGGTAAAGGGTATACGTAGTAAATGAAGAGGATGATAGAGCAGGACTGTTAAAGATGTATGTACCAATGAGTAATCAGTCTGGAATGGGGCACAGCACAGGCAAGTCTACAAACAGTGTCCATAAGCATTCTGTATGAATTTAAAAACTGATATTATCAACAATTTTTAAATGTCTTTTTTTTTGTGCAACCTGGTTCAGATTGTATTTTGTTGTGACTAATCCTTGGTCGTGCAAGTTTTATAGCGTGATATCATTGTTGTGTGTCATAATGTTCTTGGAAAACTCTGTGAATAAATGTTCATATGTGTGTGTTTAACTCTGGCAGCCATAAATCTTATGCAAGATAATGAAGTCATTTATTAAATAGATCTGGTGGTGGCATGCAATGGTCTTAAAGGGGAACTTTCACTTTGCAGAATTTTAATATTCTGCTTACTTGTCACCCATATTTAACCAATAATTATTTGTGCGGTGTAAAAAATATAATTAACTGTAGAAATCCACAGCTCTTTTTTCCTGGAACTTGGCGCCTCCTTTTTAGTTCCTTGTCAGTCATATAAACTCTGTCCTTTACACCTGCCAATCAGCATAGAGAAAGCATAAGGAGAAGAGCAGCAATAAAACTATGTTTATATATTTTGCTCTCATTCGTAATGTATACCCTGGCATTGATTTGTTTGAATTTAATTGTAATGTAATTTGTTAGTTAATTAAATAAAAAATGTTAAACACAAGTTGTAGGTGATATTTCACGGTGCAAATCCAGAGGCGTGACAATTCCATTTTAAAGGAACAGTCCACTCCAAAAGTCACAAATGTTAAAAGCTCTCTGTCTGAGTTAAGCCAGGTGGCAAATTGCTTAGTTCATTGGCTGAGAGTGATTAGCTGATGCCTTCAGCCAATGAGCTAGACTTGCACTGCAGGGCTTACCACAGAAGTGGTAACAGAAGCTCCTAAGCAGCAGCAGCAGCTCCCAGCTCTGTCAGCTGTAGTCTAGGCAGGGAGCAGCGCTTGGAGGGCCCACGGTAAAATGGCTTGAATACTTGTAATGAGGGCACGGAATGGCACCAAGGCACTCCTAGCAGCATTACCACAAGAACACGCTGTTGTGGTTATGGTACTTGGGGTGTTCCTTCCAAGGGATTTTTGAAGGCATTACATTTTTGATCCTAGGGACAGAACCTATCCTTGATTGGGTCCCCGTGTTATTTCATTTGGTTAACAGTGATTCAAAAAGTGACATGGAAACTGCTAATTAAAACACATTATTATTATTCCATTCACTGGACCACTGGAAACCAGCAAGAGACCTGCATAAATAAAGGCACTGGAGTGTTTTAACATGTTCTGTTCTGCATCTTTAAATAAGTAGGAGAAGGTATGCATCAGTTTCCCCATAGTGTTTTACACTGATCAGCCACAACATTAAAATTACTGACAGGTGAAGTGAATATATAGGCAGCAAATTAACATTTAGTTCTTGACTTTTATGTATTGGAATCAAGAACATGGATAAGCGAAAATATATGAGTGACTTTGACAGGGCCAAATAGTGATGGCTAGCCAACTGGGTCAGAGCATCTCCAAAATGGCAAGTCTTGTGTGTTGTTCCTGGTATGAAGACTAACTCTGATCACAGAGAAGAGGTACAGTAGAACTCAGATTACTGAAAAACGTAGTGCTGGTCATGATAGGAATGTGTCAGAACACACAGTGCATCGCAGATAGCTGTGTATGGGGCTGTGTAGCCGCACATTGGACAGAGTGCCTATAATGAATTGTATTTACCGCTCAAAGTGCCTTCAATGGGGACGTGAGCATCAGAACTGGACTATGCAGCAATAGAAGAAGGTTACAATACTTAAAATTACATTCACCAAAAAGTGCAGTGCTCGTGTGTTGCACACATGGATAATTGAAAATGGTGTTCACCTTTTCAATTAGAACTACTTAGTAGATAAAAAGGAATCCTCTAAAAACCTCAATATAAATTCATACAGCGGGGTTTTTACAAAAGGGTCATACAAAGGCACAAAAATAGTGTAATACTGTATAAACCCAAAAAGGTGCTAATGATTCAAGGTTGAACTCACAAATGTAGTTTATATATAGAGCCCATCAAAATGTAGGTGATAAATACCGTTCAAGATAATCCTCTGGACATTCAGATATGCATGTAAAGATAAAAGATAGAGACCATGGTACAGCACTACTAAATATAAAATACACTGCTTTATTGTATACACTTACAAGATATGTGTAGATAAAAAGCCCATCAATAACATCATAAATTCTGGGAACTGGATACCATCGTCCTTGTGTCCTTCACCAGACAGATGAAAGTTGGGAATAATAGATAATGTAAATCAAAAACAAAAAATGTGCAGCACCTATGGATCCGCCCTACGTGTTTTGTCTCAATTCAGAGACTTCCTCAGGGGAAATAAAGTGTAATGTGATCTCCATACAAACCCGCCATATTTTTTTTTAATTCTTTATTTGTAGAATTTTGGCATTCAGGGGGGGGGATACAGAATGAGAAAAGGAGAAGGGGGTTAGAGGGTCCATGCATTACGGCATCGTATATCGGAGTAACATCCAAAGATTTACATAGATTTAGTTTCAATGCTGATTTAGCGTTGTTCCGAGTTGTTGTGGCCGTGTAGGGCCCCCTCTGTCACTGTGTCAGTTAGGTCCTCGGAAGTGGGTAGTGGTTGTCTCGTGGGGGGGGGGTCACTCGTCGGTATTGGCGTGTTGTGTCGCGTCACGGTTTTTCCTGTAGTTACAGGATTAATTTGAGTGGGTCTTTGTAGTTGATTGGTGAGTGATGGTCCTGTCCTGAAGTAGATCCGTGTAGTCTAGGTAGACGGGTGAGGGCAAGGGTTGTCCTGGTAGTCTAGGTGGGTAGTTTGCCGTCCTTTGCCAGACAGCACAGGAATGTTGTTGTCCGTGTTTCATGTGGTGGGGGCTGTGAGGTGAAGTTTGTCTAGTGGGGTTTGTCCGTTAGGGGTAGGGTGGGTGTGGGTGTCCTCGTCTGGTCTATGAGGGGAGGGATATTCGTTCTGGTGGGGATAAGCTGTAGGTGGTGGTTGTGTGTTCTTCTGCAGGGTCCCGCGTTCCCTCCAGGTGGTAGAGGTGGGGGGGGGAGAGGGGGCGGAGGGCAGGGTGGGTTGTGGTGTGTTGCTTGGGTTAGGCCTAGGGGCGTGTGTTTGTTAGTTTGGAGTTGTAGTTTGTGTCCAATTGGTGGATATTTGTAGTTTGTATTCTGGGATTGCCTTACCAAGGTAGGGATGTGTCATTCATGAGCCAGGGGTCCCATATTTTGTGGAACTGTTTGGAATTTTCAAGGATTTGGGCTGTGAGTCTATCCATGTCTATATGGTCTTGGATTTTCCTGAGTATTGTCTGCTGTTTAGGTATTGTGGTGGTGGACCACACTTCTCCTATTGCTCTGCGTGTGGCCAGGGCCACTCTTGCTATTAATTTGTTCTCAGCTCTTGTAAATGTGTCCATTGGTTTGGACAGGAGCATGGTCCATGGGTCTAGGGGGCAGGGGTTGGTCAGAACTCTAGTGAGGATTGCTCCTATGGAGTGCCAGAGGGGTCGGAGCTTTGGGCACGACCACCAACAGTGGAGGAAAGTGCCCGCTTCCTCGCATTGCTTCCAGCACCGGTTTGTGGGCAGTTTGTGCATGCGTGCAACTTTCTGGGGAGTGAGGTACCAGCGGAAAAGCATTTTATAGGCTTGTTCTTGATATGTCACACATATCGTTAGGGATGCTGTGGCTTCCCAGATATCTGCCCAGTCGCCTGTGTCTGTCAGTGCTCCTAAATCGGTCTCCCATGCCTTGATATATGGGAGGGAAATGTGAGTTGTGTGGGTCGCTATTGTGAGGAATATGTCGGATATTTGGCTTTTCCTGGTTGGGGGTGTGGTGCAGTCTCGTTCGAACTTGGTGGGCTGTGATTTGCCTGGATGCATGGCATTGCTGCTAGGCTGCGGAGTTGTATATAGCGGAAGTAGTCAAATGTCGTGAGTGTGGTGTCTTCGGGTATGTCCTCGTAGGTGATGGTCTGGCTATTTGTGAATAGGTGGCTTAGTCTGACTATTCCTCTCCTCTCGAATTGGGCAAAATGTTGGGCTGTAATTCCCGGGGGGAAGAGTTTGTTTCGGAGAATCGGGGTCATTGGGGAGAGTTCAGAGGAGAGGTCATATTTTAGGTGTAGTTTGTCCCAGAGATCGAGGGAGTGCGATATGGTGGCTGCAGTTGGAGGGGGCAGGGGTCGATGTTGTCTGGGGGTCCACATGTATTGAGAAGGGTGGTCCCGCCCGAAGATCGAGTGTTCAATGTCCATCCAGCGTTTTTCCATGGGCGGGAGGTGCCACATTTGGATTTGGGTTAAGTGGGCTGCGTAGAGATAGTGCAGGAAGTTGGGTAGTCCGAGGCCACCCGATCGCTTGGGGACGTATAGTGTTTCTCGTCGGACTCTGGGCCTGCGGTGGTTCCATATGAAGTTATTGACCGCGTTTTGTAAGGTTTTTATATCTGACATTCGGACTGCTATGGGTAGTGTTTGGAATATGTATAGTAGTCATGGCAGGAGGTTCATTTTGATTGAGGCCACTTGGCCTAGCCACGAGATCCCTAGTGGGGCCCATGTCTGGAGGTCTGCGTGTGCCCGTTCGAGTATGAGGTTGTAGTTTGTTTGGTATATAGTGGAGATGTCGGCGGTGAGTTTTATGCCTAAGTAGTCGATGGCTGTTGTGCGAATGCACAAGGGGAATTGATCTTTGATGCTTGCGAGTTCGCGGGGGGGATATGTATCGGCATTAGATCCGATTTTGTAATGTTTCATTTATATCCTGATATGCGGGAGTAGGAGTGGATCAGTGCCATTAGGTGGGTGATGGATGTGTTGGGGTTTGTCAGAGTTAGGAGGATATCGTCCGCATATGCGGATACTTTATAGGTCTGGTCCCTGATAGTGATGCCCATTATGTCTGGGTCGGCTCGTATCGCTTCTAGTAGGGGTTCTAGTGACAGGGCGAATAGTATTGGTGAAAGTGGGCATCCCTGTCTCGTTCCATTGGAGATAGTGAATGTGGGAGTGATGATGCTGGGTAGAAGGAGGGATCCCTGTGAGTGTGCGTAGGCCGCTTCTAGGAATGAGATGAGCTGTGTGGGAAAGCCGAAGTGGGTCAGGGTCTGGTAAAGGAAGGGCCAGAGCAGGCGATCAAATGCCTTTTCGGCGTCCAGGGAGAGTACTGTCGTAGGGATGTGTCTGTGGGTAGTGTACCATATGAGGTCTCTGGCCCTTCTAGTGTTGTCTGCTGCCTGTCTGTGGAGGATGAAGCCCACTTGGTTGGGGTGGATTAGGGCCTTGAGGGGGGATTTATGCGGTTGGTCATGACTTTTGTGAGGATTTTGAGGTCTACATTTAAAAGAGATATGGGTCTGAAGTGTCCTGGTTTGTCTAGTGCCTTGCCTGGTTTTGGGAGGAGGCATATATTTGCTGCTACCATGTCTGTCGGCAGCTTCTCACCGCGTAACATGGCATTGAATACCGGGCAGAGGTGTTTAAGTAGGAGGTGGCTGAAGGTTTTGTAGTATATTGCCCCGAATCCATCGGGTCCTGGGCTTTTGTTGGGCTGAAATGAGCGGAGAGCTATGGTCATCTCCTACACTGTCACCTCCTCTATTAGTGTCTGGCTTGTCTCTTCGGTTAGTGTTGGGAGTTTGAGTGTGTTTAGGAATGTCTGTGTGAGGGCTGAGATATCCTGCATGGGGTCTCGTTGTGGTGTCTCGTGGTTGTAGAGCTGTTGGTAGTAGGACAAACCCGCCATATTTAAACCCACAATATTCTGTTCCGGGCTGCCAAAGGCCAGTCAGGACGTGACCACCGATCTGTCCACAATCATTCAATTGGCGCCAAAAGAGTTCTCCCTGGCGTCGTCCGGAAGTCCGTTTGTCGATCTTCTTCTTTCCTCTGTGGAACGCATTAATGCGTTCCACTCCTTAAACATGACATCCTAAACTTCAATAGATGAACGGAAGAGTTCTTTAACCATTTCGGATTTTTTTTTCCCAAGAGAAAGACGGCTCTTTGTATAAATGTCCATGATACACTTAAAAACAATATGAAATGGGGGCGTGGTCTGACCGTCGATGAGATTGGACGTGTCTCACTGAGGCTCCCGACTAACGCGCCCTAAAAGCCTACAAAAGCGACCTTTTTCTGACGCTATTTGCCCCACGGAGGTCCCTGGAATGGAGAAGAGACTCCCCAAAAAGCAACCTAAGCGGGGTGCAGACTCCGGAGGCACCGTCCTAGACCTTATGTCGGCGCAAAGGCCGACCCGTCAGGGGACTCAAGATGGCGCTGGGGCGTCCCCGCAAGCTTCCCCTCGTGCGGAAAGGGAGACATCTCCGGATGACCAGGACGCTGTCCTGGCTAAGTTGGCTGATGTGCGGTCCTTCCTGGCTGGTGAAATAGCCAAATCCACCGCGGTGCTACAGGCGGAGATTGGGGCCTGGGGGAGAGTACCGCTAAACTGGAGGACCACGTGGAGGCCTCGACGCAGGCCCATAATGCCGTGGTTGACCGGGTGAATCGCGTGTCTGCCCACATGGTGGAAATGGACCTTGCCCTTGAGGACATGGCTAATCGGTCCAGGAGAAACAATCTCCGTGTGAGGGGCCTGCCAGAGGGTACCGACGAGGACCTACAAGGGACTCTACTCACCATTTTGAAGCCTCTGCTTCCACACTTTCCAGAGGAACACTGGCACATGGAGAGGGCTCACAGGGCCCTGAGGGGTCCAAGGCCCAACGCCAATTCCCCACGGGATGTCATACTCCGCTTCCTATATTACCGCACCAAGGAGGCACTCATGAAAAAGAGCCGTGAGGGCCCCATAAGGTACGCCGGGAAGATAATCTCCCTCTATCATGACCTGGCTCCGTCCACGCTGCAGCGGAGGAGGGACTAGCGTCCCATCACGGAGGCCCTGCGGGCTGCCGGCATTAAATATGCATGGGGTTTCCCCTTTAAATTGATGGTGTTTCGGGGAGGCCGGGCGCATATCCTGACACCAGGAGGGGATCCTCACCGTCTGCTTAGTGGCCTTGGCGTACAACCACCTCCTGATCTTAACAGCGTGGCGATGTTCCCGGATGACCTTCCCCTGCTGCAATCGGAGTGGAGAGGAGCGGGAGGGCCCGGAGTTCAGGGGAGTGCTCTCTAGAGTGAGGGAGGGTAGAGTCATGGAAGACCTGACCGCAAGATTAAGGAGAACAACAGCTAATTTCCAGAAGGTTTGGGAACCATGGGATTTGAGCGTAGTGGGCTCCGGTAGCGGCTGAGGAGCTGGGTATATGGTTTGGTTGGTGTATTGGCACTGTGCGGTATGGTTTCAGGGTGGAATCCGTTAGCCTCGCTAACAATTGTTCTTTGTATTTTGGCTTCTGCGCAAGCCTCACAGTTGTATTCTTCTTTCCTTACCTATCGTGTGCAAAAATAAAGAATTAAAAAAAAACAAAAAAAAAAACAATATGAAATATATATAAAAAGAGGGGGGAAGGGCTGCGCTAGAGAGTAATAATACAGTATAAACCAGACCAAATGGTCACAATCCGATGGTAACGGTAAGCGTAAGTCTCTAGAAACAAGTGTAGAAAAATATATATAAAAGAGTCTTTGTAGATGATAAAAATACAGTGTAAAAATAAAAATAAATATAAAAAGTCTCACTGATATAACTTGGTGGGATATCTATACAGTCCTCAGGAGTTGATCCGTCCGGGTAGTAGGATAATCCGTATATGTGGAGACAAAATAGGAAACACGACAAACTGCCTATGGTGAAGTATTGCGGCTCCAAGGATAAGGTGAAGAGTAAAAAATAGGATAATACACTCACATTTGCAGGAGCTTTGGACCAGCTCTAGACTTTTGGGCGTTGCAGCGGTATGATCCCCGCTACCAGGATAAACTGGAGGAATCGTCCGTCAGTCCAACCTTGGTACTCCGAAATGTATGGGAAACAACAATAGTGCTCTCAGTAGGAAAAGTATGTAGAAAAACAATAAATAAAATATACTTACAAGTATAGAGCAGGAAATACTGCTCTATTTATACAGCGCTGGTGGAATAATCCCCACCTAGGATTTCTTTGGCTCAGGATACGAGTGATAAAAAAATAATAGAATAAAAAATAAAAATAAAAATAGGAAATATAAAAAAAAAAAATAATAATAAAAATGCCAGGAATAATAAAATTGTATATAAGATAAAATAAAGTAGGAGTTGGTCCTATAAAAAAGGTAACCAAAATCACTTTTATTATTAAAATACACAATGTAAAACCAATAAATCACTTTTATTATTAAAATACACAATGTAAAACCATTGACGTGTTTCACCTAAACAGGCTTTATCAAAATGGTAATATTATTATAATATAATATTACCATTTTGATAAAGCCTGTTTAGGTGAAACGCGTCAATGGTTTTACATTGTGTATTTTAATAATAAAAGTGATTTTGGTTACCTTTTTTATAGGACCAACTCCTACTTTATTTTATCTTATATACAATTTTATTATTCCTGGCATTTTTATTATTATTTTTTTTTTTTATATTTCCTATTTTTATTTTTATTTTTTATTCTATTATTTTTTATCACTCGTATCCTGAGCCAAAGAAATCCTAGGTGGGGATTATTCCACCAGCGCTGTATAAATAGAGCAGTATTTCCTGCTCTATACTTGTAAGTATATTTTATTTATTGTATTTCTACATACTTTTCCTACTGAGAGCACTATTGTTGTTTCCCATACATTTGGGAGTACCAAGGTTGGACTGACGGACGATTCCTCCAGTTTATCCTGGTAGCGGGGATCATACCGCTGCAACGCCCAAAAGTCTAGAGCTGGTCCAAAGCTCCTGCAAATGTGAGTGTATTATCCTATTTTTTACTCTTCACCTTATCCTTGGAGCCGCAATACTTCACCATAGGCAGTTTGCGTGTTTCCTATTTTGTCTCCACATATACGGATTATCCTACTACCCGGACGGATCAACTCCTGAGGACTGTATAGATATCCCACCAAGTTATATCAGTGAGACTTTTTATATTTATTTTTATTTTTACACTGTATTTTTATCATCTACAAAGACTCTTTTATATATATTTTTCTACACTTGTTTCTAGAGACTTACGCTTACCGTTACCATCGGATTGTGACCATTTGGTCTGGTTTATACTGTATTATTACTCTCTAGCGCAGCCCTTCCCCCCCTCTTTTTATTTCCAGTCTGTTTTATTAGGGTTTTGTGGGATTCCCTAATTAGGGTTGCAGCTTTTTTCTGTTATTTAGCGCAGACTCTTCTTTTTGTTTTTCTATGAAATATATATATACTGAACAAAATCATAAATATACTATCATGTAACTATAATCACCTTACAATTTTATTTAGCGAAACTAGTTGAAAGTGGGAAACTCCAGAAATTTTATAATGAGAAACCAGTATAACATTTGGTCAAGAAAAAAACCTTATGTGCAACAAATATATATGTGAAAAAGAAATAAAAAAGTAAAAAAAATATATGTAAAAATATTAAACTACCCCCCCATCCCTCTAGCTAGTGTAACTAAGAGAGTGATTTAATCCATTATAATATATAAGACCAAACAATTGTAAGGTGATTATAGTTTACATAGTAGCGATCGACCGATATTGATTTTTTAGAGCCGATACCGATAATCTGTGAACTTTCAGGCCAATAGCCGATAACTTGCCGATATTCTGTACATTTACCATTTTGAAAAAATAAACGAATCCTAAAGGTAAATGCACAAAATATACATGCCACATGTAGTGTGTTTGTGTAGTGTGTATAGTGAATGCAGTGTTTGTGTAGTGTGTATATATAGTGAATGCAGAGTGTGTTAGTGTAGTGTGTATATATAGTGAATGCAGAGTGTGTTTGTGTAGTGTGTATATATAGTGAATGCAGAGTGTGTTTGTGTAGTGTGTATATATAGTGAATGCAGAGTGTGTCTGTGTAGTGTTATAGTGAATGCAGATTGTGTGTTTGTGTAGTGTGTATATAATGCAGTGTGTGTAGTGTGTATATAATGCAGTGTGTGTTTGTGTAGTGTGTGTGTATGTAATGCAGTGTGTTTGTGTAGTGTGTGTGTATGTAATGCAGTGTTTGTGTGTGTGTATGTAATGCTGTGTGTGTGTTTGTGTAGTGTGTGTAATGCAGTGTGTGTGTGTTTGTGTAGTGTGTGTAATGCAGTGTGTGTGTAATGCAGAGTGTGTGTGTGTTTGTGTAGTGTGTGTAATGCGGTGTGTGTGTAATGCAGTGTGTGTGTGTGTGTTTGTAATACAGTGTGTGTGGTGTGTGTGTGTGTTTGTAATGCAGTGTGTGTAGTGTGTGTGTGTGTGTGTTTATGTAGTGATATAATTTGTGTAAAATGCGGCTGGGGGGCGTTTTTTTATGTTAATTATAATTTTTTTAAAATATTTAAATGTTTTTTTTTTTTAATCCCCCCTCCCTGCTTCTTACCAGGGAGGGGGGATATAGTATTCCCTGGTGGTCCAGTGGCATGGAAAGTACTGTGGGGGGGCCGGAAGCAAGCGCTGACTTACCTTGCCAGCAGCTCCTCCAGCTCCCCACTGTAAATCTCGCGGCCCTTAGTGCCGCGCGGAGCGTTGCCATGATAACCCGTGGCAACGCTCTGTGGCCGCGGGTCTCGCGAGATTTAGACATGGAGCTGCAGGAGCTGCTTGCAAGGTAAGTCAGCGCTTGCTGCCGCCCCCCCCCAGGACCGCCGGGCTTGTAATGAGCCTGGCGGTCCTAGGAGGTATTATCGGCAATATCGGTATCTATATTGGCCGATACCGATATTGGCGAAAATACCGAATATCGGCCGATTATATCGGTGAAAGTGACTGACAGGTAAGTGACTGAAGGTCACCCCTTCAGTAACTGGGTATTGGGTGGTGGGAGGGAGAGGGACCCAATACCCAGAAAACGGATTGTTTTCCTGGCACTGGAGTTTCCCTTTAATGTCTGTAAATAGCTATATGGATAGAAAAGTAAAAATAACCTGCCTAAAATGGCTTGATAATGGGTCCAATGTATAGTAAATGTTTGTTTGTGGTCCGTGTCAAGCAATATTATAATTTTATAATTGGACGATTTAATGCAAACAGGAATATTCACTAAAGTGTGAATTGCCAGGACTTTAACTTGAATTTCAAATTTTAGGCCAACATAGCTATAATGGAAAATGATTCTATATTGGCTAACATGTTTAAATTAAATTCACTTTCAGTTAATTCAAAATATTATAATGCATTGGAAAAGCTTACGTTTTCCAATATAGTTAATAGATACACAGTACACATAGAAGTGAAAGATATATAATGCTAAAACCACAGTGTTGGGGTTTGCTTAATGCAATCTAGAAAGCCTAAAAGTCAGCATATATTGGATGCAAATTTTCTGTCCTAATTTTGAAACTTCCTGTACCACAAGTGATGTCATACATGGCAACTTTCCTTTCCTATTCACAGTACTGTATAGTCTGTCTGTGTGTTTATTTCTCTATTTTTATGCCTTACATGCAAGCTATATTTTATGTTGCAAAAAAAAAATGCAGCAGCTATATCTATATAGCCATTTAAAGGAAATTAACTGAACAGCTTCTAGCGTTTGAAAAGTTGAATGTAACTCTCTACTATGCTTCTGAGAGGAGAGAGTGTATTAGTGTAAATAAAATGTATTTGTGTTTTTTTGTGTGTGTGTGTGTGTGTAATCTATCATTCTGTTACCATTCTGTGTTACATGCACACGTACAGTTATAACAATTATTACCATTCTAAACACATATACAATAGGCATGGTGATGCTGATGTTACTCCCCCAAGTGGTAAGCTGAATGTTAGTCTGGGACTGGGATCTAATAATTTGGGGTATCTCCAAACATCTCATGCCATCCAATCAACCCATCACCTCTTCTGTCTCCTTCTCTTCTGTTTTTCACTTCCTTCACACTGTCTCTCCTTTTCTTTCAAGGATGTTCTTGCCTGTGAGTTCAATCCCAGGGGCAGTATCCCTCACAGCAGGAAATAATGTGAATTCAGTGGAAAAAAAATGAGACAGGAGAGTCCAAGCGAGAGATGAGAATGAGAGAGCAAGCAATAATGAAATAGAGAGGAGATAGAGAAAGGATGCAGGAAGAGGGGGAAAGCGAGAAGGAGGGGGGAGAGAGCTGTGGGCGGCTCTCAGATTAGCAATTTCCCCCCTGACATCACGGCCCAAATAAGGAGCTTTGAAATAAACGTGTGTTATTTTCTTTCATGCTTTCCTTCTGACACTGAAGATTCACTGCAGGCAGACCAGACGCAGGCAGAGACCAGGTGAGAGATAACCTAATCTGTACATTTTCAATTGGTTTCTCACATTTAGGATGCTAAAGGGTTAAGCTAGCAAGGTTCCCAGCAGACATCATCTTTAAATAAAGGCGCTGTGTGAGTTCAGACTGGGGAAGGGAGGGGGGCAGCAGCTGAGGATCCCCCTGTCCTTTGATTAAAGGGGGGTTAGGGTCAGCAGGGACTTGAAAGATTTTTGTGTGGTTACATTGTGTTAGTGTTCAGTGATGGAGAAATCAATATATAGTCATAATGGGGGTGTAATTTAGTCATACATCCTTTCTGATAAGTTGTGGCATGGGACAAACTGATGGTATCTCTGTGTTTTTTTTTTTTTTGTTTTTTTTTATGTTCATCTCTTCTGTGTTCAGTGTCCTGTCTCCCAACTGCTTCGCATTGCTTCGACCATCCCTCAAATCTTCCCCTTTTGGACTATTTTGATTTTATTTTACCCTTTGCTTTAGTACTCTGTTCTTTGCCCCTGCTTCCTTACCCTTCCTTATCTTATATGCAAAACATTTGACAATGTAGTCTGTACAGGTAAAGCTCTGTAGTACATGCGACTAGAAGATCTAGCTCTCCATAATGGAGAGACTTTTTATGCTTTTGTTTGTAATCTCATTTAACGATATGGTTTTATGACCCTTTTTAGCCAAATATTAGCTTTTCTGTAGGATAAGCAGTCGCTTGGTTCAGACCCCCTCATCAGTGCTTCACCTCTGTATATTGCTGTGTAGACTATTAAGAAAGAATTGTCTGTTTCTGTCTCTCTCTTTCCCTCTCTTTGTCTTGTATTTGTTAGTTCTGTATATAGAAGTCAGGCAATCAGTAACACAAGGATTCAGAAGAATTGTGAAATTGTATTATGGTTCACCATTTCCATCAGGTGCAGTTCTGCATGTAACAATACTTATCAAAGAAATCTAGCTCTCTCTGGTTGAGGGCCATAATCCCACTTTAGCCTTAAATATACAGACCGTGTTACCCTAAACACATGGTGTGTCTGCCTACCTTCTGACGTTCAACACCCCTGTTTTATGTTGTGTGGTACAGGGTTCCTTGCTGTCTTTATCGCATGTATATCTTGTATGGCAAAGGTCCTGTCACCTTGCTCAGTCTATCGTTGTGTGCTCTCTAATCCAGATATATGCCTTTGCCCTATGACCATGTGATTGTGAGCTCTTGAGAACAGAGTAGCCTGTGTCTGACTCTGAGAGGAGGGTGTTTTGGTTGATGGACGCTTCTGTGGGGCTCTGTCCTAGGATGAGAAGCTCTCTTGTTATTTGGCTACTTTACAGCACGGCTGGGAGCAGCAGTTTGAATCAGGATGTAGGGAAGCCTTCTGTCTCCCCCCACTAATTCCTTCCACACACAGGCAGAGAGGGGAGCATTTATAGTGTCCATTTAACCCGTTTACCATGTCACTTTCATTAGCTCACTTTCTATTTGTTTGATCGATCGATCGATCTATCTATCTATCTATCTATCTATCTATCTATCTGACATGGTGTAGGATGTTTCTATATCTATATCACATCCTTCTGTCCTGAAGCAATACCATGTTTATGGAATTTATGTACCTTATGATAAGGTTTTGGTTTTACCTTTTAAATTAGGAATGTAAAGCCTTACTGTACCAGATAAATTGTGGTCTCATTATTTATGAATGGTAACAATCATAATTAATTAAATATTACACTTTCTTATTTTAATATTATATAGTGGCTATTTCCACAGATAGTGGTCATATAAGGTTATATAACCATCCTGGAGAATTATTGTGCACCTAGCGTTAGCTATACAAGCAGAGAGGGCCAGAATGCACAAGTATACTTTAATAAAGTTAAAATAACCTTACTTTACTATGCATTTATAAAGCACCAATATATTTTATTGTACTGTTCAACCTTCCAAGTGAAGTGGAAGATGTTACTCATTGCTAATAATAGTTCGAGAGTCAAAAGGGATGGTTTTATTGGGTGGATAGTGGGTTAATAGTTGGCCATTCTACCTACTTGTTTCCCTATTATATTTTCCCCAGCGGATTAAATTTTCAAATAATTATTCAAAAAGCATTGAAAATATATTATTGTTTTAAATTGACTTGACATTTTACTAATGTGTTTGGCCAACTCACACAGGGAAGTTTCACAGCAACTCACAGGACGACTACAATACAAATTTGATAAAAGCCCATCTTCTGTCTGTAATAGTTAAGTGTAAAACAATGCAGACTACTTTTGAGCTCTTATTGTAATGCAAGATAAATTACAGTAGGTTACATAGATCAATATAGATTAATTCCCCTTCAAATCTAGAGTAGAATTCTTCTAGGAATTGCCTTGCTTTAATACATGCAAGCTACTAGCCAGTTACTTTTGGTGCTAAGCACGAAAACATATCAATAAAACTTATCAGCACACATTTAAAAATTAGAGGCTGAAATAACCACGTCTTGCTCATGTCCTGGTTATGGTGCCATTAGACTCTGGGTGCTTTGAGTTTTTGAGTGGTTTGGCCAAAAAAGTTATCTCTGAGGCCCCTGTGGCCTCAGATTGAAAATATAAATGTGGTGGAGATTACCAGTGTGGATTAGCGTTTCCAGTGAACTAAGACTGAGCTGGAGGTGCCTCTTTAGGCCATGGTTTAGTCAAACAGTTTGACCATGAAACAGGGAATGTTGCCTGTAGCCTCATGCCACAATAACTGCTGTATAAACATGTAATAGTTGTGATGCCTACACTGCTCCTTTAAACATCCATGTATAAGAGGCTATTAAAATACCTTCCCCAAATGGCCTAAGAGGCATATGTTCCTTTTAGGATTATGGCTCTAGGTGTAAAGGAGGGAGGCCAATGTAAAACATCTAGGCTTACTAAGTACTATTTATGTAACTTTATGTAACACTTTCTAAACATATTTATTGTCATTTTTATGGCACGTTACCTAAAGGAACACTGTAGTGTCAGGAACACAAACATGTATTCCTGACACTATAGTAGTAAAATAACAATTTAGGTTCCCCGCCCCCCTCCTTTTACTTTAAAAAGGTGTTAAAACCTCACCCTTTTTTCACGTTTGTTTCACCTTTTTTCCACGGCTGGCCCAGGCTCACACCGCCTGCATGGCTGAGATCATCAAACTTGATGATCTCAGCCAATCCATTCCTTACTGACAGGAAAGCATTGGTAAGCTATTGTGCATGCGCAGCAAAACACAGGGCAGTGCCAATCATCGCCTCTTCGTAGACATGCATTGAATCAATGCATCTCTATGGGGAACATTTAGCACTCCATTGGAAGCGTAGAGACGTAGAATGTCTGTGTTTCACGCTGTGCAGCAGTGGAGTAGGAAGTACCTCTAGTAGCCGCCTGAGTGACTGCTACTAGATTTATCACTAGGCAGTAATGTAAATATGCCTTTTCTCGGAAAAGACAGTGCTTACACTAAAGGTCTGTAGGGACATGCTATACACATTATAACAACTACATTAAACTGTAGTTGTTCTGGTGACTATTGTGTCCCCTTACCAGGGGTTTCCAATTATTTTTTCCCGTGGAACCCTTAAACATAGTGTACCAACATCGTGGAACCCCCCCCCCCAAATGTTTTGTGCCATAACACAAACCTAATTAGCAGAGTGTAATGTTTTCCTTTTTTTTTTCTTTTCTTTTTTTTTTTAAATGTAGTTTTTTGATATATATATATACAATTATTTATACAGATAGAACAGATTGTAGTGCTTAGGAGCAAGTGTGCTTTTGTGTGTAGAGTTTGTGTTTGTATGTAATGTTTGTATTTGCATGTATAGGTGTGTTTGGATGTAGTGTTGGCTTTTAAATGCATGTGTATTGGTGTTTGAGTGAAGGGTGTGTTTGTATATATTTTGGAGTTTGAGTTCAGAGGTGTTTTTGTATGTAATGTTTGTGTTTCCATGGGTGTGTTTGCATGTTGTGTTGGTGTTTGATTGCTGGGATGTATGCACATACACTGCCACATACATACTTTTCAGATAATCATACACATTAACACAGTGATACACACAAACACACTTCACACATTCATACACACAGACACAAAGATACACACGGACACATGAACACAGATACACACACTGGCACAGATACACATATAAACACAGATACACACACACACACTGAAAGATACACACAGTGATACTCAGATACACACACTGACACACAGATCCAACACACTCAAATACCCACACTGACACATACACATTGACACACAGATACACACTGGCACACACACAGGCACACAGACACACAGATACACACACTGGCACATACACACACTCACACACACACAGATACACGCACTCTGACACACACAGATACACGCACTCCGACACAGGATACACTGAAAGATACACACACTGGCACATATAGACTGGCACACACAGGCACATACACACACTGCTACATAGACACACACCTATACACACACTGACACTCAGATACACACTGGCGCATACACTCAGATACACACTGACACAGGTACACACAGTGACACATACACACAGATACGTGGCACATACACACACAAACACCGACACACAGAAACACACACTCAGAGATACAAACAGTGACACATTAATACACACAGTGTCTGAACCTACGAACTACTGGATGGTGGAAGACCAAGAGACCTGTGAGTCTCCAAAAATGTGATATATGCAAAACTAACGAAACCTGCGAGTTTCAAAACACTATTGACATGTTATTACAAAAGGTTACGTTCTGAGGACCTCTGAGTCCTCCTGTTACTTATATTCCTAAAAACAAATCAAATCGAATTTACAAAAAAAAAATACACACACAGTGACACACAGATACACACACACTGCCAGATACACACACATCACCTTTTATATTTACAGTCCCCCTTCTTTTAGCATACCTGTTGTTTGCAGGAGGGTGACTTGCTGGCTGAGGTTGGTGTGTGTAGGGCGACCTGCTCATTCCCGGCTGCTGCCTCCCTCCAGTGCGGCGTTTTCTATATGAAGCTGGCAAGAAATGACCATCCGTCAATTCCTCCCAGCATCCCATACTACGGGGGCCAGTTGCGCAATTAATCAGCCGCTGCGCTGACCAGGTCCCTCTGCAGCAATGCCCATCGGGTGGCCCTGCAAATCACAGCAGGATCCCCAATTTTGGGAACCGCTGCCCTTTACGTTACTAAGCTGTATGCCTGTATAGAATGTACAGTGAATAAGTAAGTAAGGTACATTGTGGGTCATATTCTTATACAGATAGTTTTAATTATTAATTATTATTATTATTACACACGAGCATGGGTGTATATTTTCGGGGGGGGGACATAATTGTAATGACATCCATGCTCGGCCCCATTTTGACAGTGTCATTAAGGGGAGGGGCATAGTCATTTTTCACATGAAGCGCAAGCAGGCAAAGAGTTAAGAAACCTGATGCAAAATCGTATTAGAAGAATCAAGTTGACATTGTCTGATTTAAGTATTGCAATGTCTAATCTGTTTTAATATTAACACTACTCAATGCACCCCATTAGTACACCCATGATCAAGGCACTATCACTGAATTCAAAAAATAAAAATGCGTAATCTACATTTCGCGTTACATTTGGCCACAGCAATAGGTGGCATGCACAGCACCAGATTGCACCCACGGTACCAGATTTCACTTGCCACAGTCCCAGACTGCACACAAAGCTATTGCCACATCAGAAGGTAGCATACACACAGCGGTTACTACAGAACTATGAGACACTCATAGCACCAAATAGTACCAACAGTACCAGATTGCACCCACAACACTTCCCACACCTTTAAAAAAAAAAAAAAAAAAAAAGTTATTCAACAAAGTACCCACTTCAGGTTATCCTTGCCCTTATATATATATATATATATTTGTGCTCGGAATTTATCTAATACGTAATGGAATGTAGAAGGAAAAGCAAAGTTGGTTGAGGTGCGCCGAAACCAACGTACGAGTAGGCCTGTAAAAGAGGGCCCACAAAGGTGAATTGTTAATATAGATGGGTGGGTGTAGGTGGGTGGGGACAAACAGCTTGCACAACAAAGGTAAGTAGGGGGCGTAGGGTTTACATAGGATCATAACTCCTCCCACAAATTCAGGCCAAATGGCCTACCAACTTGTGCTCGGAATTGATCTTATACGTAATGGAATGTAGAAGGAGAAGCAAAGTTGGTTGAGGTGTGCCGAAATCAACGTACAAGTAGGCCTGTAAAAGAGGGCAAAAAGAGGATTCAAAGAAAACACACTTTATTGCAAGTTTATACAGCTTGTGTACTGAAAGCTAGTAAGGAGCTTTTACTCTGATTGAGGTATATATGTAACTAAGCTGAGGATTACCTGTGGCCCCATCACCTAGTGATGTGGACTGGGGTGTAAGAGCTTGGAACCGCTGATGCAGCACTTCTGTGAAAAAGAGAGACCAGCGAAGGAAGCCATGATGTAGCTTACCTTAATGGAATGTTTAGTGAAGTGAACGTGAAGTAATGGATTAGTACTGATAGTGTGTGGCTGACCTTAAGAAGCTTGATATGTAGGTTTAAAGGAAAAGGCAAAACGTACAATAGTTTTAAAAAGTCTTGAATCAAGCAAACTCTACTTGTGACATGGAACAATATACAAAGCCCTGGCGTGAGTGATAGAGTAGTCGTGAAACTGCGTGAAGCGTGCGTATCTGTATGAGGTGTAACTGTGCTTAGTCCAAGATTATCTCATGAAAAGGTTGTATCCTGGATGGTATGTAGTAGGTCGTAGGGAGACCTTAAACTGAGCGTGAAAGAGCTTCAGCGGCTGTGTTGTGGACACCAGGAATGTAAAAGCAGACTAATAAGAGCTGAGAGTTTGCTGCCAGCCAAGTCAGCCTATGAAAATAGCCACAAAATGGTTAGTGAGAATGGCCGCCCGAACGTAGGCTAGGTGCCATGGTGAAGGGTGAATAGATAGTAGATTAAAGGCGTTGGATAAGTACATCTTGCTCAACCAAGCCTTACTACTTGTTAAGTGATAGCTTGTATGGCATGATCGATTTGCGTAGTGCAGTGAGAACTCCATAGCGGGACTGAGGGAGTTTGATGCTGGGAATGGATGTAGAGTGTGGTGCGGAAGAGGTCTATGATCAGACGTATTATAGGGTATAGTGAATTTCTACATCGATGAGAATGGTACGCCAAGATGAGAAGTGTGAAGACCGTGAGGAGGCAATCGTTAACCCAGCGTATGACTGCTGTGGACAGAAGGTGGTCCACCGTAAGAGGGTAAATGGGTGCAGGTAATAGGTTAGGGCCTACGAGTGTACCTGTGGGAATGGCGTTAAGGCCCGTGTGAACCCCGGCACCAGAATCTACCAGATGCCTAGCTGGGTGTAAATGATAGTATATTAGTATATTAGGATAACAATGTTAACCTTAGTTGGGCGTATCTTAGGTGACAGATGGGCTGCGTATGTGGACTAGGTGTAGGTTCTGGAGCAGATGTGCAAAACCCTGCATGCAGTGAAATAGCATACCCCAGGATTAAAGTCATAGTGCACCCGAGCCTTCCCCAGAAATGAAATGGTCAGCCCAGCTTGTCCCTCTGGCCGCCTCCCTGACTGGTGAAGGGGTGATGAGAAGTGTAAGTAGCTGTCTCTATGCGAGAGGCAATGATAAACAGAGGAATGGAAAGCTTTGTTAAGCCGTAGGTGTCACTCTTTGGGGTACTGAAATGTCGCCAAGAATATAACCTTTGTACTGTAGGGAGTCTTGTGAAGTTAAGTAGTGATGTTAGTTTAACGTCCTTTCCATCGAGAATTACTTTCTCCATGGAAATTGGAACAGGGTGGGCCGGTGAGACGTATGGAGTAGTCATAGTGGGTGGTGGGTAACGGGGAGGGAAATGAGGGGTAAGCCAGACTGTATGACCGAGATCGCCAGGTGAGCGCCTGCCGGGCTTAACGAGACACCTGGTGTGGCTATAGCCGATTCCATTTATCAGCCTGTTAATCATTTGGAGGCTGGCCAGGATAGCGACTGGGGTCTCCTGATTGGAATCTGAGGAGTAAGCTGACGGCCCTTGTGAACTAGAGCCGGGCCTGGGAACATTGGGCTGAGCCGTTGTGAGCCAGTGTAGTTTTGCCTTACTGGCAGTGGCTAGGGAGAGGATACCCCTGTGTCAGAGCTCTGCTGATATTTTTTAGAATGTACCAGAATCCCAGGTAACTGAGGGTAGAAGGGGTGAGTGATTCCTATGGAGACCCTGGCCAGACTGGCGTGCTGGATATTTCGTCCAACAGCAGACCGATTATCGGGATGGATACTTGTGACATTCTGAAAAAGAAATATTGATTTGGATAAGTAATGTGTCTTAGAGGTATGGATGAGACGTTCGGAGAACTGGCCTGCTAGCTAGTGCCGAAGCGAAGAATTTACCTAGTACCAAGTGACAGGTGAGGCCCTGCTAGTGCCAAGTGGCGGAGAGAGGCTCTACCTATGATTTGGGCCCAGGGGATTTTGTGACCACTTGAACGTGGTGGCAGGATGTCGGCCTCTCGGTGACCGTAAGAGATTCAAAACGTGTGGCCGTGACATGGGAAGCCCTAACTGTAGCCCTAAAGACGGGCGAGCAAGGTGGCTAACTATGATTTGGTTGTGGGGCTGAACCTCTGTGTTGAGGTGGGGTGTAGACCTCGCGGGACCGTAGTATTACTTAGGATAGCTAAGGCCAGCGCCTAACCCTCAATGCCAGTTCTCTAGCCTAATGGGGCTTGTCTCTTAGAATGGTGTGATATAACGTATGTAGATACTTAACCTTGAGTGTTTGTCCTCTTTATTTGGGCAACGCGCCAGAAGATTACAATATATTCTTGCTTCTGCAGGGAACGGGCCCGGTTCGGGAAACCTTAGTGGTGAAAAAGATACTAGTGGGCCTGAGGCGTGCCACTAATATAATGAGTGTAAAAATGTTGAACGTATGAGAAGGTGTGTATCAGAGATACTGTAACGTACGAACGTGGGTAAGCTGAGGGACCTGAACGTTGGTCCGTAAATTAGAGGCAAGCCCCTGGGTTCCCAAAAACGTGAATTTTTGAATAATACGAAGGCAAAGTGAGGCCTTAAGGAGAAACGTAATCGTAGAGAGTAAGATTACCAATACCTGATACTGCAATGCAGGGAACCAGGTAGACTGTAGGTTGTCGATGGCGTAGGACTTGGTGTCTAAGTAATGATATGTAGAAATAAATGACAAAACATGTACCGTTAAATATAGTAGCAATATGGTGGATTATGAGATTGTTGTTGACATTTTGTGAGGAATCTTAGCCCAGGTACGTTTTGCAGTGCAGAGCCCACTTTGGGAGGTGGGGGGTTGTATGGGGCTGTGGAGGCTGAATGAGGCCTCAAGGGAAAACATTAAATGGTAAACCTTCTTACCTGTTACCGAAATGCAGGATACTGGGTACCTCTTCTTGGAGCTCTATTTGAAGAAAAGTATAAGTAGTAGCAAGATGGTGTAGGTTTGTGCGATTGATGTTTTTAAACACCGTGAGGAATCTCAGAACTGGCCTGTTGGAAGTTTAGAACCCACTTTGGGAGGTGGGGAGGCTGAATGAGGCTGAATAAGGCCTCGAGGGAAAAAGAGAACTGGTAAACCTACTTACCTGATACAGTAATACAGGGTACTGGGATACCGCTACTTGAAGACTGATTGGAGGAAAGTGGAGGTGTATTATATACGTAAATTATAAAAGAATCAAACTGTGCCTTTAAGAAGATTACCCTGTGAAAAATAGATGTCCCAGAATAATGTGACCATGGACGGAAAATTTGTAAAACACATATATTTCACCCAGTGATGACTTTAAGAGCCATATAATAAACTGAACATCATATAGGAAAAAATTTAATGTGAGTGCTTGGTATAAGTAAAGAGACATAACTAGATATTTTATAGTAGATTAGTAAATTTAAACACTGTAGCCCCTTTGGTTCAGTTAACCAAATGAACAAGAGTACTATAAATAGAACTCCCACATTCGGTAAATGGAACGCACGAAAGGATGTAAACGAAAGCCAATTGAATAATCAGCTGCAGGCTGTAAAGTGTAAATTAACGAAAGGTTTCAGGAAAAAGCCGTTTGAACGTGTTCGGCTGAACGACCGTATGAAAGAACAGACGAACGTAGAGTAAGTGTGCATGTACGGTACATAGAATAAACTAAAGTAAAATGAAAGCGTGTGTATTCCGCGTTCGGCTGTTAGCCGCACGAACGCGGAAGTACGCAAACAGCATAACAGCACGAATAGGTAAGTAATGAAGGGAGCCTATCCCGCGTTTTTAGGCCCGAACGTGGGAAATAGCCCAACGCTATTTCCCACGTTATGCTTACGTGCCGTTCTCGTGACTGGAAGCCGAGTAGGGAAGTCGGGTAGAAGCCGGTGGACGGGCACGGAAGACGGAGGTAGGAGCTGCTGGCGACAGACTGTTTACTGGAGACTGACTTTGGCGAGAACAACGGACCGGAAGTGCTGGTTGCTATGCTGAAGATAAACAGCTTGCACAACAAAGGTAATAGGGGGCGTAGGGTTTATATATGATCATAACTCCTCCCACAAATATATATATATATATATATAGAGAGAGAGAGAGAGAGAGAGAGAGAGAGCGCACACGTTTAAGGCACTTTGAGGCATTATTGTATTGCCAATGAGGCATCACTGACAAGTTACCTGAAGTCATAGAGAGATCACCAGTAGTACAATGCATTGCACATTAAAGGAACACTATAGTCACCTAAATGACTTTAGCTAAATAAAGCAGTTTTAGTGTATAGATCATTCCCCTGCAATTTCACTGCTCAATTCACTGTCATTTAGGAGTTAAATCACTTTGTTTCTGTTTATGCAGCCCTAGCCACACCTCCCCTGGCTATGCTTGACAGAGCCTGCATGAAAAAAAAAACTGGTTTCACTTTCAAACAGATGCAATTTACCTTAAATAATTGTATCTCAATCTCTAAATTGTACTTTAATCACATACAGGGGGCGCTTGCAGAGTCTAGCAAGCTATTAACATAGCAGGGGATAAGACAATCTTAATTAAACAGAACTTGCAATAAAGAGAGCCTAAATAGGGCTCTCTTTACAGGAAGTTTTTATAGAAGGCTGTGCAAGTCACATGCAGGGAGGTGTGACTAGGGTTCATAAACAAAGGGATTTAACTCCTAAATGGCAGAGGATTGAGCAGTGAGGCTGCAGGGGCATGTTCTATACACCAAAACTGCTTCATTAAGCTAAAGTTGTTCAGGTGACTATAGTGTCCCTTTAACTAGGCAAATGTAATAAAGAATACTGGGGCAGTGTTCTAAACGTGGTAACATTGTGTCTGCTTACATATGGATTACTGACAGAAAAAGGTGCCCATGTAAAATCTGTGACTGATTAGAAAAGTCATTGAATAAGAAATTATTTCCAGATTTTTATAGCACATTTCCACAAGTCCTTGCACACTGACTATTTTTTTCAATGCCGGGTGCATCTTTCAGCCATAGCCAAAATATAAATGTAAATAGTTAACGGCTTGCAGTCTTTTCGTAGTAAAATTCCTTTATTCAATATTCAAGTAAAAACAGATCAACGTTTCAGCCCTCGTCCGTGGCTTTCTTCAGGATCAATGCAATGCAGTGGTCCTTCATTACATAATGTTGGTTATTATGTCTCTGGTTGTGTTCGCTACTTTTTTGCCACCTTCAATTTATGCTATCTAACTATACAATCAAGTTACGCCTGACTGGCATCCAACATCACATGTTTTTCTACTTTCCAACAACGCCAGTTTCCTTTCATCCTATCCAATCAAACTATACTTAAGGGTATCCAAAATATGTCTGTTTTGCTAGATTCAGCCCCTTTTGCACCCCTCACTAACTCTGCCATTAAAACCGCTATTTACCTGGCCTCTTACAGCTTCCTGAGGCCACTAGAATTCACCATCAGTGGCTAACACAATGCACAAGGCTGCCTTTGGAGCTCCTACCTAATTAAACATCAAGATCATTACATACTGATTCTACCCGTGACCAAAACAAGTCAACTGGGTCAACCCGACCACATTCCATACTATCCCACGAATAATATATGGTGCCGGTGAAGATTTATGATTCCTACCTCCTCATAGTACAGAATATCGCATCTCTTCTGCCACAGTCACTTCACGGGGCTATCCTCACTAACTCTAAGTTAATGTTATACGTACAGTTATTGTTAACAAGGTTTGGTATGAACCCTAGCCTTTATTCAGAACACTCGTTTAGGATAGGGGCCGCATCTACGGCATTAAGTCAGGACATTCCAGTACATGTCATTAAAACTCTAGGTCGCTGGAAGCCATCAGCATATACAATATACATACCCCAACCAGTACAGGAAATACGAACGGCATTTGTTAGAATGTCATCTTAATGTACCCATGTTGTATTATGTTCTTTACTCAATAAATGTATTTTGAGCATATGTATTCCTTTTTGCCCACTTTATTTACAGCATACAACTTTTTCCTATCACAGGTTTGCTAACAACAATCTTCATATCATAATCAATGTTGCCCCGAACACAAATTGGAGGGATTGGCCTGAAGTTTTGGGAGGGGCTTATGGACCTTTAAAAAGGACTTCCCTAACCTACCGTGATTGGTCTGACAACCTGCAGCCCCACCCTCCACTCCCTTTATTCACCATACTCTTCTAGTGTAGGCCCACTTTATCTACTGGCCTACAACATACGTCGGTTTCAGCACACCTCAACCGACTTTTTCCTATCACAGGTTTGCTAACAACAATCTTACTTCATATCACAAATATACAAATATAACACAAATATATATGTGAGTGTGTGTAAATAGTTATTTGGTGTCACATATCTAAACATGGTTCAGTCGCCAGGAACAACCCATTGATTTTCATAATGATTTTTCAGTTTTTAAAATTTTGCCCCAGAATTACTCTTTGTATATAACTGTGTGAGAATTTGAAACTGGTGCTTTATTTTTACATCTCTCCAACAAGTAACAGATTCCTGCAGCAAACTGATTTCTTTCAGAGAATTTAAGTGATCTTCAAATTTGAGATCAAAATAGCCAACTTGGGGAAAAAAGTCCGCTACGGTTTCAGTCTGCCTACTCTGTCCTTCAGTTTGAAATTTGCCTTGAATGCTCTTTGAATCCTCACTTTAGTAAACAACTGTGTGGATGGATGTGCAATTTAATTGTGCAATTATTTGAGGTATCAAATCTATACATTTGTTTTTTTGCTCACACCATTGTAACATAATGACACTTCACAACATTATACAGAATTATACTGGGGGGTGGACCAAACGAAGCACAATATAACACACCCCAAAATGCCTTCTATATGTACATAAATGACACATACATACAATTAAGCACATTCATACATTAAAAAGTGACCTGAGCCATGAGGAAGTAGCTGTGTCTCTCCAGTCATTCCTGTGGAATGTTATCTGAGGAGATTTACCAGTAGTCACTCACTAGTCTGGTATTCCCAGAGAGAGATAATTTACTGCTTCCTAATAATGAGTGAAACACCTCCTAGCTTCAGTTACATAATTTAATGAGTTGGTAAGTTCTCCCTTCTTAAAGTAACACTCCAGTGGAAAATATATTATTTTAAAGCATGTATTCCTAATGCACTAATGCCCCTGTCCCTAAATATAGTGGCCTTCCCCTTGCCATAAAAATAATAAAATAAATAATTTTAGTCACCTTTTTTCAGCACTGATATTTTCCCGGCGCTGGTTAGCTCTCCTCCTTCAGCATAGTTATGGATGAGGCACAGCCTCTTCTGGGCATGGTCCAATCCAAAGCTTCTGCTAGAGCAATGATGGCGAACCTATGGCACGCGTACCACAGGTGGCACATCTGGCCCTTTCTGTGGGCACGCGGCCATAGGTCAAAACGGCAGGCGCCTACTTTGCTTCAGTGTCGGAGGACATGGAGGCAGGGGGATGAATCTGACAAGCAGATCGATCTTCCCGCGAGCAGGCCGTGGGAGCGTTGCTGCGCGTTCCCATGGCAACGCTCCACACAGCATTGCGCGGGAGTACAGGAGAGCGGAGACATACAGCTACTTTCCACCACCAACTGTGTCCCCCCCCCCCTCCTTTACCAAAGGTAAGAAGAAGGGAGGGGGGATAAAATGTTTAATGATTATGAAAATAAATAAAAAAAATTGCTACCTGCAGCACCCCCACCCCACAGCATTCCTCCCCACTCACCTAGCAGCACCCCCACCCACTCACACAGCACCCCCCTCCACTCACACAGCAACCCCCTCCACTCACACAGCACCCCCCCTCCACTCACACAGCACGCCCCCTCCACTCACACAGCACCCCCCCACACACACAGCACCCCCACACACACACAGCACCCCTCAGACACACACAGCACCCCCCCTCAGACACACACAGCACCCCTCACACACACACCACGCCTCAGACACACACACACAACCCCTCACACACAGCAATCCACACAAATACACTGCACCCTCAATGCAGTATGTGTGTGTGTGTGTATTCGTCAGTCTGTATGTATTCAGCGGACTGTGTGTGTGTACTCAGCGGTCTGCCTGTGTTTGTACTCAGCGGTCTGCCTGTGTGTGTACTCAGCGGTCTGCCTGTGTGTGTACTCAGCGGTCTGTCTGTGTGTATACTCGGCGGTCTGTCTGTGTGTGTACTCAGCAGTCTGTGTGTGTACTCAGCAGTCAGTATGTATGTCTGTGTGTGTACTCAGCAGTGTGTGTATTAAGCAGACAGTCTGTGTGTACTCAGCATTCTGTCAGTGTGTACTCAGCAGACTGCATGTGTGTATTTAGCAGACTGCATGTGTGTATTTAGCAGACTGTGTGTACTCAGCATTCTGTGTGTGTGTGTTTTCAGCTGTCTGTGTGTATATTTAGCAGTGAGTGTATTCAGCAGTCTGCTTAATACACAGACAGCTGAGTACACACACATAGTCTGCTGAATACATGCAGTCTGTATGCATTCAGCAATGTGTGTGTGTGTGTACTCGGCAGTCTGTATGTATGTGTACTCGGCAGTCTCTATGTATGTGTACCCAGCGGTGTGTGTTTTCAGCCGTTTGTGTGTATTCAGCAGACTGTATGTGTGTATTCAGCAGACTGCTGAATACACACACACAGACTGCTGAATACACACACACAGACTGCTGAATACACACAGACAGACTGCTTAATACACACACAGTCTATGTTGGCACGTTGAGGGAACAAAGTTGGTATGTATTGATGTTTGGGCACTAAAAGGTTCGCCATTACTGTCCTAGAGATCACTGGAGACATGAAGCGCATGTGTGAGTGATGGGCATGTATCCAACCTTCCCCATCGGAAAGCATTTGATCAATCTGCTCCTATGGGGCTTGCAGCAGTGTAACATGCAGTGGAGATGTGTCTAACCCAGGATTTGACAAATTTGCTTTGA
This sequence comes from Pelobates fuscus, assembly GCF_036172605.1. Classification (NCBI taxonomy): domain Eukaryota; kingdom Metazoa; phylum Chordata; class Amphibia; order Anura; family Pelobatidae; genus Pelobates; species Pelobates fuscus. Next base: position 206,922,487 of record NC_086317.1, on the reverse strand, counting down.
ATCTAGGAGTTAGATCAAGTTAAAAAAGTTAGGAGCCTGTTTTTTTTAAACAAAGCTTTATTATCAACAACAAAAATAAAATTCTTAAATGGACACTATAGTCACCAGCACCACTACAGGTAAATGCATTGCGATCAGAAGGTGTTCACTTAAAAACACACACTGACAGACACACAAGTATGCTCACAGACCCACATACCATGACAGATACACTGAGGCACACACACACACTGAAAGACACACACATTGGGGGGCAGCAGAGCAGCATTGTGGGGACTGGGGTTATGGTGGGGGGTGGGGGGGTAGTGTGAGTAAAAACAACATTCCCATGCGATCGGAAGGTGTTCACTTAAAAACACACTGACAGACACACACGTATACTCACAGACACCCATACCATGACAGATACACATGCACTGAGACACACACACACTGAAAGACACACTCACTGGCAGACAGACACACACTGACAGGTAAAACACACACACACACTCACAAATTATTTGTTTTAATTACATTTTATTCCATACAGCCTCTCCCTACCTTTGGGAGAGCTGGAGTAGATCGACTTTCTCTGGCGTCCAGTGGGCTAGAGAAGATTAGAGGCAGGTGGATCGTTGTGTGTATTGTAGGCAAGAGGCGAGGGAGCTGTTCTCTACAATTTAGTAGATAAACCCCAAATTAAAACATACATGCATTTAAATTATGCTTATTACATTTAGAGTATTGCTAAAATAGCTTGCAAAGGCAGCCTCTGCAAGCCCTGCCATTCTACCCAAGCACAGACTTCTTAATGCAGCTCAATGAGAAGTCTTTGCAAGGCAGATGCTCTGGTCTATTTCCTACCTATGAATTAAGCCATACTGAGCTAAGCAAACAGGACTGGTTATTTCATTGACAGTCAGGGGTGTAGCAAGGTTAATTTATTTAAGTGCCAATTTCTATTGAAATCAGCACATTTTTGTCATTTGTTCAGTGGGGAGAATTACAGTTCTTTAATATGTAGCCCTCTCTTTTTAGGGACCATATCTAGATTATCAGTCATCTCTAAAGCCATTCTATGGACATATGTGGGCTATTCCTTTGTTATTTCTTTGTCAATTAAGCAGGTAAAACATGGAGTTAATTCCAGTTGACGCATTCACATTTGGAAGCTGTTGCTCTGAGCCTACAACATGCGGTCAAATAAGTTCTCAATGCAAGTAAAACAGGACAACAGAGAGATAGCAGTAACATTAGGAGTGGGCAAAGCAACAGTTTGCACTTTCTGAGAATAAAAGAACGTACTGGCGAGGTCTGCAACACAAAAAGGCTTGGACGGCCACTAAAGACAGTAGTGGAATATCGTATGATCTTTACCATGGTAAAGAAAAACCCCTTCACAACATCCAGCGAAGTGAATAACACTCTTCACGGGATAGACATATCATTATCTGAGTCTCCAATAACAAGAAGATTTCACAAAACATCTAAAAAATAAAAAAGCCAGCCCTGTTTTGGAACAGCATTCTTTGGACAGATGAAACTAAGATCAACCTGTACAAGAATGATGGGAAGAAAACTTATGAAGAAGGCTTGCAACAGCTCATGATCCAAAGCATACCACATCATCTGTAAAACATGGGAGAGGCAGTGTGATGGCATGGGCATGCATGGTTTTCAGTTGCACTGGGTCACTAGTGTTTTTTGATGATGTGACAGAAGCAGCAGGATGAATTCTGAACTGTATAGGGACATATTGTCTGCTCAGATTCAGTCAAATTCAGCAATGATGATTGGACGATGCTTCACTTTACAGATGGATAATAAACCAAAACAAACTGTAAAAGCAACCCAGGAGTAAGTGGAATAATGGCTGAAGACAAAACTTAAGACAGAAAGACCCATGAGCAAACAGCAGCTGAAAAGCCTGGCAAAGCATCACAGAGGAAGAAATCTAGCATTTATTAATGTTCTATGCGTTCCAGACTTAAAGCAGTCAATGCCTGCAAACAGGGCCGCCATCAAGGGGTGACAACCATGACGGTTGTCACGGGCCCGGCGGTCCTGGGGGGCCCGGACTGATCTGGCAGTCCTGGGCCCCACTTTCCCTCTCTGCACACATAGATAGCGAATATTATGCAAGTCAACAATACAACACACATTCTGCATACACTAATACAACACACACACTGCATACACTAATACAACACACACTCTGCATACACTAATACAACACACACTCTGCATACACTAATGCAACACACGCTCTGCATACACTAACTCAACACACTCTGCATACACTAACACAACACTCTGCATACACTAACACAACACACACACTGCATACACTAATACAACACACACTCTGCATACACTAACACAACACACACACTGCATACACTAACACACACACTGCATACACTAATACAATACACACACTGCATACACTAATACAACATATACTCTGCATACACTGCACATTAACACACTCACTGCATCCACTACACTGACACACTCACTGCATCCACTACACTGACACACACTCTGCATCCACTACACATTAACACACTCTGCATCCGCTACACACTAACACACTCTGCATCCGCTACACACTAACACACTCTGCATCCGCTACACACTAACACACTCTGCATCCACTACACACTAACACACTCTGCATCCGCTACACACTAACACACTCTGCATCCACTACACACTAACACACACTCTGCATTCGCTACACATTTACACACACTCTGCATTCACTGCACTAACACACACACTATATTCATTACACTGACACACTCTGCATTCACTGCACTAACACACACACTATATTCATTACACTGACACACTCTGCATTCACTATACACTAACACACACTCTGCATTCACTACACACTAACACACACTCTGCATTCATTACACACTAACACACACTCTGCATTCATTACACACTAACACACACTCTGGATTCACTATACTGACACACACTCTGCATTCACTACACTAACATACAGTCTGTATTAACTGTACACACAGCATCCACCACACAAACATCCTGTATTCACAGTACAGCATCCACCACACAAACATCCTGTATTCACAGTACACACACTACATCCACCACAAATTGAAACACTCTGCATTCACTATACACAGACACTGTGTCTAATACACACACTACATCCACTACAGACACTGCATCCACTAAACACATTTCATCTAGTACATACAAACACTACATCCACTACTCAAACACACTCTGTGTTCACTATACACACTGCATCCGCTACACAAACACACACTCTGCATTCACTGCACAAACAGTATCTAATACACACAAACACTACATCCATTACACACATTATAATTCACTTCCACTATACACACCACATTCAGTCCTGCATCATTGTCAGCGGGCTAGGTAGGGCGTGGGCGGGCACGGGAGGGAGGGAGGGGGGGGGGTGGAGCCCAGACCTTGTGACCCAGACCCAAAATTTCTGATGGCGGCCCTGCCTGCAAAGGATTCTCGACAAAGTTTTAAAAATTCACTTTATATGTAATTTGTGCAATTACATTTGAGCCCCAAAATATGAACACAAATCTGTGTATGAAAATGGATGCAATTCTTAACATTTCATACATATTGTTTTATGAAAGCTGAGATTATGCACTTTTCTGTTTCATTTCAAATCTATTGTCGTGGTGTACAGAACCAAATTTATAAAAATTGTGTCAGTGTCATAAAATATTTCCAGACCTATCTGTATGTATATCCAATATGAGAGTGGTGGAAGCATATATGATATTGAAAAGAAAATCAGGGGGTAACCCTTAGAAGTAAATAGAAAACAGATGCAATGTTCTGTCAAATGCCAATAATTGAATTAAAATGCAACTTTTAGTAGGTAGATTAACCCCTTAAGGACACATGACATGTGTGACATGTCAGGATTCCCTTTTATTAGAGAAGTTTGGTCCTTAAGGGGTTAAGCTTGAGTAAAGTCTAGCTCTAATGGGCTCACACAAAGAAGAAATCAAAACCAAACAGCAGGGGGGGGGGGGGGGGGAGGAGGAGAATATACGTGGCTGAATAAAGAATAGAGATAAGAAAAATATGTACAGTATTTACAGTGAACAAGTGGTAATATATCTAAGGATTTTTCTTTCTTTTCTACACACGAGGAAAAAGGCAGCTGGAAAGCTGATGAACAAATGAGATACAAAGATGCCGTAACTCTACTGAACTCATAAAGTGGAGACAAAGTATCTCTATAGTCAGTTACTGCAGAGAGCCTGAAGTCTCTAAATTACTGTCAAATTAATTATCCCCCCAAAAAATACAGAACTATTGGCACAATACTATCACTAGTGTCTATAGCTAAAGGATAATGTCACTAAAGTGTACCCCAGAATTGCATAATAATAGGAACCCAAAGACTAACCAGAGTTTAGCTAGTTATGGTGCATAGGTCCAAAGTGCCTGTAGATGCACCTATTATTACTGTCACGAATCTATGACCAAGATCTGATAGCACTGGGTAAAAGTAAAAAAGTGCAATTGCTAGAAATAGAGCCCCTGGGGGCACGTTAACCAAAGTGCACGATCTCTAGCACTAGCTAGTACTAAAAAAGAACAATTACTAAAAATAATAGAACGCTGTGTCTGTGAATACAATAATAGTATTTGTACAGAATGTCAATCTAGGTAGCGAGTGCAAAGTATCTCTGTATCAGTTACTGCAAAATAGATCCAATGGGTGCAGAAAGTTGCTATATCTGCAAGTGAGCAAATCTGTGCCTTCAAGGGCACCTAAGTAAGAGCATAATCTGCTATACTCGCTAGAGATAATAGCCGGAACTATGTAGATAGTAGAAAACGGTTATCTGGTAGTGAGATAATCTGAATCTAATGAAACGCAGTGTCCGTGGATACAATTATAGTATTTTGCCAGAATGTCAATCCAAACAGCAAGTGCAAAGTATCTCTGTATCGGTTACTGTAAAATAAATCCAATGGGTGCAGAAAGTTGCTGTATCTGCACAGGCTGCTAGTCTAGGTGGGCGAATCTGTGCCTTCAAGGACACCTAAGTCAGAGCATAATCTGCTACACTAGCTAGAGAAAATAGTAGGTGCAATGTAGATAGTAGCAACCCGTTATCTGGTAGGAAGATAATCGGAATATCACCGGACAGCGCGTGTAAGTAGGATACTGCATAGAACGAGGGGTCTGATAGCCTGGTCACCAATAGAGTCGATTACTCAAAAAGTCTGCAGTTTGACAGCTATGGTAGGAGCTCCGACACGCGTTTCGCCGAACTAGAAAAATTCTCTGTCAGCTATGCTTTCACTTCAGCTACTTTGACAAAAAAAATTATTTCACTTTGAATTGTCAATGAGACAGCCCACTATGGACTTATACAGCTAGAAGGTGCATACCTTACCTCTGTGATGTCACACAGTGAGAGGCTTATAGTAGTAGTCTATTTTTGCCTGTCTGTGCAGATACACACAAAATGAAAGGAGATTGGGATCTTCTTGCATCATAACCTATGCAACAAATATAGGTAGCTAGAGTGTATGAATGAAGTGTCTATTTGAGCACCCTTTTGCTCTATTCATTCACAGACTAAATCTTCATGTGGTCCTCCAATACAAACATCAGAACCGCACACCTTTTAGCTTCACCTAATACAAAACAGTACATCCATATACTTATTACCTTCTTCCATATATGTGTCAGAGCCACAATTTCAATACATAGGCAACATGACACCAGGGGCGGATCCAGAACCCAATCTCTGTAGGGTAGGGGCACATGGTTATTTATAGAAACAGTCCAGACACAAAAACCACTGCGGCTCACTGTAGGGGTTATGGTGCCAGGAGTGTCATGGCACCCTCCCAGAGTAAGTAGTCAAATGGTTTAAGAACAGTTTGACAACTTACCTGGGGTCTGTTGGGGTAGGTGTTAGGGCCTGTAGTAGGGGACAGGGGCAGTAATGTGTGTGAGGGGTGCAGTGTGTGTGTGTGTGTGTGTGTGAGGGGTGTAGTGTGTGTGTGTGTGAGGGGTGTAGTGTGTGTATGTGGGATGTATTGTGTGTGAGGAATACAGTTTGTTTGTGTCTATGAGTGGTGTAGTGTGTGAGAGGTGCAGGGTGTGTATGTTTGGGGCAGTGTGTAGTGTATGTGTGTGTGAGAGTGGTTCCGTATGTGTGTGATGGGGTAGTGTGTGTGAGTGAGAGGTTCAGTGTGAGTGAGAGGGGCAGTGTGTGAGAGTGAGGGGTACAGTGTGTGTGTGGGGGTGCAGTGTGTGTATGGGGGTCAGTGAGTGTGTGTATGGGATATTAAACAAATGCTCCTGGAGATGCGCCAATTTTGGAAGTCGGATCTCCCAGAGATACGACAGGATATGGGGGTAATACAACATAAACTCCAAGAGGTAGAAGAGAGGCCCAGGACACTCGGCTGCACACCACTGAAAATACCCTGGACGGCTTAACACAGCAGGTACAGAGGCTACACCGCTCTGTGGCGACCATGGAGGCCAGACACAGACGTCGCAACATACACCTGAGGGGCATACCTGAAGCGGTCAAAGGAGACGCACTACTCCCATACACCCAAAAGCTAATTACCACCATTGGCATGAAGGGAGAAGCGGACCCCACGATGATTCTCACAGCGTTTAGGGTCAGGAAGGCACTGTCAGCACCAGAGGCGGCCCCAAGAGATACTGTAATAGTCACCAGAGACATAGCCGTACGAACATCCATCATGGCACGCTCCAGAGCGTTGGGGAGCGTGAAGTTTGAAGGTGCCACTATCCTATTCTTCAGCGACATCCCCTTTGCGGCACTAGTAGAAAAAAGAAAACTGGCCCCAGTAGCCAAGGAACTGAGAGATAACTCGGTGCGATACCGCTGGGGGGTGGACGGAACCCTGATGGTGTCCCACGGCGACTAAACTCTCACACTTACCTCAAACGAGGACCCAGAGAAACTACGCTGCTGCATGGCTCGGAATGACACACCGGCAAGCAGCAACAATGGGAGAGAGCGGGGAACAGCAGGGGAAGAAAAAGTGAGAACCCACCTCAGGATCAACAGCCTGGGAGTCCGCAGACTGTGACTACTGGAACGTCAGGAAGAGAAGTGTTTACCCGAGCCACCAACATAGACCCAACCCCTGGGACTACCCTGACCCCCAACCCCCTATCACCGCCCTGACCCCTGACCCGCACACATACTCACCACCACCTTATCGCAGACTAGCAAACATCACTAGCACTTGCCGGGGGTCAGAACCACCTGGACACTAATATACACCACCGATGTGGTGTGCACGGAGTGCCCCACCTGCAAGGCCCCATACATTACGTTATGTTATGTTACGTGACTTTTTTTTTCCCTAACACCAATACCCTGATGTGAATGTTTTTACCTATGTGCATAAAATTCAATAAAATACAAATTATAAAAAAAATAAAAATGATAAAATGTTATATCCCCCCTCCCTTCTTACCTTTGTTCAGGGGGAGGGGGGACAACACATTTCTCAATCCCTGGTGGTCAGGTGGAGAATCCCTGGTGTTCAGGTGGGAGTGAACTGTAGTCTGCAGATCCTGCGGCTAGAGTTCACTCTCGCTAGATTTGGAGCATTGCCGTGGTAACCGCTACAACGCTCCGACCTAGCTAGCGGAGACCCGGCGGAGCTGCAGGCTGAGCTCCCTCTAGTCCTCCCTCCCTTGCCAGCTGCCAGCAATGTGCCTGAGCTGGAGAGGGAGCACTGTACTAGTTTCTTGGGGCGGCAATTGCCCCGTGCCCCTCCCCCCCCTCTGGATCCGCCACCGCATGACATACCTTGTGTAAGCTTATTTGAGAATGGTTTTAATCAACCTATTGTACCTGTAACATTTTGTAATCATGTCATTTAGTGTTACATATCCCACTTTATTACCCTGTAAAGTTCAAAAGCTGTAGAATAAAATGGCACTTTATAAATGGCAATAATAATAATAATAATAATACACGGCCCATCCTCCTAATATACAAACACCAGATATAAACACTTCACAATACCCTAATAGTCTGTTCAACTCCTAGTATAGCATCATTAGAATACACATCTGGTGAATTATAATACACATGTCAAAGATACATAAACTTCACCTCTTCCTAATATCCAGATTTTAGGTGGACACATGCCTGCTACTCGTCATAGCATAATCTTAGCCAAATGCAGATCACATGCTTTTGACCTTCTATAATATATATAAATAAAACTGTGTGACACTACTTCATAATTTGTATCCAACTAATTATATATCTATATATATATATATATATATATATATACACACTCAAATAAATCCTTGATCCATCAATATGTTAGTCCTCCCCACTTTTTTCACGTAGCCTCTTTCTCAAAATTTAGAATTTTGCAGTCTCTTTAAACGGTATTGTGTCGAAGCACCAACAATATGCATCAGACATTAGTTAATTACAGTCACCATTTCGCAGTGGGACAGGGGAGTGAGCACCCGGCCCGTAGATTATTTCTTGTCTTGTACTACCTAGATTGCTTTACCAGTGTTAGGTCGGCCACCCTCTGAAACCTTTAGGAGGGTGTGTCCACCCACTACCTGGTAAGAAGACTCAGTCTGAGAGTATAAATTCGCTCGGCTTTCTCTGTTCCCATAGACCTGCTCTACGGGGTCAGACCTACTGTCTCCCTTGCCCAACCGGGAATATTTCAATTATGTTTCCCCGGTTTTCCACATCCCTCCGCCCATCCACAAAGGCTCGACCGCTAGTAGCGGTCGATGTAAGTGATGTAAGTGACACGTCAGAAATAGGAATAGGGGTAATATGGGGTGGGTGAGGGGGGGTTGTCCTATAGCCTTTATCTAGCTAAATTACCCAAGGATTCCACTCTGAGTGAGCTGTTTAGCCTATTTATTGTTTCCAGTGTTCTAACCAAGGTTCCCATATAGGTATGTGGTACATTTACCCTCCACAGACCAGTGTAAGTCCTCCAATTTCATTATGTTTTCCACTCTGGTGAGCCACTGCTCCTTAGTTGGGATTTGAGTTTGGCGCCAGTAAACTGTAATTAGGGCATTGGCTTCTTCCAGCAGAAGGCTAATTTTTGGTTGTGTTTGTTCGGGATGGCGTTCGGCCACCCCAGCAAAACCTGAGATGGAGTCATTGTGTTTCACAGAGGTAGTATCTCTCATATGGTCTGTGTAATTTTGTCCCAAAATGGCCCAATCCGTTTGCAGAACCACCATATATGCTCCATGGTCACTTAGTGTGGGCCAGAATCTGTGTAATTGTGTGGGGGTTTGGTACCACCTAGTGACCCGTTTGTAGAATGTCTCTCTTATGGATACACTGGTAGAGAGATTCATCCATTTTCCCAGTATAGTGAACCACTCCTCATCTGTCAGTTGTATGTGGAGACTCTGCATCCACTTCTGTTGGAAGGTCTCAATATTCGGTTCTGCAGCCCCTGTTTGCAGCAGTTTGTAAATTGTGGATAGCGGGCGTGCAAGAGGCTTAACCGGCCCGCAAAGTGACTCAAAGGGTGTCTTATCCCTAATCTGGCCATGGGGTATTACGTCTTTTTGCAGAAAATGTTTACGTTGTGAGAACCTCATGATATCCAGCAATGTGTCTTGTCTGTCCGACCTCTTAAAGTCTGTGATTCTGTCATTAGTATCTTGTCTACGGTTGGATTGCTGTCTCCCGTCAGGTGTGTCAGAGTCCGTGCTCCCTGCCCATTGTTGAAGTCTGGGTTCGCTGCCAGCAGAAAAAGTGGTGACCGGCCCGGGGCCAGTTTCCACTTTGTTCTATGGGTTCTCCATTTTGCTAATATGTGGTGTATGAGTGGGTGGGGGACCTGTGAGATTTTGCTAAGGTGGCATGTTTGCCAGGGGAGTGTGTGTAAGTGTATTCTAGCAAAACTCATACAAATGATTTCTTTCCGTCACGCGTTGTCCATTCTCTAATTCTCGTAAGGAGTACTGCCACGTAATATCTGTACATATGTGGTAGCCCCAGGCACCCCCTTTGCCTGTCCTTCGTCAAAGTGCTGTATGCCAATTGCGCAGGTTTGACTCGCCATATTTAGGCGGAGAAGACCTGCCTGAGGGACTGAAAGATGTGGTGTGGGAGTGAAATCGGTAGGGTTTGGAACAGATAAAGCAATCTGGGCAGTATCATCATTTTAATAATGTTCGTTATGCTTATCATGGAGAAGTGCTTGAAGTCTGACTTTGCTAAGTCCCTACGTATAATTTCTAGGAGTGGTAGATGGTTCATTTTAACTAGATCTTTGAAGGAGCCTGTAATACGCACACACCTAGGTATGTAAGTCCAGTGTTGTTCCACTTGTATTGGTGTGTGTTCTGTAAGTGGATTTTCAGACTCCCCGGGAGGGCTATCCCCTAAATCTCGCATTTGTCCGCGTTTATTTTGAAGTTGGACATGTTGATACAGTTTTGGATTTCAGCAGTTATTTGGGGGAGTGAGGTTCTAGGTTCTGTGACGGTAAGGAGAACGTCATCGGCAAATGCAGATATTTTCGTTTCTCCTCCTTGGTATTTGGTATTTGCTCTGCATTTAAAAAGGGTTCCATAGCCAATATGAATAAGATGAGGGGGTGCGGGCAGCCCTGCCTGGTGCTGTTTCTGATCTTAAATGGGGTCAAGAGTGTGACATTGAAGCTGTAGAGTACCTGGATCCAGTTGCACATGTTTGACCCAAGCCCCAGTGCCTCTAAGGTGGTGAATAGACAGGACCAGTGCACCCTGTCAAATGCTTTTTCAGCGTCGATCGAGAGTAAAAGCGTAGGTGGTTTTGTTACAAATGTGGCACATTTAAAACCTTGGTGGTGTTGTCCCTGGCCTCCGCCCTGGGACAAACCCAGCTTGGTCTGAGTGGACCAGTCTTGGCAAAAGGGGTTGAATAGATTGGTAATAAGTTTTGCGAACATTTTTAGATTGAGGTTAATTAGTGATATGGGTCTGTAGCTGCTACAGATTGTTGGGTCTTTCCTGGTTTGGGGATTTCTTGTAGCATCGGTGGAGGTAGGTGGGCTCCAGGGGCCAAGTCATTTACTGTTAGGAGAAGGTGGAGGCTTAGGAAAGATTTAAATATTTTAAAGTATCTGACCGTGAGGCCATCCGGTCCCAGGCTTTTCCCTTTTGGAGTGTTTTAATTGCCGTCGCCAGCTCAGTTTCTGTGAAGGGTGTTTCTAGTTGGTCCCGCATGTCAATGGGTATTGTATTGTGTAATTTGGATGTCACATAATCCCTTACTTGTGTAGGGGGGCATTGGGGTGGATCTAGATTATACAGACCCTGATCGCATTTATCGTAATAATCGATAAATGCGGTGTCTGTTGTCATATGTGGTGTCCCTTCTGCTCCCTGTATCTTTGAGATGAACGCTTTCAGTTGTTTTGTTTTAAGGGCCCTGGCGAGGAGCTTCCCCGTCTTGTTGCCATGGGCGTAGAAAGTACTCCTCGTCAGCTGTAGCGCTCTATACTCTCTCAATGTTAGTGTGCTGCTGAGTTCCATTCTCAGGGCAGTCAGTCGTCTAAGAGAGTCACTAGTGGGGTCATGTTTGTGGGTGAGTTCCTCTGCGTCTATGCAGGAGTCGCCAGCAATCTGTCAGCTGGTGCGTGTGTAGTATGTTAGAGAGTAGGGTTCTATGGTGGGTCATCTTTAGTTTTTGTCATGCTGTCTTCTGAATGGTTGAGAACCATGTTCCAATCTCCCCGCACTATCACCATTCCCTCTGCAAAGTCCTCTAGTTTTTTGAGGCACCTTCTGATGAACGAGACTTGTTTGGAGTTGGGGACATATATGTTTGCTAGCGTCACCTGGGTAGCATTAATATGGCCTTTGAGAAATAGATCTCCCCCTTGTGTCCGCTATATTTTCGGGGTTGGTGAGTGTGAGATGTTACGACAGCAGTATTGCCACTCCTCTGGACTTACTTAATGGGTTATTACTGTAGCATGTGCGTCTTTGAGATAGTGCCTAGACGGCATGAACCAGTGGCGTAGCGTGGGTTGTCAGCACCCGGGGCAAGGCAAGTAATTTGCGCCCCCTAACCCGTGGATTTTAGCATAGTGCGTGGAGAGAGTGACGTTTGTGCGTGGAGAGAGTGCCGTTTGTGCGTGGGGGGGGTTCTGTGTGCGAGGAGGGGTTCTGTGTGCGTGGAGGGGATCTGTGTGCGTGAAGGGGATCTGTGTGCGTGAAGGGGATCTGTGTGCGTGAAGGGGATCTGTGTGCGTGAAGGGGTTCTGTGTGCGTGGGGGGTTCTGTGTGCGTGGGGGGGGGTTCTGTGTGTGTGGACGGGTTCTGTGTGTGTGGAGGGGTGCTGTTTATGTGTGGAGGGGTTCTGTTTATGTGTGGAGGGGCTCTGTGTGCGTGAAGGGGTTCTGTGTGTGTGTGTAGGAGTTCTGTGTGTGGGGGGGTTCTATGTGCGTGAAGGCGTTGTGTGCGTGGACGAATTCTGTGTGCGTGGGGGGTTCTGTGTGCGTGGGGGGGTTCTGTGTGCGTGGGGGGGTTCTGTGTGCGGACGGGGGGTTCTGTGTGCGGGCGGGGGGTTCTGTGTGTGTGTGGGGGTTCTGTGTGTGTGGGGGGTTCTGTGTGTGTGGGGGGGGTTCTGTGTGTGTGGGGGGGGTTCTGTGTGTGTGGGGGGGTTCTGTGTGTGGGGGGTTCTGTGTGTGGGGGGGTTCTGTGTGTGTGGGGGGTGCTGTTGGTGAGGGGGAAGAGTGTAGTGTGTGTGTGGGGGGGGGGTTAAAGCATTGATATATTTATATTAAAAAAAAAAACTTTTGTATTACTCCCCTCCCCCCTTACCTTTGGTCAGGGCCCAGGGGAGAGGGGGAACAGCTTCAATTCAATCCCTGGTGGTCCAGTGGTGGCGCGTGCTGTTCAGCCTGCAGCTCCTCTGGCTGCAGGCTAACTTCGCTCTCCTCCCGCGAGAACAGCAGGCAGGTGGGAGCGTTTCCATGGTAACGCACGGCAACGCTCCAACCTGCCTGCTCGCGGGAGGAGCATTCTCGGCTCGCTTACTGCTTCCTGTTACCACCGGGTAGGGGATCAGAAGCTCCTCTACCCGGTCTGCCTGCTCGGCCACGCTACATTCTGTGACCGGCAGGAGGGGAGCGCTTCCCCTCCTGCCGGTCACCCTGTAATTGCTGCCGGGGCTGGTGCACACTAGGCAAACTAGGCTAGTGTGCCGGCCCACCGGGAAATTTCCCGGTGTCCCGGTGGGCCAGTCTGCGCCCCCCCAGATGTTGCGCCCGGTGCGGCCGGCCCCCCCTGCATCTCCCACGCTACGCCTCTGGCATGAACAGGGTATAGACGCGTGTTTAGTATATACTCTGAGCCGGACAATGGATACCCCTTAAGTTGTCTTTGCAGCTGTATTAACACATTATAAACATTATCCATGTTACCGGTATCCTGACTGTGCACAAACATGTTAATCACATATGAACACAAAAATTGAACTTAAATGCTAACCACTTATACTAATCAAACAATGGTAGGAACTGATCGGTTCGATGAGTGCTGGATAGCGGTTTTGGTAAGGGTGTAAGCAGTGTTGTATCCTGGTTTTGTGCTGCCCTAGGCAGGACAAAATTCAGGCACCATCCCCACCCAACCCTTCCCCCGGCCCTGCCTTCTAAATACATACACACACATTCACTGACAGATACGCATACACTAGCTAACAGAAACACACACTCGCTAACAGAAACACACACACGCAGACACACACACACACACTCACTCACTGCCACACAGACACACACTAACAGACACACACACGCACACACTAACAGACACACACTCACATTAAAACTTTTTTTTTATTTAACCCCCCCAGCCTACTGGGGAGGGGGGGGGGGGATTCTCTTTCTCCCTGGGGGTCCAGTGGCTGCTGGGTGGGCGGCTGGCGAGGGAGCACTTCCCCTGAGCACTCTGCTCAGCTCCCTCGCGTGTCGCAGAATCACTCTGCGGCGCGCGAGGGAGCTGAGCGAAGTGCTCCCTCGCCAGCGCCGCCCGCCCAGCAGCCTGCCTGCATTTGCACGAATAAGGACTTACACCCAGGGACGTTTTAGCCGCAAGGCTAACAAGACGTTTGCCCTGGGCATTTGGGGGCGACTTTTTTTGCCACCCCCTGTAAAATGCCGCCCAAGGCAAATGCCTTGTTTGCCTGGCGGCTAAAACGTCCCTGGGTGTAAGTCCTTATTCGTGCAGTCTTTCAAGTAACTCTATTTTTAAGAGTGATTGGGGTATTGAGTCCTGAAGGTGTCCTGAAGGTGTCTGATCCTCCTTTTACTAGGTGTTCTCTGCCATCTTGGTCTTTGTGGAAGTTGTGGTGGTGCTACAGTAAATAGTCCCATCCAATCTTCCGCCTGGAGTCCTAGAGCTTTCTGTAAGCTTGGCATGTCCTCCGGAGATTTGATGGTCTGCGTTTTACCCTGGTGCTGTACCATGAGGGCGAAAGGAAAGTTCCAACGGAATATGATCTGTTTCTCCATTAGCACCTTAGTAACAGGCTGAAGTGCCCTCTGAGCCAGTAGCGTGGACTGCGATAGATCTTGATACATGGCTACGTGGTGTCCTTTCCTTAGGAAAAGTTAGTTTTCCTAATTTATTTATTTTTTTAATCTGTTTATTTTCAAAACTTGCTGAAAATGTTATTATATTAAAAAAAATTTAAGGTGACGTTTTCTCTTTAACCCCTTAAGGACGGCGGGCGTTCTATGCCGTCCTTTTTGGGGCGGTCCTAAACGGCGACGGGCGACATAGAACGTCCCCGCCGCCCAGGGCACTTACCGAGTCCCTGCCGATCCCGCGCCGGCGGTCGCAATCCTGGGGTCTGCTTGGGAGCTGAGGCAGACCCCCTCTGCCCGATCCGCCATTCCCCCCCTTCCCCGCCCATGTGATTGCGGGGTCCTCGCGATCACATGGCCTGAATAGCCGGCTTATGATGTAATGATGTCATATCTTATGACTGTAACAAGAGGTCTCTGCCAGTGAGATGTTCCTTGACAGCCACATACTTTGGATTCCTCACAAGTAATAAACGAGTTTAAAGATGAACTCAACCTCATTATCTCGAGTTATATGTAGGCCCTTTTTGAACGATTGCAAAGTGAAAATTGCAATCACTGTTGTTTTTTTACAGCGCACTTCTCTTACACAGACATCAACAGTTACCTGCCACATTCTAGTTTACAGACATGTGGTATATACAACACAGCTCTCTAATATGCAATGTCATAAGTAATTATTGCTAATGCTAAGAAGTTATGGATTTGCAAAAAATTAATGATGGTCCAGCCACTCAAGTTCAATCCAGTGGGCAGATTTATTAGGGCAGAATCAAAACATCGTTTCGGTCCTCAACAGGGCCTTTGCAGGGCCTTTGTCAAGCGGTTTGAACTTGAGAGCCTGGACCATCATTAATTTTTTGCAAATCACATTGTGAGGGTCGGCCAAACTCAGGCCCAGTTGCACCCTGGGATCCAGGAGAGTGCGGTATCCATAAATGTAATTATAAGAAATTATGAAATTATGAATTGTGCTTTCTTAGATGAAACAAGATGAATCTAAGTATTTTTCATTGCAGTATTATATAAAAGTGTTGATGGGAAATGTATAGTTGCCCTTATCTCATAGTTTGCCCCCTCCTGCCATCTATCCGCTCTAATTTACGCTGAATATTTCAGATATCATTACCCAGCAATGCACTAATTAGCATCTGCCAGCGATCAGACCAACATGCTGTGATTTATTAACCCTTCCTGCAGCTTCCCCAAGTCACCTAAATATAAAAACTAGTTTGTGTGCTTGTGATATATCACCTGCCGTTATGTGATCATTGATGGGCAGTTTCATTGATTGGTCACTATGTCAGTAGGGTGACCGAGTGTAGCGTAATTGCTAGGCATGCTCCCTGGTGATCTGTTCTAGGTCTGTTGCTGCATATAGTTATGCTTCCATTTCTCACAGCATGCTCTTTGCATTTTATGTTGAGGGAGACAGAATGCATATTTTATCAGCAGCTTTTAATATTTCTCCTTTCTGTTCATATCTCCCCAATTCCCAGGTAATGGTTGGTACACAAGTGTCTTCCAATCGCTTAGTCGAATATTTTTCTTTTTATTCACCATCTCCTGGTTTAAATAATTTTTGTTTTCTCTGGTACATTAAATGCCACATCTCTCTCCTTCCTTTTACATTCCCATCTTTGTTTATCCACGGTCATCATTGTTACCGCCTTACCATCTCAATGCCCTCCTCTTCTTTCCTTTTAAACTTCCCTCATGTCATTAATTTTCCGCACCTACCCTCCTCAGCTCATTTTCAGGTTCCTATGTAATTCATTTCCCGTCATCCTTTACAAACTCACTTTCTTACATTCCATCCCTCTACTTTCTAATCCTGTCTTTTTTAAGCATGTTTTCTGCCTGTCCATTTTACATTGCTCTTTCTGTTTCAAACCCATTTTCTTCTAATTCACATTAGCTTTCTTTATTCACTCTTTAAATTACACCTCCTTTTGATAGCTAACTATTTAGTAAAACGTTCACACTATTCCTTCCAGTTCCTTCATTAAATGTAAATTATTTATTTTGTCGTTACATGTTTGTTCCCTTTTGACCATTGCTATTCACTCTCTATGCAATCATCTTGTCCCCTTTTTCTTCACATATTTCCATCCATCCCTCTCACATAATTTTTGTCTCCTTTCTGTCATATAATACCTCTTTATTCCCCTCTAGAGGTACTCATTTTTTCCCTCTGGCAGCATCTTGGTTACCCAGTCTCCTTTTCTGCAGTCTCTTTATTTTGGTTGCATTTCACTAATGCTTTTACCCCGATCAGCATTTTTCTCTCCTTGTTATCCTTTTACCAGCTGCGTCCTTCGTTCTCCAAACCAATCCACACATAGTTTTTAAAAACGGCCCTTAACACATTCACTTCTGCCTATATCACATTGAATAACAAGACTTATTTTCTGTTGTTATTTTGTAGCTATGGCAGAGATCTAGAACATAGGGTCGTGTTCTGGAATTGAGAGGTTCAAGGGACATAATGATGAAGCAGTAAAAATGATCAGTTTATATGTATCCGTTCTACATGCAAGGCAGACAATAAACTAACAAGGAATATGAAAATGCTTGTCTCGCCTATAAGAATTTATAACAAGGATCTAGGCCACATAGATACTTATGTTTCAAAGATATTAAGAGCGAACCACATTGGGTGAAACATATTACAGATGGCATTTTATGCCCTCTAATTTTAACTTCTTTCTCCCCGCTACAGGTGTGAATTATGTGACTGTGCACAATGGAGCTTCTGAGCCATGGATATGTGTATGTTTATCTATTTATTTTACAAATCATTTTATATGTAGCTGTGCATACAGCTATTTTCTCTCATAGTGAACTTGACTGCCAGATCCTTCCACAATGACAGGGTTCGCTTTACAGATAGAAAGCAAGGAGTTTTGCAGAAAGCATATAGTCTACAGAAATGTCTTGCGTTTTGTATCAGTTCCTGTAATTGAAACACAATTGCATCTTATGAAATCATACACCTGAATTCAATAAGAAGATTAACTGGCACACTCCAAAACAGTATATCTAAGTAGCCAGTTAATCTTCTTTGTATAGGTTTTTCACAGTGGGCATTTCTTGCAGGCCTGTTCACCTACTGCTAAACACTTTATTTACTAATTGACTTTAAGATAGAACACACTATTTTGGCACGTGAATTAAATAAAACTGAGGGACGTCAGTCATTTCCTTAAACAACCTTTCAGGGACTCACCAAAGCAGCAGAACTGCTATAACAACATTTTAGGGACTCACGAAAGGAACCGCTATAACAACCTTTTAGGGACACACTAAAGCAGCAGAACCCCTATATCTTTTTGAAGTGGTTTTGGTGCCACAAGCTTGCAGTTTC
Source organism: Pelobates fuscus (assembly GCF_036172605.1). Taxonomy (NCBI): domain Eukaryota; kingdom Metazoa; phylum Chordata; class Amphibia; order Anura; family Pelobatidae; genus Pelobates; species Pelobates fuscus. The sequence goes on along the minus strand of NC_086317.1, from coordinate 206,904,489 downwards.
CTATTTGGAAACAATGTCTTTTCTGTTAAATGGCAATGTGTAAAATTGTCCCTAAGAACAGTTTTACTGGCTGTCACTCAGCCATTAGAGGTGCTTCCTATCATGGTCCTGCAATATTTGCAGAACCAACATTTAGAGTTCTCATGCTCAGCATGAAGATGCTGAACGCTCCCCACAGAGATACGTAATGCATCCCTATGATGCTATTGCTGTGCTTGCAAAGTAGGTTCCCCTACTGCAGGGGTGGGGAACCTTTGGCCCTCCAGATGTCTTGGACTGCAACTACCTTGATGCGTTGCCAGCATTATGGCTGTAAGAGCATTATGGGAGATGTAGTCCAAAACATTTGGAGGGCCGAAGGTTCCCCACCCCTGCCCTACTGCTTCTGTATAGAGAAACACTGGATTGGCTGAGATAATCAGTAATGATGGGGCAGAGCCAGTGGCCCACTGTTGTAACGACGGATGAAAAAGCAAGCATACTTTGAAAGAGATCTGGACAAGCACTGAAGCTTATTGGGTTCTCTGCGTGCAAGGGGCCATGACCCTTGTTTTCAGGGATGGGGCAGGTCTCCCAACTTGTCACTGCAGCACTATGCAGTCTGGTTGGTTAAAAATAGATATAATTTCTAGCTGAACTACATTAAAATGCTGCAATGGGGTGGGGGTGGGGCCCCTTACATGTGACAGCTCCCCTTCCACCCCACAGCACACAGGGAGTGATGTGACATCATATTCCTTTCTTCTAGCACTCTTGTGAGGATGTATGTCTTGGAGTGTGTATTTCTTTGTGGCTGTTTGGCAGTATGGAACTGTGTATGTGTATCCTATAGAATGTAAGCTCGATTGAGCAGGGTCCTCTTCAACCTATTGTTCCTGTAAGTTTATTTGTAATTGTCCTATTTATAGTTAAAACCCCTCTCATAATATTGTAAAGTGCTACGGAATCTGTTGGCGCTATATAAATGGCAATAATAATAATAATAATTAATAATATTTGGGAATATGTATCTCTGTGCTTGTGTGTGTCTGGGAGAATGTATCCTATCTCTGTGAGCAGATGAGTATGTATTTATGTGTCTAGAATTGCAAAATAAGGCTGTTAAGCTTTTATACACCATATTTGTGTAGACTTTGTTAAATAGAAACTGCAGAAGAACTAAACCAAAAACATAGATTTTTAGAGAATTTCCATTTAAAATCATTGATATGGCTTTACCTGCATAAGTTTGAATATAAAAATAAATAGTAATTTTTTAGAAGTACTGTATATAAAATTGCTGATATGATACAGTTTAACATTTCTTCTTTTATTTATATTTTCAGATGTCTGTATGAGTAACCTTTATATCTTGCATTATATTTTCATATAAGTGCTCCATATAAATCCATTCTGTCTAAGTGATATCACTCTTGCATTTTTGTCACGTTTTCATGTGATATAAATTGTATCCTTTTGCTCTGTATAATATTTTTTTTTTATTTGTTCTTGTTAACCCAACAGGTAAATAATAATACTCTACAAAGCTTCACTTGAACACTCCAGGGATAAAAGTGACTTTTCCATGATGATTTCCAACATTTTGAATTTCCAAAGTTTCGATTAATCCGCAAGACTTTCAAGCCCAAAAAGTGAATGCAGATATTAGATATGGCAAGATTCAAACCTTGCACACAGTTTCATGGACAAATATCTGAGCTGAACTTCCTGCATGCCCTTTCTTTTCAGTGACTGATCATGGATTACAATTGTTGATGCTCAGACTTGGTATTTATAAAAAAATTTGTCTTATGTAGAGACTCCACCAAAAAAACCTTAAATCAACTGTATGCTCGATCCTTGTTTTAAAGAAGTGCGATGCAGGTTCCATATAGATTTTACCATGATTGTTAATAAGTGCTGCCCCCCTGGACTTTACAGATATAGCACGTGGATCCTCTTTTGTAGGTGATGGAGCCAGAGCAAGGCCAGAAGAGCACAAGGAAGTCGGAGGAAGGTGTTAGGAAAAGACTAATCAAAGGGGAGGTTTTGCAAGACACAGTATCTCCAACTGTAGGATACACAACACCCATTGGTCAAGAAGAGCTATTCCCACAGCAACACTTCCCAGGCTTGTTGAAATTAGCAAGGGAAGGCCCCCCTAGAAGGGTTGGCAGGCCTTGCAAACCAAAAGGTCCACTTCTTGAACAGCTTCACGTTTCCAAGCCACATCCCACATCACCAGCATTTATGCCTCCTCGGGTAACTTCAGAAAGTGGCCTTGATGGGCCAACTTGGCAAGTTGTAGATCCAATACAACCAGGTCCGTCCAGGTCCTTCACTACTTCTGCACTACATGCCAGGCTTACTCGCCCGGCAGAAGACCAAACTCAGAAAACTTATGTCCACCGGCCTACTCAGGTTTCTGTAAAACAAGCAGACGAACCACACAAAAAGGAAAAGAAACCCCAAAAGCCAGGAAAGTATATTTGCCAGTATTGCAGCCGACCATGCGCCAAACCAAGCGTCCTACAAAAACATATCAGGTCTCATACAGGAGAGCGTCCTTATCCATGTATACCTTGTGGGTTTTCTTTCAAAACAAAAAGCAATTTGTACAAACATAGGAAATCTCATGCTCACCGCATTAAAGCTGGGATGGCCTCTGATACTGGAGTAGAAATGTATCCGTCCAGCCTGGAAATGGAGCATCTTGCAGGTGAGGAAATAGAAGATCCAACAGAAGGAGAAAGCACAGACTCTGAGGATGAGACAAGCACAATGTCACATTTGGTAGAGAGTTCACCCAAGCAAAAACATGGGTTACAAACCTGTAATCCTCAAAGTGCAGGAAACCGTCAAAGTACGAGCCATGATATTTTTTCCCTTTCCCATCCAAATGTATCTGTCAAATCTGAGGAGAGTACTACTTTTATAGACCCCTCACAGGATGTATTCCAAAAGTCTGAAGACACCCACACTATTAAACAGAAGCTTGCATTACGGCTAAGTGAGCGAAAGAAGGCTAGTGAAGAGCAAACTTTTCTAAGTCCAGGGAGCAAAGGAAGCACCGAGTCAGGTTATTTTTCTCGTTCAGAAAGTGCAGAACAGCAGATAAGCCCACCAAATACCAATGCCAAGTCCTATGCTGAAATTATTTTGGGTAAATGTGGAAGGATTGGGCAGAGAACTTCTATGTTAGCAAGTCCTTCACCTCTACAAGAGGAAAAGCCAAGTATGGTGCCACTATCTGTGCCCAGGACACAGGTAATTGAACACATAACTAAGCTAATTACTATTAATGAGGCAGTAGTAGATACCAGTGAAATAGACAGCGTGAAACCAAGGAGAAGCTCACTGTCTAGACGCAGCAGCATTGAGTCCCCAAAGGCATCACTGTACAGAGAACCTTTTCAGTATGATGTTAAGTCTCCAGGCTCTATCACTCAGCTGGATACCAAGGCCATAGCTGACAAAACAAAATCTGAGCATTCAGTGATGTCACTTCAACAACCCCACAGTGCCACAGAGACGGTGCCTCTTCTTCGAAGCCACTCAATGCCTTCCTCAGCCTGCACTATTAGCTCTCCACAGCCGTTCAGAGCTAGCTACTCGTTTGACGAAAGGATTGTGGACTCTGAAGTCTTAAGCCACAGTCATGCATTCTCTTCACATCCACGACTGTTAAAGAGACAACCAGCAATAGAACTGCCTTTGGGGATGGAATACTCCTCAGAAGAAGTCAGTTTATCAGTTAAAGACACCTCTTGCAAAACATCCGATGATTTGGAAGCCAAAGAAAGTGAGGTCTCCAAAAAATCCAGGAAAGGTGGAAGAGTAAAGGGTTTGATATATGAATGTAACATTTGTGGTGCTCGGTACAAGAAAAGGGGCAACTATGAAACTCATAAGAAATACTACTGCTCAGATTTACAGATTTTAAAACCTCAAATTGCAGTGCCTCACAGCACTACTGAAACCAGAAAAGCATCAGAGCATGAAACCTGGCCTCAGTTGCAACATTACAAACCGGGACCAAGCCAGGAACTCTCTACCCTGCGCAAAAGACGCAAAGAAAAGAGCCTTGGAGATGAAGAAGAATCTCATTCTTTTGACCTACCTAAGTATCAACCAACTGCCACAGCACTGGGATCCCAGTTTGCTATGTCTGATACAACTTTAACTATTTCCAGAGAAACAATTAAACAGTCTGGTGATAGAAGTGAACGTATGCCTTTACCGGATATCCATTCCTGTATGCCTGTTTTGGAGGTTAAGGAAAGGGCTACAATCTCTAAAGAGATCTCTGTCATACAGCACACCAGCTCCTTTGAAAAGTCAGAGTCAATGGAACAGTTGGGTAGTTTTGAGGAAGAAGACAAGCTTGTTATACAAACCACTTCTCACACTGCAAGAACACATCACCTATCATCACACTCCTTGCAGCCAAAACTGGTTCGTCAACACAACATTCAGGTGCCAGAAATCTTGGTCACTGAGGAGCCAGACAAGCTAGAAACGGAACTTGAGCCTGCCCTCAAAGAGCCAGATAAACCTGAGGAATTTCAGTGGCCGCAGAGAAGCCAAACTCTATCTCAGCTTCCTGCTGAGAAACTTCCTCCAAAAAAGAAAAGGCTGCGCTTAGCCGAAATGGCACAGTCCTCTGGAGATTCTAGCTTTGAATCAATGTCTCTCACACGTAGTCCTAGCCAGGAGAGTAGCATCTCCCATGCATCCAGCCGTTCAGTGTCATTAGACAGAGAGGAGAGTCTTAAGGCAGAAGTATTATGCCAGATTTCGGAGTCTCCTATCAAGTCCCTTGGACATCATATGTTAACTGTACCATCCCACCTTCACCACACGAGAGAAATGAGAAGATCTGTTTCTGAACAGACACCAGATGTCTCTCACACATCTCAGATATCTGAAAATAGGAGCAAATCTTTTGACTATGGCAATTTGTCTTCTCCAGCCTCAACATCCAATCCAACAGCACAAGAGAGGAGGAAATGCTTCTCTGTTAGGCAAACATCTCTTAGTAGACATGTAGAACTTGAACCAGACTTAATGCCAAGAGATTGGAAAGAGACAGAACAGAATCCATCAGGCCAAATTCCAATAAAAAATGTCCCTTCTCACTCAGTTTCTTATCATGAGAAAAAGCAGAGTACTTCTCCACAGCCAAAGCAAAGCCCTAATACTGAACAGCAGGAGAAAAGCAGTTTGCCACAACAACTTTCTCTCTTCCCAATTCAGCCACTCCTTCACCTACCGAAACGACCTTCGGAGTTTCTTGAATCCCAAGCTATGACAGATATTCTTTCTGGTCAATTTGCTCTTCCACAGATGACTCAATCCATGTTTCACACGTCACCACTATCCCTGCAGCACACAGTCCATCATTCAGACCTTCAGATTCCTCATATAGCTTCTCACACATTGGATTTTTCCTACAGACCACACACACCATTTTTACATTTGCCTTATGCAGGTTCTTCTTCATTACCTCCAGCTTTCTTCATGCCTGTTCAACGACAGTTTGCTCTTCCAATGTCAACACAAGTTGAGCACTATCCACAAGTTAAGCCAATACTCTCACCACCCATGGCCACAACTAGCCTCTCTCAGCACAAAGACTATTTCCCAGAAGGTCTTCAGGCACATTCTCAGAGTCCGATGAATTTAGAGCCTGGTTGTCAGGTGGTCCCTGTATGTTCAGACCCAGTGGTTTCCCTCGTGGTCCCTGTCAGAATTCAGACACACATGCCTTCTTATGGGAGTGCAATGTACACCACACTTTCCCAGATATTGACCACTCAATCTGAAGGGAGTCCATCCTCAATTGTGGTTCAGAAATATGACAGTCAATCTAAGGCTTATCCTAATGTTGTTTTGCCATATGCCTTGCCAGGAAGTCAGAGCACCCTCTCTCATTTACCCTTTTTGCAGGTGCCATTTCCAAAGGTGGAGCCAAGCAGCTATAACCGTTATACGTTGTCAGGTGAGAGTGAACTTGGGATTGATGGATGTTCTTCTGTTGGGGGCAGCAAACGTATGTTATCGCCTGCTGGCAGTTTGGAGCTCACTATGGAGACCCAACAACAGAAGAGGGTTAAGGAGGAGGAGGTCACAGATGACCATGTCCATACAGAAACATTGAAGACACAGCTAATGTTGGAGAAGCACAGGACTTCACAAGTAGTTCCTGTTGCTTCCAGAGAGCAAGGCAGAGTTGAACTGTTAACACCACTTCTTCCAGCTCTCCCAGATCAGCCACCAGAGAAGGAAAGACACAGCAGCGTAAGTCTTGCTGGGCCATCACATTGTGATTCACCTGAAGAATTAAAAAAACAGTACAAATGTAGCATAACCATCAAGACAGAACAATCTGATGATATATTTGAACCCTTATCCTCAAATAACTCGCCCATCTCCAGTGTATCTGGTAATATTTGTGTTACAAGCTCACAAGATGGTACAGAAGCTAAAAAGGTACACACTTTCCCAACCCTTCACACAACAACTAATGTTAGTTGGTGCTACTTAAACTATGTCAAGCCAAATCATGTTCAGCAAAGTGATCGAAGGGCTTCGGTGTATGCTAACTGGTGTGTTAGTTTGTACAACCCAAACCTACCTGGCATCTCCACGAGGGCATCACTGTCTCTACTACGTTCCAAGCAAAGGATCAGCTCTGAGATTTATGCCACTGCTGATTCTCCTCACTCTGACACAGGACTTATGGTACCCTCCAGAGACCGGAAACCAAAAATGACAGCGGTAAGAAATTCTTATTTTTAAGTAAGCCATATGGTATTTAACCCTTGCAATTTTTTATTTATTTTTTTACTTTACCTTGGCCATGCAGTCAGATTAAAGGGACACTGTAGTCAGCAAAACAACAGCTGAATAAAGCAGTTCTTGTGTGTAGAGCATGCCTCTGCAGTTCCACTCCTCAATTCTCTGCCAGTGTTTCATCATTTTTGTTTCTCTCCATGCAGCCCTAGCCACACCTCCCCTACCTGTGACACAAAACATGGGTTAATTCAATCAGATGTTAACCTAGTTTCGAAGTTTTTTTTTTTTGTAAATATCTTTTTATTCGTATTTTGGGGTTGCATGTAGTTTCATGAAACGTAAATAACAGTGTGGACACGCAGGTCCAGGTATCAGGATCTCAAGATTCAACAATGTTGGACTCGCAGGTCCAGTCTGTAAAGAAAACAAAAAATATGCAACGTATATATATGCTGGGGGTACAAATTACCCCTATCAACTATACTTATTTCTACATATGTGGACTCGCAGGTCCCTTTAGTTTGCCTGGGAACAGGGCTGAGCGTGTCTCCGGCTTCCCCTTGCATGTGCCGTGATTATGGTTTTGGCCGATTCTGGGGTTTCAGGGGTGTGTAGCCGGGGTCTCCCGGTTCATGGGTGGGAGCCCTTCTCTTTGTGATATGAGGGAGAGGGGGTCGAGGGGGTTCTGTTCGTCGGGCTCGGCTGATGACTAAAGGTATCTCGGGATGTCGTCCCTGACTTACTTCTTCAGTCAGTCCCCCTTCCCCATTATCTCTCTGCTATGTGGGCTTAGTGTATCTCTTCGGTGTGTCCGCCTCTCCCTATACCGATTTGGTACATAGCACTTTTCCCCACTTGGTAGTCAACCACTGCCTGGAGAGCCTGATTTCTTATGCTTGTCCCTGTCTGGCCTTGCAATCTAGCATATTTATTTTACTTAGTTAGTGCACGCATCTCCGCTCCCCGGTTCCCGGGAGGGGGAGGGGGGGGGGGGGGAGGAGGGGGGGCAGGGGGGTCAGGTATGTAGGAGGGGGGAGGGGGGGGGGTCGTGTCTCCAGGTGTGTGTCGGAAGTGTCGTCCGTGTCTATGACTGTTAGTGTATCAAGTCTTGGAAGTCTGGTTTACCGGTCGTTAGGATCCAATGGGTCCAGATGGTCTGGTACGTTCGTGATTTCCCTTCTGCCTGTAGGGTGAGCTCCTCAAGCGTTCTGAGTTCCTCCATACGTTGGAACCAGTGTGCCATCGGGGGAGCGTATTGTTTTTTCCAGAATACTGGAATCAGGCTTTTAGCCACATTGAGGATTCTGACCGTAAGGGATTTCTTGTATACGGATGCTTTGGTTTTGGTGTGGTGTAGTAGGAGTGCTGCAGGGTCCTTCGGTGGTGGGGTGTCTGTAAATCTCTGAATGATTTTGTGTATGTGTTCCCAATAGGGTTGGATAATTGGACATTCCCACCAGATGTGGATGTAGGTTCCTGTGTGGCTTGTGCACCTCCAGCATGTATCGTCTGTTGTGGGGTCGTAAGTGTGTGTTTGGAGCGGGGTGCGGTACCATAGGCTCAATGTTTTGTAGGCTGTCTCCTGTGTCCCGCTCGACGGGGAGCAGTGGAGTGTGAGTGTGCAAATCTTGTCCCATTGGGCTGTTGTGAATGTGGTGTTAAGTGCTGCTTCCCATTTTCCCATGAAACTTGGGGGTGGCCTCCTCCTCAGTTGCATAAGCATACCATAGAGAACGGAGATGCCCTTCGCTAGGGGATCTGGGTCCATGCAGATGTCTTCGAATTCCGTCAATGATCTGGTGGCGTTATGTGTATGGAATAGTGTGTGCGTGAACATGTGTAGTTGGCGGTACCTAAACTGTAACATGAATGAGTTATGTGTATTCCCTGTCATTGCTTCGAGGGTTTTAAGTCGTCCATTGGTGGTCGCGTGGTGGAGTCTCGGAGTCTCCTGTGTCAAGAGTCTAGTTAGCGTCTTTGGTTCCATCCCCGGAGGGAAGTTCTCATTGTGGGTCAGTGGAAGTAGTGGGGATGGAGTGGTGGTGAGTGTTAGTGGGATGGCTATTCTGTGCCAGACTTGCATTGTGGCCTTAATTAGGGGGTGTGGAGCCGCCAGTCGTCTGCCCTGTGGATGGTCTAGCCAGGGGAGGATCGAGATGGGTTTGCCTATCAGTGCCGATTCTATGTCTTTCCAGGGTTTGGGTACACCTGTTTTGGTCCATTCCACTACTCGTTGAATATGCGAGGCATAAAAGTATCTTTTAAAGTCAGGGAAGGCTAGCCCCCCCTTCTCTTTCGGTAGCGTAAGTGTGTCATGTTTTATCCTTGCCTTAAGTTTGTGCCAGGCGAATTTGAGGGCCATGGACCTGAGGGAATTAAAAAAGGCTTCCGGGATGGCGCACGGGACCGCCTGGAACAGGTACAGCACCCGTGGCAGGATGTTCATCTTGAGTACCCCTATTCTCCCGAACCATGAGAGCCGCACCTGCCCCCAGTCCCGAAAGTCCTTTCGGAAGATGTCTAGTAGCGGTTGGAAATTAGCTGCGTAGAGCTGGGTGAGATCTCTTGTGATGTTCGTCCCTAAGTATCGCAGGGTTGTGCCTGACCACTGGAACGGGAGTTCCCGCTTCAGGGTTGTGGCCGTGTGTGATGGTATTGAGATATTGAGTATGGTAGATTTGGAGTAATTGATCTTGAAATTCGACCGTACCCCGTACGTGTCGAATTCCTGTAGTATTGCTGGCATTGTGGTTTCTGGTTCGGTGACAAAGAATAGCAAGTCATCAGCGTATGCTGCTACTGAGTGTCGTTTCCTCCCTACCACTAGACCTGGTATTAGAGGGTTGTTGCGGATTGAGGTCAAGAATGGTTCCAGGGCTAGTATAAATAGGAGGGGTGAGAGGGGGCAGCCCTGTCTAGTCCCGTTCATTATCGAGAAGGGGTCGGTGAAGGCTCCGTTAACGCATACTCGCGCCGTTGGTGTGGAGTAGATGGCTCTAATCCAAGACATCATGGATGGGCCCATCCCCAGCCGCTCTAGCACTTGGAACATAAAGTCCCATGATATTCTGTCAAAGGCCTTCTCTGCATCTGTTGAGAGCAGGAGAAGGCCCGTGTTGCTGATTGTAGCAGCATGGATCAGGGCCAGTGTCCTGGTCGTGTTGTCTCTCGCTTCCCGATGTGGGGTAAAACCTACTTGATCCTCGTGGATCAGGTCCGGGAGGTAGGCCTGCAGTCTCTGCGAAAGTACCTTGGTGAAAAGTTTGATATCGCAATTGAGCAGAGATATAGGCCGGTAACTGGCACACAATTCAGGGTCTTTCCCCTCTTTAGGGATTAAACTAATGTTCGCCGCCAGGGACTGCGGCGGAATGTGGATCTCGTCGCGAATCGCGTTGAGGGCTACCAGAAGGCGTGGGAGAAGGAGTTCGGGGAAAGATTTGTAGTACCTAATCGGGAGCCCATCCGGGCCTGGGCTCTTGCCCTGTTTGGTTTGTTTAAGGGCCCCTGTTAGTTCTTGAAGTGTGATGGGTTCGTCTAGTTCCGTGCTCGCCTCTTGTGTCAAACTGGTGCCTATACGTGATTGTAGGTAGTGTGTTATGCGGGCTTTCTTTTCTGTTAGTTCCCTCTCTGTCAGGTGTGATTCTAGTGAGTATAGGTCCGCGTAATAGGTCCGTATGGTGTCGGCCATGTCTCGTGGCATGTTCTGGAGGTGACCCCGTTTGTCCCTGATTTTGGGGATGTATGCTGTCGATCTCTTCTTGGCAATCATGCGGGCAAGGAGGGCTCCACATTTGTTGGCGTTAGTATGGAAGAACGCCTTGGAGTGAGTGTATGCTCTATGGTAATTGGTGTTGAGGAGGGAAGAAAGTTCCCTGCGTAGGGCTGTCAGTTGTGCCCCGTCTGATGGAAGGTGGGATTGCTTGTGGGTGTCCTCTAATTTGCGAATGTCATTCAGTAGGGTGGTGAGTCTGGCGGTTTTTGCTCGTTTGAGGGCAGCACCTATAGCTATAAAATGTCCCCTCATCACGCATTTGTGGGCTTCCCACAGGCAGAAGGGAGTGGTGTCAGGGGTGTCGTTCTCTGCGAAGTATTGTGTCAGTCGTGTTTTCGCTTCTGTCTGGGCTACTGGGTCGTTTAGGAGGTAGTCGTTTAGTCTCCAGTTATTGCATGTGGGTCTGAATAGCGGGGATGTCAGTGTCAGTTGGATTGGGGCATGGTCCGACCAGGTGGCCGTACCTATTGTGGATCGTCGGATTTCTGTCAGGTAGTAGTGTGGTATTAAAAAGTAATCTATTCTTGAGTAGGTGCCATTGGGGGTCGAGTAGAAACTGTAATCACGGTCGCCTGGATGAGTCGCTCTCCAGCAGTCTACTAGTCGGTGGACGTGAAGGGTTTTGTCAATGTCCTTCAGTATGTGTCGGGGTATCGAGGAGGTGCCTGTGGATGTGTCGAGGTGTGGATTCAGGGCTACGTTTAGGTCACCCCCTATAACCAGACAACCCGTGGCGAAGTTTGTTATAGTTCTGGTCACGGAGCCTAGGAAACGGTGTTGGCGTCTGTTAGGGGCGTAGAGGCATGCGAACGTGTAGGGTCGGTCTGCTACCATTCCCTTGACACAGACGTAGCGCCCCTGTGTGTCACTTAGGACGTCGGTGGGGTCGAAATGTAGGGATTTGTGTATTAGAATCGCCGTGCCTTTAGTTTTCCCTTCCGGGTTGTTGCTGAGGAAACATTGTGTGTATCTATGGTCTGTGAGTTTAGGGGCTTGTCCCTCCTTAAAATGTGTTTCCTGGATTAGGACAACCTGTGCCCTTTGGCTGTGAAAGTGTCGGAGTGCTGTGGAGCGCTTTTCCGGCACATTCAGGCCTTTTGCATTTATGGAGAGGAGGTTAATCTCCGCTCTCTTGTGGGTGGTATATGAGTGCGAGGTCATGTCGTCTCCGGATTGTCTGTACGTGGGGAGGGGTAGGTAGGTGTGGTTGGGGGTGAGGGGGGGGTGGGTGACGGGAAGGGTACGCTATCAGCGTTAGCCTGTAGCTGCCTCTCTCCCTCTCGGGTCCCCGGGACGGGAGCTGCGCGCTCACAAAAGCAACAAAATAAAACCGTGAACAATCAACAGTTTAACTAACTATACAACCTACTAAGGTAAAGGTGTGGGCTAGGTGGGAGCCGACTCGGCCGAACCAGTCGGTCCAGTCGGGTCCCCCCGCCTTGAACTGTACACCCCTGTCCGATGGGAACGTGGCCTATCTCTTTCCTTCCCCTCTGGTCGGTCTCCGTCTGGGAGTCGGAAGTCTAGGTGGTATTTGAGCGTGTCCTTCCAGAGGACTATGTATGGGAGACCTCTGTCTGTCCTGTGTCCTCCTTCCTTGCCCTTCTAAAGATTGTCTTGCCAGCCTCAGCGGTCATTATCGTGTGGGAGACCCCTCCCTCGGGATACCCGTTACTACTAGGGTGACCGGCCCGTTCTGCGTAGCCATGGCGGTCTCGGATAATCTGTGAATTTCTAATGTCCCTCATCGCATGTCCCCACTCTGGCCCGGGGGTCTGGAAATTGTGTAGTTTTGGTCTAGGAGTTCGGGTGGGGAGCCCGTAGGTATACCGTGGCATGTGTCCGGGTAGTGGAGGCCCTGGGGGAGGGGGGGGGAAGGGGGGAAAGAGGGCCAAAGCAGGAGTAGGGGGATGGGGCCCAGTAGCTCAGGTAATGGAGGTGGCCTCTCTGGGTTATGGATTCAGGGGGGGGGGGGGGGGGGAACCAACAATCCCTTCCCTGACCACCCTCCAAATCCCCCTCCCCAAACAGCCAAAGTGTCCCATTGGTCAGTCCAGGCCCCGGTAGTCCCACTTCAAGAAGAGTCCCTGGTGTATATCAAGTCCCCAGCCCGCTCCCTCTCCCCTCCCCCCACCCCAGCAATGCAGCAAAAAACACAAAGAACAGTGTCCCTATGTATTGTCTGTGTGTTTGTGTGGCCAAGGGCCTAGGTGGATATAGTTATAGTTACGTGTTCCGCCGGCCCCTCTTCGTCTTCGTGGTCTCTTGGCGCGGCTAGTGGATTGCTCCGGCCGGTCTCGCAGTTTCCGTCCGGGTCCTCTGTCGGCGCTGTGATTGTGGCTGTCCCCGTGGTGGTGGCGGAGGGCCGTTATAGTAGTCGAGTGGGTCCGGCCAGTTCATCTGGAGCGGGGGCAGGTGGAGTTCGTCTGTGAGATCTTCCAGATCTTGTGCAGTACGGATCTGCCGAGGGCCGCCGGTAGTGCTGGCAACAAGGCCTGTCGGGAATGTCCATCTGTACCTGATGTTCTGGTTGGCCAGAGCTCTGGTCAGCGGTTTCAGAGCTCTGCGGTATCCCAAGGTGGCAGGGCAGAGGTCTGGGAACAATTGAAGCTGTTGTCCGTTGTGTGTGACCTCCTTTCGGTTGCGGGCCTCGTGTAGGATCTCTTCTTTCAGGGCATAGACTTCCAGGCAGCAGATCACATCTCTTGGCGGGGCCTCTGGTGGGCCTCTGGGTCTAAGTGCCCTATGTGCCCTAACAAATGTTATGGAGGTCTCTTCAGGGCGGTTCAGGAGGCCATTAAATATAGTCGTGAGCAGGCCCGTTAGCTGCGCGGGGGTCTCTTCCCCTTCCTGTAGACCCCTTATCCGTATATTATTTCTGCGACCCCTATTGTCTAGGTCCTCTATATGTCGTGCCATGGCCTGCATTTGGGTCAATTGTATAGCTTGGGTCCGTGTCTGGGAGGTTTGTGCTTCTGCCAGTTTATCGTGGTCTGCCTCTATTCGGGCCATGCGGTCCGCCATACCTTGTATGTCTTCTCTCATTAGTTGAAGGTCTGCCCTGATGGATACCTGAAGGGCCGTGTTAGCGGTCGCCAGGTCTGCCCGGGTGGGTAGTTCTTTCAGGAGGCTTAGCCAGTCCGGTGGTGGGGCTGCCATGTGGTCTCCTCTCTCTGGGGAGTGCGAGGTGGGAGTAGAGGCTTCAGACTGAAAGTAGGCCTCCGAGTCCGCCTGGGAGGTCGGGTCTGGTGTCGCGGTCAGGAACTGCCGCATGGAGGCATGCATCTGAGCTTGGCGGGTCCCCGAGGGTCTGGGGGTACTCCCTGGTTTAGAGTGTTTTCCCATAACGGGGTGAGGCGGCAGATATTAGGCTGTTTTCGGGCTTGGTCGGAGGAGCTCGAGGTTTATGCGACCATTCCGTTCCGCTGCCAGGCCACGCCCCCCCAGTTTCGAAGTTTTTATCCCCTGTTCTATAAATGTAACTTTTTATTTTTTACACATGTGAGGCTCCTGCAAGGTCTAGCATGGTAGATATAAATTCTAAATTAAACAGACTGTGCAATAATGGAAGTGTATACAATAGTTGAAACAGGAAGTGTTTAGGAAGGCTGCACAAGTAACATGCAGATAAGTGAGACTAGGGCTCTATAAACAAAGTGCTTTAACTCCTAAATAATTGAGCAGTGACTACTATTATTAAGCTAGAGTTGTTTTGGTGTGCCTTTAATCAATTTATCAAAATAATGGAACTATGCAAATATCACTGAACAATTATATATATATATATATATCCAGCAATAAAGTGGAGCACTCAGAAGGACTTCGTAATAGTAATTTATTAATAAAAGAGTTTTACATCAGCATGTAAGTCCTGTGATTCGACGTTTCGACCCCTCAGGGTCTTTTTCAAGAACAGTTTACAAGTGAACTAAGCATGTATTATATAGACATGAAAAGAGTGCACTCACCAATCTCGTGTGTGTAGCCGCCCATTCAAACCCGGAAGTGTCACGGAAAAAGACCCACGTGGTTTCCTTTGCGTGCGTCAGTGCGTGTGACGTAATTATAACATCGTTGCTAGGTAATATTTTGTAAACAATATGTTATGTTAATGTGTATTAGCAACCAGCCTTGGCAACGTGTTTTTACAAGTGGAAATTGCATAATCGCTAAGGAAGAGATCCCTAAATGAAAGATAAGTCTTAAGTAAGAGGATCTCGTGTGATGAATGTGTAACAATATGAGACATGTGACCGAAGTGCCAAAAGTGCCAAATAGTGCCAAATAAAGTGCAAAAAGTGTCCAAGGAACATAGTGCCAAACAAAAGAGATTAAAAACATAGGGCAACATCAATCTCAAATATTGCAATTAAAAACAAAGAAGGAGAAATTTCATGAGTATCGAAGCTAGATCTATGTATACAATAATACTAATTATAATATGTTGTAACAATAAGCAGTTAATTAGTGAAAATACTATATATTAGATATTAACTATTCAATCTTAACTAATAAATAATTAAGTAATTAAGTAGCGGGATGATGTTCTGAGAACCAGAAAAATTCTTATTGGAATGGCTTTTGGTTTTGCATTGAGTCCAAGATATGTTTAGCAGAACATAGAGAATGTAATAAATTCATTGAGTCCCTTGGGCATAACTGTGTTATGGACAAATGAGGTACTGGTATTCATGTGACTACATGTCACACAGCCGCTGCATCTATAGCAACCTTTTTTAATGGGTCCTCTAGGTTTTTCATAACATGAAGTTGGGTCACTTTTCACCAGTAGGTCTCTCAGGTTAAAAGGTTACTGGTGAAAAGTGACCCAACTTCATGTTATGAAAAACCTAGAGGACCCATTAAAAAAGGTTGCTATAGATGCAGCGGCTGTGTGACATGTAGTCACATGAATACCAGTACCTCATTTGTCCACCCACACAGTGGAATTCGGATCCCCATCACACAATATATCACATGTACCACCGACCATGTGATATATCTCATCACTTGTCCCTGTGGTCTCTCATACGTGGGGAAAACGGACCTCACGCTCAGAGACAGGATTAGAGGCCACAGATCGACCATCAACACGGCGTTCAGGGATCAAAAATCGGACAAGCCGGTGGCCAAACATTTTCTCCAAGCCAACCATAGATTGCCTACTTTACGATTCATTGCTATAGACCATGTTCCACCGAACCCGAGAGGTGGGGACAGATCCAAAGCATTACTCCAACGAGAAACCTATTGGATACATCGACTTGACACAGTTATGCCCAAGGGACTCAATGAATTTATTACATTCTCTATGTTCTGCTAAACATATCTTGGACTCAATGCAAAACCAAAAGCCATTCCAATAAGAATTTTTCTGGTTCTCAGAACATCATCCCGCTACTTAATTACTTAATTATTTATTAGTTAAGATTGAATAGTTAATATCTAATATATAGTATTTTCACTAATTAACTGCTTATTGTTACAACATATTATAATTAGTATTATTGTATACATAGATCTAGCTTCGATACTCATGAAATTTCTCCTTCTTTGTTTTTAATTGCAATATTTGAGATTGATGTTGCCCTATGTTTTTAATCTCTTTTGTTTGGCACTATGTTCCTTGGACACTTTTTGCACTTTATTTGGCACTATTTGGCACTTTTGGCACTTCGGTCACATGTCTCATATTGTTACACATTCATCACACGAGTTCCTCTTACTTAAGACTTATCTTTCATTTAGGGATCTCTTCCTTAGCGATTATGCAATTTCCACTTGTAAAAACACGTTGCCAAGGCTGGTTGCTAATACACATTAACATAACATATTGTTTACAAAATATTACCTAGCAACGATGTTATAATTACGTCACACGCACTGATGCACGCAAAGGAAACCACGTGGGTCTGTTTCCGTGACACTTCCGGGTTTGAATGGGCGGCTACACACACGAGATTGGTGAGTGCACTCTTTTCATGTCTATATAATACATGCTTAGTTCACTTGTAAACTGTTCTTGAAAAAGACCCTGAGGGGTCGAAACGTCGAATCACAGGACTTACATGCTGATGTAAAACTCTTTTATTAATAAATTCACTATTACGAAGTCCTTCTGAGTGCTCCACTTTATTGCTGGATATATATGGGACGCCGGAAGCACCGAAGGCAAGATATATTCATACACTATTCAGGGGTGAGTGCCTAAAGTATTATTTTGTTTATATATATATATATATATATATATATATATATATATATATATATATTCATGTTCAAATATATGTTAAATTGTAAGCTACAGGAAATAAATACATAGTGAATAAATACATAGTGATGTCTGTATAATTAAAGAGACACTAGAGTCACTAGAACAACTACAGCTTAGTCGTTGTTCTGGTAAGTGTATCCTGTAGGGATCGACCGATTATCAGTTTTACCGATATAATCGGCCGATATTCGGTATTTTCGGCAATATCGGTATCGGCCAATAGAGATACCGATATTGCCGATAATACCTCCCAGGACCGCCAGGCTCATTACAATCCCGGCGGTCCTGGGGGGGGGGGGCAGGCAGCAAGCGTTTACTCACTCCCAGCAGCTCCTCCAGCTCCCCAGTGTAAACCTCGCGAGACCCGCGGGCGTCAGAGCGTTGCCATGGGTTACCATGGCAACGCTCCGCGCGGCACGCTGGCCGCGAGAGTTACACTGGGCAGCTGGAGGTGCTGCTGGGAGGTGAGTTAGCGCTTGCTGCCCGCCCCCAGCTCAACCACCAGGGACTGCTATATCCCCCCTCCCTGGCCAGGCAACAAGCAGGGAGGGGGGACAACAAAAAAATCAATAATAATAATAATTAAATATATTTAAAAAAATTATAATTTAATATAAAAATAAAAAATGCCCCCTTAAACACACACTCCATTATTATACACACACACTACACAAACACACTGTGTATATAATGCAGTGTTTATATAATGCAGTGTGTTTGTATAGTGTGTGTGTGTATACTAATGCAGTGTGTGTTTGTATAGTATGTGTGGATATAATGCAGTGTGTGTTTGTATAGTGTGTGTGAGAGAATATAATGCACACTACACAAACACACTGCATTATATACACACACTATACAAACACACACTGCATTATATACACACACACTATACAAACACACTGTGTATATAATGCAGTGTTTATATAATGCAGTGTGTTTGTATAGTGTGTGTGTGTGTGTGTATAATGCAGTGTGTGTTTGTATAGTATGTGTGTATATAATGCAGCGTGTGTTTGTATAGTGTGTGTATATAATGCAGTGTGTGTTTGTATAGTGTGTGTGTATATAATGCAGTGCATGTTTGTATAGTATGTGTGTATATAATGCAGTGTGTGTTTGTATAGTGTGTGTGTGTATATAATGCACACTACACACACACACTGCATTATATACACACACTATACAAACACAAACTGCATTATATACACACACTATACAAATACTCACTGTATTATACACACACACACTATACAAACACACTGCATTATATACACACACTATACAAACACACTGCATTATATAAAGACTGCATTATATACACAGTGTGTTTGTGTAGTGTGTTTATATAATTCAGTGTGTGTTTGTGTAGTGTGTTTATATAATGCACACTACACAAACACACTGCATTATATACACACACTATACAAACACACACACTCTGCATTATATAAACACACTACATTCACTATACACACACTACACAAATACACACACACTCTGCATTTCTTATATACACACACTACACAAACACACTCTGCATTTAATATATACAGCATTCACTTTACACACACACTGCATCCACTTTACGCACACTACACAAACACTCTGCTTTCATTATATACACACTAGACAAATACACACTGCATCCACTACACACACTAGACAAATACACACTGCATCCACTACACAAACACACACTGCATCCACAACACACACACTACAAAAACACACACTGCATCCACAACACTCACACTACACAAACACACACTGCATCCACTACACACACACACTACACAAACACACACTGCATCCACTACACACACACTACACAAACACACACAGCTCCCCTGTCTAAACACAGTGCATCCACTACACGTGGCATTTATATTTTGTGCATTTACCTTTAGAAATTGTTTTTATTTTCCAAAATGGTAAATGTACAGAATATCGGCAAATTATATCAGCTATCGGCCTTAAAGTTCACAGAATATCGGTATCGGTATCGGCTCTAAAAAATCAAGATCGGTCGATCCCTAGTATCCTGTCCCTTCAGCCTTTTTGCGTTACACTGCCTCCTTGACGAACGTAGCCAATCCAATACTGTTCCTATGGGAAAGCATTGGATTGGCTGAGATATCAATTCTGATTATGTCAGTTAAGGAAGTGGATTAGGAGCGGGCTGGAAATAAGGTAAATTTTCTTACCTTTTAAGGGAGCAAGCTACCTAAATAGTGGTTTTAACACTATAGGGTCAGGAATATATGTTTGTGTTCCTTACCCTATAGCGCTCCTTTAAATGTTTGATGCGTTCTGAGTTTTATTCCAAATTATACACAAACACTGTACTAGCAGCATCCTGCTGAGTAGTTAAATAACAAATAGGTTAAAGGAACACTATAGGGTCAGGAACACTATAGGGTCAGGAACACAAACATGTATTCCTGACCCTATAGTGTTAAAACCACCATTTAGCCCCCCTGCGCCCCTCATGCCTCACTAAATATAGCAAAATCTTACTTGTATTCAAACCTGAAGCTGTAGCTCTGCATGCTGTTTGCCTCAGAATAGCAAGCTGTCTGCTGACATCATCAGAAGTGGTGGCCTGATCAATCACAATGCTTCTGCATAGGATTAGGCCATAGGGAAGCAGGGATGGATAGAAGGGACAGGTAAAGCCCCAGACAGGGGGAGTTAAAGACCCAATGACAGGGTAACTTAAAGGTACAAATACAAGCTAAAATTGCATTATAGAAAGAAAACCAGTTGAGAGCATAATACTCTGACCTTTGCCTTGGCTGGAAGAAGCAAAGAAAGAGGAAGTCATGTGACGATCAGGGCTTTATATATGGTTATGTGGCTTGTTATGATTGGTTAAAAAGTTTAATGATTGACTTGTGCTGCTGGAGGCATGAGTAAAGAAAGTCATGCAAAATAGGAAGCCTCCTGTCATGTAATAAAATTCAAACACAGCCCTGGCCAATCAGCATCTCCTCATAGAGATGAATTGAATCAATTATTCTCTATGAGGAAAGTTCAGTGTCTGCATGCAGAGGGAGGAGACACTGAATGTTTGGATGCATTTAGGCAGCCATGACCCAGGAAGGATCTCTAAAAGCCATCTAAGGAGTGGCCAGTGAAGTTATCAGTAGGCTGTAATGTAAACACTACATTTTCTCAGAAAAGACCGTGTTTACAGCAAAAAGCCTGAAGATAATGATTCTACTCACCAGAACAAATTCAATAAGCTGTAGTTGTTCTGGTGACTATAGTGTCCCTTTAATAGAGTTGATCCTAGATGTTTGGTAATGGCATACCTTAGGCAACCTGCTGCTTCTAGTGGTATCAGCGCACATAAACCATGTTACTGGTAGAGAACTAGACGGGAGTTCAATACCCCATATGGTAAGCAGATTTTTATTGTTTTTTCGGAAGGGACCGATCATGTGCAGTGCAGCCTGTATTGAAGGGAGAAAGTTGTTACAATACTAAACTATGGAATGTGAAGTTATGCTAATATAAAGGAAATGTGTCATAGTAAAATGACTATTATGATGAGCTAGAAAAAGGCTGATATTTGGGCACTTGGAAGAGGTATCTCACAATGGACTTTCCTACTTTTCCAATTTCAGTAGGACTTTTTCCAAATATTCTGTCCTGTCCTGCTGTCCAGAGTTTGTTGGTGTCACACATCTGGAGACATCAGGGAAATGTCCTGAATCTGTTTAACATATCAGTAGACATGCTTGCTCTTCGTAGAGTAAATTCAGGGCATTAAGCTCATGGCAGAGCACTTCAATAAATCGATATGCACAAGCTTCTCTGAGTGGGGAAGGCCAAGCAGGGTGATGCACCACCTTTTTTGATTTTTTTTTCTGAGGGAAGTGTATGGATAATGATGAGAGAGAGAGTGAATTATAAATAGCGAAAACCTAGTTATTGTGAGAAGGGTGAAGTTAAAAATGGTTCTGGTATTGCTGTGGGAGTCAGATGAAGGGAGTGGGTGACGGTGAGTAAGGCAAGTAGAACTAAAATGAAAACATAAAAAAGTAAGGCTTATAAAAAGAGTTTTATATTGTGGGGGAGTCATTGAAAGAAAACCATATGGATGTGGTAACTGATATACAGAAATGCAGTGAAATACATATGGAAAGAGGAAACATGGCAAAGATTAAAGTAATAAAAAGTGAGCATATGGAGATAAGGAAAGGGTGAATAGAAGTGAGTCTGTTTACTTTGTTGCTCTTAATTGATTTATGTAGGAGATTTGGCACTTGGGTTAAACAAAAAGGTTCACCATCATTTGTATAGACACTTCTCTCAACATGCCCCTTCACCACACCATAACAAAGGCTGCTGTGATTTAGCTGAGATCCACCATTTAGATGATGTCCACTACATCTTGCCATCATACCAGGCAAATGGAGATGTGGGTACAAGACTGACTGACAAAACTGTAGAAATTCATTAAATATTTTTATATATGCAACTCACAAATTTGAACTTCAATATTGTGTCCCCTCTGTTAATATCTAACCTAGATTATATTAACCGATTGAGATCTCCAATTTAGCTATTTTTTTTATCAACAGTATATTGCACAAATTTGAGTGTATTTACGTGTTAGTGGAAGATTAAACATTAGCGTGGTACTGAATATAGACTTAGAATATACAAAAAATGCTGTAAAAGACTATGCTATGCCAATATACGACAAGGAATTAGCTGACCTGTACATAGATGCTGTGTATTCCTTGGGAATTTTTAGATATAAGTTACTATATATTTCCTGTGGAGCTAATTGTTTGTGATTGTCCCTAAGTGACCTTTGAGCCACAGAGTAGATTGAGGTCCATATTGTGAGGATTATATTTCTATGTGGTAAGCTATTCTATGTTGGTTCTCAACCAAACAAAACCTTTACTTGATAAGTATTGTAGTTTTAATACTCAGTAAATCATTATGTGAGCTTGGGTGTAGGCAGCACCACAGGATTACATCTTTAACCACAGCTATGTGATCTCCATAGTCCTTTCCTTGGAAAAAAGCAAAAATAAAAAACTAGGTTGGCTTATTTAAGATGTGCTCTCATGTGTCCCTCGAGACACCTATTCTAGGGTCCGGAAGTTCCAGAGTGGTTGCCACTTACGGGAATAGCTGCTCACTAGGAAAACAGACACTTCCTTTATTCTGGGAAGTATAGAGAAGCCTTCAAACTAAGAATTGGGCCAAGAATTGCATACAGTGGTTGGTTCCCTTTCACATATTAACAGGAAAAAGACAGCATTGTTATTGATATGATCGACCATAGATTGGTAAAATATTCTACAACCCATAAAAAGGAATTGGGTTTCTGGTTTACAGAACGTAAATGTTATAATTAGCCAAATATACTTTTGAGACCGTAGGCTTTTGTGCTTCATAGGATTTGTTTTATTATTTTTCTGAAGAAAGTGTATCTGGACACATTTTGTCACAGCGTTGGGACAGCACAGAATAGGTCAGAGATATGGCAAAAAAAACTTTGAGAAAAAAAACATTTCAAGACAACGTGCAAGGGTTAGACATTAAAGGATCACTATAGGGTCAGGAAGACAAACATGTATTCCTGACCCTATAGTGTTAACACCACCATCTAGCCCCCCTGGGCCCCTCATGCCTCCATAAATATAGTAAAAATCTTACTGTATTCAAGCCAGAAGCTGTAAATCTGCATGCTGTTAGACTCAGAAAAACAAGCAGTCTGCTGACATGTGGTAGGCTGATCCAATCACAGTTCTTCCCCATAGGATTGGCTGAGACTGAAAAAGAGGCAGATCAAGGGCAGAGCCAGCATGATTCAAACACAGTCCTGGCCAATCAGCATCTCCTCATAGAGATGAATTAAATCAATTAATCTCTATGAGGAAAGTTCAGTGCCTGCATGCAGAGGGATGAGATACTGAATCACAGGATGCTGTGCACGGTGCTGCCCTGTGCTCTGCTGACAGCAGATCTGAGTGGATGGAGGCATATTATGCCTCCATCAACTCCGAAGTCCCTCTGGTTCACTCTGAGTGACTGCAACTGGAGGTGTTCCTAGCGTTCAATGTAAACACTATTTTCTCAGAAAATACAGTGTTTACATGAGAAAGGCTGCAGGGAGCTATAGTTCTCACCTGAACAACCTCATTAAGCTGAAGTTGTTCAGGTGACTATAGTTTCCCTTTAAGCGGTAAAAGATTCTGAGTAAGGGTCCAAACCAGATAAAGTTGTGACAATATCGTCTAACGTGCAAGTGCTCTTGATATTTTATTTTTGCCATTGATTGTTAAAATGTGAAGATAATTTGGGCACAAGATAGTATATTTGGCTATACTTAACTAATTATTAAACCTTTTCTATTTCATTGGGATTGAAAAAAACAGGCTCACTTGCCACTTCAAGCAAGGAAGGAGATTCTAAGAACAGAGAAAGAGGAAGAAAAGAGGAGTAAACCAGAGGAATTAGGAAAAACCATTAGGCGGGGTGAGCCTTCCCGCATACGGATTTTTGAGGGAGGGTAAGTAAGTAAAAGATAGGGCCACCTGGAATGTGTGGTGTATTTTTGTATTTCCTCCTGGTTGCAAGCCTCTCACAATTCCATTTGTTTGAGCATAAAGCATTGGTTCAAAAACACATATATACATGTCTCTTTGCAATGTTGTTGTTGTTTTGTGATTTTATCTGTGTACCTCTTACATTTATATCTGTTATGCTAGTTGCCATACATTAATCTCCTTCCCTTCAAAATCGACACCATTTTTTTATATACTCTCCCCTTTCTATATCTTCCTTTTTTCCCCTTTATCCTCTCTGTTAATGTGAAAGGTAGAGGTAGCTGCATTCTCTAATCTTACATCATACAACCGCAGACAAATATTAACTAAGGCTGGATCTCTTAGCAATGATCTCACCACCCCTTACATTCCCCCCCCCTCCCCCCCCCCCCCCCCCTCTTATCCACACACGCACATATTCACCCAACAGAGAGAGATGTCTGCTCTCTGTCCTCAAGGTAATTATTTCATATTAACAAGACTGGCACTACAGCACTTACACCCAAAATCGACCTTCATTTTTGCATTTCTGCACCTTCTACTAGAGAGGCTGTTTGTTCATATGTGTTTTAGTGAATGCACCTTTGCATGCAATCATTGCGTAAACATACATTATAATAAAAAATAGTTTCACTTTATTTGCATAGCAGATGCTTCTTTTATCCTGGTAGAGGACAATATTATTACAATCAATGTTTTCCAAGAAAGAACACCCTTGATTAGATAGATAGATATAACCAAGATAGATAGATAACCAATATTTATGTTTAACTTAAAATCATGTGGTTTCCTCCCCTGATATTGTAAGTAGCTGGCCTATTTATCCAAGGCAAATTGAGAGTCTGCAAGACTTTAACCCACAATTTATGCCATCGCTGACCATTAAATCCTCCATCCTCCATAACTTCTTTTTTCTGTCGTTTGTTCCTCTAAAACAGTTACTTCCACTAAAGCTTCACCCTCATTCCAACAATCTGTTCTGTATTGGTTATGTATTTCTTTAGCCTGCATATCCCCAGACTGGCTGAGCCCCTATATTTTATTGTTGCATATTCCAGAGGAGAATAGTTCACAAGGACTAGTAATTTGCCAAAATGGAGAAGACTACAAACTACAATTTCTCAAAATACTCCTCTGGTATAGACAAGTAAACGTAAATCACATATAAGAACAACAACAAAAAAATCTTTCCCAAAAGCCATACATCTAGATATTTTCTCTCTTGTTGCAAAGGAGTTAAGTCTTCATGCCCTCTACCCCCTCCTTCCTGGTCTACAGCGTGCAGGCTGGCAGCTGGTATGAGAGCACTGACACAGTGGATATAACACTCAGGCCGGGGAATCCCAGAGAAGGAGGGGTGGGGGTGTAAGCAGTGTCACATGAGGATTTGCAGGAAAATGTGTCCATGCATGGCTTACCAGAAAAAGAAAACTGTGTTCTTATACACATAGAATAGACCTGATATTTTAAAAGCTATATGCGCTGCGGAATTTGTTGGCGCTTTATTAATAATAAACAAAAAAAATATATATATATACATATATCTAAAGTTGGGGAAAGCTCGTGAAATATGTATCCCACCTTGTTAGAGAGCACTGTGCACCTGCCAGTCCTATGAAATATGGTAGTTTGTGTATGGATTAGCTGTCTGATAATGGGTTTACAGGGGGCAAGGTAGAAATACAGATTTAACCTTTGGATTTCAGAATCACAGCATCTGGATGAAAGGAATTCAACATTTGTAAATTAGGCTGTTTTTGTTTTTTGTTTCTTAACATAACCTTACCTGTATGTATGCATTCTTTCTCCTTGTGGTCTAATATTATAGGTGAGCAGTAAGGCACGTTGACCATAGCACATGAAATCCACATATGCTACCCCACCCCCTTTAGTGTCTGTGACCCTTTTTCGCATAGTATAGTTCTTTTTCTTCCTCCACCCAGTCTCTCTGGCTCATAAAAATTCATGTAGCACAGCATAATCAACGTGTCAGATTCACAGTAGATTTCTTATATGAACTTTGCAAAATGATAATGTAAGCCAGGGGTATGTCTACAATTGCTGGGGATTTAATCAGGTCAGGTCTAATGGTCATTTAGAGCGCCACACTACTTTACACCATCCCATTTATTAAACACATAAACAATACATATACATAGGTGTGATCTAAAAAAAATAAAAAAAAAATATATATATATATATATACATATATGTAGATATAGTATAATTTATCTTTAGTATTATGTAGGTCTTCAGCATGTTCTGCCTTACTACAGGTACAAGTCCAATGAGGAGTATGTTTATGTGCGAGGACGAGGGCGTGGGAAATACGTTTGCGAAGAATGCGGCATTCGGTGCAAGAAGCCAAGTATGCTGAAGAAGCATATTCGAACACACACTGACCTCCGACCATATGTGTGCAAACACTGCAATTTTGCCTTCAAAACCAAAGGTGACTGTCTATTCCAATGCTTGAAGGAGATAAAAACCATAGAGGAAAAAAAAAGATTTGAAGAGCACCTCCACAATAAGTTACATGACCTTTTCAGATTTCAGGTCCCTTTCTGAGGATTTTTTTTAATAATAAACAAGTCCTGGGAGTTGATTGAAAATTGTATTTTTAACAATTTCATCAATATACCCCCAAAGAACACTTGCATGTATTTTTTCGTGCATGTTTTCTTTGGGGATATATGAAAAATGGCTTGTAGTAACTGAATACTTGTTGAAAAGATGCAGCCTTTTCAAGCCCATCCCTCTTTCCATGACACAAACTTTCAGTCTGTGCTGAGGAATACTCCAAATTAGCGGGAATGCCGCAAACACATGTGCTACCGCGGCTTTCCCGCTTCTCAATGTGCTGTTAGCTAACGAAAGAGGAAGAAAACCTCTTTGCCTGTCTGACAACCAGAGAGGTGTTTCTGCCCACAGTTATGAAAGTGTATATTTCTATTGAAATCTGCACATTTATAAACTGTCATAAATATGCAATACTCCAAACACATAAAGCCCTCTAGCAAGTTCCCTTAATGCTAAAATATCAGCTCTAAATGAACAGGATAGTAATAGTACTAATACATTGTAATTCATTAGAAATACAAATTCACTAGAAAGTGAATTGTTGAATTGATATTCAATTGCAATATCTTTTTCCAAGGGAGTTAATTTGGAAAAAAAAGTTGATTTGGCGATTTTTTCCCCCCTAGTTTGGCTGCTTTGTAGATTTTGCAATTCCCTTGCAAAGTCACCACAATTCACTTTTTACGGAGTGAAAATTGTCGAGAATCCAAACTGAATTTAAAATTTAAATTCCAAATAGCTAAACTGACTGGGTTGTGAGAGAGTCTAGTGTGTGCTGTTGCATATGTGTAGCTTAATTTAATATAAAAAAAAAAAAAGGTAGGCACACTAGTCAAATGCTATACGAGTATATACCAGAAACAAAATTAATAAGACAGGGTGCTCATTCAAAAATGTCCTATTCCTCAAGGACCTAAACATCTGCAAATACTACTGAATGAGGAGCACAACCATAAAAATTAAAAGACACTTTAATAATTGGGTCCACAATAACGGGTATCACAAAATGCATATCAGAACATCATAGCATAATTATCATAGTAATAGTACAATAAACATTAATGTAATTGCAGAGTATCATGTAGGTTTCTTGTACTATTATTGTGATATTTATGCTATGATCTTCTGATATGAATTTTATGATACCTGTTATTGTGAACCCAATTAATAAAGTGTTTTTTTTTTACTATTTATAGTTGTGCTTCTCATTCGGTAGTATTTGAATATGTGTAGCTTGCCTGTGGTGAGTGTATAGAGGTTTCTTGTAATATTGCTTGTTTATGTAGATGCTGCTTGTGGTATTGCATGTGTGGGGATGTTGGTTTTTGTGTTGCATGTGGGGTTGTATTTGTGTGGGAAGACTAGGTCACTTGTTGTGTTGTGCATGTGGGGGTAAGCGACATTTGGCGTTGTGTGTGTGGAGGCTGCTTATAGTTTTGTTTGTTGGGACACAGTTTGTGGTGGTGTCTGTGTGTGGGCATGCTGATTGAGGTGTTGCATGTCTGTGGGGATACTGTTTGTGGTATTGCATGGGGGAACACTGCTTGTGGTATTTTGAGGATACTGGTGTTGTATGTTTCATGGAAAACTGCTTGTGGGGATACAAGTGTATGGAGACACTAGCCACTCGTCTGGTAGGATAAGTGATGTAGTGTAGGGGGGATAGGAGCTGTAGTGTGTTTTGAGGTTGACATAAGGGCTGTAGTGTAGAGGGATTTTAGTGTAGTCGGGGTAGGTGCAGTGATATAAAGTAGTACAGGTGCTGTTGTGCAGGAGGGATCGGTCTGTGTATGTAATTGATGAGGGGATAGGTCTTTTAGGTTAGTGGTTAGGTATTGTAGTGTTGAGGTGTATGTATGGCTACATTTTAATAAATATTTGTAAAAGAAGAGATAACGTTTATTTCCCCCTCCCTCTTGCAGAGTTTGCATATAATTTAGCTTTTTTAT
Organism: Pelobates fuscus; assembly: GCF_036172605.1. Lineage (NCBI taxonomy): Eukaryota > Metazoa > Chordata > Amphibia > Anura > Pelobatidae > Pelobates > Pelobates fuscus. The sequence continues at coordinate 206,876,556 of NC_086317.1, read as the reverse complement.
TTTCAAACAGCAATGATAATAGGTGAAGTTTGGAGTTATCATGTAACAGACAAGTGTATTTGATCCTGCCTTTGTATTATTTGTACTCTGTTTGCCTTAATTAATCAAGCAGGAAAGGTTGAATAGTATGGTGCAATTGCTTCAAGACATCATCAAATAAGGTTAGATACATGTAGTGTTTGTTTTGTTCATGCCCAAATTAATTCACTTGAAACAAAATAGTAGTTTTTTAGACCTTTTTTAGTAAAGGTCAATATAAACTGGAGCTCTTCCTGGCACCACAGAACTTAACCTCATCTCTCCTTGATAATATGGAATTAACACCTGGATAATTAAGAAGGGACACTATAATTGAACAGTGAGACTTCAGAGGCATGATCTACAAACAAAAACTGCTTCATATAACTATATTGTCATATAACTATATTGGTGACTGGTTAACTGCTCATCACCAGCCATGAACTTGAGAGTAAGGATTAATTGAATGGCTTTGCGGTTATTGTAAACTTTTTATTTTTCCTCTCCTTCAGGGAATCTGACTAAACACATGAAATCCAAAGCACACAGTAAGAAATGCCAAGAACTGGGATTAGTCCCACCAACACTGGCAGAGCTGGAAGCTGAAGAAGGTAATATATTGAAATAGTCCCAGTAAATCTTATAACTGTGCAACTTTCACATTCTTAATAAAGTTAGCCATCTCTAGCACCCAAATATTAATTATGTACATTTTTAAAAAAAAAAATTATTTACCAGGGACAAGTGAGGAACGGTGGCAAGACAGTGATGTGGTGGAGGAGCATCAATTTTCAGACTTGGAAGATACAGATGATGAGGAAGACTCAGAAGATGAAGATGACGACGACGATGATGATGAAGAAAGCCAGGAGGAGAAACATCCTGATCCTTCACCAACGACTGGCACCTCTCATTCTCCCAGTCAGGACCCAGAGAGTGCCAACATTTCACCTGCTTACCACTTTTCTCCCAAACCTGTCTTTACTACAGAACCTCTGGAGAAAGAGAACCAGGCACTGCTAGTATCTGACCAACCTGCTTCCCAGGAAATGTTGCCCCATAGGCGATGGTCACCTGGAAAGGACATAGGTTGTAGTAGAGCAGGTCCATCAAGGAGACACCTTCTCCAGAAGAGAGAAACTTCACCCAAATGTTTCTCCCCAACAGGCTCTTCATCACCACGCAGGGGAATGTCACCATGCCAGCGTTTGCAATCAGCAAGGGAAGTATCTCCCTTGCGTTGTGTTTCCCCCCAGCACCTGTCTCCTCATCGTGACCTTTCACCACATTCATATATGTCACCTGAGCATCGAGCTTCCCCACCAGTCAGACACATGTCCCCTAATAAAGAAACTATGAGTGTACGATATGCTGCACTAAGAAGTGGTCTGGCCACTCCACCACGGTACCAATCCCCTGGCAGAGAGGAGCATCACCTGAGCAGGCTGGAATCCCAAACCCAGATAAAAGCTCAACACGGGGTCTTCCCATCAATTGCGCTACCTCACAGGACTCAAGATCCAGAGCCCACTGGACACATGGTGAGAGTTGTGAAAACTAAATTTGTGATCTGTTTTAAATCAGTTGTCTGCATGGATAATATTATTTTTAGCCTCGTTGATGTAAAGTATCTTCATGTTAATAATGAAAAAAAAGCAGTCATCTGGGAATAAAATTGTATTCTCATATATGCCACTGTATTCTCTGTATGGGAGCCATTATGTTTCACATAATAAGATCCCATGTATAATTTGAGACAAAACAATGCTTTTTTTTTTTATTTTTTTTTTTTTATTCTTTATTTTTGTGTGCATGAGTGAACATAGCAACTCACAATGCCACAATAGCATATGCAAGTCTGGTAATGTTACAGCGTTTCACAGGTATGGCATTTAAGTATTGGCATATTTTTATAGGTAGAGAGGTAAGCAAGCAGTGCTAACACGTCTAATGGTTGTACACAGAGATTAACGAAAAGCACATATATACGACGTGGTGAATAATAAGATAAGATAAGTAAAATAGTAGCAATAGTATGATAGAATGTTATTGTGTGCCAAGCTAATTGGCTGCAGGTGAGTATGAATGTATTTCAAAACATTCACCCTGCTTTTAAATCCGTCAGTTTCCATTTTTTTTTTTTTTACTTATGTTATAAAAAGAGCAATGTTATGAATAAAAATGTAAAACATCAGTTTAAAGTAAGTAAGGTAAGTTAGAAATTAATCTTAGCACTGCTTGGTGACCTTGACAATTGACGTGATGACCGTTTGGATGCTGGACAGGTGCAGACTGATTATAGCAGATTTGGGCTGCAACATTTTTACAGTGCTGGTTCAAGTGAATCAATTTCATGCAGGCACACAATAGTTTTTGTGCACTGCTGGATCTATTACTATTTATAATTACACCACTCAGGATTTACCTCATTTTACCTAGTTTTACATTTATGCGTATCTCTGTTCACTGGCTTTTACTAGAATTTACTACACCTTTCTCCAAGTATTTATTTATTTGACTCTTAGGAGTCATTCTGTAAATCTTGATCAGTCTAAGAACCTGTAATACATATTTCTGTTCCTTATCTTGCCCATAGTAAGTAAGGGCTGTGCAGATTCCTGAGAATTACCCAAAAAGTGTTTGTAGCAAGTGTATTGAAAATTGTGTTAACATTAGCTACAAACATTGGTAACAAATTCATATATCATGAGAATGAGAAAACATTATTTCAGTTTTAGTCAACATGCTGTGACACTATGCAATTAGATAAGACACTCTACACAAAGAAAACAACCCTTAAAGGGACACTATAGTCAGCAGAAACACTACAGTTTAACCCCTTAAGGACCAAACTTCTGGAATAAAAGGGAATCATGACGTGTCACACACGTCATGTGTCCTTAAGGGGTTAATGCAGTTGTTCTGGTGAGTTTAGTCAGTCCCTTCTGGCTTTTTGCAGTAAACACTGTCTTTTCAGAGAAAAGGCAGTGTTTACATTGCTTCCTAGGGACACCTCCAGTGGCCACTCCTCAGGTGGATACTAGAGCTACTTCCTGGAGCAGTACTGCACAGTGTGCAGTACTGGCATTCAGTGTTGACACCCACTGCATGGAGGCACTAAACTTGGAGATGCATTGATTCAATGCATCTCTATTAGGAAATGCTGACTGGCCAGGATGAAGTTTGGCTCCTCCCCCATTCCGCCTCCTTGGCTCAGATTATCAGAATTGGCAATCTGAGCCGATCCAATGTTTTCCTATGGAAAAACATTGTGAGTAGCTGAAATCATAACTTCTGATGATGCCAGCCAAGGAGTCAGATCAGGGGCAGAGCCAGCACCAGCAGACTGGAAGAAATTTAAGATTTTACTATATTTAGGGGTGCAAGCTGGGTCCAGTGTTTTTAACACCATAGGGTCGGGAAATCATGTTTGTGTTGACCCTATAGTGTTCATTTAATCACTGCAGACACTTGCTGGTGAAGACTTTTGATAATTGAAAGGCTTCACGTTCAGTGTCATCACATACAGCATTATGCAGTTGAAGCAGAGCGCACAGTATAAGTGTTATGTTTATTCACACCATTACTTTAAGTGAATATGGTTTGATGGTTATATAAAGGTTTTGGCCTCATGTGATGGCATGGCCCTCCCACCATGTCGTCCATAGTTTTACCCTGCAGCGAGGTGGGAGTGAAGTCTTTTAACCCCTTAAGGACCAAACTTCTGGAATAAAAGGGAATCATGACATGTCACACGTCATGTCTCCTTAAGGGGTTAAAGGAACACTTGCTTCAAGAATACAAACTTGTATTCCTAACATCATGGTATTATTCTCTTCATCTTTAGCCCCACCTTCCCTCATCTAAATAAAAACTCAAATAAAGAGGAAAGTGGTCCTTTTAACCACTCAAACTGCCTCCCAAAACATCACACTGATGCTTCTAAATGTCCAATCCAATACCATACAGGTTCAATGGGGATATAAAGTGCATGCACATGCAGCACTGTTCTCCTTCAGTGAAGTGGAGGATAGCTGTGAGAACTCAGTTTGACTTGGTTTTCACAGCCGATACACCTCCTGACAGCCACTAGAGGTGTATTTAACCCAATCATTTAACCATTGCTTATCCATAAAATAGCAATGTTTTAGATGGTGGGGTTAAAACTAAAGGACCACTGCATCCAGGCCACCTCATTGAGTTAAAATGGTCTGGATGCCTTTAGTGAACTTTTAATAAATATAAAGGACAATCATATTTTACTCCACACTCTGGCAGAAATAAAACTACCAATGTTAGAAATAAAGTGGGTCTGTCACCTCAAACTTACCTTTCACATATTGTTTCCTATTCTCTTCCTTTTTCAGAATCTGTTGTTCTTTTCTTAATTTCTGATCTATTTCTCTTTAACATGTAAGACAAAGTATGGACTATTATATTTTCCCTACACTTGCCAATCTTGAAAAAGGGTGGAGCGTTTAAAGCAGCACTGCCATGGCCGAATCCCGTTTTTTTTTTTAACTCTCCTCCCGACTCCACTACATCTAACTGACCCCTTAATCACCCCAAATGCCCCTATGCCCCCCATATTACCTATTTTTTATCTTTATTTTCTGCTCCTACCTATATTCAGGGCGCCGCCATCTTTGTGTGGGTAGTGGAAGTCCCTGTGGGACACGTCATCTGCCCACACTAGATAGCGCTGTGAGATTCCCGCACATGCCCAGTGACACACTTTGGCATGCGTACGGGAATTTCATCTATTCATTAATTCGTCAGACAAACAAACAAACATTGAATATCAGTGTTCGTTGGTTCGTTCAGTTTATTACAAGGAGGGAGCTACCGGCGTGCAGGTAATATGTAGAGATAGAAGCGTCAGGGAGCAGTGCTCCCCGCCACTTCCTAAGCCCCCCCATGTCCTCCCTCACTCTATGACCCCCATAATAGCATAAGGGAGATTAAAATCTACTCTACTATACTGCAAGTAGGGGCATGTCTACTAAACAGTGTTAAAAAACAAAACAAACCCTAGTACCCCCCAGCTCCCACCCTTGCACGATTGGTGGGGGCCATGAAGAACAATAAGGGGGGGGGACCTATTGTCCGCCCCCCTGGCCCCCACCCCTGAGGGATGGGTGGGGGCCATAAATAACAATAAGGGGGGGCTATTGTCCTCCCACCCCTGTGCGTCGGGCCCTAAATAACAATAAGTGGGGGACCTATTGTCCTCCCCCCGGTCTCTACCCCTGAGCAGTGGATGGGGGCCCTAAATAACAATAAGGGGGGGGAACCTACTGTCCGACCCCCACCCCTGAGGGATGGGTGCAGACCCTAAATGAGAATGTGGAGGGGGGAACACCTATTGTCCTCCCGTCCGGGCCCCAACCCTGCGCGGCGGGTGGGGGCCCTAAATAACAATAAGGGGGGGACCTATTGTCTTCCCCCCGGCCCCCACCTCTGAGCGTTGGCTGGGGACACTAAATTAAAATCCCCTCCCCCCCCCTCCAACGTGACTAGAGGTCCCCAAGCCCCTAGTCACCCCCCCCACTCAAATAAAAAATTATCCCCTACCTGCCCCCCTCACGCTAAAAATAGTGAGGGGGGAATAAAATAACTAACCTGTAAAGAAAAATAAAACTTACCATTTGATGTCCTATTTTCTAAAATCTTTATTTTTCAGACCCAAAAAAGGCCAAATAAAAAAACCATCATACCCGTCGAACTTGTAAAAAAAGAAATAAAATAAAACCAGAGCGCCAAAAAAAAAAAAACAGATGAAAAAGAAAAAAACAGACGCTAAAAACATTAATCCATCTCCACCCGGCGGGGGCACGGCGCAGACTGAGCTCCGTAGGGTGGGATAAGGCTTATAAAGCCTTGCCCCGCCCTGCAATTAGGCTCAGAACATTGTGATTGGATGGCTTGAAATCCATCCAATCAGAGTGCACTTTGTCATTTTACACAGCGTGGGAAAATTCCAAAGAACTTTCCCACGTGGTGTAAAATGACTCATAACACTATGGTTAGCTTGAAATCCTTCCAATCAGAGTGCTCTGTGTCATTTTACACAGCGTGGGGAAATCCATCCAATGCCTAATTGCAGGGCGGGGCAAGGCTTTACAAGCCTTGCCCCGCCCTGCGGAGCTCAGTCTGCACTGTGCCCTCGCCGGGTGAAGATGGATTAATTTTTTTAGCGTCTCGTTTTTTCTTTTTTGTCAGGTTTTTTTTTTTTTGCGTTGGGTTTTTTATTTTAGTTTTTACAAGTTCGGGTATGATGGTTTTTTTATTTGGCTTTTTTGGGGCTGAAAAATTAAGATTTTAGAAAAAAGAAGACATCAAATGGTAAGTTTTATTTTTCTTTACAAGCTAGTTATTTTACCCCCCCACTATTTTTAGGGTGAGGGGGGGTAGGTAGGGGCTAATTTTTTATTTGGGTGTGGGGGGTGACTAGGGGCTTGGAGACCCCTAGTCACCTTGGAAGGGGGTGGGGAGGGGGGGGTTCATTTAGGGCTCCCACCCGCCGTTTAGGGGTGGGGGCCGGAGGAGAAGACAGTAGGTTCCCCTCCCCCTTATTGTTATTTAGGGTCCCCACCCACCGCGCATGGGTGGGGGACAGGGGGGAAGACAGTAGGTCCCCCCCCCTTATTATTATTTAGGGCCCCCACCCACCGCTCAGGGGTGGGGGCCGGGGGGGAGGACAATAGGTCCCCCCCTACACTCTCATTTAGGGCCCCCACCCGCCGCTCAGGGGTGGGGGCTGGGGGGAGGATAATAGGTCCCCCCACCCGCCGCTCAGGGGTGGGGGCCGGGGGGGAAGAAAATAGGGCCCCCCACCCACCTTCATATTTAGGGCCCCCATCCGCTGCTTAGGGGTGGGGGGCTCCAGGTCCCCCCTTCAGTTTAATAGCCCCCACTCGCACTGCACGGGAGGGGAGAGGTGTTTTTTTTTTTTATTAACAGTGAGCAGCCACTGATATAGCGAGTAGGGGCAGAATTTACTAATACTAAGTAATCTTTACTTATTATTAGTAAATGTGGCTGAAAGTCTTTCAGCCTTTTGGTAGATAGCTCCCTGATACCGTGGGAACTAGATGCAAGATGCAGCCACAGCACGAATAGGATCGGAGTTTCATTCATTCAAATGAAATTCCTATACGAACAAAGTCCCGAATTGCATTCTAACACAAATTGACAAACTCTTCTTATTCTGTTAGGACGCAATTCGGCAGTTTTGCCGGTGTTCTGTCTGAATGACAGGACGTTCGGCAATACTGACAGGAAGCATTGCGGGAACAGGGAGGAAAGCTAAGAATTATGGGAAAATTTCTCTAAACACCGGAAATGAAGCACACTTTGCTCCCCCGCTGGTCATAGATGGTCAGACCTAGGAAACCTCCATAAGGCAAGTAGTTCCTACTTTGTCTTATGTATTAAAGAAAACTAGAGCAGACAGGAAGAAATTAATAACAGATCCAGAGAGAGGGAGAGAAGAGGAATCGATTGGGGAAAGGTAAGTTTGGCATGACGGTGCCGCTTTAAGGAAAGTTTGACAAACATTGTTAACAAAAAGCTCTGTTAGCTTGACAAACTTGACAACGGAAGTTGAGTTTGCCTTAAGCTCCACGCTGTGTCAAGATATGTCAAGAGTAGGAAAAATACACAAGTAGTCCCTACTTTGTCTTGTGTTTTAAAGACAAATGGATCAGAAATAAAGAAAAGCAGAACAGATTTTAAAAGAGGAAGAGAAGAGAGGGAACAAAATAGGTAAGCGTGAGGTGACAAAGCCACATTAAGGGTGGCCTCTTCATTAAGTGAAGTTCTTAATATTCCTTACGTACAGCTGATGACTTATCTCCTGCTATTGTTTTATTCTCATTTTACTACTTTAAAGAAAGCATGGATCCTCAAAGCCGAAGAGCGTAAATGTTTGCCCCAATAGACCTCTGTTGAGCAGAGAGCTGTAGAAATCTTCCTTTTTTATTTCATGTTTATTCTAGAGGCTTATTTAGGTAGAGATACAACCAACCCTCATGGAAAAGGCAGATTTGTTTTTTACATTTCATTGCTAAGCTCATACTTACTCTTTCTTTATATTGTCATGAAGCTGAGGATGTAGCTGTTCCATTTTTGTATATAACTGACCCTGTAAATAGCAATACAAGGAGTATGGGTCAGGGGAGGTCCTCATATTTACAGAAACAAATAATTGAATAATATTCTGTTCATTAATATTAAACTAGATAGAGGCTCTACAGCCCAATGGCTTGAGAGAAAATTGATTTTAATGCCTTGCATTTTACAGTTTCCCCTTATCTTGCAAATGGTTGGCCACATGAACATGCAGCCGATCACACTGCAGCCCTGCACACAAAACACAAACAAGCATGCCCAATAGGTGGACATACAGCTGTTGTAGAACTACAACTCCTATGATTCTTTGCACCCCTTAATGATTTTCCAATGAGGTGGAATGACCCCCCCCATCCTTAGCCTCCCTCTAAAAGTGTAAAACTCACCTTATTTCCAGAGCTGCGCGGGTTTGCCAGCGCTGGCTCTGCCCCATTTGTGACTGTTATGCCTGCCTCCAGGCTGGCTGGAAGTTGGGCAGTAGAAAGGATGCTCCTAGCGCTCACCAAAGGACCATCAGCACCGTAGACACCATAAACACTGCAGACTCCATGAACCACCGCTACTGTGCTGGGATCTCGCCGTCTGCTATCCACCCTGGACCTATGACCAGGCTCCAGGTTTCAGTAGCGCGAAGCTGGATCAGGAACAAGAGCTCAGTAGCAAAGGGAGTATGCAGAGCATAGCAATCCCTGTAGTGATTATAGCTGTCTCCTACAAACATGAGTCGAGGCTGCGAGTTAGAGGGTCATGTAGTTCTCTTTTAATCAGCACCAAAGGGTTTTCTTTTATGCAGGTTTTACACATAAAGTACCACCCACAGGGTTTTGTGGAACAACCAATCAAACACTAATATACAGTAAAACACTCCCATTCATTCCCACAAAATCCTCCCCTCTGCCTGTGATATAATTACTGTACACAATGGGTTAATGTAATTATCAAAGGCGGGAAAAATATACTTTTTACACATTTACTATAACTTTAAAACTATACATCCAATCTCCATAAAAACATATTATTACTCAGCATACTTCTAATACAAACATTCTCAAAATTCAGGCAAATCCTTCCAGGGGTTAAAAAGTTAGCTGGAACTGGCGCAGCATAGTAGACTTCACCTCCCAAATCTTACAAAAACAGATGACACTAAACCCATGGGCATGCCTTTTGTCTAAACCCACGGAGGGCCTCCCAAGACACGAACAGAAACTCCTCAACATGATTTACCTAGCGGCCCGCAGGACCGTAGCACAACACTGGTCATGCCCGGACCTCCCGCAGATATCTCTGGTCAGGACAAAACTACGTGACAGTTATCTGATGGATAAACTCACGGCCCAAGTGCGGAACACATTGACCACGTTCCACAAGGTGTGGGATCTATGGGAGCAATATGATACATAGAACCAAGGCCTGGGGCGAGGGGCGACATCCACGCGGTACATTTCAGTGGCGATAACTGTGAATCACCCAACGGCCACTGTCATACCAGAACCCGGACGGGTGGAATCGGCACCACTGCAGAACAGGTAGATGGTTAAAGCCAGAACACGGGGCGCAGTCCACTGAGACGGGCAGCGCCTGGTTCTAGGCCCCCAGGAGATCACTTCATCTCAAAACTTCACTAATTTTACTTGTCTCTACATATCTATCCTTTTCTTGTATGTTTTTATCTATTGAAAGCACACTAGACCTGTAAACAAACAGGAGGAGAGAAAGGCTCAAACATGCATGAGACGCGCAGACAATTTCAGGGGATGGGGGTGCGTTGGCACACGTAACTGGCCGACGACACGTACCCCCCCCACCAGCACTACCACACTATCATGCTCTGCCTGTCTGCGCACCTAGCGGAATGGTGGCACCCAGGGGGTGGTATGGAAAGAGCAGACAGGAGGGACATAACGCCTGAACTAACCAGGCAAGCTCAGAATACAACATACATACGCTCTGGCCACAACAGCATAATATACTCATCAGGGCCAACTTGAGAGTTCATGACACTCCACCTACCAAGCCGACTCCTCACCAATACTACCACTGTACATAATTACACTTTGCTTGCCAATGTAAAAGAAAAACTCTGACGGCAATACACACAAAGTGCACAGTACCATCCTACTCTGCATTCTGTAATGCATGACAAAAAATTGTACGGTTATTTCCATACCTATGTTTGCATTATTGTAACAATGCTTGACTGTCAGAACGAAAAATAAAGAATAAGCTGGAAGTCCTTTGTAACTGGTTAGCTGGAAGTCCTTTGTAACTGATCGCAAGCATGCTTTCTTGCCCAAAACAGTTCCATAGATTTGTGCTGTGCGGTCGGTCAGTTTCACTCCGAAAAATGTCTAAGTCTCATTCGAAAGCACGAACGGGGCACCATTCGTGAAATTGGCTCAGTATAGTAGTGCATTCAAACTGTCGAACGCACCTCGATTTAGCCGAATCGTCGAAGTGGAGGAGAAGGTAAGGGTCAGCGGTGTTTGTGCCGTTTTGTAGCCAATTTCAGTTCCATAGATTCAGGAGCACACACCGCTGACCACGTTCGACTGCACGAACGGTAGCCACCCAGCGGTCGGCAATTAACCTACAGCAACCCCTCAGCCTGGGAGGTAAATTGGCCACACACTTCCACTTCTGTGTGGTCCGCCTGTGTAATACTTGGTTCAGTAAGCCCCATTTACCAAACCAAGTGGGAAGAAGCCATGAAGATTGTATTTTAAGGGTCTGAGAACACCGTGCCCACAGACTGTTCTTAAAGGGCCATACACACCAGGGCCACAGTCATGAGGAAGAAGGCTGGCAATTAGGCTTCTCCATAACCCAGGGAAGCAGGGCAATTTGTAATTTAAAGAAACAGTGACAAAAGGCATTTTGTAACAGTGACATCATCAAAATTGGCACAGGGCGGGGCCAAATGCCATTTTGGCCAATCAGGACCACCTCATAGAAATGCATTGAATCAATGCATCTTTGAGGAAAATTCAGTGTCTCCATGTAAAATGTGGGGATGCTGAACGGTAGTGCTGCTTTTTTGGCAGCACTAACACAGGAAGCACCTCCAGTATCCATCTGAGCAGAGGCCATTTGGAGGTGTCCCTAGAGGCAATGTAAACACTGCCTTTCTCTGAAAAGGCAGTTGTGACGGTTACCACTATGTAGTAGGATATCTACCGTCTGGGCGTCCTCCTTCCCCAGTACTGGAGACCACGGCAGAGCTCCAACTCAAAGTCCTGTAGAGTGGGAAGAGCGGGGCTCCCTCCTCCAGGAGGGTATAGCTGGGGCTCTCCTTCCAAAAGGTGTAGCTGGAGAGAGATCTTTTATAAGAGCTAGAAGTGATATAGCTGGCAAGCAGGCTTCTCCATAAGCCAGAGGAACAGGGCAGTTTGGCACATGGAAAGCCAGAGGCAAATGGCAGTTTGTCACACCGGTTTTAAAATAACAGATTCTTTCCCAGCAGTGTTAAAGGGCCAGAAATAGTTTTTAACAGGTAATGCACTCCAGGGGCCATAGTCCCAGGGTAACCAGAGTCTTGGAGCGTGTTCTTGGTTGGAATACAATGCTAAGACCGTGATCCACACCATAACCACTGTGGGATTTTGTTACACGGCTCCCTCTTTGTGGGACACTCTGGCAGACCCGGCTTGACCTCTTTTCGGGGCAACTGGAGGCTGTCCAGATGCTGTTATTCGGGGATCAGGTCAGTCTGCCGAGACAATCCATCCGTGTTGCCGTTCTGCTTGCCGGGCCAGTACTGGATGGTAAAGTTGTAGGGTTGGAGTGCCAGACTCAATCTCAGTAGCCGGCCATTGTCCCCAGTAATGCGGGGATTATGGTCTGTAACCAAGGTAAACTCCTGTCCATCCAAATATGGGGATAACTTTTTCAAGGCCCACACCAGGGCTAAGCACTACTTCTCTCTACTGCCGCGTAGCTAACCTCTCTGAAGTTTTCTACTGATGTATGCCTCAGGGTGCTCTCCTCCATCCTCTCCCACCTGGCTTAAAACTGTACAGTAAACTGTTTGTTAGGGACTGGGGCAGCCAGAACAGGAGCATGAATCAATGCAGTCTTAAGGGCTTGTAATGCAGCTTCACAGTTGGGAGACCACAGGACCTGTCAGGGTAAATTTCTCTTCGTCAGGTCAGTCAGGGGTTTGGCAATGGTAGTCGGGGACAAAGCGTCTATAATACCCAGCGGTGCCCAGGAAGGCCAGGACTTGAGTGGGCCAATTAGCGACCGCCTCAATTTTAGCAGGTGCTGTTTCCCACACCCCACCCGGTGTCCCAGGTACTGGACTTCAGCCATCCCGAAATGGCATTGTCTAGCTTCAGAGTCAGGCCAGCGGGCCGAATCTGATCCAGGACGGTCCCTATGTGAGCCAAGTGTTCCTCCCAGGACTCACTATAGATCGCTATGTCATCCAGGTACGCACAAACGAAATCCTGGAAGCCATCAAGGAGTCTATCTACCAAGCGCTGGAACGTGGCTGGGGCATTTTTCATCACAAATGGCATGACCCTAAACTGGTACAAACCAAACGGTGTGACAAATGCCGACTTGGGGATAACTTCCTCGGCCAGGGGAATTTGCCAATAACCCTTGCAGAGGTCAATGGTGGTTAGGTAGTGTCCCCTGGCGATGCGATCTAAGAGCTAATCTACTCGGGGCATAGGGTACGCGTCGGTCACCGTCCTGTCATTTAACTTGCGCTAGTCCACACAGAATCGGGTGGTATGGTCTTTCTTGGGTACTAACACTACGGGGGATGCTCAAGGGCTATCAGAAGGTTCAATTACCCCTAATAGTAACATCTCCTGGATTTCCTTCCGCATCCCTTCTCTGACTGCTTCTGGGATGCGGTAATGGGGTTGTTGGAGTGGGGCTTGTCCGGGAGTTGTGAGGGTGGTGTATCCAGGTTCCTGGGAGAAGGTGAGACTCTTAGCTTGTAATAGGGCATGTAGCTGCTCCCTCTCAGTGGGAGTGAGTTTGTCCCCTAATTGGACCTGGCTAAGGAGATCTGTGGGTGACCCCTTTTCTAACAGGTCAGGTAGGGGCAGACTGTCAGGGTCCTCAGTAGCAGGGCTACATACAGCGGATATATTTTCTGGCCGCTCTACGTACAGCTTTTCTGCAACCTTATAGGGCCCCTGCCAGGAAGCCTATAAATTATCCTGCTTAACGGGCTTCAGCACCTTTTGCCCTATATAGAACGTCCGTAGTCGGCCACCCAAATCATACCACACCTTCTGTCACCCCTGAGCTGCCTGGAGGTTGTCCCGGACTGTCCGAGCCAACTTCTCCATGCGGTCCTGAAACTTCAGGATGTATGACAGGATGGGGGTCCCTTCACGCTCCGTTTCCCACTCCCAGTGCTCCCTGATAAGATCAAGGGGACCTCGCACCTTTCTCCCATATAAGAGCTCGAAGGGGGAAAACCCAGTTGATTCCTGCGGCACCTCCCTATAGGCAAATAGGAGGTGCGGTAGGAATCGCTCCCAGTCTTTGTACTCGCTGGTGAACGGCTTGAGCATTTGCTTCAAGGTTCCATTAAAGCGCTCACAGAGACTGTTAGTCTGGGGATGGTAGGGGGAGCTAAGTATTGATTTGATACTGCAGACCTTCCACAACTGTTGGTTTGTTCTGCAGTGAACTGTGTGCCTCGGTCCGAGAGGATTTTCTTGGGAAACCCGACTCGGGAGAAAAGTTAGCCACAGTGTCTGCCCGGATATTAGACAGTGCCACTGCCTCTGGATAGAGTATATACTTCTTACCAGATGGACTAGGGTTGGCGAGGGGTCCCACTATGTCAATGGTGATCCTGCTGAAGGGTTCTTCAATAATAGGCAGGGCATCAAGTGGGCCTTGGGGTGATCCCCTCGTTTCCCCACTCGCTGGCACACATTGCAATTTCCGCAGTTCTCTCGTACATCAGTGTGTACCCCAGGCCAGAAGAAGGCCTGTGTTATCCGCTTCAGTGTACGGGTAGTTCCCCCGCTCGTGCCACCCCCCCCACCGCGCGCTACCCCCACCCAACCCTTCCCCCCTCCCCGCATTCTAAATACACACATACTCACTAACAGACACACACACTCACACTCACTAACAGACACTCACACTCACTAACAGACACACACACACTCACTAACAGACAGACACACACTCACTAACAGGCACACACACTCACTAACAGACACACACACACACACACACTCACACACATTAACAGACACACTCACTAACAGACACACTCACTCACTCCCTCTCCCTGGGGCTGCCGGTCAGGCTGCTGGGTGGGCGGCGCTGGCGAGGAAGCACTTCCCCTGAGCACTCTGCTCAGCTCCCAGCAGGGCCGCCACCAGACTCAGGGTCTGGGCCCCCAGGGGCCCGCCTCCAAATACCGCCCACTGGGTCTGCCTCCAAATACCGCCCACAGGAATACACACACAGACACAAACACACACACTGATACAAAAGGACACAGATACGTACTAACAGACACACATACTGAAACAGACACACATGCATACAGGCATACATACTGACACACACATACTAACATACATAAAGACACACATGCATGAGGACATAAAGACACATACATACATACAGACACCGACATACAGACATACAGACACTGTCATCCATACACACATACATTCATAATGGCATACAGACATACATTCATACACACAGATTGACATACATGCATATATACAGACCTACTGACAGACATACATGCATACAGACATCCATACACACATACACACGGACATACGTTCATAATGATATGCAGACATACATTCATACTGACATACAGACATACATATATACATCCATAGACATACATGCATGCATACAGACATACATACAGGGAGTGCAGAATTATTAGGCAAGTTGTATTTTTGAGGATTAATTTTATTATTGAACAACAACCATGTTCTCAATGAACCCAAAAAACTCATTAATATCAAAGCTGAATATTTTTGGAAGTAGTTTTTAGTTTGTTTTTAGTTATAGCTATTTTAGGGGGATATCTGTGTGTGCAGGTGACTATTACTGTGCATAATTATTAGGCAACTTAACAAAAAACAAATATATACCCATTTCAATTATTTATTTTTACCAGTGAAACCAATATAACATCTCAACATTCACATAATATACATTTCTGACATTCAAAAACATAACAAAAACAAATCAGTGACCAATATAGCCACCTTTCTTTGCAAGGACACTCAAAAGCCTGCCATCCATGGATTCTGTCAGTGTTTTGATCTGTTCACCATCAACATTGCGTGCAGCAGCAACCACAGCCTCCCAGACACTGTTCAGAGAGGTGTACTGTTTTCCCTCCTTGTAAATCTCACATTTGATGATGGACCACAGGTTCTCAATGGGGTTCAGATCAGGTGAACAAGGAGGCTATGTCATTAGATTTTCTTCTTTTATACCCTTTCTTGCCTGCCACGCTGTGGAGTACTTGGACGCGTGTGTTGGAGCATTGTCCTGCATGAAAATCATGTTTTTCTTGAAGGATGCAGACTTCTTCCTGTACCACTGCTTGAAGAAGAAGAAGGTGTCTTCCAGAAACTGGCAGTAGGACTGGGAGTTGAGCTTGACTCCATCCTCAACCCGAAAAGGCCCCACAAGCTCATCTTTGATGATACCAGCCCAAACCAGTACTCCACCTCCACCTTGCTGGCGTCTGAGTCGGGCTGGAGCTCTCTGCCCTTTACCAATCCAGCCACGGGCCCATCCATCTGGCCCATCAAGACTCACTCTCATTTCATCAGTCCATAAAAACTTAGAAAAATCAGTCTTGAGATATTTCTTGGCCCAGTCTTGACGTTTCAGCATGTGTGTCTTGTTCAGTGGTGGTCGTCTTTCAGCCTTTCTTACCTTGGCCATGTCTCTGAGTATTGCACACCTTGTGCTTTTGGGCACTCCAGTGATGTTGCAGCTCTGAAATATGGCCAAACTGGTGGCAAGTGGCATCTTGGCAGCTGCACGCTTGACTTTTCTCAGTTCATGGGCAGTTATTTTGCGCCTTGGTTTTTCCACACGCTTCTTGCGACCCTGTTGACTATTTTGAATGAAACGCTTGATTGTTCGATGATCACGCTTCAGAAGCTTTGCAATTTTAAGAGTGCTGCATCCCTCTGCAAGATATCTCACTATTTTTGACTTTTCTGAGCCTGTCAAGTCCTTCTTTTGACCCATTTTGCCAAAGGAAAGGAAGTTTCCTAATAATTATGCACACCTGATATAGGGTGTTGATGTCATTAGACCACACCCCTTCTCATTACAGAGATGCACATCACCTAATATGCTTAATTGGTAGTAGGCTTTCGAGCCTATACAGCTTGGAGTAAGACAACATGCATAAAGAGGATGATGTGGTCAAAATACTCATTTGCCTAATAATTCTGCACTCCCTGTACACACAGACATACATACAGACAGACATACATACATAGACAGACATGCATGCATGCATCCAGACAGACATACATAGACATACATACATACATACAGGTATACAGACATACACATACAGACAGACATACATGCATGCCTGCATACAGACAGACATAGACATACATGCATACAGACAGACATACATACATACATGGACATACATACATAGATATACAGACAGACATACACAGACAGACAGACATACACAGACATACACAGACAGACATACATACATTAGACATACATACACAGATAGACATACAGACACATACATACATTAGCCATACACAGACAGACATACAGACAGACATACACAGACAGACATACATACATTAGACATACATACACAGACAGACATACATACATTAGACATACAGACAGACATGCACAGACAGACAGACATACATACATTAGACATACATACATTAGACATACATACACAGACAGACATACACAGACAGACATACATATGACATACACACACAGGCAGACATACATGCATAAAGACACACACAGATAGCTCATTTTCCAGCCACCCTCCTGTCTCTTACCGCGCGCGCGCAGTGAGCTGGGAGGAAGTAACCACTTCCTCCCAGCAGCACTTGCGGCTGCTTTTTTTTTTTTTTTAAAGTGGCCCGGTCACGCTATACCACGGCCACAGCGCTGACCGGGCCCCTGAAGGAGGGGGCCCATCGGGTGGCCCTAAGTTATGGTTGTCACGCCCTGGCTCCCAGCCTCACTCTGCGGGCGGCGCGCGAGGTAGCTGAGCAGAGTACTCAGGGGGAAGTGCTCCCTCGCCAGCGCCGCCCGCCCAGCAGCCCATCTGGCATGTCAGTTAGCCGCAAGGCTAACAAGACATTTGCCCTGGGCATTTGGGGGGGCTTTTTTTTAAAAAAAAAACGTCCCTGTATCTACTGGATATATTTAAAGAGACACTATAGTCACCAGAAAAACTACAGCTTAATGTATTATTCCTGCTGAGTATAATCATTCCTTTCAGGCTTTTTGCAGTAAACACTGTTTGTTTCAGTGAAAAGGCATAGCTCCACTGGCCACTCCTCATATGGCTGCTAGATGTGCTTTCTGGGTCAGTGCTGCACAGGCCTTATGTATCCTATTGCATCAAAGGCCACATATTTGTATTCTATTCATATTTGTATTCTTCTGCAGCTCCCTAGTACAGCTATACCCTACATGTATTTTTGCCAAATTTTTGGGGTAACTTATAGGATTAAATTAACCCCTTATGGACAGTGGTCTTGCACAGAAGGACATATGCATTTTTTGCTATGTGTCTGTTCAACTACAATACTGCAACTTTCTTGTTATTTCAATACATATACCATTTTTGCAGAAAAAGAAAAACAAACACATTTTTTTCACAGGTTTGGCAATAATAAGGTGTGCATAATTAGTGCAGCTTAACGGACCACTATAGTGCAAGGAAAACATACTCGTTTTCCTGGCACTATGGTGCCCCCACCCTCAGGGACCCCCTCCTGCCGGGCTGGATGGAGAGGAAGGGGTTTAACTTACCTCTTTCTCCAGCGCCGGGCGGGGAGCTCTCCACTTCCTCTTCGGCTGAATGCGCATGCGCGGCATGAGCTGCGCGTGCATTCAGCCAGTCTCATAGGAAAGCATTATCAATGCTTTCCTATGGACGCTGGCGTCTTCTCACTGTGATTTTCACAGTGAGAAGCACGCAAGCCCTCTAGCGGCTGTCAATGAGGCAGCCACTAGAGGCTGGATTAACCCAAATATAAACATAGCAGTTTCTCTGAAACTGCTATGTTTATAGAAAAAAGGGTTACCCCTAGCTGGACCAGGCACCCAGACCACTTTATTAAGCTGAAGTGGTCTGGGTGCCTAAAGTGGTCCTTTAACCCCTTAAGGACCAAACTTCTGGAATAAAAGGGAATCATGACATGTCACACATGTCATGTGTCCTTAAGGGGTTAAGGAAAGTAGTTTAAAATAAATTAATTTATTTGTCCTGAATACATTATATGTCTAGGATTTCAGTTTATTTATGGTAGTTACAGGTCCCAAATACAAGGAGTAAAATACAGTTTCAGTGTGGAACGATTTTAGAATTAATAAAATAAAAATTCTTAGCATTTTGCACATACACATTATATTTTTGCTCACCATTTTGCAAATCTCATGTGTGCCACTGTGATCAAATTGTCACGGGTGGCAGTATAGAGACCGGGCCCTCGAGTGCCCGATGATGATGATGATAGGAGTGTCAGCGCGGAAATGGACCATCACAGCCCGGTGCAGGGTAACCACATGCCCCCTGGTGTTGAGCACCAGCGTTTGTGCGGCCACATACCATGGCCCTGAAGCAGCTAAAGCAGAAGCCAGGAGCAGATGAAAATATGCAGACCTCCCAGGATATGTAGGCTCTGCAGCAGACATGTATCCAGTATGGAAACAAGACAAGACTAGAACAGGCACTTAACAAGAAGACACAGTATACAAATAAGATAAATTGGCGCAAGATTCAAACTAATAGACAAAAAAAATATTATATAATAATAAAATAAAATAAGCAGCACCAGCAATGTACCCTGGTAAAATGGTACCACGTAATACAGAAAAGAGAAAAGTGCTAGTGCGCTGAAAATTATGTATAGAGACACCTCTAAAATATTCCAGTGACTCTCCCAATGTAAAATAGTGGTTTTAACAGAGACCCAAAGACAAGTATGTGCACCCAACACACTGACACAAATATACTTATAGCCTTATAGCCTGTCAATGTTGGTAGCTGGGTACTTGCCTTCACATTTCCGGTGGCACGATAATCGGCAGACACGACAAGCACTGCCCTCTCGAGTGATCGCCTGCTTGCACACGCTGCACGACTTCACCTTCTTAAACTTCTTCACCTGAAATGTGTGGCAGTTCTGACCCTCCAGATCTTCAGGCTCACAAGTCAGCTAACATCTACACTGCAATACATCACGCAGGAAATTACCCAGGATCAGCTACCAATTGCATTCATTACACGAACACACACTCTGAATTCACTACAATAACACACACTCTGCATTCACTACACTGACACACACTCTGCATTCATTACACTGACTCACACTGTGCATTCATTACACTGACTCACACTGTGCATTCATTACACTGACACACACTCTGCATTCACTACACGGACACACACACTCTGCATTCACTGCACTAACACACACTCTGCAGTCACTGCACTAACGCACACTCTGCATTCATTACACTAACACACTTCTGCATTCACTACACTAACACACACTACATACATTACACTGACATACACTCTGCATTCACTACACTGACACACACACTATATTCATTACAGAGACACACACTCTGCATTCACTACCTTGTGCTTTGTCAGGGGCGCCAACATTTCTGGCGGCAGCCCTGACTATATATGTAAAACATTGGAGATTTAGACATCCATAAATGGGCAAGATGTATGCAGCCCACCACTGCGCCAAAGTACTTCAATTACAGTGGGTCCTAACTGCCTAGATATGCATGACTAAATAAACAATAAAACATACAATCAGTGCTTACCTGCAAAGAAAGGAGCAGAGGTAATGAGACCACTGCTTGCAGGACCAGACTTAAAACAAAAAGGATTAAATGGCAAAGGAATGGGTGTGGCAACAAACAACAAACATGTAAAGGAGACTGAGAATTCCAGGAACGGAATAAAGGAATGAACCTGGAAAACCTAGCATAAAGAAAACCAGACGTAGAAAAGAAAACCAGAAAAAACAAGAAAAACTAAACAGGAATTGTAAAAAGAGTACTGGATACCAGAAATTAAAGTGCTATATACGAGACTTGACTATTTGAATTTGATTTGCCTATTCCACATTGTGGGCAGTGATAGCAGTTTGACAGTTCAAATTACCCCATAAATGCATACGATTTATGAAAGTAGACACCATGGGGGAAGTCATATGGTATATTTTGTGCCTAATTATACAGCCGTTTTAGCACTAATTTGCTAAATGAGATTTTAATTATTCCCATGTGGATGTTTGACAAGGAAATACATTTATAATATGTTTCATATTCATATTCTTTTAGGCTTAAAATTGCTGTGTATGTGTATATATACACATTAGTGATTAGTGCATTTCCACTTTTGGAGAGACTCCAACTATTCCCATATGGATGCTTTCCCAATTACGAGATTGTATTGACGGGCAAGAGTGGGCAGATCTGAAAAAGCCTTGAATAAGGCAAAACGCGTCATCACGCTCGACCACATATGCATCGCACGCATGCAGACTTGTAACTCCGCCCCCCGGAAGTCTTTGACTGCGGTACACTCGGTTACCTTAGAGCAGAGGTTCTCAACCTTGTCCTCAAGGACCCCCTACCAGTCCAGGGTTTAGGGATTACCTGGGTGTGTCTAAGGTGTTTAGAAAAAGGAAAAAAAAAAAACACCTTAGAGTCTAAGGTGTTTTTTTCCCCTTTTTCTAAACACCTTAGACGCACCCAGGTAATCCCCAAATCCTGGACTGGTAGGGGGTCCTGAGGACTGGGTTGAGAACCCCTGCCTTAGAGAAAGAAGCTGTCTTTATACTTTTGAAACCTGAACTGTGGCACTGCTAAAAAGGGACGAAGCTGCTATACGGTATTTTGTGCAATAAATCTGTGAAGTGGATCGACTGTCTCTGTCATTTTCTACCCCAAGCAATCAAACATCAGCACAACATCCAAAGGAGGGAGTGATATTTGGAGCAGGGTGTGCATCTTTATCTGTGTGTCAGGGTGTGCATCTGTGTGTATGCATACATGTGTCAGAGCGTGTATCTCTGTGTGCATCTGTTTGGGTGTGCAAGCATCTGTGTTCATGTGTATCTGTGTGTCAGGGTGTGTGCATGTGTCAGTGTTTGTGTGTGTGTCAGGGTGTGTGTTTCTGTGTGTGTATATGCTAGTGTATGTGTGTGTGTCAGGGTGTGTGCATGTCAGTGTGTGTCGGTGTGTATCTATCTGTGTATGTATGTGTCGGTGTCTATATGGATTTGTGTGTATTTTTTAGTGTATTTATATGTATCTGTGTGTAAGTATGTATGTGGTAGTGTATGTGCATACATCCAAGCAATCAAACATCAGCACAACCAAAGGAGGGAGTGATATTTGGAGCTGTCACAGTTAGAGCAGGCTCATCTGCTCTACTTTTGTGAGTGTGCATTTTATCTATTGTATTTTGCTTTTGGTTATATAGATTTACACTATTTGTATTTTATTTCCCCTTATATATATATGTGATACATGGAGATGACCAGCATATGAATTTTAGAGTAAGTGTATTGTGTATTTTTATCACAGTTTTGCACTTATGTAATGCAAATTGCACTTAAATCACTTGCTGCACTTTAAAATAACTTTTTGTCTTGATATGTGCTATTGTAATAAAAATCACTAAATTGTGCTCAACTATATGTCCTGAGTACAGAATGACCCCCTTAGCATGCCCTATCAAGTTTTATGAAAATACAGCGCTGCATTTATAACCCGCCCGATGCAGTTTTTTTCAATAGATAGCTCAGCGTCTCCCAGACTTTTTGTGGCGCCCCTGCGTTCAAGTCATGTCGCCCCATGTGCTGGGGCGACATGACTTAAACGCAGGGGCGCCACAAAACGTTTCCCTGGTGCTATCATACCACCTGGAAACATTTCTGCTGAACAGGGGCCCGGTCAGGTGCCGCGGCCCTTTAAGACCATGACCAGGCCCCTGTAGTGTCGGCCAGCTGGGAGGAAGTGTCAGCCTATCACTTCCTCCCAGCATCGTGCAGTGAGACAGCGTGGGAGGGAGAGGCAGCATGAGGGGAGAGGAGAGGAACACGAAGAGCTGCTCCAGACCACTCACTCCCACCAGCAGCAAGACCAGGACGTAAAGCCACCCTCCTGGACACAAAAGGTAAGCTAACAGGAGGGTGGCTGGAGATATAAAAATTATCACATGTATGTTTATATCAGATTTTGTGTGTGTGTATCTGTGTCAAGGTGTTTGTGTATCTAGTTAGTGTGTGCGTCTATGTGTGTGTATATGTCAGTGTGTGTATCTGTGTGTCGGTGTGCATCTGTGTGTGTGCATACATGTGTCAGAGCATGTATCTCTGTGTGCATCTGTGTGTGCAAACATCTGTGTACATGTGTATCTGTATGTCAGGGTGTGTGCGTGTGTCAGTGTTTGTGTGTGTGTCAGGGTGTGCGTTTCTGTGTGTGTATATGCTAGTGTATGTGTGTGTGTCAGGGTGTGTGCATGTCAGTGTGTGTCGGTGTGTGTATCTATGTGTGTGTATGTGTCGGTGTCTATATGGATTTGTGTGTATTTGTCAGTGTATTTATATGTATCTGGGTGTAAGTATGTATGTGGTAGTGTATGTGCATACATCCAAGCAATCAAACATCAGCACAACATCCAAACACACTTCTGCAATTTAACACAAATACTACATACAAACACTCCTGCAGTCAAACTCCAAAATTATATACAAGCACACACCTTCTCTCAAAAACCCATACTATGCACAAATGTACAGCCTAATTTAAAAGCGAACATTACATCCAAACGCACTCCTGCAATCAAATGCAACCATTATATTACATATAAACACACCTTTGTATTAAAACACTAAAATTATATGACCTTCAATCAAACACCAACACTATACATTATGCTATGGCGCCAGTATATGCTGCAGCGGTGTACAGATATAAAATATTAAATATGAAAGTGACACGCTAACTAGTGTACAACTTTGTTGCTAGTTCTAATTTTTGAATCCTAACTCTAGCCTTACTAATTCTAACAATGACCTTTTTAGTTAATTGTTAGAACTAATCACATTGGACACACATTGTCACATTGCTGACAGTTAAGGCAAGTGAGTAATGTTATTGGATCACAGGGTGATCACTATTACTCGACTGTCCCTACAGCAAGGCTACAGTGAGGCAGTCAGTAATAGTGCTTTGACAGCTGAACCTGGTATGCACTTCTGCAAAAGGGTATCAGCTTTCAGTCACTGCATAGGATCTGTGTGATTATCACAGAGGTGCTTCGGTTTTTGTCAGCCTGCCAGTAAAAGCAAATACATGGTACAATGGCATAGCATAGTGATCACTGGGCATAATTGTCCCTGTGATTCTGTGATTGGTTGCATTAAGGGACCCCCACTTTTCTAGTAAAGCAATTTGAAATAGTCCACTCTTGCTAATCTTGACAAGACAGGGTTTCTAAAAGCACTTTACGTGGTTAACATCTAATATATAGCGACTGTTCCAAAGACAAAAGCTGTACCCTGTACAGAAGCTGCCACAATGTGACTAGCAATACTTTGCAGGTCTTTTAAATAAACACAAATCCAAACGATTTTTTATCCCTTGAAAGATGTGCTTCCGCAATTATTCCAGATGATGCCAAGCTTAACTGTGCTCAGAACACTCCCACAATGAACAGGATGAACAGTAACCCAATAATTCCCACCCACTCTTGTGTTCTATGTAGCTAACATCCTAGGGATGTGTTGTTTGTCTACTACTGCAAAGATTTGAGATTGCAAAAATACAACATACATTTTTACAAAATCTTTTTAATGCATTTGTCTTTTGCTGGTGCCTGGAGAACCACTTTAACACATTATAGTCCTAACTCTCTCAAACCACCAAGTCTCCCTAATGCTAAGATCTCCCCAGCCCTTACAATTTGGGATTATTCTAGCTTTAGTGACTGAATAACCTACATTTTATTAAAGACAGGAGGCGAATATTTTCTTTAACCTTTTTACCGAACCTCCCAGCAGCAAAGAAATAGTTAAATAGTAAAGTCAATAGCATCGAAGTCAAATGCCTGAATATCAGATACTCTACTAAAAGAAACTAAGCAGATAAGAAGAGCTAACTTGGACGATGGGTATTGAAGAGAAAGCGCTTCGTTAGATGGCCATGCCTCCAAGAAGGACAAAACAAGAGCAACATCCCGAAACTGAGAATAAGTTGGGGCAGGAGGTCGAGCAAGACGAATGCCATGCAACAGTCTACAGATAGAGGGATGTTTTCCCACTGCAGCATTGTCAGTAGGACCATGAGCTGCCGATATTGCTGAACGAAACACATCAATAGATCTGTAGGATTTACCTTGATCGAAAAGAGAGGACAGGAAGATCATAACGTTAATCAAAGAAGCTGAAACGGGATCAATACCCCTTTCTAAATACCAGCAATTCCAGACTCGCCAGGCCGAGAGGTAAGAGCGTCTAGTCCCGGGGGGCCCATGAGTCCCATTAGAGTTCTCAAGCAGTACCTGAAAGTCCTGAGACATTCCAGGATCCCCTGAAACAGTCCAGGCCACTAGCTGGAGATGACCCTTCAATGCGAGAGGATGAAAGTTGCCTGCAGGATCTGTGAGGAGACAGTATGTGTCAGATAGCTGTAGTGGGTAATCCACTGACATCTCCAAGAGATTGGGAAACCATGGTTGGGTTCGCCATAACGGGGTCAGCTGTATTATTGTGGTCCCTAGAGTCCTGAGATGATGGAGAGTGCGAGGGATCACGGAGAACGGAGGGAAATCACAAGCTTCGGTCATTGGCCAGGATGGAAGGAAGAGACGACTGCTAGAGAGGTCGGATCCGGCAACTAACTGAAAAAAGTGTCTGTCTGACGATTCAGACAAGACACAAATAGGTCGAGGTCGAATGGACCCCGAAGTAGATGGAGATGATAAACGTGTGGGCCCAGTTGCCAGTTCTCCAGTGTCAGGAGAACCAATCAGCGACTAGGTTGTCGGAACCAGGCAAGACTCCGCTCGAAGATAGATTTTCCTGTCCAGACAAAATTGGTATAATTATTTTGTGAGGTCTGAGAGCATTTTGGAACGGGATAGAAACATAGAATGTGACGGCAGATAAGAACCATTCAGCCCATCTAATCTGCCCAATTTTCGAAATACTTTCATTAGTCCCTGGCCCTATCTTATAGTTAGGATAGCCCTGTGCCTATCCCACATATGCTTTAACTCCTTCATTGTGTTAACCTCTACCACTTCAGCTGGAAGTGAAGTGCATTCATTACCCTCTCAGTAAAGTAATACTTACTGATATTATTTTCAAACCTTTGCCCCTCTAATTTAAGACTATGTCCTCTTGTTGTGGTAGTTTTTCTTCTTTTAAATATAGTCTCCTCCTTTACTGTGTTGATTCCCTTTATGTATTTACATTTTTCCATCATATCCCCCTTGTCTCGTCTTTCTTCCAAGCTATACATGTTAAGATCCTTTAACCTTTCCTTGTAAGTTTTATCCTGCAATCCATGAATCAATTTAGTAGCCTACTCTGAACTCTTTCAAAGTATCAATATCCTTCTGGAGATACGGTCTCCAGCAATGCGTACAATACTCCAAGTGAGGTCTCACCAGTGTTCTGCACAATGGCATGAGCACTTTCCTCTTTCTACTGCTCTATATACCTCTCCCTACACAACAAGCATTCTCCTAGCATTTCCTTCTGCTCTATTACTATGTCTGCCTACCTTTAAGTCATCTGAAATAATTACTAGATGTGCATTGGGAAAATATTTGGTTCGCCATCCCGAAATTCGTGACTTCGGTTAGGAACTTTTGCACTTCGGATGCTCTCTTGCAGCCGCTTAGTAGATAACTCCCTAATTCCCACGGTATTAGGGAGCTATCTACTAAAAGGCTGAAAGACCTAAGTAATCTTTACTTAGTATTAGTAAATTTGGCTGAAAGACCTACTTAATATAAGTAAATTCTCCCCCTACTCGCTATACCGCGAGTAGGGGCATGTCTAGTAAACAGGCTGTTCATTGTTAAATATAAACACTTTAGGTCTTTCAGCCTTTTAGTAGATAGCTCCCTAATACCGTGGGAATTAGGGAGTTATCTACTTATTCATTCCCATCCATTGACTGGCTAAGTAACTTACATTTTATATAAATGTGTTACTTGATTGTTGTAAGTGTTGCAAATGCTTACAGCTGAATCCTGGCTATGTTTGTATACTTTTTATTTAAACTGGTATACAGTGTAACATTCTTAATTCTTCCACTAGGTATATTAGTACTTCGGCAATTCTGTGCTTCAGAACTTCGGCAATTCAGCTATTCGGACATTCGGAAGTATCATTCCGAATGATACATTTGGAACGAAACAAATTGCACATGTCTAATAATTACCCCTAAATCCCTTTCCTCAGTTGTTGAGGCTAGGATTCTAGCAAATATTCTATACTCTGCCCTTGGGTTTTTACGTCCAAGATGCATTATCTTGCACTTATCCACATTAAATGTCAGCTGCCACAACTCTGACCATTTTTCTAGTTTACCTAAATCATTTGCCATTTGGCGTATCCCTCCTGGAACATCAACCCTGTTACATATCTTCGTATCATCAGCAAAAAGACATACCTTACCATCAAGACCTTCTGCAATATCACTAACAAAAATATTAAAGAGACTGGGTCCAAGTACAGATCCCTGATATACCCCACTGGTGACAAGCCCAAGCTTCGAATATACTCCATTGACTACAACCCTCTGTTGCCTGTCACTCAGCCACTGCCTTACCCATTCAACAATATTGGAATCCAAACTTAAATATTGCAGTTTATTGATAAGCCTTCTATGTGCAACAGTGTCAAAAGCCTTACTGAAATCTAGGTAAGCAATGTCTACTGCACCACGCTGATCTATAATTTTTGTTACCCAATCAGTGCCTGAGCCTGTCTCCACAACACCACTACCCTCAGTACCTGTCTCCACAACACCAGTACCCTCAGTGCCTGTCTCCATAACAACCATTTGGCTTATCCCTCCTGGAACATCAACCCTGTTACATATCTTAGTATCATCAGCAAAGATGATACCATCAAGACCTGCAATATTCCTAATAAAAATATTAAAGAGAATGGGTCCAAGTACAGATCCCTGAGGTACCCCACTGGTAGCGGAAGCACTATCACCCTTCCAAGGGCACGTGCGTGGGGCTTCGTCATGGTCAGAGGTCCTGGAATCATCAGAGTCAGACAACTGAGTGATGGTGGCAGTAGGAACTGGTAGTGGTTGCTCACAGAACACTGACAATGCCTTGGGGATAGACTCTGCAATTGAAGCTTGAAAACAGGCCTTTAGTTCTGCTGCCATTGCATGTTCTGCTTGGTCCGACATGAAAATAGTAGTGGGATCACCGCACACTCAGTATACCGATGAATATATATAATTATTTTTGTTTTTTAACAAAACTTGTCACTCACAAAGCAAAGGTGTTTCTGGTCACCTTTAAAGGGGACTTAGACTATATTTAACTAAGGTAAAATTAAATGGTGTTGAAAGACAAGGCATCAGTGAGGTTCATCCACAGAGTTATGGTAGTTAGACTGCCAATATAATAATGAAAGGAGTAACGTGTAATCAATTTAAAACAAGGCGTTCACCTAGAGGATAACAATAGTGAGGCATAGTTGTTCACCCTCAGAAGTAAGGCACAAGGGAGTCGCCCTCAAGGAGACACAGAGCTGTTTATATATTGAGGGGCAAGCTAAAAACAAAAACAAATAGGATAAAATTAGAAAGTTGTTCACTATAGAATCTGTAATAACAAAATAATATGTTCCAGCAGGGAGCATAAATCAATACCGAAAGAATACTTCCATAATTACGATCGGGCATGGAGAGCATTAAATCTGTAGAAAGTTAAAAGCATACGAATGTGCACAAAACAAAAAACAAAAAAACAGAATGAAAGATGGCCACCTGCAAGAAGGAGGGAGGCCCGGTTTGTGCCTCTATCTAATGACGCGAACAAGGGCGGTTCGGATTTAGATCGTGGGCCACAGCCACAGCAGTGGCGTAGCATGATAAAGACTTAGACAAAAAACACAATAGTAAGGTGCAAAGTCCAGATAAGAGACAGAAAGGAAAATAACAGGGAAGGACACCTGGACAGTGGGCTGACCATTGAAAGGTCGGTCTCATGAAGGGCAGGAATAGGGTCTCAGGAATAGTCAAATTAAAAAAAAGTTAAATATATCCAATAAACAAAGATAATGTAGGTTCATAATATATAGAGCTATAATTGGAATAGACTCATCTGGGAAGCAAGCAGCAAAGAAAAGATGAGTTGGGAGGAGTTTCATCGCCTAATATGTTCTAAGATGTGTCCTGATTTGTTGATTTTTTTTCTCTATGTGTTGAACTATTTCTTCTGCTAGGAGGTTCAGTAAAGAAGGTCAAAGCAAATATTCGCCTCCTGTCTTGCCATAACGTTTTATTTAGATAAAAGTATAAAACAGCCAGATATCTTCCTCCTTACAAATGCTCAGTATAAACAGAAGAAGTACTGATAGGTCCTTGAGTTTTATCTGTGCTAAATTGGGTAGAACAGGACCATGTCGGGGGACATAAATAACAATAAGGGGTGGGGGCCTTAAATGAAAATGTCCCTTCCCCCCCAAAACGTGACTAGGGGTCCCCAAGCTCCTAGTCAACCCACTAAAAAAATTAATAAACCCCTACCTACCCCCCTCACCCTATAAATAGTGAGGGGGGAATAAAAGTACCTGTAAAAGAAAAAAAAAATCAGAGTGCAGAGCGTGGGAAAGCTTTATAAGCCTTTTCCCGCTCTGCGGAGTTCAGTCTGCGCCGTGCCCTTGCCAGGTGAAGATGGATTAATTTTTTATCGTCTGTTTTTTTTCTTTTTTATCTGAATTTTTTTTTGCGCTCGGTTTTTTCCACATTCTCATTCAGAGCCCCCACCCACCAGTCATGGGTGGGCGCTGGGCGGGGAGGTCAATAGGTCCTGTCCCCTTCCCATTCTCCTTTAGGGCCCCCATTCTCCTTTAGGGCTCGGGTGGGAGCCAGGGTGAAGGACAATAGACCCCCTTTCCCCCCCTTATTGTTATTTATGGCCCCCACCCACCATGGATGGGGGCCGGGGGGAAAGAACAATAGGGCCCCCACCTGCCGCTCAGGGGGGAGGACAATAGGTCCGTCCCCCCTCATTGCTATTTAGGGCCCCTACCCGCCGTGCAGGGGTGAGGGCCGGGGGGGGAGGTCCGCCCCCATAATCTCATTTAGGGCCCCCACCCGCGGCATAGCGAGTAGGGGCATTCAGGATATTTCAATCTCCCTTATGCTATTATGGGGGTCATATTGACCTCCATAGAATGAGGGAGGACATGGGGGGGCTTAGGAAGTGGAGGGGAGCAGAGATCCCTGCCGCTTCTATTTTTACATTTTACAAGGAGGGTGCTCCCTCCTCGTAATAAACTGAACGAACAAACGAACACCGATATTCAGTGTTAGTTTGTTCGTCTGATATTTCTATTCATTCATCTTTCTGACTATGAATGAATAGATGAAATTCCCGTTCGCATGCCCAAGTGTTTAACTGGGCATGCGCGGGAATTTCACAGTGCTATCTAGTGTGGGCAGATGACGTTTCCCACAGGGCCTTCATCTACCCACACAAAGATGGCGGCGCCCAGGACCTTGGTCCGGGCAGAAAATAAAGTTTAAAAACTAGGTGATATGGGGGGCTTAGTGGCATTTGGGGGTGACTAGGGGGTCAATTAGATGTAGTGGAGTCGGGAGGGGGGTTAAAAAACAACAGGATTCGGCCATGACAGTGCCGCTTTTAGGCACATTTGCACATATGTCCAGGATTCCAAAATAGAGTTGTATTCCCCAGGTCTTGCTGAAATCATTGTTGTCGCAAATCTGCCGATATTAACAGTCAGATTAGTTAGTTTCAATTAGGTGGATTGTAAGAGCTGTATCCAGACAGCTGGGTGGCCAGACCCCGACCCTCCACCCTAACCCTAACTTTTTGAATGGGTGTTTGCGTTTTTGAAAACAAACGTGCATGTCCAAATACAATCCTTGTTACTTGGTGAATATAGCATAAAATGATTTTGTTTTGTTTTTCTGCATCGTCATTATTTCTGTGCATACAATTCACCAATATAATTCAATAAATGTGCAAAAGTGCAGAAAATGAATATTCGCATACTTTTGGCAAGAATCTGTGGTGAAATATGTTTATAATCAATGAATGAGACCTGCAGCCACAAAGCAAACTAACAAACTTGTGCATTTGGAAACTGAAATTGGCTCATTTAAATTTTGGCCCTGTAACTTCAAAAGTGAAAACCTGTGTATAATAATAGCATTTCTCAAGCCATGTAGCTGAATACACGTTAGATTATATGGCAGCATCCCACTACTCTTAGCAGGCACCTGCAAGTTTAGAATTATTGGATTGCTGTGTGACTGTTAGTGCAGCACTCCATCCAGTAGCCATATTGAAGGAGAAGATATTTCACAAGTACTATGTGGAAATTATATCCATACCTACCTGAAGGTGAATTTTTGGTCAGCATTAAATGTGGATGCCATATCCACTTAATAATTGACAACCTAAAGCTCCCAAAGTTTTAAGTAAACTTGATGTACTTTAGTCTTTTTTTTTCAGTCACAATAAACTTACTTGATTGCACTGGTGCTAGAGATATGGGCTCCTGTCCCCAATACTAAGCATAAATTAAAAAACAAATTTGCTCTGCATTTAACGTTCAATGATGAATTTTATTAAACCAAGCCACAGCAAGTGGCCCCATCAACATTTCAATACCGTGCTACTTATGTCATGACTCTTAATAGACTTGACAAAGATACCACAGTACCAAAATATTGCCGGGCCCACTCATAGTGGCTTGGTTTAATAACATTCATCACAGAACGGAGTAACTGTATCGTGAGTCTTTTTTTTTTTTTTTATAAACCTAGATTACTATGCATCTATGTTGCTTAATAATGAACATGTCACCAGCATATATTGTGCTCAGTATTGATCTTTGTTGCAAATTATGTTGTCTCATTTCAGAAGCTGGGATCATCATCTTTCTTTGCATTGTTAAGACCCCCCCGCCCTCCTCATGTGTCTCACAGTGCCACAAGAAGCCAGGAGAACCTATATACCCACCTGCCACTTCATTCACAGGATCTGCAGCGGACTCCTTATCCAATGATCCCAATTGGAGGCATTCAGATGGTGCAAGCCCGACCTAGCCCTCAACCTTCCCTTCTAGGACCCCTGTTTTCAGAGTTGAAACAGGAAGGTCATAATGAGGGACTCACACAAACATCACACCAAGAAGGAAGTGAGGAACAGCTCAGGACTAACAGGAGAAGGGAGGAGGAGGAGGAGGAAGACCGGGTAATACCTTCCCCCAGCACAGCCGCACAGCGTTCCCCAACGAGCACTTACTGCCAAACTACTTGCTCTCCTCCTTACCTTGGAACGCCTCATGCCAGCAGTGGCCCCATTAAAGGGGAAGACATAGAAGGGGAGGGGTGACCAGACACTTTCTACAAAGGAACTATTCCTTTAATAGAGCTCTTTCCAGTAGCCCTTCCCATGCAGGATATGGGCCAATGATCCTTTGTGATATGGGAAAGGAATCCCATTAGGACACAGGATTACAATCCTAAGAAATGAACTAGGGATTCTGTTATGATATGAGGGGAAATTTCCAAGATGTGAGTTAGGTTCCTTTAAAGATACAGGGTAAACCTCCACGAAAATGGGGAGTAAAGTATTCTGTATGAATAATGGAAAGCTTCCTGGGATATGTAATTCAGTTCCCTTTAAGACACACATTCATCATTATAGGGAACAAGAATCTGCACTCTCTTTGGAAATAGGACATGTCTTAGGTACAGTATAATGGATCCATTTAGGATAAGGTGTTCGAAGTTTTTTATGGTACTTCTTTAAAGAATGAGGATTTCAGGATGCATATTAAGCACCTTGATATACAACAAGAATCATCCTTGATATAGAGATATAGAACTATTCTAGGATACACAATATAAATCTTTTCTGTTTTTCTCTCTCTCCCATTTTGGACTGGGAAAGAGTGATTTGTTTCATTTCATTCCATTACTCTCTCTCCATTTTTCCTCCCCCTATCATATGCAGTTTATCTGTGCCTTTTTATACACAATTTGCTTCTGAAATGCAAAAAGAAACACAAACAGCCCTGTAAGAAAAAGGAACTTTCAACGCTGTGAAATAATGTGAATTTTTGTTCAAGACACATTTGCTTTTATTAAATATTTACATGGGGTGGGGATTGATTTCAGATCAGCCCCTCTGAGAATTTCCCCTTGTTACCCTAATGTGATCCCAAAATATGGGTAGGACATGCACTGAAAATGTAAGGTTTTTGTTTTTTATGTTAAGTTTAATTTCTAACATATATATATATCAGAATATATATATCTATATATATTGAACTGGGATAGGTGTCCACAGCAGTGTACAGAGATATATTTATATTATGAATTTATTTAACTAGCACTGTTTTGTCCTTTCTGTTTATGCTTTAAAAATATGTGTGTAAAAAAGAAAAAAAATATTTTTAAATTTTAATAATCGGTGGAAACACAACATTTCTCATGTGATTATACACGGCAGTGCTTTGCTTTATAGTGAATATAAGTCATAATGAGCATGTTGCTCTTATTAATTGTAAGTCTCTGTGCTCTTGAAATGAATGTGAAGCAAATCATACTGAAGCTGGGAATATACACACTGATAATGATCATCCTGCACTGTATAATGGTGCTGAGTATCTATACACTGATGATGATCATGCAACTCTGTATAATTATGCTAGTAGTGTTCACACGGGTAATAATCTCATTGCACTGTACAACGATGCAGAGTATGGACATTATGCTCTACACAGCAATACCACCTGTTATTACACCATCCCATTATTTTTCATTGTGTAGACACTAGCATATGCTCACCATCAGTACAGAGAACAGCTCACATGCAGTGCTACATTCGCCTTACGGCTCAGTCACTGAGAATGTTGTGTTACCTTTTGTTCTGTGATGGAAGGCTGGCACGTGAGCTATGCCCTAGAGCAACTTTTGACTTTCGAGTGATTGATTGATCTACCCCAGTTCTACTGGGAAGCTGTTACATACATTTAATGCCCCATTTATGAAGTTGTATGTATTTCTGATAAAACCACACAATCCCTATATTCAGAGCGTGAGCTCTTGTTTTTAGCACTTATGTATGGAAAATTGCTTCCGCCCTGCACCTTATCACTTTTTCCTTTTGGCTCTTACTAAAATTCTTTTAATCTTACATTTTCTACTTTTATGGTCATCCATTTTTTCCCAAAGTTTACTGAAACTTCGTTCTCTTTCCCTGGTTTAATAAATGGGCTAAAAGCTCTTTCCTCTGTGTTACTGTTTCTGTAACACCAACCCTCTTTACATAATGGTACCAAATCATCTTTTTTTTAACTGCACTTTTCCAATGTATCATGTGATTTGGGTTTGGCTGTGGCAAATAGGACAGAATGAGGCTTTATATTTTCTTTTTATGTTTTCTTAAAATGCTGCTAGTACCCATGTGAGGAAAGAAAAAGTATTGTAGCGATAGACAATGCCCTCCATTTTTTCCTAGTCCAGGTATGTTCCTGTTCTCTTTGCAGCCAATGCCCTAGCGTTTCCTGCTATATGCAGGTATCAAAGTAAACGTACACAATTAAATAGAATGACATCTGCAGCTTCTTGCATGGGAGAGGGAGAAAAATCTGAATCATGTATCTTAAAATTACTCCATCTACACAATATGTGGCACTAACAATGTTTTATACACATGTAAAACAGACTAAGTGTACTTTTAAGTGTGATAAAATACATTAATATTTGGCCTGCCTGCTTTGTCTGAGGCCAGTTTTGTAGAATTTGATAAAAAGATATATAGAAGCTGTGTAGCAGTATATATCTCAGTCTTCTTAAATCAATGGTAATGTATCACTTTTTTGATATAACGACAAGTTAAAAGTGGTTCTCTAAACTCCATTCCATGTGCCATTTCCCCAGTCTATGATTAGGTGATTCTTTTAGTACTTGGACAAGAAACCAGGGCTCTCTCAGAGACCAAAATGCAATCCTTATAGTGCAGCTCAGATAATACAGACTTGATCTTCCACTTGATCTGTCCAATGTTAGATGCCAGATAATGGGCTGATCTGAGTTATATACACACACACACACACACACACACACACACCAAAAAACCTTACACTCTAGGATTTTAGAGAATGTTATGCCAGGTGCTTAATCCTGTAAAATGTGTAAAGAAATGTATATAGGATATCACTCATAGGACTTTTTTTTTAGCAAAAACAAAAAATTAAGCAAAAATGTGTTTTATTGTGAACATTCCAGTTTTGTTAAGAAAAAATAATTAAAAACTTTCATCAGAGTACCCATGAATCTCCCTTAAAGTAATAAAACTGGCCTATTTGAAATCTTTGTATAATCGTTGTATAAATTTGTATAATTTAATGTGGAAGTCTGCTCAAAACTGAATGAAACTGTAGAAGACCCGAAAGTAATAGGTATTTAGTACTGGTTTTAAAAATGTGTATATATAGAACATAAATAGAAATTATTCTGTATCCAGTTTTAATTAATTTGAGCAGTACAAAAAATGTTAGCTATTTAACACACACTAAGGTGTGATCAAGACAGTTGTTGATAAAAGTATATTTTAATTTTGATGCATCAATTAGAGGATGCCTTTTCTCATTAGCAAGGACACGTGCACTCATGCTATATATCTAGCCATTGGCGAGTGAAACTGCAGCCCTGGCTAGTATAAATTCATTCCTGGTGAGTGTGACATACACCTTCCAGGCTTGAGTAGCGTAGAACTTAAAATTGCACGTCCGGTATATCTACTAAAGTAGTTCTGGAAGATCTTTTGACTCCATAATTCCATTAAATAAAGCCTCCACAATATCTTGGAATCTGCCTATGGAGTGATCCAGGATTGTATTTTCACATAGGTTTGGTGGAGAGAAAAAAAAGCACAGTATTAATTACTCATTTACAGAGACAGAATAAATGTTACAGGGATAAAAGCACTTAACTTTATGACTGAATTAAATAGCTGCTTCCAAGTCAGTTTTGAATTATGTTGGCTTTAGTTAGTTTGATAATACAGTTTTTTGTTTTTTGTTTTTTAAACCAGAATAGGTGTCTTCTTTACAAAACAATTTGCTATACAAAAAATATAAAATCTACTTACTTAAAAATAATGCCCACTTACAAAGCATCTTGAATACTTTAATATTCTTGAATATTTATCTACTAGTGTTTATATATTGAATAGACTAAGTCAGCAAAGCCAACCATTTTATCTTAAACCCAGTCTAGTATGCTATCCTGTTATGTATACAGCAATGTTTACCTGAAAACAAATGGACCCCCAGCTAGCTTGCCCAGGATTTATTTATGGCAATTTAATTCCTTTAGTTACATTCTTCTACATTCTTTCTTTTGTGCTACTAGTGGGAAATTAGTTAGACTCAGTCATTCCCACATGATAACAGACATTTTAATACAGAAAATGCCATAAAACACAGTAACATTTGTTTCCATAATAATTTTTATAAATAAGTAATTGTTAGGGGATCTTTTTTGGGGGGGCGGAGGAGCTTTTTTTCTCATGCCTTGAGCGATTATTGTCCTATTTGTCTCATATCCACATAATGTTACCTTAGAGCTATTTTTTATCCCTCCACATAACCTCACCCTATAACTCATATCCCTCCTTATATTGTTTCCCTTGATATCCTTCTGCCTTTCTGTCTGTCTGTATACCTTTAATTTTCATGCAATACACATTTGCACTTTGTTACTTTACTTTATTCCCCACTCAATCTATAACTGCACTTACTTGGCCCCATTTTACCCACCTCTCTGGCACAGAAGGGTTAACTTGGCTGAGACCTCCCACTTTTACTCACTTTGGTGGTAAATGGGGATTTTTACTTCTTTCCCAAACTCAAATGGCAATACATTCCTATGTGCACGAGCTATGGTGCTGTAATCTTGTAAATACAAGCAGTGGGTTGTGGGTGGGATCAATTGTGGGAATATTAGCTGGATATTAAAGTGGTGGGTGGGAAATGAAGCACAGACTGTCATATGAACTTAAAAGGGAGTTAAAACAGAGGAGATAAGATAAAAGGATGCGTTTGTGTCAGTATTTGAGTATGTGAGCGACCCCCCTTTTCTGTATATGACCTGCTCCATGAGTACCGATCTATCCCTGTACAATATTCCTCTTTATATATATGTCCTGGCTGGGACAAATTTTTATTGAAAAAAGTATGGAAAAAAAAAAAAGAGTTCAGCATGTGGAATAAATTTTTACATTCCCAAAAAAAGTGTATTGAGTTTTGTTTTTTTCTCTTTTCTCTCTCTCTATATGCTTTGATAATCTTTGCCACTTTGCAATGTGGCATGCTTATTCTCAGAAAGCATGGTATGAGGCACTATAGTGTTTCACTATGGAACACAAAATAAGTAGCCTTAATAATGTAATGTGATGTGAACTTTGGACGGCGACAGAGCATTTTCATACAGAATGTTTCTCAATGGTTGTTTTCCTCAGACATAGGAATTCCAATATAAAGTTACAAGTAAGTTAAAACTAGTAACTTTAGTACTAATAACTTTTATCACCTTCATAAAAAGAAAGTCACATAGTGTGTGTGTATATAATTGTGTTTAGATATATTTAGATGGATATGAAATAAATTAGTTCAAGTACATGGATCCTCTTGAAGCGGCACTGTCATGCCGAACGTACCTTTCCAATCGCTTCCTCTTCTCTCTTGATATAGAACCAATGTGATCTTTGGAATATTCAGGGGAGCCCAAGTTCTTATTATTTCAAATGCATATTAATTCAGAAGCGTGAATTAGACACCAAACACCTGTTGGTAATCAAAATAAGCCTCTGACCTTTATTTTGTCAGTTGTGTTTTTATACATTAAAAAGTAAGTGCTTACGTGCAAATACTCATAGGACAATAGTAGGAAGGGGGTAAGAGGAGTACAGATAAGACATTGGGATAAACGTCATGTACATATAACAGATACGTTCCAAGAAAGAGAACAGACTGATTTAGGAGAGACAGCTCAGGTGGGGGCTATCTTCTCCCGGAACAAGACATATATGGTTTTAAGTGTTGTTTTAAGCACTAAGCATTTCCTGAGTCCAGGTTAGCCAATTTTAATATAGGATATCTAATATGACACCTATAAGCTTGAACCTTGGATTCAAAGTAAATTCTTTCACAATCCCCTCTTTTGATCCAAGGGTCACCTAAATGTCCAAGGTATTTTTTCACCACGGTTCCCTTGGACTGAGAGACCACCAGAGGAGAGTTCCTTCGTTTGTTAGGCGAGGTAACATCGTAAAAACCTACCGAAGTCGGAGCTGGAATGTAAGTTAAGGTACGAACAACAGTAGATTTGTTTTTACATAGAAAGGTTAGTAGACATGAGAAGAATCTAAAGGTTAGAAAATGGCAATAAAACCAAATACAGCTAATAGCAAAAAGTACAACATTTTCTTAATTAGTAAAGTCAACCCTTTTCCTAGGCCAAATGTCCAATCCCAATCCCCGAAGATGCCAGTATCCTGTTTGATATCCTTTACTAAGTCATTTAAATTTTTTTTCCTGGCTAATCATGGCAGCATATACACATGGGTTAGCTCCTCCCCTACAGCCGATAGGACAGGAAAACCACCAAGGTTTTAAAAGGAGGCTCCATCCCTAAGGTCCTCAGTCTTTTTCCTGTCCTACAGCCCTTAGGACGTGAGCAATTTGCTCCCTTTACTTACGGACATGTACGGTATGTTTTTTTATTTTCATTACTTTATTTGCCTGTTTTACTGTAGTACATTATGCAGTTGTGCTTCTATGCTGTGATGTCTTTAAACTAGTGCATTATACAGCTGTACCTTATTTTTAAGATTGTGGTACATTATGCGGTTGTGCTTTTGCTAGGAAGCATTTAAGCTGTGTTGAATTTAAGCTGTGTGGCATTTAAAACTGTTTCATTAAAATTTGCATTTAATACTTTTGCATGTAATACCGCAAGTCATATGAAACTGCAGTACATTTGGAAAACTGCGGTGCATTTGAAGACTGATATATTTTAAAACTGTGATACATTTTGAAAACTGTGTTACCTTTTATATCTTGAGGCCTTTAGACTGTGGTGCCTTTAAACTTTGACTTTTTGCACGTGGTTGCCTTTTCAACTCCCTTGCAGGCACTTTTGTTATCTATTTTGCTTCCCCTCCGTCCCAGTGATTTATTCCCGGTACCCTTGGTGTTTAGGGGCCATGTAGGCTTCAGACAGAGTCCTCTCCCTGGTCTCTAAACAGCAAACACACTCGGAATAGGCCCACATGTGTGCAGTTTGTGCCTTATTGGGCCTAATACAGATGACTTGCATTGTGGGAATACAAGTTGTGGCAGCCATCTTGGATACGGGCAATTGCCAGAAAGTGCCTAAAATAAAGGGAAAATTACAGTAAACATACCACACTTATTTGGTAAGTATTTGCAGGGTCTTCAGACATGGATAAGTGCTGTCTTCAGCCTGTTTTAAAGCTGTTTCGCTGGTTTCTCATAGAATTTAACAGTGCACATTTTTTCTTAATACTTTACCACAGGTAATATTTAGTTATTATTATTTGTCAGGTGTCTGATTTTTCACCAGAATCTGGTTATGAGGAGAAAACAGTGGAAGGAATCGGTTATGCACTGACTTCCTCCAGAAGGTTGTCGCTTCAGCATGACCTATCACTGTGCAGCCACATGACATGCAGGCAGGGCTTACAAAGTAAGTACCTGAGGCCTTTGGGGGTCAGAAAATAGGCTAGGCTTTACCCTGTGGAGTAAGTTATTTCCAACCCCAGAACTACACCACCTAAGTTGCACACTTATGGATCATAGGTGGACGCAGACCTGTCCAAAATTTTATGCCTACCATTACAGTAGGCCAGCCAGCTGTGACTTCCGCTGCTGTTTCTACAAACATGAAATATGTGATTAAAGATCTAAAGGCTACTATGGAGAGAGATATTAAAAGCCAAGATTGAAGAGGCAGTCTGAAGTCTTCAGGTTACAACTGACTTCTTCACAGAAACTTCCCTAGATGTAACTAGGATATTCTCTGGATCAAATGGCTTTGTCTATAGCAGCTAAGGAAGCATTATGGTTCTATTTCTGGGATGATGACTCATCCTCCAAGTCTGCCCTCTACACCATTCTATTTGAAGGGGTGGTGCTGTTTGGGGGAACTTTGGATAATTCCATTGAAAAGGCGAATGAGGGCTGCAAGATATTGGTACCTTAGGATGGAAGTTCCAAGGATCCCAGCTCCTCATAGTCTGACCGGAGAACCTCCAGTGACCAGTATTTCTGAGATACATGGAGCTACTGGCCCTGCAGGGAATACTCCAGAGGTGACTCATGGCAGTTGATAAACCTGCCTTTCAAGGTTCTAATGGAGGTATAACGCAGTTGTTTTGCTCTTCAGCAATGAACATATCTCCTCCAGTACTAGGAGCCTCATTTTTCTGATCATACATACTCTGGAGGCTCGAGTGGTATCCATGGTCCCGATTGATATAGACTGGAGTTTTTTCTTAACGGGCACAGGAGTCTCCATACCAACAGGAGTATTAAGACCAATGAATCAAAAGGTAAAGCACTGAAGGAGGAAGCCTTCTGGACGAAGAGGTGATTTTTTTTTTAGGTCCCAGAACAAGAGCAGTTCCAGGGACAAGTTTCGCCTCTCTTCTGGTGCTAAGAGGAAAAGCACATGAAAGCCTACACTGGACATAAGAGGGGCCAACAAGAGGCGGAATGTCAGAGTCTTCGGGATGGAGTCGATCAGATCCATATCTCAAGCAATCTGGAAGGATCATTTCCTTACCTCTATATATCTCAAGGATGCTTACTTTCAGTCCAATCTGCAGAGATATTCGGCATTAGCTCAGAAGAGAACCTACCATTTGGCCTCAATGTGGCCCCAAGAATCTTTATATGTGCTTATAGTGTTATTGAGAGTCCAGAACTCCACCTGGTTCCATTATCTGGAGGATCTACTTCTGATAGCCTTAGACCCTCAGAAGGCAGGCACACAGAGGTATATAGTTCTTTCATAACTCCTAAAGTTTGGCTGCTTGATGAATATGAAGAAAAGCAGTTTCAGACCAGCTCAGTGGTTGACATTCCCGAGTGGAAAATTCTATGCTCTGCTTTTCCCTATCTCGGGAACAGTTCCACAGATTGTACAGGTTTTCTCTCCCAGTTTCTTCATTTCTGCTTGGTAACAGCAAGAAAATAGAAGCAACTACTAGGAATCCTGGATTCCACCAGTAGACTTATCAGATAGGCCCAATGGCATCTCTGGATTCTTTACAGATCCTTCCTATCTTGATCTAACAAGAGAAAGATTATTGAAGTCAGCCACTTACTATGTCCCCATCAGTGTAGTTACACCTTACCCTGGCAGCTGAAAGAGGGATTAGATCTCTGAGTTTCCAGTGAACAGAACCTCATTGGTCGATTATTAGCTCGAATTCCAGTTTTTATAAGATTGGTTGCACAGTGTTTGGACCATGTTGCACAATATTTCCATTCATTTGTATGGAACTAAGAGTCATTTTCAAGGTTCTTCTTCACTTCAGAGGCTTGCTGAAGAATGAGTGGGTCCAAATTTGCTCAAATATCAATGCAACTGTATCCTATATTTACCAAGATGGGTCTCACAGATACGTATTGATGGAATTCCAGCCCATAATGATCAGGGCACAGAAGAACAACCAGTGGCTCAGAATACAATGGCTGTTTGCTGGAGCTGAATAACTGTGGACAAGGTGGATTGGCAACCATGTCCTGACGTATCCTCAGGGTTGACGCAGATTGTCTGATACCCTACATAGATCTGATGGCCATTTCTTGGACCTACCTGGTCCAGAAGTATTTTTTACATGCTAGGACCAGAATGCTCATGTTCAGGATACACTGACTCAAATTTAGAATATTACATATTTATATACATATATACATATTTTCCTGTTTTCAACTTTCCTAAAAAGGCAATGCAAAAGGTGACAGTGGAAGACCGTGTCGACTCTAATTCCTATGATGAATAAGATGATTCTGGAACCTCCAAGGGAAATCCCTGTACGTCCAGACCTATTACAAGGCCCCATGACACACCAGGACCCTCAAGTTCTGGTGTTGATGCGGGAGTCCATATTAGTATAGGCATCCTTGAGACGGTCATTGAGATCCTCTTACAATCCTATACACAATTTGGTACTCAAGTACTTAACTCAGTTCATTCTTCTATCTATGTTGAATTATTCTGATTATTTGATTGGCTATTCTGTCCCTCCCTTTGTAAGCTTGGGTATTCCCCATGTGTATATGCTGCCATGATTAGCCAGGGAAGTGGAAAATGTATTCATACTTACCGTAATTTTCTTTTCCTGGCTATTATTCATGGCAGCATATACTTCCCACCCATTAATGCCTCTATTTATGTACTGTAGAGCTTGTAAACTGACTGAGGACCTTAGGGATGGAGCCTCCTTTTAAAACCTTGGTGGTTTTCCTGTCCTATCGGCTGTAGGGGAGGAGCTAACCCATGTGTATATGCTGCCATGAATAATAGCCAGGAAAAGAAAATTACGGTAAGTATGAATACATTTTCCACTATATGTTTATGGATCATAGTGCCATGGTCAGGTTAAAACAGCACATACCTTCAATAGCTTCACAGCCTAAGCCATGTTTCATTAGTAAGTACTCAATGGCTGCATTAATCTCAAGGATTGTTTTCTTATTTGCCTTGATGTCCATAAGTAGCTCTTCTAAGGCCTGGGAAGTGGCATTAAAACCCTTTGCAAGGGAACAGGCTACAGCATTAATTACTCAGATTTTCAGATCAGGTCAGATTTGGAAAACATGGTGATAGTTAGACGATTGCACAGGGACCTCCTGTAATGTTACCTGGGACATTTAGGTAACATTACAGGAGAAAGTCCATCCTTTAGGGAGATAGACATGGTAGTGGTAACTCATAACTTGGTGAGTTTTGGTACAATTCATAGTAGTGCTCAGGGCTCTACAATTCATGGTATTTTTCCACCATGTGGGGGAAAACAGGGATTTAGTATTAGGGTCTCTTGAACAATTACATGCAAAAGACCAACATAGTTCAGTGGCTGTCACATTAATGGTCTTCAGGGCTATGGGGGGCTTGCCTACCAGTGGGTTGAAATCATAAGAATATAGTTGTAGAGATTCATGGGGTCTATGGGTATGTAGCTACTTCCTCAAGAGTGAGATGGGGGTAGGGACAGCTATAAGACAAGATTGTACAGTGTTTTCAGTACTGAGGAGAGGGTTGAGGCAAAATAAGTAGTCAGAGTAGCATATCTGAACAGAGCATACACTGGTAAAGGATAAGAACAGCTTCATGTCAGTGGATCAGTCGGAGTGACTTGTTTACAGTGACTTGCGTGTATGCACGTGGCTTTTCCTTCTAGTTTCACTGAGGTAGCCATAGTCAGGAGCACTTGGAATGGACTGTCAAAGCGTGGTTCAAGTCCTTTCCTCACATGCCTCTTTATCACCAGGCTGCAGTTTGTGAGTTGCAGAATCAGATTCTGGATCTGGAATGGAATCAAAGACTTGTTTATGCACCCTGCCTCATCTTTGGTGTAGGGCCTGTACATAGGGAGTCATATTACCATGCTGCATCAAGAGGGTCTGGGAAAAATAGAGGCCTGTCGTTGGGGCACATCCAAACAGAATCTCAAAAGGGGATAGGCCATGTCTGGAATTGGGGGTGAACCTCATAGAAAAGAGTGCTAGGGGAAGGCATTTAGTCCAGGGCTTCCCTGTGTCTTGCATGACTTTTGCATTCTTGTTCTTTAAGGTGCCATTTGCCCTTTCTACTCTACCACTACTCTGGGGTTGAAAAGGGATGTGGAAGGCCTGGCTGATCCCTAAGGCTTTCATAATTTCTTGCATTATTTCCCCAGTGAAATGGCTACCTGTGTCACTTTCAATCACTTCAGGTACCCCATATCTACATACCAGTTCCTTCAGAAGCTTACTTGCTGTGACCTTCGTTGTGGCTGTCGACACTGGGTAGGCCTCAGGTCAATCTGAAAAGAGATCCATGCACATCAACACATATTCATACACTCCTACCTTAGGAAGTTGAATATAGTCTATCTGCAGTCTTTGAAACGGGTAAAGTGGCCTTGGTGTGTGCTTGCTTGGTGTATTGTTTCTAGCACAAATCATGCAAGCTTGGGTGTGTTTAGCTGCTACAACAGTAAATCCGGGTGCCACCCAATGGGTGTTTACTATGCGG
Source organism: Pelobates fuscus (assembly GCF_036172605.1). NCBI lineage: Eukaryota > Metazoa > Chordata > Amphibia > Anura > Pelobatidae > Pelobates > Pelobates fuscus. The sequence continues at coordinate 206,832,576 of NC_086317.1, read as the reverse complement.
TTCATGTGCATCTTGGATAGATGTGTAGGTCCATGGGCCATCATGGGGTACAACACTCATGGCAAACAGTCTTTTACCTTTCCTCCACATTATGTCATCATCAGGTTCTGCATCTTGTTTCCTCCAGAGGTCATGTTATTTCTTGCTTGCCTGTCTTTGTAAGCTCAGCAGAATATTGTAGTCAACAGCATCATCTGTAAGAACAACTTGCAGGAAGGTATCTTAACCAGTATAGCTTGTGAATGTATCACACCCACTACACAGAACCTGTCTCGAGGACATAACATGAGTATTAGAATTCTCGTTGTTACTTTGGAGGAAAATGATTATTGTAAATATGTAAACACTTTGAATTCGTTTTAACATGTCACATAATTAATATTCCTTTCTTAGATTTAAACGCACCTAAACAGAAAACACTGTTTAGGAGATACTCCTCATTTTAATGGGTGTGGTACAGGTAGATGCATATTGAAAAGGGAACCCTTTTCATGTATACTACAGAGGTAAAAAAATAATAATTAATAATAAAGTCATTCAGCTCCCAAGAGGTACAGATTATACAGAAAACCACAGACTTTATCCTTAAGAGAGAGAGACTTTAAAGATGTTTTAAGGGCAGATAAATGATCTTCTAAAAGATTGTGGTGCAAGAAGGTGATGTGTTTTTGTTAAAAAATGGGACTTGCAAAATACCCGATATCTAAATATGGACTTGGTTTAATATGGCCTAAAAATATTAGGTAAGCAAAACTAAGTCAGATATTATGAACGTCCGACAAGGCTAAAAATTGAATTCATTGGATAGAGATGAGGCTTAAATAAAAGGGGTAAAAGAAAAGTGTGGTTTCCTCTTGTAATTTCATCTGTGATCTTCACGTGAGCTGCCACCTTGATGATGCCTACTTGAGTGGGTAGCAGGATAGTGCCCATAAGTTCACTCATGGCTTCAGAGTTCTTGATTGGAGTACCTGCTGAGGTGAGAAAATCACGAGCCCACCATATAGGGCCTAATCATGGGCTATACCGAAGGCATAGCGAGAGTCCGTGTAAATATTAGCAGTCTTACCAGAGGCCATTTTGCACGCTTTAGTGAGTGCCTTCAGCTCAGCCTCCTGTGCAGAACAGTGAGGAGGGAGTGGTTCAGCATTTATTACCTCATGTGCAGAGACTACAGCATATGCAGTGTGGAAATTACCCTTCTCATCAGCATATCTGAAACCATCTACAAAAAACTCAAAATCTGCATTAGATAATGGAGAATCAATTACATGCGAAAAACCAGCTGTCTCTTGTGCCATTAGTGCTGCACAATCATGGGGTACCTGGGCGTCAGCTAACTCATCTGGTGAAAATGAATTCACAAAAAGATCAGAAGTACAAGTACCATTCCCACTATCTTCACTCCCCTCTTTTAAATCCAGGGGAATTAATGTAGATGGATCTAACACCATACACCTTTTCAGTGTGTAACATTAGGTGGCATAAGCAAGGCACATTGCATTCTGAGATGCCTTGCAGTATGTATGTGTTTTTGTTGAACTTGTGACAGTATGCTGTTGATGTCATGCGGTGTATATATGGTCACTGGGTTATCTAAGACAATATCAGTGGCTTTGTCCAGGAGGGCAGTAACATCCGTTATTGCCCTAACACATGAGGGGCACACCTGGCAACAGGGTTCAATCTGGTGGAGTTAGTAGTATGTGTTTGGTCTTTGTTTACCACCATGTAGCATAACCCAATTGTTCAGTACAAAACATTGTAAAAGGCTTTCTGTAATCTGGACGACCCAGTGCCGGAGCTGACGTCATAAGCAACTTAAGGGTGTAAAAAAGCATTTTCTGCTTCATGGGTTCATTTTAAGGTTTGCATTCTGAACAAAACAAATTGCACATGTCTATTATCTTCTAACCAACCTCTGTAATTTGCCCTAAATTCCCTCCATATATGTGGGTCTAGAGTGCCCTCTGAGGGCATGCCAGCTTTCTTAAGTAACCTCTTAATATTCTTAATTGCTCCTTGTCCTTTGTGATGCTTGACTATTATAAAAGCCATTAAACCCTCCAGAGTGCTTTGAGAGCTACCCATATTAAAACGTGTAAGGGTTAATTGCTTTCCTTACACAAGACAAACTACAAAAACAGTGTATAAGACACTTAAGGCTGACAAGTAACCTTGTTACAAGGGCAGTAGAGTCGTGTAGTTGCAATTTCAATTTGTGGGTAAGGGGAATGTCACTTGGGATCCCATCCATTCCTACATATGATAATACATCATCAGACTTCTCATACGGGAACACATATTTTTCCTGTAACATTGATTTGGCTGCTCCAGTGTCTAACAGAAAAGGGACTATTCGGTCCCCGGGTAGTGTAACATTGATAATGGGTGAGGGTCAAGCTGAGTCAGGAATATTGAAAGCATGTAGGGACACTGGGTTGCCAATTTCCTATTGGGGAGGGGGAGTTGGTTGGTTGTCATGGGAGTTATTATTTTAATCCTGGGGGTTTCTATTTTTAGGAGGACATCTGCAGTTGCGTTTAATGTGTCCTTTTCTGCAACAGTTCCAGCAGTCTACCTGCCATCTGTCTCCACCAGCTCTAGGGACAGGTAGTGCCATTAGAGGTGTGCTCCTCTTTCTAATATTTCGATTGGCTTCCACTCCCATAGCCACCTTTACCAGATCATCATAGGTTAAACTTCTCCACTCAGGTCTAGAATTTTGGAGACCAGTCCTTATGGGTATGTGGAGACCATTCATGAATTAATAATCAGTCTGGTGGAAGTGGTTACAATATCTGTGTAACCCAATGCCTCCCAAGCCATCTGTAGTCTGGTGAAGGATGTTTTAATAGATGCATCTTTATCTCCTAATTTATGGTCTAGTTCCTCTGTCTTTACTTTAGCCCCTTCTCTCATTGCAGTGGCATAGCATGCTCCAGATGCAGACTTAGTTCTAAACCATTCATATGTTTGCATGTTGCTTCTTCTGAGGCTATCTTCATCAGTATATTTAGCAATTATTCTAGCCCAAATGGGGCCAGCTTTTAGGGCGACAATCTGTTTTAAATCCATCCAAGTACATTGGTAAGTAGCTTGAATGGTGGATAGAGACTGGACTACAGCTAAGGGGGCCTTTTCTACATTTGGAAGCTGCTGTATTATTGCCAGTTGTTCAATGTGTGTCCAGGGCTTATATTCTACCCAGTATTGGATACCTGAACTTGGCTGTCTCTTCTCATGGTAAACGCTCTCAACTTTGGGTATCATGGGAGTAGTAAATTGTGGAGCTAATGGCCCCACTGGAGTGTCTATGGGGGCAACTAGGGGTTCCCTTAAAGTCTGGTGGACTACCCTCTTCCTCTAATGAGGTCTTACTGGGGCTGCTAGGGAACTATATGAAGTCCCACTGCGTAATATTACTGGAAAGAGAGGTTCTGATTTCCCAGGATCTTGCCTACTCTGCGAACCTAGAGGTCCAAAACATTGATAATATGGTATACCTTTGGTGGTTTCTCTAGAACCACATTTAGTTAATTCAATATCATGCCATTTTTGGGCGACTTGTACTAAGTCATTATCTTCTAGGGATGTGCATGGGAAAAATATTTGGTTCGGCCTTCAGGACTTCGTGTAAGTGTAGGGTTAGGTTAGGGTAAAGGGTAGGGTTAGGTGTAGGGTAGGGATACCTAACCCTACTCCAACCACTAACCCTACCCCTAACCCTACTCCAACCACTAACCCTAAACCAACCCTAACCCTACCTCTACTCCAACCACTAACCCAAACCCTAACCCCAACCCTCTCCTGTTTTGCCACTTTTCAGAAATTCAAAGCACTTCTGCATTTCCGAAATTCGGCACTTCAGCAATTCGGTTCGGCATTCCGAAATTTGGCAATTCGCTTCTGTTCGGCATTTGGCACTTCGGACATTCGGAAGCATCCGAATGTCCGAATTTTCAAAATTAATCCGAATTTGCATTCGGAACGAAACAAATTGCACATGTCTATGATCTTCTCACCAAACTCTGTAATTTGCCATGAATTCCCTCCATATATGTGGGTCTAGAGTGCCCTCTGAGGGCATGCCAGCTTTCTTAAGTAACCTCTTAATATTCTTAATTTCTCCTTGTCCTTTGTGATGCTTGACTATTGTAAAAACCGTTAAACCCTCCAGAGTGCTTTGAGAGTTACCCATACTAAAATGTGTAAGGGTTAATTGCTTTCCTTACACAAGACAAACTACAAAAACAACGTATAAGACACTTAGGACCACTGCAGTGGAATTTTCACAATCTTGTCTTCATTATTCCAAACACATATCAGGAGATCTGCCCTTGGAGGATTCTAACTCAAATTATAAAACAAATAACAAGGCAAACAATAAAAATAACTTAAAACCCACAGATATATTCCACTCTCAAGACTCCTTTCACAAGACAAAACACAACATCCACCTGAATATAACCATAATACGACACAAAAGGTCTTTGGATCTGACTTTTTAAAGTCGTTCCTTACCCAGACAGGACAGTAGGACATGGATCTGAGAGCAAAATTGATATAGGTAGAAAAAACATGTTTTCCTTACCTTGCTGCAGCTGATTTTGCAGTCAGAGGGACGTCCACCAGTACGCTAGTGTCTGAATCTTTCGACCGTCAGATCCCGGGTTTCGGCACTAATTGATATAGATCCAATGTGATCTTTGGTATATTCAGGGGAGCCCAAATTACTTTTATTTCAAATGCACTTAGAGAAGCATGAATTAGACACCAAACACCTGTTGGTAATCAAAATAAACCTTTGACCTTTATTTTGTCAGTTGTGTTTTTATACATCAAAAAGTAAGTGCTTACATGCAAATACTCATAGGACAGTAGTAGGAAGGGGGTGAAAGGAGTACAGATAAGCCATAGGGAGGAACGTCATGTACATATAACAGATAAGTTCTAAGAAGGAGAAAGAACAGACTAATTTATTAGAGACAGCTCAGGTGGGGGCTCCCGGAACAAGACATATGGTTTTAAGTGTTGTTTTAAGCACTAAGCATTTCCTGAATCCAAGTTAGCCAATTTTAATATAGGATATGTAATATGACACCTATAAGCTTGAACCTTGGAATCAAAGTAAATTCTTTTACACTCTCTAGTGATCTTTTCTTCCTATCTGATCTAGTTTTCTTTAAAGGGACTATTTTGTCTTATGTAGTTTTCCTGCACTTGACCAGCTTTGACCCAGGATAGGAGCAAAGTTGGCTCCACGTCTTGTAGTCAAAGCAATTTTCCCACAATTCTCACCTTCCTCCGGCTGCTTCATTTGGCGTTCGAACGCCAGCGAATGCCGTTCGTGTTAAGACGAAATTCAAGAGTTTTTGTTCGGATCGGAATTTCATTTGAATGAAACTCCGATCCTAATTGTGCCGCTAGTAGATAGCTCCCTAATTCCCACAGTATTAGGGAGCTATCTACTAAAAGGCTGAAAGACTTAAATTGGTCTTTCAGTCAATGGTACTAATACTAAGTAAAGATTACTTCGTATTAGTAATTAAGGGAGAGTACAGTCTCCCTTCTGCCCCTACGAGCTATACCGTGAGTAGGAGCATGTCTATTAAACAGTGAGCAACCAGTGGCTGCTCACTGTTGTTAAAAAAAAATAAAAGACCCCGCAACATTTTAAGAAAGTGACTCTTTGATAATACTGCCTCCTCCCTGCCCCCACCCATGAGCGGCAAGTGGGAGCCCTAGTAAAAACTAGGGGAGATAACCTATTGTCCCTCCCCCTGGCCCCCACCCATTGGAAACCTACTGCCTTCACCCCTCGGCTCCCACTTATGAGCCCAAAATGACAATGTAGGGCCCCCACCTGTCGCTCATGGGTGGGGGAGGGACAATAGGTCCTCCCCCTCATATTTTCACTAGGGCCCCAACCTGCTGCTCATGGGTGGGGGCCGGGGGAACAGACAATAGGCCGTCTCCCCCAATTTTTACTAGGGCCCACACCTGCCACTCATGGGTGGGGGCAGGGGGGAGGCAGTAACTCCCCACATTGTATCTGAGCGTGGATTATTTTTCAAGGTGCCCAGTAAGAGGCACTTTATTAGAATGTTGGGGGGTCTTTTTTTTTTTTAACAACAAGCTGCTCATGATTTAGTAAACGAAAATTTCTGAAATGCCCAAGTCTAGTAGACAGTGGTATAGCAAGTAGGGACAGAAGGGAGATTGTACTCTCCCTTAATTACTAATACTAAGTAATCTTTTCTTAGTATTAGTACATTTGGCTGAAAGACCTAAATTGGGGAATTAGGGCGCTATCTACTTGCGGCATAAATTGGATCGGAGTTTCATTAATTCGAATGAAATTCCGATCCAAACAAAAACTCGAATTTGGATCGGAACACGTCTGAACACAAATGGACTGCACCGAATGAAGCAGCCAGAGGAAGGTGTGAATTGTGGGGAAATTGCTTTGACCACAAGAAATGGAGCGGACTTTGCTCCTCCCCTGGGTCAAAGCTGGTCAACCGTAGGAAAAATACATAAGACAAAAAAGCCTCTACTTTGTCTTATGTTTTAAAGAAAACTAGATCAAATAGAAAGAAATGAAAAACAGATCCTGAGAGAGGGAGAAAAGAGGAAGCGATTGGGGAAAGGTAAATTCGGCATGACAGTGCTGCTTTAAGTGGTCTAGGAAGTTTGTGTGGTGGACCCAGGTCCAACAAGTCCGAAAAGTTCCACTTCTAAGAAATATGTATTCATGACAATGATTGCTTTGGCACATTGTGAATCAATAACGTTGGCCATTGTAAGGATTGGTAATGTATATATTTGCTTTGATATTGTAATCATATGCAATAAATTAGTAAAGCAAAATGAAAGATCTCCAGGCACTCAGGGTGTTCAAGCCGCAGGCAGATGTAATGTTAGAAAAAGGAAAACAAAGTTTCGACCTGCCAAGAGGTCTTTTTTATAGCTATGTTTCGACCTGTTTATATATATATATATATATATATATATCACTGTTTGTATTACTGGAGCCTTTACTCCACACAAAAGACCATGTCAGTCTAAGCCCCTCCTCCTTCCTTGCTGCTCCTGCAGTATTTTGCCCTTGTGACTTATTTCAGTATTTTGCTTATTTTTATATTGTATTGTTAGAGTTTAATTGCATCATCGGCTTTCTACTTCTCTTTATTTAACCAACAGTACTGTCTGCTTTTCCTATATATTGCTTTTCATACTTTATATCTAACCATTGTGGCCTAGAACTTTCCGCTTCTCAGACTGGAGCATGGGACTGTCCTGGCTCTCTCTCCCCTCTCGCGACCGTCTCCTTTCTGAAGGTATCTGTGGGTGGTTTTCCTTCCAGATTGGTATTCAGCTGCGGTATTACTATGGCTAAAACAAGCAGTACTGTACTATTCTCATGTTATCAGGGTCTGGGGTTCTAATCCACTCTACATTTATCTTGTTTAACTACTGGACTGCTGTTTGTTTGTTTTTTTGTTTTTTTATTCTTTATTTATATTTTGACACAAGTCGACACATTCTGTGTATTTGGCTTATGCTAAAGCCGATGTACGGTATTCACACATGTTTATGGTACAGGTAGAAATAACACATTGTTACATGTTACAATTTCTTATATTTGAGATGGTCGCTGCCCGTCAAGTTTTTATCTTTGGTGCACAAAACATAAGTAGTTAAAAGTACAACTTAGGGGAAGCACATTTTGGTTTTGTGCAGTGTATGTGGAAACCAGTACCCTTTAGAGCACATTCAGTGTCCTTCTCTGGGGCTATGGTGTTGCGTGTGGTCATATGGTGCAGGCCCTCCCCGTGGGGATCCCCAGCTGGGGCTCCTTTATGGGCTATGAGCCATGATCCCGACTTGGCTTTCCCCAGGGGGCCCGGGTAGCACCGCAGTTGGTGCTCCCTCCCTTGCCTTTGACTGACGTTTTTTGTGCCTATTCCAACTTCTACATTTGCGGAAAACAGCATTTAATACTCCGTATTTTACTTGATATGTTCTGCCACATGGAGGAATATTCAAGCAATGAATACATTGCTTATATAATTATAAAACATGTCTGAGTTATGCCTGGAGAAGACTTATTGAATACAGGCATACAGGGCCATCTTTTAAAAGGGGCAACTGCCTCGGGCCCAGTTATTCCTGGGGGCCCAAAGCAGCTACCCCTTGAGCCTACAACAATTTAATCAGGGACCCGTGGCCCTTTACAATTCCCCCGGACCGGGCCCCTTTCACTTTGTTCTACCGGCCTGCTGGGAGGAAGTGAGTTCAGGACAGGTCACTTCCTCCCAACTGAAAGAGCGCAAAGCCCCAGAGAAGAAATCCAAACAAATGTAATAAACTAGATCTATCCCCCTCCACCTCTTTCTTCGATTGAGGATGAATCTTGTCCTCACTCCTCAACTGTCGATGAGAACCGGGGAGGACGATTGACAGGTTAAGCTCACAGTATATCAGGAAACCTGTGTTGGGTGATGCCAATACTTCACAGATCTCGGTGACTGAGGGCAAGGTCTTTTTAGATGCTCAAGTAGTCCCCTTATTTGAACCCTGTACTCTCCGATACCCATGATCATCGGAGTGGAACCTACCTACCACCTGGCTCAGTTTGTCCACTATTAGCTCTGCATGCCTATGGTGAAAGAGGTTTGTACACGGCTCAGGTCGAATGCACTAGACCTCTTTTTATGTCCAGATCGGGCCCTGACCCCATATAGGCTTCGAGAGGGGCCTTACAGCTAAATAGGATACACTACTGGTTCTACTCAGTCAGCTAGCTAAATACTATACTTCACTACACTGGCCCTCTCCCGAGGCATATGTAACATATTCTTCCTCACCTTGCGGTCTCTGCACCCAGCCGCTGCAGATCCACGGCAAATTTTACCCCCCGTCCGCTCACGTGATTGACATCAAAATGTGCACGCTGACATCATCAAAGATCGATCTCTGCCAATCAGAAAGGTAAAGTAGGTATTTAAACCCTGTAACAAACCACCTCTTTTACAGGTAGGATTTTGTCACAGATCTTGCAGTAACCACAGCCTTCTAGGGTATACAAAGTCCAGGACACATTCAGCTCGGTTTTCCTTTTTATTTGATAAGAAAAACAGGTGCTTTAAATAATAATAAACAAACAAAATTCCTTGCTCTTACTTGAGCTCTTACTAGACAGAAATCACTATCTGTGATTGGGTGGCTTTCCCACTTACCAATTTTCCCAAAAAACTAAATGGATTTGCAATAAACACAATTGTTGTTCTCTCTCCTTCAGCTCTCCTAGCTGGCTTTTTCTCCCTCCCCCTGCAGCAGGCTGATCTCTTCTTTTAAAGGCCTGTCTGTAAATTGACCAGCTACAGGTGAGTGCCAATTAGTTAACTCTTAAGCTAGATCAAAATTCTGGTCTGTTACACAGCAGTTGGAGCATTGGCCCAGTTGCTGTTGGAGCATTGGCCCACCCTGCTCTCCAAATGCTCCGCCCCAGGGACCCATACCGCGTTTTGCAAAGCATCAGCAATGTATATTGCAAACTTTAACATCTCTCCCTGGGACATTTAACTGAAAATTCTCTGGCTGCTGTTTAGCAAATCAGGCCTGATATATCTTCCATCAACCACTATTCCACTTTTTCGCTCACAACCCAAAATTGCCTTTCCTCATTGCCGTGATTGACGACATCGGCATTTTGGGGTCAAAGATCGATCTCAGCCAATCAGAAAGGAAAAGTAGGCATTTAAACTAGACATGTGCAATTTGTTTCGTTCAGAATGTTAATTCGGACGAATTTCTGGCAATTCGGATACTTCCGAATTGCTGAATTGCCGAAGTTCTAAAGCACAGTCTTGCTGAAGTACTAATATACCTACCCAGTGAAGGAATGAAGAATATTACGCTGTATACAAGTTTAAATAAAAAGTATAAAAACATAGCCAGTATTCAGCTGTAAGCATTTTCAACACTTACAAAAATCAATTAGGGAGTTATCTACTAAGCGGCTGCAAGAGAAGTTGCCGAAGTTCCGAATTTCTGAAGTGCCGAACCGAACCAAAGTGCCAAAGTTCCGAATTGCCGAAGTCCTGAATTTCAGAATGCCAAACCGAAAATTTTCCCCATGCACATCCCTAATTTAAACCCAAAATTGCCTTTCCTCATTGCCCTGTCGTGGTTTCCCTAGTGGTTGTCCAAGAGCGCCTTCCTGATTCAAGTTTCTTCTGGTGTTTGACTTTGGCTTTGATTTTGACTTCCCTGTATTTCTGGTATCCCTGACCTCTGGCTTTCCTTTATCGTTGTGTCCCTATCTGTGTCCCCTGACCTCGGCTAGCACCCTGACTATTCTTAGGTACGTTACTCCGGCCATCCTAAGGCCCGGTAATACGTTACCTATTAGTCATCTGTGTAACACAATTCTATGTGCTGGATCATATAGTAATCCTGACAGCATGCACCTGTATCTGAGTGTCAGTCATGAATAGGCCCAATGCTTGATCTGTGTGTTGAGCAATACTAACGCTGCACTCTGTGCTGAACGGCCCGAGGCAGCGCCAATGTGGATCGACACCAAACTTCCAAAGAATGGGAACTCTCCACATGGACAAAAAGACTTGATCCCTGTTCACAAAGGCAAGGTTCAATACACAACGGGCTGGTCATCAACACTTGCCAGCTGCATGGCTACATTGTATACCGGCATTTCATGATGGACAGAATCCACAATTTACAGGACCTCCTCTCGCTGAGGACTCGTTCACCTGGCTGGACCTGAATGAAGCGTATCTGTCAGTTCCCACCGCGCCGGCGAGCCAATGCTTCCCTCGGTTCGTTTGGGGGATCGGGCGTGCCATTCTGCATGCCCTTCGGCCTCAACCCGGCTCTGGTGTTTCATGAAGCTGCTGAAACCGGTTATGGTGCAACTTCAGTCCAAAGACATCCTGTGCTTTCTCCACCTGGATGATTTACTGATTTTCTATGACACAGTACCAATGCTACGCTCTCAGATGAAATTTGTCGTTCACGTTCTGGAATCTCTGGGCTTCGTGGTGAACAGACAGCAATCGACACTCGACCACAGGGTGCCCTCTCAGCAGAGGTATGGGGGGAACTCTGCTGGTGACTGCTTCACATGCAAGCCTGGAAAGGCACGGCGATATTCGGTCCTTTACCGAAGGTCCCAACCATCCTATGCACTTACCTGGTATATATACATCTTATATATATGTAACATCATACGTAGTGTATTTTAATATTAGTATAAGTACATATATTAGCATTACAATACACTTAGAATTAAGTTACATATATTTGATATATCTATTTATATATAAAATACAAATAACCACAAATATATGTATATAGATACATATATAATTACATTAATGATTACATAAGTATACACGTAGAATTTAAATACATATATATGTATATATATTAAAATTCTACGTGTATATTTAAGTAATCTTTTAGAATTATTATGTGGTTTTATTAATTAAAATGTGATTGACATGCCTGACAACCCAGGCAGAAAGTGCAGATAATTTAATTTGCAAGCACTATATTTAACCATGGAACTTTCCAAGACACCATAAAACCTGGGGAGTACCGTTTCACTCAGGAGACTTCGCTGAACACAAATATTAGTGTTTCAAAATGGTAAATTGTATTACAACGATGATATTATTTGTAAAAGTGATGTTTTTTGAATTTTTCACACATGAACGGCACTTTTACAACAATAATATCGTCACTATTATGTTATACTGTTTTGAAACACTAATGTTTGTGTTCAGTGAAGTCTTCCAAGTATAACTGTACCCCCCATGTACAGGATTTATGATGTTTTGTAAAGTATGATGGCCAAATATTGTGACTAAGTGGCTACTAAAAAGACTGGACATACCCCACTTGCAATACATTGGGTTGTCTACTTTTGCAAATGGTAAGCCATCATGGGGGTAATTCTCATTCCTGGGCTACCACACGGTCTCAAAGGTAACATTACTAATCTGGCAAATTTCAATGTGAAAAAAACAGAAAATGGAATGTGCTATATTTGACCCTGTAACTTTCCAAAAAAAACGTAAAAGCTGTTAAAGGGGGTGTAACGGACCGTTTTGCTCACCAGAAGTTAAAAAACGTTTAGGCGATAATCCCCTTCCAGATAGACAAGCAGCTACTGCAATCACCAATCTCCCGAACTGCAAACTGCACGAATTCACCAACTCCCGAACAAGAGACACACAAACACTGGAAGCAGCCAAACAGGAAAAGCCCTATGAACAGCTTACACTCCTGGCAATCGATTGCATACAATCAAAATTCCCCCCCAAGAATGAGATGACACTTCACTTTGAGGGTTAAGCAGGAATTTCTTTACTGAGGCTAACTGCCCGGCTTTTATGCAGGTCTCCCACCTCGTGGACACAACCCTAGGGGACCAGATGGGAAACTGGGAAACATACTGGGAAACTGGGACCAATCGCAGACATACACCTTTAAACAATCCCACAATGCATCACAATCCCTCCTCTCTGCCCTGGAGATAATTGGGGAAGTAATCCAATTATCTCCAAGGACAAAGGCAAAACTCCATTACACACATGGCAAACAAAAAGACAGTAAAAGACATAAAATTACATTCTGATACATTTAGTACATAAAACATATACATTCTACATATCCCCAGATAGCTTAGATCTGAGCGCACATTACTACCGATTGGCGCTCAGATCACATACATACAGTTTAATTGCCATGGAGCCAAAGTCTTTCCCATAGTCTTTCGTTACACGTATGGGCTCCATGGCTGTGCTATCTGGGTTAACACATTCACATATAACAAAGTACCGAATGAACCGGTGTCCGGCTAAATCTCCACGAATAGGAACCAGGAGGCGGACGGCTCAGCGGTGTTCGTGCAAATCAGTGTCCGTTTTTAGTTCCATAGTTTAAGCGCTGAACACCGCTGGCCGTCCGGGACTTTAAAATGGCCGCCGCCACGTGTTTGGTAAACGAACAAAGGCCACCCAGCGATCTTCAATTAAGCTGCGGTTAACCGCAGCTTCAGGGAGGTCAATTGGCAGCAGACTCCCGCTCCTAGGTGGTCGTGCATTCGGTAGTTTGTTTGGTAGATAAAATCTACCGAACACCCCGGCAGAAAGGCACGAATAAGCCTTTCTGCAGGGAAAATAGAAGCTTTAACATGCAGGGCCATAGTCCAAAAGGAGCAGGCGAGCAACCAGGCTTCTTCAGTGCCCGGTGGCGAGGTTGGTTCCACCACATGTCTCCCCTTTACCAATCAGACTAACAGGGTATCGGACCTCCTGTCGGTCAGTGCCCTGGTTAGTCCAGCAACCCACCCACAGAAAACAATCAACTGTACAGCCAACCCACAATAAATGGTTACTGCACCTGAGTAAGGGGCCAACTTGTCCATGTCCAGGTGCCTCACCACGGCTGTGCGGGAAACTGAAACTGGTAGGCTGCCTTGGTGGGTTGCTGAGTGGGCAGAGACCAGCAGTACTCTGCCCTGGTGCCAGCGCTACCACGGAAGTAGCCTGGTTGGAGCCTGGTTGCTGGAGACCGACTGTCTCCCCTCTGGGATACACCACTCTGTGGCTGGGGGACAGGACTGACCGTCCCATCTGCATGGTTGTGGGGCTCAACATCTCCCCTTGGTGGGTTAGGCTGCCGCTGGAGAGAGGGTGTAACAAGCTCCTCTCTCTGAACGGTAGACTGCCGCTGGGGAGATGGGGTAACCCGCTCCTCTCCCTGACACTCTCTCTGCTGGTGGAGAGGGGCACCTCTTTTGTCCTGCGGCTGGTGTGTGAGACTGACGGTCTCTGCTCCCTGTAGGACACTCTGCCGCTGGGGAGGAAGGACGGCACCTTCAGCTCCCTGGGCTACACACTGCCGCTGGGGAGGAAGGACGACACCTTCAGCTCCCTGGGGTACACACTGCCGCTGGGGAGGAAGGACGGCACCTTCAGCTCCCTGTAACACACACTGCCGCTGGGGAGGAAGGACGGCACCTTCAGCTCCCTGGGGTACACACTGCCACTGGGGAGGAAGGAATGCACCTTCAGCTCCCTGTAACACACACTGCTGCTGGGTAGGAAGGACGACACCTTCAGCTCCCTGGGATACACACTGCCGCTGGGGAGGAAAGACGGCACCCTCAGCTCCCTGTAATTCACACTGCCGCTGGGGAGGAAGGACGGCACCCTCAGCTCCCTGTAATACACACTGCCGTCTGGGAGGAAGGACGACACCTTCAGCTCCCTGTAATGCACACTGCCGCTGGGGAGGAAGGACGACACCTTCAGCTCCCTGGGATACACACTGCCGCTGGGGAGGAAGAAGGACACCTTCAGCTCCCTGGGGTACACACTGCCACTGGGGAGGAAGGACGGCACCTTCAGCTCCCCGGAACGCACTCCGCAGCTGGGGAGGGCGGACGATACCTTTGGCTCGATCTGCCAAGACCTGCAGGTACTCTGCTGCTAATTTCCTTGCGAACTGCATGCTTTTCTCAGAGGGGTTGGTGTGGTCGGGTACAGGGCTATCCTGCTGTTGAATTATTTTGTAAATTCCATTTGCTCCCCTCCCATTGGAGGTGCTGCAGCAGCTGCTGCTCTGTCTCCTTCCATGAGCTCTGCGATTAGAACAGCCTTTGCTTTGTTGCTTGCTATTCTCCCTCTCGCCTCTAGTAATTCCTTTAATGTGCTCCGTTTCAAAAGTGTATAATCCGTTTACATTCACCGGCTGTTCGTGTGTTTCCACGTGTTCCCGAACTCTGATTTCATCCAAATGGTTTAACTCACAAATTGCTGTTTCTTCCTTTCTGTTCGTTTTAATTTCTGCTTGGCCTAAATTGGGTCATGCAACAGGACAAAGATCCCAAGTAAACCAGCAAATCTATAATGAATGACTGAAAAAAGAAAATAATCAAGGTGTTGCAATAGCCCAATCAATGTACAGACCACAACCTGATTGAAATGCTGTGGCAGGAGAGCTGTGCCTAAACAAATACCAGCAACCTTCAATGAACTAAAGCAAGAGTAGACCAAAATTCCTCCACAATGATGTGACAGACTGATAAAGGAATACAGTAGATGATAACTTCAAGTTATTGCTGATAAAAGTGGCTCTATAAGCTTTTGAATCATATGGTGTACTTAGTTTTTCACACATGGCTTCTCCATTTTGGCTTTATTTTTGTTAAATAACTCATGACATGGTATAATATGTAATGTGTTGTTTATTTACCTAATTTGAAGACTTGCTAAAGAACAGATGATTGCTACTATGTCCTAATATATAAAACCATAGAAATTAAAGAGGGTGTACTTTCTTTTTCACATGACTGTATATATTATCAGAAGTACACAGCCATGGTATATCTTATCAGAAGTACACATCCGCTCAAAAAGGCACCTGCCACCACCCTCACTGTCTCCGCTTGGGTAAAATCTCTCAGCTGTAAATATCTAAAAAAGAAGCCTCCAGTTGTTAATGGAGCAGCTTCTTTGAGATGGTGCCAAGGGGTCATGTCCGCTCTAGGAGCCCATATTCAAAGTTGCGGTAAATCATGATTAAGAATTCCAAGTCTACCCACCTATGTGATTCCATGGAGGAGTGCCAGATCACTATTTCCACCACTTAAGCACTTACATAATGCTAATATTGATGTGGGAGCCCCAGCTTTCCCCTTTTATTGAGCTGATACAGAGACCTAGCCACCCTATGTGTCTTTCGCTGCCAAATAAAGCTATTGACTCCCGTTGTAAGCATGACAGATACCCCTGGACACCGCTATTTGGAGTTCCTGAAAGAGTAACAGTATTCTTGTAAGGACATTCATCTTGACTAAGTAGACTCTCCTGATCCAAAAGATCGGTTTATCAATTAATTTCGATGCACTTTCTGCATTTTTGACCATTGAAAAGATAGAATAAGAGAAATAAAAATGGTATTATTTAATGCTTTTTTTCTTTTTTAAACCAAGCGACTTAAAGCACTTTGCACAAGCTGATAGATTTCCAACCATGACTGCTGAAATATTAGATGTTACTCGTACTGTACTTTAATGCTATATTGATACAGTGAATGAACAAGTATATGATCCCCTGCTGGTTTTGAACGTTTGCCCACTGACAAAGAAATGATCAGTCTATAATTTTAATGGTAGGTGTATGTGACGGACAATATATTGTCGCGACGTATTCCCTTTTCCCCAAATATCACAGCTCCAATAATCCGGAAAGTAAATGTTGCCAGCATCGCATATCCCCCCCACACATGAACAGAGGCTTAATGCTGGGAATAGAACTGTTTAATGCAGGCACAGTCACAGAATGTATACTTGCAAACTCCTCCTCTGTGCCTGAGAGATAATTGAGTCAGGCACTCTACAAACTCAATTATCTCCAGGTACAGAAAACATAACAATTTTCAAACACCCCGAAAGTACATGGAATCCAAAAATCACATCCCCGGATAGCCCTGATCTGAGTAACCATCATATCCAAAAATCACTCAGATCGGTTTGGTAACTTTGAATTGCCATCACATGGAAGTGTTGACCAGCCTGCCACGAGGTCAAAGCCCAAAATAATTTCAGGGAAATTGTGGCAAAAGCCGGTCTCCGTTTGTGGGATTTTTTTTTAAGTGTAGAATGCTCCCCTCATTCGGTAGTTCATATATCTCGAACTCTGTTCGGACAGCAGGTCTATCTTCACTGGCGTTCGCGTGAGTGCCTTGCCGAAATCCGTTCCAGACACTCAACGACCAAGTCCCGCTGCCTGCGTTAGGGAGACAAAATGCCACCCAATGTAGCATTCTATTGTTTCTTTTGTGGTTTTCGTACTGGATACTTGGTGTTCCACATTCTAATGAGGTTCTGGGGTGGTCCTCGTTCGGGAACTGAATTGGTTGAATACAAACAAAGTAGCGATTATCCATAAACAAAATCTGCTGAACCAAATCATGGGGTGTTCCTTCACACTGCTCTCCTTTTGCTCAAGGCTCCGGCAGACACGGTTGGACGATTTTCGGGTCAAATTGGGGATGTCCGGAAAATAAAGGTAGTCTATTAGTTGGCCAGCTCAGTCTGATGTAATACCCCATCTGCATTCCCGTTCTGTTTCCCGGGTCTGTAGTGGATTGTGAAGTTGTAAGGTTGCAGGGCTATACTCTACCTCAGGAGTCGGGTCATTGTCTCCAGTGACCCAGTAGAGCCAGACTAAAGGGTTGTGCTCCGTCATGAGGGTGAAAGTGCAGCCATACAGATAGGGTGTTAACTTCCTTAGTGCACACACCAGGGCTAAACACTCTTTCTCAATGACCACATAGCTGACCTCTCAGGGTAATAATGTTCGACTCCAGAAGGCCACTGGATGCTCTCCCTTGTCCTCTCTGACCTGGCTTAAAATTGCCACCAGTCCAAACATTGAAGCCTCTGTATGGACAATAAAACGTTAGGATCTGGGGCAGCCAGGACAGGTGCATTAACAAGAGCTTTTTTCAAGGCTTGAAATGGCGTCTCACATTCTGGGGACCACAGGACCTGCCTAGGTAAGTTATTTTTGGTCAAGTCAGTCAGGGATTTGGCTATAGCACTATACTCTAGGACAAAGCATCTGTAGTAGCCGGCTGTTCATAGGAAAGCCATGACTTGTGTCTTGGTACAGGGAGTAGGCCAGTTAGTAACTGCCTCAATCTTGGCTGGTTCAGGCCATTGCTTACCACATCCTACACAGTGGCTCAAATACTGTACCTGCGCCATACCAATGTGACACTTGTCTGGTTTCAAGGTCAGGCCAGCTCCCCTAATCCTGTCTAGTACGGTCCCTACATGCTCTAAGTGCACCTCCCAGGTGTCGCTGTAGATGGCTATGTCATCCAGATATGCACAAGCATAATCCTGAAGACTATCTAAGAGGTGATCCACCATCCTTTGGAAGGTTCATTCCAAATGGTATAAGCCAAACGGATTAATGAAGGCCAACTTGGAAATAGCCTCCTCTGCTAGGAGAATCTGCCAATACCCTTTGCAGAGATCAATAGTGGTCATATAACATCCCTTAGCTATACGGTCTAATGATTTGTCTACCCTGGGCATAGGGTAGGCGTTGGTGACAGTCTTGTCATTTAGCCACCTGTAGTCTACACAGAAACAGGCCATGCTGTCCTGTTTTGGTACTAAGACTACAGGTGAGGCCTAGGGACTCTCGGAATGTTCGATGACCCCTAAGCGAATAATTTAATTTATTTCTTTCTGCATTCCTTCTCGGACTGCCTCGGGGATGCAGTATGGGGGTTGTGACAGACCGCCTTGCACCCCAACCGGGTACTTCCGTCATTCGCTGCTTCCTAGTACTTACGAGTACCATAAGCACTGCACTGGAACACCATAATCACCGTAAACCCCACAAATCTGCCTGTGAGATATTGGAGTCAGATATTGTATTAACCCAATTATCTCCAGGCAGAAAAAACACATATTTTACAAAGTCCCATAAGTACCCCCAAAACTCAACATATCCCCATAAATATTACAACCCCTGATGGCCCTGATCTGGGTGAACAATATATCTAAAAAATCACCCAGATCAGTTCAGGGGTTCAGAAATGTTATGGAAGTCATGTATTTGACCGACCAGAGGCATGACACCATGCCCAAAACAGTTCCAGAGAATCAGGGTTTGCGATCGGTCTAGTTCAGTAGTTCTGAAAATGAACAAACTACTGAACAGAGTCAATAGTCTTACCCTGGAGCTTGTTCCCTTAATCCAGACGAATGTCTCACCGAACAGTGCCCTTCTAAGCTGAATAGAAACGAACGCAGGCGATGATAGATAGAAGTTCAGCGGTGTGCGGGAGTTTCTGTATCCGATTTCAGTTCCATGAGATTCATGCCCAACCACCGCTGCCTGCGTTCATGCGAACAAGATGGCCGCCACCTCATGGTTGTTCATAGAAATTGCGACCACCCAGATGAACAACTAGAACACTGCGGTGAGAAACGTTCCAAGTTGTTAATAGGTGTTAACAAGCTCCAGGGTGGTCTCTGTTCATGCGGTTGTTTGTTAAACAAACCATATAGTCCCAATTACATGAACAAAACCTGTTTTGAAGTATTTAAGCCAGGTCTATTGCAGGGGCCATAGTCACAGGGTAGGAGGCTGCCAAACAGACAAGGCTACTTTCGACACAGGGGTTTTCTCAATGGGGCCTACCTTGTGGATAACTAGGGTTGTGCTCTTGGGAGAAGGTTGCCTGTTTGACTGCAGTTGGATCGTTTGGGCCGTTCCTGTGTTCCCATTCGATCCCCTAGCTGTACCAACTCTATGGCCCCTTCTCTAGGGTCATCTCCTAACAAGTCGGGTAAGGGTAGAGCATCAGGATCGTCTAATGCTGGGGCACACACTGCAGCTACTTTTTCCTCCCTGCCTTTTAATTCCTTGAGCATGTTAATGTGAAATGTCTGTTTCACCTGCTCATTTTCACAACTGGCTCCAGTGTACGTGGTGTCACATACCTGCCCAATCACTTTTTAAGGTCCCTGCCCAGCTGCCTGTAGTTTATCATGTCAGACTTGCTTAAGTACCATAACTTTTTGTCCGATCTGAAAACTACGGTGCCTATCTCTCCTGTCATACCATACTCGCTGGCACTGTTGAGCTGCCTGGAGGTTCTCGCGTACCATCTGGGCCAATGCCTCCATTCGGTCCCTCAGCTCCAGCACGAATGGTACAATCGGGACCCTGCTATCTCTGTCTCCCCTTCCCAATGCTCTCCGATTAGGTCTAGGGGTCCCTGCATCCGCCACCCATATAACAACTGAAATGGGGAAAACAGTTGATTCCTGTGGCAACTCCCTATAAGCAAAGAGGAGGTGTGGCAGGAACCATTCCCAATATCTGCAAGTGGCTGTGAATGCCCTTAAAATTTGTTTAAAGGTTCCATTGAACCGCTCGTAGAAACCGTTAGTCTATGGTTAACTTAAAGGTAGGCAGAAAATGTAATAAAGCAGCAGGAAATGCTAGCAGAATGCTTGGTTGTATAGGGAGAGGTATTAGCAGTAGAAAGAGGGAGTGCTTATGCCATTGTACAGATCAATGGTGAGACCCCACTTGGAGTATTGTACGCGGTACTGGAGTACGTATCTTCAGAAGGATATTGATACTTTAGAGAGAGTTCCGAGAAGGGCTACTAAACTGGTTCATGGATTGCAGGATAAAACTTACCAGGAATGGTTAAAGGATCTTAACATGTATAGCTTGGAGGAAAGACGAGACAGGGGGGATATGATAGAAACATTTAAATACATAAAGGGAATACACTCTGTAAAGGAGGAGACCATATTTAAAAGAAGAAAGACTACCACAACAAGAGGACAAAGTCTTAAATTAG
The DNA here is from genome assembly GCF_036172605.1 of Pelobates fuscus. Lineage (NCBI taxonomy): Eukaryota > Metazoa > Chordata > Amphibia > Anura > Pelobatidae > Pelobates > Pelobates fuscus. Next base: position 206,812,134 of record NC_086317.1, on the reverse strand, counting down.
AGGGGCAAAGGTTTAAAAATAATATCAGGAAGTATTACTTTACTGAGAGGGTAGTGGATGCATGGACTAGCCTTCCAGCTGAAGTGGTAGAGGTTAACACAGTAAAGGAGTTTAAGCATGCATGGGATAGGCATAAGGCTATCCTAACTATAAGATAAGGCTAGGGACTAATGAACGTATTTAGAATATTGGGCAGACTAGATGGGCCGAATGGTTCTTATCTGCCGTCACATTCTATGTTTCTATAAGGGGAGCTCATAAGGGGTTTATCCCACAGACTTTCCATAACTGATGGATTACCTCAGCAGTAAACTGAGCACCCTGGTCAGAAAGGATCTCCCTGGGAAATCCTACTCGGGAGAATATTTTGACCAGAGCATCAGCCACGGTCTCAGCCTGGATGTTTGATACAGCCACGGCCTCAGGGTACCATGTGGCATAGTCCACTACGGTAAGGATATATCACTTATCGTAGCGACTAGGCTGGGCTAAGGGTCCTATCAGGTCCACTTATACCCGGCTAAAGGCTACAGAATTAACATTAACCACCCTGGAACTTTGTTCTTGACTGGCTAATGATGCTAATACACAAAAACAAGTCCTGTGCTCAACCTCCCACTACTCCTGGGTGGAAGCAACGGCCATAATACACATCAGCCCCAATACATACAGCAAAAACCAAAGAAAAAATGATTAAAAAAAATTCAATAAAGTAAAAACAAACAAAAAAAACTATGAAAAAGTAACCTGCGCTCTTCCCAAATCCCTATGCATTTTTAAACAAATGGAGGTTATTTAGTTACTCCAATGGCCATTAGAGGCATGCCCACCTCCTACGTCAAGGCAAACTTCTTAGGTGTGTTCTACACTGACTATTCACCTTGCTTCCTTGAGCTTCTGGCAAAGATATCTCTAATGAGACATAGAGGGGTATTTTTCTAAACCCCTAAATGCTTATTAACCCTTAATATCCACCATTTGTTTAAATATGCATAGGGATTTGGGAAGAACGCAGGTAAGTTTTTTCTTTTGGCTAATGATGCTGCCAAAGTTGGAGTTACAGATGCGGTAGTTAAGGGTTTAATCTCTGTATGTTCAGCGTTTCAAAGAAAAATACTGCATATACAGACTCCAGGAACCATGAACACTTAGAATTACACAAGTGGTAATTTTCCTTGGATTAACCATTTAAAGGTGACTTGGACTGGGGGACTCATGGCACTCTAGCCCATGCAAGAAGTGTAGGCAGTTATGGTGCTTGAGGTGTCGCTGCAGTGTGTTTACATCAACAGGCAAAAAAGTCACTATTACTCAGCAATATGTCATAAACCCATCTTCCAGTTCTGTTGTTTTGCAGAGGTGTGACAAAACAAGACACACTAACAGGTGTGTATACAAAAATATATAATGTTCTTTAAATCAACATGCTTTTACAAATAGGTAATCATTTGCATACCATACAAGGCAGATGCATATCAAGATGTCCACAAAGTACAAATATAGCAATACATATGCATTACAGAAAAAAAGAAAACTATTTTAGAAAATAACACTCTGCCATCCACAATGTTAATACAATTACCTATAAGGGACCTATACTCAACATGAAACCTAGGTAATTGTTTTAACACTCTGCCAGTGAACACGCCTTGAATTCACTCTTCCTCAGATATTTGTATAACCAGGATGTCCCTGGTGAAATACAGTAAGGGCCAGAAATATTTGGTCACAATTGTTTCATAATCTTGGCTCTGTATGCCACCACAATGGATTTGAAATGAAACAACCAAGATACATTTGAAGTGCTGGTGATTGATTCAGCCATTGCAGAATGTTCCACTTCTTTGCCCTAAAAAACTCCTGCGTTGCCAAATCTACTTCGCTGAATTTGAGCAGATAGTATGTCCCTATACACTTCAAAATGTATCTGTCTGCTTCTTTTTTCTGTCACATCATCAATAAACACTAGTAAACCAGTCTTATTGGAATCCATGCATGCCCATGCCATCATACTGCCTCCACCATGTTTTACAGATGATGTGGTATGCTTTGGATCATTAGCCATTCCAAACCGTCTCCGTATTTTTTCTTCCCATCATTCTGGTGCAGGTTGATCTTAGTTTCATCTGTCTAAAGCAACGTTTCCCAATTAGTGAGAACAAAATTGGGGTTCCGCGGCATTTTGCCACATCCAAGAAGGTCGGAAACAGCAGACATCGTGCTCAGCCCGCTTTGCCGTCAGCACGCCTTGCTGTCAGAGCCCGCCCTGCCATTATTACTACTTCTACCTGTTCGGCACTTATAGAAACTGAGAGAGAAGATACAACTAAAATCCAGAAAACATGCCCAAAATAGTTGTATCTACTGTTCCTCAAATAGCAGAGACAAGTGACAAGTAAAAAAAAAGAAAAGCACACAATGCTACTCAAACAAAGAAAATAAAATATGATGATAGCTACTTGTCATATGGATTCACAAGTGCCAGAAATGAAGATTGTCCTGAAGCACAATGCATACTTTGCAATAAAATATTGGCAAACAGTTCATTAGCACCTGCTAAATTACGTCGTCATTTTGAACAAAACCACGCAGAGTACAACGATAAAGACATTGACTTTTTTTAAAGGGACACTATAGTCACCTCAACAACTTTAGCTTAATGAAGCAGTTTTGGTGTATAGAACATGCCCCTGCAGCCGCACTGCTCAATCCTCTGCCATTTAGGCGTTAGATCCCTTTGTTTATAAACCCTAGTCACACCTCCCTGCATGTGACTTGCACAGCCTTCCATAAACACTTCCTGTAAAGAGAGCCCTATTTAGGCTTTCTTTATTGCAAGTTCTGGGGGGGGTCTCTTCCTCCCTGGTGGTCCAGTGGCTGCTGGGCTGGGCGGGCGGCGCTGGCGAGGGAGAGCTCGCCCTGAGCTGTCTGCTCAGCTCCCTCGCGCGCCGCACAGTGAGGCTGGGAGGCGGAGCCGGAATATGACGTCATATTCCGGCTCCCAGCCTCACTCTGCGGCGCGCGAGGGAGCTGAGCATACAGCTCAGAGGAAGTGCTCCCTCGCCAGCCGCCCGCCAGCACCGCCCGACCACCCATCATGTCTGTTAGCCACAAGGCTAACAAGACATTTGCCTTGGGCATTTGGGGGCGGCTTTTTTTGCCGCCCCCTGGAAAATGCCGCCCAAGGCAAATGTCTTGTTAGCATTGCGGCTAACAGACATGCCGTGTGAGCTATGCGGCCGCAGGGCGCCCCCTGCACCATGGCGCCTTGTGCGGCTGCACAGCTCGCACACCCCTAAGGCCGGCCCTGTATACACTAAAACTGCTTTATTTAGCAAAAGTAATTTAGGTGACTATAGTGTTCCTTTAAGTGAATGCTAAAGGAGTATCAGAAGAGTAAACAATTCATGAGCAAAAAATGTCAAAATGCTAATGAAAAACGTACAGAGGCTTCTTACAGAGTAAGTTACCACATATCACTTGTATGATAAGCACACACAATTGGGGAATCCAAAGTAGCATATCTTGCAGACATATTCACAAAATTAAATTTATCACTCCAAGGAAAAAAACACTAATATTTTTAATGCAAAAGATAAAATATTTTCACTGTCTCATAACCTGCAGTTTTGGACCTCATCTGTTGAGCAAAATAATTTGAACTCTGCCAACACTTAAGGATTTTCTTGAAGAATCAGAAGTTGAACTTGAAGATGAATTTCGCAATGAAATTGAAGATCATCTTCGCCATTTAATCACATCTATTAATCAGTATTTTCCATTCTTGAATGAAAACAATGAGTGGGTTTGAAATCCATTCATAAAAGACAAGCCAGCCAATTTTTCTGATGTAGATTTTAAGAATCTGATTGATATAACTTCTGACAGTAAACTAAGCCAAAAATTTTAAGAAGTTTCTCTTATTGCATTTTGGGTTGATATACACGAAGAATACCCAGAATTGTCCAAGCGGGCAATCAAAGTTCTGTTACAATTTGCCAACACATACTTATGTGAAACTAGATTCTCGCTTTACTCTGCAACAAAAACAAAGTATCGAAATCTCCTTCACACAACTGCAGACATGCAAATAGAATTGAATATAAAATACAGTCAGAAAAGCGCAATATAAAATCTTTAAAAACAGATTACTACTAGTGAAGTAAAAGCTCCTAAGCACATTAAAGGTGATTCCTATAAACCTTCAAACACAAATGTTCTACAAAGTGTCAGAGCTTCAAGTAGTTTTCCCCTTAATAAAAATAAAAAAATATATTTTTATCACAATATGGTGGCCAGAAGTGAAATGGTGTTGAAAAACTACAGTTCAGAATTGAAGTAATGTCTTTGTGGAAATTACTTCAAACAAATGAAAGTTCAAACACAATTTATTCATCAAGTGGATTAAAACAAAAAATTCCTTGTAAAAAATATATAGAAATGTTTAAATTAACGAAAGTGGTATAGAAGATGTTAGTAACCACTATTAAGTCCAGTACATGCAGTATGAGCAGTGAGTAGATAAGCCAGTGTTACCCTTCCGTTAGAGCAGCTGGAACCGTGTGAAGTCCGTTTTTTCAGCCGCAAAAGTTGTAACCAAACCGGGTGGACGCCCTTACTTCAAACGGCTGGAAATGTGCTGCTGGTACAGGAGAGAAGGTAGATAAATGTACATTTTATCCTCAGCATCAACACTTTTAACCCGTGCTTGGCGGGCTTTTTCATTTTTGGGGTTCCAAAGTTTTGTTATACCATGTCAAAGGGTTCCGAGGGAAAAATGAATCGGGAAACCCTGGTCTAAAGAATGCTGTTCCAGAATTGCGTTGCCATTTTTGGATGTTTTGAGGCAAAATCTAATCTGGTCTTTCTATTTGTGAGGCTCATGAAGGGTTTGCACCTTGTAGTGAACCCTGTTTGCTTTTGTGTAGTCTTCTCTTTATGCTAGACTTGATGAATGATATGCCTCCTGAAGAGTGTTTTTCACTTGGCTTCACAACCATGTTGTGACGGGGTTTTTCTTTACCATGGAAAGGATACTACGATCATCCACCACTGTTGGTTTCTGTGGACACCCAGGCCAGTGCGTTCTTCTTTTATCCTAGAATGTACCAAAATGTTAATTTTGGCCACGACTAATATTCCTCCTATCACACAAAGACCTTTGACAAAGACCCTTTCAGGGGTTGAAACGTTGCGGTGTCTCACTTGTCCCAGAAAACTAGACATGTGCAATTTGTTTCGTTCCGAATATACATTCATACCATTGGTCCGAATATCCCGAAGCGGACACATTTTTTTTTACTTACCTGAATTTCCAAAACAAACCGAACCACATTTTTTGCCCATGCACATCCCTACAATAAACACATTTGAAGGTACTTGGAGTACCTGGATCCTCTTTCTATTACTGACACCTGGAATCAGTGGCAGTGTTTTCATTTGTGTCCAAAAAAGAAGGTATCTACATGGGATTAAAGTGTTAAATAATTTTTTGGTTGAAAGTGGTTGAAAGGATCCACAGTTTTCACTGCATTATATATATATATATATATATATATATATATATATATATATATATATATATATATATATATATATATATATATATATATATATATATATATATATATATATATATATATGAGGGGCCTACAATCTGGTTAGAATTTGTAAAGGAGACAAATGGAAGCTTTTAAAGCGGCACTGTCATGGCCGCATCTGTTTTTTTTAAATCCCCTCCCGACTCCACTACAAGTTTTTGTCCCCTTAGTCACTCCCAAATGCCCATAGGCCCCCCATTTTAGCTTTATTTAATTGTTTATTTAATGCCTGGATCTAGGTCCTGGGTGCTGCCATCTCTGTGTGGGCAGGTTAACGCCCTGCAGGACACGTCATCTAGATAGCACTGTGAAATTCCTGCGCATGCCCAGTTAATACTTGGGCATTTGCTATTGTCCGGACGGGAATTTTGGCTATTCGTTGATGTGTTAGAAAGACGTATAAATGAAAAGAAATTTCAAACAAATGAACAAAAAACGATTTTCGTTTGTTTGTTCGTTTAGTTTATTACAAGGAAGAAGCTACCGGCTCGCTTCTCCCTCCTTGCAATATGTAAAAAAAAAAAGAAGTGAACTTAGTAAACCCATACCCCTGGTGCCCCTGTGATTCTATGGGGGTCAATATAACCCCCATATTTGCATAAGGGATATTAAAATCTCCCTAATGCCTGTACGCGTGACATATCTACTAAAGAGTGAGCAGTGACAACGAGGGGAGGACCTTCTGTCTCCCCCCCCCCCCCCATGGGTGGCAGTTGCTCACTATTTAAAATAAAACATTTAAAAAGACCCAATAAAGGGGGAACTACCATAGGTCCCCCATGCTCCCACAGAGGGTGGGGATCCTAAAATGACAAAAGGGGAGGGAGACCTACTGTCTCCTCCCCTGGACCCTGCCCATGAGCGGCAGGTGGGGACTTTTAAATGACCAAAGTATGGGGACCTATTGTCTCCCATCCGCCCAGCCCCCACCCATGGGCAAAGCCCATGGGTACTAAAATGACAAAAGGGGGGACCTACCGGCTCCCCCCCCCCCAGCAGCATAGCCTTTAGGCTCAAGATTTACCTGTCAGAGCACAGTGATTGGTTGAACCATCCAATCTTAGTGCTCTCAGTCAAACATGTCAAATATGTCAAATATGTAATATCAGGTAAAGGTTGTTCTATGGATTCTAATAAATCAGAATCTATACTTACATGCCCTCTGCTTAAAGGACTAAAAGCCATACAACCAGTGGCGTAACTGCTGCGGTTGCAGGGGTCTCAGCTGTGACCGGGGTGCCCGCTGGCATTGTGGTGCAGCCCAGGCTGCGCAGAAAAATCTCATGCTCTTAGGGACAACCAATGGCAATGGATATCCTGGGGCCCAGTCAGCGCTGCGGCGCTTAAAAAGCGCGACCATCCCCTGTGATGACATCAGAGCTGGGAGGAAGACGTCACTTCCTGCCAGCTAACAGTGCACCGCTCGGGAGGAGAGGAGGGAGTCGGAGTGGGAGCTCTGGCTCCCATCAGCATTAAGCAGCCACTGGAGCCCAGGGAACTCACATTTTTTTTTAACACTTTGCGTGTGTGAGAGAGAATGTCTGTATGTGTGTGTATGTGTGTGTGCATGCCTGTGTGTGTGTGTGTATCTGTTTGTCTGCATGTGGGTCTGTATGTGTATATCTTTGTCTGTGTATCTGAATGTTTGTCATTAAGTATGTCTGTGTACCTGCATGCGTGTCTATGTGTTTCTCTATGTATTTGTCTGCATATGTGCCTGTATGTGTATCTGTTTTTCTAGACGTGTGTCTGTATGTGTATTTGTTTGTCTGCATGTGTATCTGCATGTGTGTCAGTGTGTGGCCCTATGAATCTATATGTGTGTCACTGTTTATATCTGTATGAGTGCCATTCTGTGTATGTGCATCTGTATGTGTGTCTATATGTGTGTCCATGCATGTATCTGTATGTGTTATACAAATGGAGGGGCGGGGGGAGGGGAGAAAGCATGGGGGGGGGCAGGGCCCTTTTCGCACCGGGGTCTTGTGGTTTCTAGTTATGCCTCTGCATTTTAACGGTTTATTGAGGTTTCAAATTATTATAGACGTTTTCTAAAGGATTTTTCTTCTATAGTGCCCCCGATATGAGAAAAAGTGGTGTTAATCCCAAGTAATGGAAAACTAATGCTTTAAAAGACCCTTAAATAATCTTTTGCCTTTAGCTCCTCTGTTGATGCACCCTGTTCCTAACCTACCCTATTCACTAGAGGTAGATGTCTCTGAGATAGGAATAGGAGCAGTACTGCCTGAAGGAAAAAGTCCAGAAAAACCCTTACACACTTGCAGGTTTTATTCTAAAAAACTGTCAAACTCAGAGAAAAGATATGAAATAAGAGGCAGGGAACTACTTGCTATCACTCTGGTGTTAAAGTAACGGAAGGTCCTAGAAGGGACCTCTAACCCCACAACCATATTGACACAGATCAATAAAATCCGTCTTACATTGGGGCAACTAAATTTGCTGCCCCTGTATCTTTAACAAATGTGCTGTGCCTCAAGTAGCCTGGGTTGACCATTTGCATGTATATATATATATATATATATATATATATATACATACACACACACACACAACTAAAAACGCTATATATATATATATATATATATATATATATATATACCTGCATATATATATATATATATATATATATATATATATATATATATATATATATATACCTGCATATATATATATATATATGCAGGTCTCCGGGCTTTTGCTAAGAGCAAGCCCAGAGATCTGATTTTCCCCGGCTGTTCCCACTTCCTATAACCTCCGATCCAGTACCAACACTTTACTTAGTCTACCTCAATACAAAAAGAAAGCAGCCCGATCCTCCTTCTCCTACAGAGCGCCGAAATTGTGGAACGACCTCCCGCACAATTTAAAATCTTCCCTAAGCTTAAACTCCTTTAAGAGATCCCTCTCTACATACCTAAAAACAGAATGCACCTGTCATGGTTGATTATATATTTCCTACCTGTTCTATGTTAAATTTTGTATATATTGTATATTAATATTGTTTTTGTATTTTATTGTACACTAACTGTAACAATGCAATGATTTGTGGACCCAGGACATACTTGAAAATGAGAGAAATCTCAATGTATCTTTCCTGGTAAAATATTTTATAAATAAATAATTTTCCATCTCCTCCAGCATCAGGTACTTTTCTTTCGTGAGCCGCAGGTTGCCATGGCAATGCTCCACGCGGCAGTGATCCGCGGCTTGCAAGAGCAAGGACCTGATGCTGGAGGAGTTAGAAATTTAAAACGCTGGGCTCGCTCTTCACTGTACAAGGTAGCATGTGTGTGTGTTTTGGTGAGCGTTGTTGGGAGGGGGCAGCATTTCATCCTTGGACCCAGCCAGCACAATGTCCAAGAATCATAAAATGACAAAGAGCACTCTGATTGGTGGGCTTGGAATCTAACCAATCAGAGTGCTCTGTGTAATTTTACACAGCGGGGGAAAGTTCTTTGGAATGTCCCCACGCTGTGTAAAATGACAAAGAGCACTCTGATTGGTGGGCTTGGAATCTAACCAATCAGAGTGCTCTATGTCATTTTACACAGCGTGGGAAAGTTCTTTCGAATTTTCCCACGCTGTGTAAAATGACAAAGAGCGCTCTGATTGGCTTAAACCAGCCAATCAGAGTGTTCTTAGCCTAATTGCAGGGCGTGGCAAGGCTTTATAAGCCTTCCCCCGCCCTGCAGAGCTCAGTCTGCGCGGAGCCCTCCATGGGTGAAGATGGATTTTTTTTTTTTTTTTTTTAAATCGCGTCGGTTCTCTTTTTATTTGGCCTTTTTTGGGGCTGAAAAAAAGAAGATTTTAGAAAAAAGAAGACGTCAAATGGTAAGTTGAATTTTTCTTTACAGGTTAGTTATTTTATTCCCCCCTCACTATTTTATAGGGTGAGGGGGTAGGTAGGGGGTAACTTCTTTTGGGGTGGGGGGGTGGGTGACAAGGGGCTTGGGGACCCCTAGTCACCTTTGATTGGGGGGGGGATTTTTATTTCGGGCCCCCACCCACCACTAAGGGGTGGGACAGTAGGTCCCCCCCTTATTGTTTTTTTTAGGGCCCCCACCACCGCTCAGGGGTGGGGGCCAGATGGGCAGGACAGTAGGTCCCCCCCGTCATTATTTTTATGGCCTCCACACACCGTGCAGGGGTGGGGGCCGGGGGGAGGACAGTAGGTCCCCCCCTCATTATTTTCATGGCCCCCACCCACCGCGCAGGGGTGGGGGCCAGGGGGGGAGGACAGTAGGTCACCCCCTCATTATTTTTATGGCCCCCACCCACCGCACAGGGGTGGGGGCGGGGGGAGAACAGTAGGTACCCCCCCTTGTGATTTATGGCCCCCACCCACCGCATAGAGGTGGGGGCCGGGGGGAGGACAGTAGGTCCCCCCTCATTATTTTTATGGCCCCCACCCACCGCGCAGGGGTGGGGGCCAGGGGGGGAGGACAGTAGGTCACCCCCCTCATTATTTTTATGGCCCCCACCCACCGCACAGGGGTGGGGGCGGGGGGAGAACAGTAGGTACCCCCATTGTGATTTACGGCCCCCACCCACCGCATAGAGGTGGGGGCCGGGGGGAGGACAGTAGGTCCCCCCTCATTATTTTTATGGCCCCCACCCATAAAAGGGGTGGGGGCCGGGGGGGGGAGGACAGTAGGTCCCCCCATTGTGATTTATGCCCCCACCCACCGTGCAGGGGTGGGGGCCATGGGGGAGGACAGTAGGTCCCCCCCCAGTGTGTATCAGGGTCCCTAAGGACAGGTGTCAATCCATATCTGCCAAGTGACCCTATGTAGGGGGAACAGTCCCTATTCTGCTCTGTGTCACTGTGTATCAGGGATCCGTAGGATAGGTGTCAATCCATATCTACCAAGTGACCCTATGTAGGGGAACAGTCCCTATTCTGCTCTGTGTCAGTGTGTATCAGGGATCCCTAGGATAGGTGTCAATCCATATCTACCAAGTGACCCTATGTAGGGGGAACAGTCCCTATTCTGCTCTGTGTCAGTGTGTATCAGGGTCTCTGAGGACAGGTGTCAATCCATATGTCAAGGTGTCAATATGTCAGGTGTCAATCCATATCCATTGTGATTTAGCAATGTTAGGTGATTTATACCTTTTTACAGCCCCCTACCCACCATTCAGATGCCCCCACCTCACAGACAGTCCCCCTACCCACATCACAGCCCCTACTCCCCTTGCCCACCTTACAGCCCCCCTAGCCCCCCTTGCCCACCTTACAGCCCCCCTAGCCACCTCACAGCCCCCCTACCCACTATACAGCCCCCACCCACCTCACGGCCCTCCTACCCACCTCACAGCCCCCTACCCACTATTCAGCACCCTACCCACCTCAGGGCCCATCCTACCCACTATACAGCCCCCCTACCCACCTCAAAGACCCCATATCCACTCACAGTCACCCTACCCACCATACAGCTCCCTACCCAGCTTACAGGACACCTACCCACCCCACAGTCCCCCATCCACCTCACAGTCCCCCATCCACCTTACAGAACCGCTACCCATATATACCAATAATATGTAAGTCATATATGTATATGTATGCTTATCTTGCCACCCCAGATGATTGAGTAATATACACACATATATTATATAATCATCTAGGGTGGCAACACATAGCCATACGTATTACATGTGACAATACATGGCGCAGTGACTTATGGGGCTGGTATTGATTTTTTTTTTCCAGGGCTTCTTTGTATCCCCAGTCCGGCCCTGACCGCACGAACCAGAGACCACCCTGGAGCTTGTTAACACCTATTAACAACTTGGAGAACACTCGAATCGGTCACTACAGCCTAGAATTGACCTTGAAACTCGAATCGGTCCATGGCTGGACCGGCCGCTGCAACCCCTCCAGCACTGGTCGAGTTGCAATCAGTTTCTGCAGCCATCACCTCGGATGATCAAGAGGTTTACCCTGCCCATATGATACCTGAGCACCTCAAAAAAGATATCCTGGTAAAGACATCAACTTGGCTTCATTGCTGATTGCCTCCCAGGATGTGGTAGAACATAAGGCTTACGCTTATGACGATATTTCTGTGGTGGTCAAATCTAGGGATGCCCGCTTAAATAGGAAACTGACTATCCCTGAATTTGTGTTGGCATTTGGCATTTATCGTGAGGTTATCTGTGCAGTATATCCCCACAGACGCGAGGAGTTTGACTTGTATATGCACAAACTGGTGGACCTGGGCAACAAATATGGTGGGTCAGCTTTCTATGATTACCATAGATCCTTTTCTGCCAAAGTGTCTGGCGCTTTCTCCCAGTACGGAACAAGGTCCAACTGGAGCAAGATTGATACGGTCATTTTCTGCAGGCACTTTGCAGGTCTAAGAACGCCGGCTTGTGCATACTGCTCCTCCATGGCTCATACAGCTAATTTCTGTCCAACCACTGCGAACGAACCTACCCCCTCGCAGGGCACTAGTTCTGCTGGTTCTGCAGAAAAAACACCCAAATACAAACTGGGACGGCCTATCAAGTTTCTGGGCAAGTCCCAAATATGTAATAATTTTAATGTCGGAGCATGTAATTACAGTGGATGTCGGTTATTGCATATATGTTCAAAATGTTTCAGGGCACATGCTAAAACTATGTGTCCAAATAAAATGTATCCTAAACAATACTTAACGTCGATAAACATTTCTGTACTGACGACATTACTGTCACATCATCCATCAGAAGGATTCCACACAGGTCTCATACACATGCCTTCCGGAATCCTGGAATGTCCTAATTTACAATGCGCACAACAAAACCCTACAGCGGTGGACACACTCATAGCCAAATAAGTGGCAGAGGGCTTCCTATTGGGGCCCTTGCAGTCTCCTCCTTTCACCACATGGCGGACAAACCCCATCGGTATTGTCACGGGGAAATCTTTCCACAAACAGAGACATCATCGATCTATCTGCACCTCACACCTCTGCCACTCCTAGTCTGAACTCCCTCATACCCTCTGAGGAATTTTCACTGCAATATTCCACCATAGATCACGCCATCATGGCTATCATGCAGGCAGGGGTCGGAGCATGGCTCAGCAAGACTGATATCACAAATGCCTTCAAGTTACTGCCTATCCACCCTACACTGTGGCACCTGCATGGTATTAAGTGGGCCGGGAACTACTATTTTTTGTCAAGCTTAACTTTTGGTTCCCAAAGTAGTCCGGCCATTTTCAACATATTCGCCAAAACCCAATGCTGGTTATTATTAAATATAGCCAGACGCCCTACAGTTATACATTATCTGGATGATTTCTTACTGGTCGAGGAGAATATTTCCCCTCCCAGTAGCCTCAAAGAAACCATCAGCCTTTTCGAACAGGTGGGTGTCCCAGTCTCCCCCACCAAGACTGAAGGACCAGATACCTTCATCACATTCCTGGGTATCATACTAGACTTAGCCACCATGCAAGCTAGCCTGCCACGCACCAAGGTAGAAAACATTCTTACCAACATAAATCTCTACATACAACTCAATACTTGCAACCGCAAAGAATTACAGTCTCTGCTTGGGTCACTGAATTTTGCCATGCGCATCATACCTCAAGGCCGGGCTTTCATCTCACGACTCCTTTACATGTTCCCACTTTTTAGACATGATGCACACAGGTTACCCTTGGATACCCAAGCCACGGCAGACCTACTTATGTGGAGAAACATTTTAACCAACTGGAATGGGAAAAGCATGTTCCTCCCTAAATTGTCTCACTCCTCACCTACCATCTGGTCAGACGCGGCGTCTACCACAGGTTTTGCAGCAATTGTCGGGAACGAATGGCTTTGGGGCAGCTGGCCTTCAGAGGTCCAGGACCTGGAGGGTTTTTACACTACCTCAGCTCTGTTGGCTTGGGGGCATTTATGGGCAGGTTCATCAGTACGTTGCTACTCAGACAACCAAGCAACTTGTCACATTATAAACAAAGGCCGATCCAAATCACTGACTATTATGAGATTCCTGAGGAAACTTGGCTGGCTGCATGTCATAATTTCTTCTTGTTTTGTGTTCATGTTCCAGGTGTATGCAACACGGCTGCTGACAATTTGTCTCGTTTTAATTTCCAGGCTTTTCGTCAAATACTCCCGTCAGCCACACTCACAGCCACGAACACTCCACTATTCCACCAGCTAGTAATGGACTAGATGCTATTATGCAACATAGCATAACATTGTCCCAATTAGCACTGTCTACTAATACCCGGAAAACTTACGACTAGTGATGTCCCGAACGGTTCGCAGGCGAATAGTTCCTGGCGAACATCTTAATATTGGACTGTAATATAACAGCAGTCAGTTTCCTCCACGAGTGTGCGTTTCAGGGCCTGCCCAGTGCCACCACTCACTGACTGGTGTCCCAATAGCTTGCATTTAAAAAAAAACTAAACTTTTGGGACTGTAATATAATAGCAGTCAGTTTCCTTCACGAGTGTGCGTTTCAGGGCCTGCCAGGGCACAGTGTCACATCAGTGCAACTCATATCTGGTGTAACAGTAGTGTACATTTAAAAAAAAAAAATACAATTTTGACTGTAATAGATTGAATAGCAGTTAGTTGTCTGCCAGCGTGTGTGTCAGGCTCACAGCGTATACTGTGCCCACCTGCCCAGTGCCACCACTCACTCACTGGTGTCACAATAGCTTGCATTTAAAAAAAAATGAAACTTTTTGGACTGTAATATAATAGCAGTCAGTTTCCTTCACGAGTGTGCGTTTCAGGGCCTGCCCAGTGCCACCACTCACTCACCGGTGTCCCAATAGCTTGCATTTAAACAAAAACTAAAATTTTTGGACTGTAATATAATAGCAGTCAGTTTCCTTCACTAGTGTGCGTTTCAGGGCCTGCCCAGTGCCACCACTCACTCATATCTGGTGTCCCAATAGCTTGCATTTAAAAAAAATAAAAAACACTTTTTTGACTGTAATATAATAGCAGTCAGTTTCCTTCACACGTGTGCGTTTTAGGGCCTGCCAGGGCACAGTGTCCCACCAGTGCAACTCATATCTGGTGTAACAGTAGTGCACATTTAAAAAAAAAAAAATAACATTTGACTGTAATAGATTGAATAGCAGTTAGTTGTCTGCAAGCGTGTGTGTCAGGCCTACAGCGTCTACTCTGCCAACTTCTGCCAGTGCACAGTGCCACTCATATCTGTTGTCACATTAGCTTGCATGCATAGTACCACTAATCGAAAAAAAAATGACAGGCAGAGGCAGACCACCCCGCAGGGGCCGTCGTGGTCGTGGTGCTGTGATTCCCTTTGGCCCTAGAATAATGCCCAGTGTTCAGAGGCCACGTACCCTGAACTTGAAAAGTTCTGAGGACATAGTTGACTGGCTAACATAGGACACCCAATCTTCTACAGCTTCCGCTCGGAACCTTGACGCACCATCCTCCTCCAGCTTAGCTTCGGCACCTCTCAAGGTACCACTCGTCCGCCTGCCGCCACCACCAACACTAGCACCACAGCCGCTTCATTTGGTATGTCAGAGGAGTTATTTACACATCAGTTGGAAGAAATGAGTGATGCGCAACCATTATTGCCAGAGGATGTAGATAACAGGGATATGTCTCAGTCCGGCAGCATTACACACGTACGGTGTGATGATGATGATGTTGTACCCGCTGCTGCTTCCTTTGCTGAGTTGTCAGATACAAGTGAAGCGGTTGATGATGACGATGCATCCGTGGATGTCACGTGGCTGCCCGCTAGAAGAGAAGAAGAACAGGGGGAAAGTTCAGATGGGGAGACAGAGAGGAGGAGGAGGAGACGAGTTGGAAGCAGGGGGAGGTCGTCGCAAGGAGCTAGTGGCACAGTCAGACAGCATGCATCGGCACCCGGGGTCAGCCAGACAGCACGCCAATCAAAAGTCCAAGTCCAACATCCACCTAGGTACCAATGCTTTGCAAAGGCACATGATCACACATCACAAACGCCTATGGGATCAACACATGAGTACAAGCAGCACACAAACTCAAAGCCACCATCCTCCTCCTGGTCAAGCATCTTCAGCCATGTTAACCACTGCTGTCCTCCTTGCCCCCTCTCAACCATCCGCCCCTCCGTCTCTCGCCTTGAGCAGTTCCTGCTCATCTGCCCACAGTCAGGTGTCTGTCAAGGACATGTTTGAGCGTAAGAAGCCAATGTCACAAAGTCACCCCCTTGCCCGGCGTCTGACAGCTGGTTTGACTGAACTCTTACCCCGCCAGCTTTTACAATGCAAGCTGGTGGAGTCTGAGGTGTTCAAAAAATTTGTAGCTATTGGGACACCGCAGTGGAAGGTACCCGGCTGAAATTTCTTTGCACAAAAGGCAATCCCCAACCTGTACTCGATTGTGCAAAAGGAAGTAATGGCATATCTGGCACACAGTATTGGGGCAAGGGTCCATCTGACCACTGATACCTGGTCTGCAAAGCATGGTCAGGGCAGGTATATCACCTACACTGCGCATTGGGTAAACCTGCTGACGGCTGCCAAGCATGGAATGCGTGGCTCTGCAGAGGAGTTGGTGACACCGCCACGACTTGCAGGCAGGCCTGCTGCCACCTCCTCTACTCCTCCTACTCCATCCTCTTCCATAAACTCCTCGGCTGAGTTCTCTTCTGCTGCTGCGTCTTGCTCCACATCAATGGCACCTCCCCAGCTCCCCAGGTACTGTTCCACATCCCGGATATGGCAGTGTCACGCCGTCCTGGGGTTGACTTGCCTGAAAGCAGAGAGTCACACCGGACCAGCACTCCTGTCCGCCCTGTACGCACAGGTGGATCAGTGGCTGACTCCGCACCAACTGGAGATCGGCAAAGTGGTTTGTGACAACGGAAGAAATTTGTTGGTGGCATTGCATTTGGGCAAGTTGACACATGTGCCGTGCATGGCACATGTGTGTAATCTGATCGTACAACGCTTTGTGCATAAGTACCCAGGCTTACAGGACGTCCTTAAGCAGGCCAGGAAGGTGTGTGGCCATTTCAGGCGTTCCTACACGGCCATGGCACACTTTTCCGATATCCAGTGGTGAAAAAACATGGCAGTGAGGCGCTTGATTTGCAACAGCCCGACACGTTGGAATTTAACACTCCTAATGTTCGACCGCCTGCTCCAACAAGAAAAAGCCGTTAACGACTATTTGTATTACCGGGGTGCTAGGACAACCTCTGCGGAGTTGGGAATTTTTTTGCCACGTTACTGGACTCTCATGCGCAATGCCTGTAGGCTCATGCGTCCTTTTGAGGAGGTGACAAACCTAGTCAGTCGCACCGAAGGCAACATCAGCGACATCATACCATTTGTTTTCTTCCTGGAGCGTGCCCTGCGAAGAGTGCTGGATCAGGCCGTAGATGAGCGTGAAGAGGAAGAGGAAGAGTTGTGGTCACCATCACCACCAGAAACAGCCTTATCAGCATCGCTTGCTGGACCTGCGGCAACACTGGAAGAGGATTGTGAGGAAGAGGAGTCAGAGGAGGAATGTGGCTTTGAGGAGGAGGAGGAAGACCAACCACAACAGGCATCCCAGGGTGCTCGTTGTCACCTATCTGGTACCCGTGGTGTTGTACGTGGCTGGGGGAAGAACATACGTTCAGTGAGATCACTGAGGACGAGGAACAGGACATGAGTAGCTCGGCATCCAACCTTGTGCAAACGGGGTCTTTCATGCTGTCGTGCCTGTTGAGGGACCCTCGTACAAAAAGGCTGAAGGAGAACGACCTGTACTGGGTGTCCACGCTACTAGACCCCCGGTATAAGCAAAAAGTGCTTGAAATGTTACCGAATTACGGCAAGTCGGAAAGGATGCAGCAGTTCCAAAATCAATGAAAAAGTATGCTTTACACAGCGTATAAGGGTGATGTCACAGCACAACGGGAATCTAACAGGGGAAGTGGTGAAAGTAATCCTCCTCCTCCCACGACCACGCCGGCAAGGACAGGACGCTTTACAGACGTGTTGTTGATGAAGGACATGCAGAGCTTTTTAAGTCCTACGCATCGCCACAGCCCTTAGGGGTCCACCCTCAGAGAACGACTCGACTGACAGGTAGCAAACTACCTCGCCTTAACTGCAGATATCGACACTCTGAGGAGCGATGAACCCCTTGACTACTGGGTGTGCAGGCTTGACCTGTGGCCTGAGCTATCCCAATTTGCGATAGAACTTCTGGCCTGCCCCGCTTCAAATGTCCTGTCAGAAAGGACCTTCAGTGCAGCAGGAGGTATTGTCACTGAGAAGAGAAGTCACCTAGGTCAAAAAAGTCTAGATTACCTCACCTTTATTAAGATGAATGAGGGATGGATCCCGAAGGGACTGACAGTGGGCGATACATTCGACTAAAAAAGGCCTGATGAGGGGGACGTAACAGGGTGTCGCGGCTGCCGGCCCGCCGTGTGATATTAAAATCCCTAGCTCACCCCAGTACCTTGCCCTGTCGTGGTTTCCTGTTCCTGGTTTCTTGAGAGTGCTTTATCATTGTGAATCTTATTTCCTGGTATCCTGAACTTGGCTTTTCCCTGGTTATTCTGAATTCTGGTTTCCCTAACTTGGCTTGTGTAAATGGTATTGTGTATTTTCTGGCTTCCTTGACCTCGGCTTTCCCTTTGACCATTCTCTGTCTCTAGCGTATTAGTCCGGCCATTCTAAGGTCCGGTTTACGCTCTGTCCTTTTATTTTCCTTTTCTTGCCTATGTATATGTTTCTGCGTGCTGGACCACACTAGTAGTCGTGACATTGGGATTAAACTGATAAGAATAGTACTACTTAACACACCACTCCTATCTGGTGGCACATTAGATTGCACGCGCAGTGCCCCAAATTTGAAGAAGGAGGACCGACCAAGCATCTTTTTCCATCTCCCGGTTCCTAAAATCGATGCCTTATATACACGTCCCCTGATAGGGGATGTAACAGGGATTAAACGGCTAAGAATAGTACTAATTAACACACCACTCCTATCTGGTGGCACATTAAATTGCACGCGCAGTGCAACAAGCCATAGCTAGCAGCAGTTACACCTTCTTCTGTGACTGACAGGGATCCTGAGCCTCCGCTATAGTTGGGAGAGCGGGACATCTTGTTCTGACGCAGTGCCTCTGACTTCTATTTATGGGGAACCCACCCCACTGAGTAGATGAGTACCCTCCACTTAATACCTCAGAGACATGAAATAAATACAGAGATGGGAATAAACACTGTATTGTGGTCAAAGGGATACACATATAACAGCCACATATAACAACGCAATTCCTGGCTAATGTTAAACACATTTACAAGAGTCTTTAGCAGCAGGAATGCAGACAACAAACTTATCTTATTAACATTAATAACTACATCTGAACAGTTAAACTTCTAGGTACCTGCAGGTAAATTATGTGCACAACGTTGGGGCCCTTAGGTGTAGGTAGCGCTACCCAGGTACAGTTATAAGGGAGAATCCTGAAGCAATCTCTGGAGACAGTACCTTTAAATGACTTCTGTAACTGCAGATATTTCCAGAGAGATCCAGCAGAATGTAGGACAGCAGCAGAACAGCAATGGCAATGATTTCCCTTCCTTCTGCGGGCAGGATGCAAGAGCTCATTCACACTCCTGCAGAACGTTCCAGAATCTGCAGGGAGCTGAACATAAAAGGACAGTCTTCTAATTCTCCTTGCAGAGCAGTAGACCGTCTCCAACTTCTTGTAGTTGCAGTGCATTAGCCTTCCCCTGTTATTATCTCACTGTCCCAGCAGTAATAGACCATATAAACAGGTAGGAACACACTTTCTTTATAGCAGACTCAGAGAACATGGCTTCTCCCCTGTCCTCTTCTTCCTGCCATCCTAGCCCCTCCTCCTCACAAGACAGGGAAAAGGGCAAAGTTCAATATCTCAAAACTTAAAGTAAAAACAGTAAAATATAGCAGTCTGTTACATCCTCCCCTCTGTAGAATCCTTGCCTTCCACTGGCAAGAGCAGTCCATCTGGTTTTTAACCGTTTAACAAGATGGTACAATAAAATCTAATACAGGGAAATTCTATCACTCAATATTTCAGTCAAAGTATGCAATACATTGATTAACTTAGTGCACGTGTGGGGGTTCTGAGAACATGTGGGTTCCCCAATGTTGTCATAGGTCAAGAATCTCGGGGCCCTCCGATTTCTTCTGCCTCTACCTAGGTTGCTCGGTGGTTGTCCACTAATTTCTCTGGTAGACAGAGGTCCAGATCCTCGTATAGAGTTAGAGTCCCTAACTGGTGAATGAGGGACAAAGCTGGGACTTTCAGGATTCAATCCAGATGAGGGGGAAGAAGGAGAAGGAGCAGAGGTAGAAGGGACCAACTGTGTTTCTGACGCTGTCCGCCAGGCGCTGTCTGTCAGGGCTGGAACCTGTAGCTTCTTCTTTATCATTAGTTGGTGAAGTCCCGCTGGGACCTTCTCCAGGGTTGTCTTCTGATAGGGGACATAACAGGGATTAAACTGATAGGAATAGTACTACTTAACACACCTTATAATAATGCAAAGAGAGAAGAGTCTGAAGAAGAGGAGTCAGAGGAGGAAGGTGGCTTTGAGGAGGTGGAAGACCAAACACAGCAGGCGTCCCAGGGGGCTTGTTGTCACCTTTTGGGGACCCTTGGTGTTGTACGTGGCTGGGTGGTGGAAGAGACCTTCAATTACATCAGTCAGGACAAGGAACTGGACATGGCTAGCTTGGTATCCAACCTTGTGCAAATGGGGAGTTTGCGTTTGTGCAAATGGACTGTTTGCGGTTGTTTGCGGTGCGTTAAATGGGGAGTTTGGTCTGTCACTGTGAAGCGGGCGTAACCCTTACACTACCTGATCGATACAACATCATACCTGATGTTTTAAAGCAGGTTATTCCAAACAATTTAGAAATGTTAGGTGATTTATGCCCTTTATGGATTAAAACCAGACTCTGCATCAACTATGTAATTTTCCATGGGAGTTTTGCCATGGATCCCCCTCCGGCATGCCACAGTCCAGGTGTTAGTCCCCTTGAAACAACTTTTCCATCACTATTGTGGCCAGAAAGAGTCCCTGTGGGTTTCAAAATTCGCCTGCCTATTGAAGTCTATGGCGGTTCGCCCGGTTCGCCCGTTCGCGAACATTTGTGGAAGTTTGCGTTCGCCGTTCGCGAACCGAAAATGTTATGTTCGCGACATCACTACTTACGACAGAGCTTTCATTTTATTCAAAAGATTCCTTTCTGAACACAACATCATACAACCTTTCATCTTGACATCCTTGTTGGGCTTTGCCTCTTTTTGCCACCTCAAACTCAAACTATCATACAACACAATCAAACTATATCTGACAGGCATCCAACATCACATGCTAACCTTTCAACCAAACAACTCAAGTTTCATGTCCTCCTACCAAATTAAGAACATTCCTAGGGGTATTTAGAGATCCGAACCCCCACGTACGGCCCAGAGGCTACCCATAGATTTCCATATTTTTAAAGACTTATCCAACTTACTAGAGTTAAAACCCTTTGCCAACAACACAAACCTCGTCATCAAAACCGCTATATACGTAGCTTTCTATGGTTTCTTGAGACCAAGAGAATTTACCGCCATTAGCACAACACAGTCTACTCACATCCTACTTCATTCACACTTAACAAAACACATGGACTATTATATCTTGACTCTCCCTCACTCCAAAACCAGTCAACATGCACCTCCAGTAGAGATTAAGTACTATCCTACTCACAACCGTTGGTGCCCCGTCAAACTACTGGACTCATATAGCATAACAACGCAACACCATCTCAACCACTTTTCAGTCTACTCACTACCACCGCCTTCATGACACACGTCAGGTCTTTACTTACACAGTTGGGCCTCAAATCAGCTAACTATTCAGGCCACTCATTCCGCATAGGAGCGGCCTCCTCAGCATCCAGTGAAAACATTCCAGTTCTTGTTATCAAGTCACTAGGGCGCTGGAAATCATCTGCTTACTCTAGATACATACCTAACCCGGTACAAGAAGTAAGAAATGCCTTTCAAGACATGTCTGGTTAAAAGTATGTATATTGCTGGTATGTAATAAATTTGATTCTCTACTTTTGCCCTCTTTATTTACAGGCCTACCTCATCGTCGGTTCCGGCACACCACAACCGACTTGCTCTTTTAATATCATCCTACACTTATCAGTGTTTGTTTCTTCTGTACTATCATGAGCCCTTAACACAAGTATTAAGGCCTTTTGGCCTGTAATTGTGGGAGGGGCATATGACACACCTCTTCCCTACTTAAGGGACACCCCTTACCTGGCTCCATACCGTTCGAGGTCAGCGCTGCATCACCCTCCCACCCACTCCTCATAATTAACTCCTTTTCTCTTACATTTCTTCTTGTTGGGATCTCTTTATTTACAGGCCTACCTCATCGTCGGTTCCGGCACACCACAACCGACTTGCTCTTTTAATACCATCCTACACTTATCAGTGTTTGTTTCTTCTGTACTATCATGAGCCCTTAACACAAATATATATAAACATATATACACACACACGTATTATATGTATATGTGTGTGTGTATTTAGAGGAAAATGTATTCATACTTACCATAATTTTCATTTCCTGGCCATATCCATGGCAGCACCACAATCAGTAGCTCCTCCCTATCCCCAATTAGTCAGGAACTAATTTAAATATGGGTATATATACCTCCTCCAACTTCCTCTTGCTTCAGTCTTGTTTACAGCAATATCCCAGGGTGAGTTCTTTGTGCTGCCATGGCCTATGACCAGGAAAATAAAATTACGGTAAGTATGAATACATTTTCCTCTCTTTCCTGGCCATATCTATGGCAGCACAACAATGGGTAATACCCAAGCAATTACCAAGGAAGGGAATAAAAACAAACCTCAGACTATGCCGTCCTTAGGGACCTGGCTCTAAACGCCGGGGGCGGCATAGCACGTCCCCGCCGTCCTTCCCACTTACCCAGTCTCCGGCAATCATGATGTGGGGATTCCCCTGGGAGCCCAGGGAATCCCCCTCCTTCCGTTTCGGCCCCCCTGGGCCATGTGATCGCGAGGTCCTTGCAAAGACCTTGCGATCACATGGACCACCGATTGAATATCTCCTTGAATGTCTGGAGTTCTCTTTAAAAAATAACTATTTCCGTTTTGAAAAATCTTTTTATTTTCAGCAAACTGGGACGGCGATGGGATCAGGTATAGCTCCTAATTACGCCAACTGCTATATGTATTCATATGAGCAACAATACATATTATCGAAACATCAATCTACTCTAATATTATATCTTAGATATGTGGATGACATCCTCATGCTGTGGTCTGGTTCTCCCTCATCATTAGATACCATGATCAACGGTTTGAACACTGTGGACTCCCCGGTATGCCTCAGCCTTAGCAGTGACACCAACAAAATCCAATTTCTTGACGTAGAAATATACTGTGTCGATAACTCTATACAAAAAAAACCGCGGACCGTAACACTCTCTTGCGT
The DNA here is from genome assembly GCF_036172605.1 of Pelobates fuscus. Lineage (NCBI taxonomy): Eukaryota > Metazoa > Chordata > Amphibia > Anura > Pelobatidae > Pelobates > Pelobates fuscus. The sequence goes on along the minus strand of NC_086317.1, from coordinate 206,789,010 downwards.
GCGACCAGTTTTCACCCTGGCGATGTCAAGAAATCTCTTCCCATTTCACAGTTTCTTAGAGTGCTAAGAAACAATTTGGATCCACACAACACAGATGCTCAAATTACGTCCATGCAACGTGCCTTTCAGATGAGAGGTTATTCCAGGCCTATACTGCAACATTCATTACAAAGTGCCTTGGATATATATGGAAAATATTACACTCAAGCGTCTACTTCTTCAATGGATTCAACTACCATCACAATACCTCTTCTGTACCATACAGCAAGTGATAAATTAGCAACTACTATCCGAAAAAGATGGGACCTTTTTTCTTCTGATTCTACGTTACATGTAGTTTATTTCTGTCCTCCTCGCATTGCCTTCAGTCGCAACAGAAATCTGCGAGATGTTTTGGTCAAAAGTGATTTTCCCCATCAATATGGTATCCCATTAAACACTACATCACTTGTTTAACTGACCATGCCATTTATCTGATATCATGCCCGTGTGGTCTCCACTATGTGGGAAAAACTGACCTCACACTACGTGACAGGATGCGTGGTCATCGTTCAGGAATCATGACTGCCTACAGGGATGGCAGGACCAACAAACCGGTAGCCAAACATTTTTTAGAGGCACATCATCGTCTCCCGACCTTAAAATTCATCGCCATTGATCACATCCCCCCACTATCTAGAGGAGGTGACCAATCTAGAATCCTTCTGCAACGCGAAACCTACTGGATTAGGACATTGGATACAATGCAACCGAAAGGCCTCAACGAATATGTCTCCTTCAATTCTTTTTTGGAGACACGATAACTTCAAAGCCTTTGTTTGAATTTTTTTGAACCTTATTTTAATTTTTGTGACATTACATATTTTATATTTTTATATTTTTTATTTTTCCCTCTTTTTCTATTTATTATCATTTACATTTATCATTATTTTTTATTATTATATTTGTTTATTTTTTATATTTATTTATTTATTTTTTCATCATTACACTTTATCATAATTTTTTTCCTTTTTACCTTCTATTAGTCTATTTCTAGGCCATTCATTTGCACATATCCATATCTATGTCTCTCTTCCTACTACTTTAATAGATTCTTGTGGCTATAGCCTTAATAATATAATTATTAATATTATTTTCGTGTAAATATTTATACATCTCACCTGAATTTTCTTTGCTCTTTGCTCAGACATTAGTAATATGCTAACGTTCCTTGGTTGTACTATCCTCTGCCCTGCCATATCATTATTATTTTTTTTTTATTCTTTATTTTATTAGTGCATGTTATGACATATAAGCTTGTGATGCCACGATAGCAGTGACAAGCGCAGTACAGTATCATAGGTCTATACAGCGTCACGGCAAGTTAGGATTTGCACATTTTTATAAGTTAAATAAACAAGCTGGAACATAGGCCTCCAGTTGCGACCTGAGGAAATACAAGATATATACCAGTAACACTAGTAACAAATTAACAAGCTTGATCATTCCTTGGAAACACTGACATAGTGTATAGACAGAAACGTCTTTAATTCACATGTAGCTTGGGATGTGTACTGAATCGTACCATGAGTGCATGTGGAGTATGGACCTATAGGAGGTAGGTGTTCATGCTGTGTATGTTACGAGCTGTACACATTGATGGTCTGCCGGCTTTGTCAGTGTGCCTGATAGTGGTGTACCTGGGTCATGAGTGTCATGAGGGCAGCAGATCATTAGTAAAGAAAGCCCTGGTGACTAAGATTCCCTCGCTTCGCTGGGTGGTATATGGGGGAGGACAAGTGCGTGTCGGTATCAGCGGACCCACAGGGGTGGATGTGTGTAGTGGCTGAACAGATGTAAGGGCCGCTGAGGTCGTGTGTATGGTAGCGTCAGGAGCATTTGTGTATTGCAATGTGAGAGTGGTCATCGTGTATAACAAAGGAACATTAGAACATTGAACTATGTGGATACTACTGAACACGTTGATAGATGTATCTGCAAATGGTGTAACAGTTCAAAACATTGAAGCTTCTTATTCAGGAAACCTGGTGCAGTCGAGGTCTCGTTCAAGTGACAGTGTCCCGTTCCCCTCCGGGAATGAAAGGAGGTATGTTGTCAACGTCCCATACTCTTTGGGGTTGCGTCGCTGGATCCGACACAGGCAGGCCCAGATCTCTCAGGAGTTGCGGGCATTCGGAAGGGTTGGTAGCTTTGTAGGTTTTTCCTCCTCTAGTGCACATCAGTGCTCTTGAGTTAGTCCATCGATAAGGGAGGCCAGCCTTTTGTAGTGGCTGCGTGATTGGGCGCATTGTTTTTCGCCACAGGAGTGTGGCTTTACTGAGATCTTGATAGAATGTAAGTGAGTGAGTCTCGAACTGGAATGGTGTGTTCCCCCGTAGTGCCTGCAACAGTCGTTGTTTATCCGCAAATGATCGACAGCAGAGTATAACATCCCTAGGTTGGGAGTTTGGCGTTTGTAGGGGTGTTGCGATGCGGTAAAGTCCGTCGTGGGCAAACAGTTTAGCGTGCTTGGTTGGGAGAATAGCTGCTTGAATAGCTGAATGAGTCGCCTGATGAGGTGAGGCAGTTCTTCTGCTGGTATGGTGTCCTCTATTCCTCTTATCTTGACGTTGTTTTGTCTGCTTTTGTCTTCCAATGCATTAAATCTGGCTGCGATTTGGAAGTGAGAAGTTTGTAGCTGCTTTAAGGCTTCCCCCTGGGTGGCCATGTCTCGCTTTGTATCAGCAGAGTCCTCCTCGGATGCTCGGAGGCGTTCTGTTACGGCTTGCATTTTGGCTTTGACCAGGTTGAGTTCTGCAAAGAACATGTCCTGGAAGTGTGCCAAGAGGTCTTGGATGTCCCGCTTTGTTACAGGTGGTTCTGTGTCAGGCGTAGCCTGAGTTCCTTTCCCGGGCACAATGTCCACCACTGGGTCAGGTGTAATTTCCCGCCTGGGGCATGGCGGCTCCCGCGTGCGGGGCGTTGAGGTCAGCATCTGGCTGATATCATGGTTGGAGGCTGCCGCGGCCGGAGCAGTTTTTTTGTGATTTGCGGCCCATCGGGAGTTCTGGTATGGCCCCAGTCATGTCCGCTGCCTGAGGGATCGTGTCCCAGTAGTCCGCCATATAACTTATTGATTGATTTCTGTATATGTATATATGTACTTATGCTTGTATATAGCCCACGTCTCTTTACTTTCTTCTCTTTATGTTTTATGACCACACTCCTCATTCACTTCTTCTCACTTTCATCCACACATCAGCTTCAATTTTATCACTCTTATCATCACACACTTATCCATGGGGATATGTCTCACGTTTTTTAGTTTTATTTTGGGTTCCACATACACAGTATTATTTCTCTGCTTTATCCACACTCACTCCCCATCCATCCCACCCATTCACTCATGACCACATCCCTTTTCATCCACTCATCCGCTATTCAATTGGTTTGGGCTTTCCCCTTATTATTTTTTTTGTACAATCTGACAGATCAGTTGTGTATATACCACTTGTACACTTTTCTGCATTTCCTCCTTGCTCATTTTATTCTTATTTTACTCTGATCAAAATGCACGCTTCACATGCACTTAATTTTTACAATACCGCGTCACTATGGCAACCAGACGCCTTCCCGACCTCTTGGTCGCAGTATGATGATGTCACACGCCGGTTACACGCGCACAGCACAGCGTTCACTTAGGGATCTGGGGGTCACACTTGCACTGGGTAAGTGATTATTCTATTACAATTTATGTCCTATATATATAACTTATTCACTTGTACTCACATCTTGACAAAGACCTCTTGGGTCGAAACGTTGATCATTTTGAATCACACATAAAATCCTCTGGAGTGCTCTTTTCAACATCTTGTAATTATATATATATATATATATATCAAAGTACACGTATGATGAAATTGATTAAATATCTTTATAATTATTATATATATATATTAATATATAATATAAAATAAATATGTAAATTCATTAAAAAATTTCATAAAAATAATAAAAAATAAATAAAAATATATGTGTCATTTCGTTCTAACTGTATTTTAAAATGAATATATATATATATATAGATATCAAAATACACGTTGAACGAAATAATATATATATCTATATACATAAGTATATACGTATATATCACTATATATATACCTATATATAAATAAAAAGAATTATAAAAAATTATGTACACACGTGTATATATATATATATATATATATATATATATATATATATATATATAGATGATCCTCGGCACACTTCCTTAATATTTCTTCTGCCTTGGTGCTACCAGCGTATAAATATATGCAGAAAGTAGAAGAGGTGCACTCGTAGGGCTTTTTTCAAAGGTGTAATTTATTTTTTAGTATAACAAAATTGATCCCGAGGTTTCGACCCCTAAGTGTCTTTTTCAAAGTCACCTTGAAAAAGACCCTTAGGGGTCGAAACGTCGGGATCAATTTTGTTATACTAAAAAATAAATTACACCTTTGAAAAAATCCCTACGAGTGCACCTCTTCTACTTTCTGCATATATATATATATATATATATATATATATATATATATATAATAATTCTTTGTATATAGTTCTGGAATAATTTTACATAATTAGGTCATTTTGTTAATTACAATTTGTGGGACCTGCCTGACAACCCAGGCCAAAAGTCCAGGGAATTTAAGTGCTAGCACTATATTTAACCCTGTAACTTTCCAAGACTCCATAAAACCTGTACATGGGGGGTACTGTTTTACTCGGAAGACTTCCCTGAACACAAATATTAGTGTTTCAAAACAGTAAAATGGATTACAATGATTATATCGTCAGTGAAAGTGAACTTTTTGCATTTTTCACACACAAATGGCACTTACACGGATGATATTGTTGTGATACATTTTACTGTTTTGAAACACTAATATTTGTGTTCAGCGAAGTCTCCTGAGTATAACAGTACCCCCCATGGTGTTTTCAAAAGTTACAGAGTCAAATAAAAGGCTTGCATTTCAGTTTTTTCACATTGAAATTCGCCAGATTGGTTACGTTGCCTTTGAGACCGTATGGTAGCCCAGGAATGAAAATTACCCCCATGATGGCGTACCATTAGCAATAGTAGACAACCCAAGGTATTGTAAATGGGGTATGTCCAGTCTTTTTTAGTAGCCACTTGGTCACATTACTGGCCAAAATTGGCGTTCAAATTCGTTTTTTGCATTTTTCACACACAAACAAATATTAACACTAACTTTGGCCAGTGTTTGAGACTAAGTGGCTACTAAAAAAGACTGGACATACCACATTTGCAATACCTTGGGTTGTCTAATTTTGCAAAAGGTATGCCATCATGGGGGTAATTCTCATTCCTGGGCTACCATACGGTCTCAAAGGCAACGTAACCAATCTGACAAATTTCAATGTGAAAAAACTGAAAAATGTAACATGCTATATTTGATCCTGTAACTTCCCAAAACACCATAAAACCTGTATATAGGGGGTACTGTTTTACACGTGAGACATCGCTGAATACAAATATGTGTATTTTATTGCAGTAAAAGCAAACAGTATTATGACATTAATAGTTAGAATGCCATGTAGAACTAAAATTTTATTTAAATTCTCATTTTCTCCCATTTTTTTATATTTTATTTATATAAAATTATGTTTTTATAGCTAAATATGTGATGTTAACCCCTTAAGGACACAGCTTCAGAAGCTTGACTTACGCTTAATGACACAAGCAGTTTTTGCGTTTTCTTGCTGTTTGCATTCAACTGCAATTTGCATCTCTCTCATTTATTGCACCGACACATATTATATACTGTTTTTTAAAGGACAGAAAGGTCTTTAATTTGATATAACATATATATATATATATATATATATATATGTATATATATATATATATATATATATATAAATAAATGCTTACTTATTATAAAAAAAATACAGAAAAATGCAAAAAAGAAAAATATTGTTTGTTTTTTTTTACAGTTTTTGCAATCATAATGTGTGCATAATTAGTGCAGGTTAAGGAAAGTAACTAAAACTAAATTCATTTATTTGTTCTGATTTACATAATATATAATGTGTCTGGGATTTTAAGTTTTTTTTGGTAGTTACAGGTCACAAAGCACAAGGAGTAAAATAAACATTTAATGTGGAGCGATTTTAGAATTTGGTATGTTTGTCTTGTAAGCCTAATAGCCATAAAAGAAAACAACATTGCCACACAAAAGTATATATTTATATAAAGTAGACATCACAGGCTATTTACCTAAGGTGGTTTTGACACTTTCTACATAGCCATTTCACCGCCAACCTCTGCTAAATATTGGAGTAAAATTGTTTTTTTTTGGTTTTTTCTGGCACACAAACTTATAACAAAGAACTTCTCATGTTTATTTTGTAAAGTTGGTGTGTGCTATTCATGTACAAAGTTTTATCTTGTGTCCAGTTACATCTGCTGAGTAAAATGACACCCCATTGTATGTCTTTGGCACTATTTCGTGAAGTTACAGTGCCATTTAGGTGACCTGTCCTTTTCAGTATTCACAGTAGAATTTTTAGAGACGGATTTAATGAGCCTATGCGTCCCTTTGGGGTATTATAACAGTTTGACTGTTCAACAAAAAACCCACAAAGGCCTACCATTTGTAAAAGTAGACACTCCAGGGTATCTCATAAGGTGCATATTGTGCCTTAACATGCCCCCATTTTTTCACCAATATATGCCAAATTATGTGGTAAAAAATAATTTTGTGCGTTTTTTACATATGGATTGCATTTTTGCTGGGCATTTTGTATATTTCACATGTGCCACTAAGTTCAAACCCCCCCAAATTATGCTCAGCTAAGTCTTCTGAATAAAATGACACCCTCATTCTATGTCTTTGGCACTATTTCGTGAAGTTACAGTGCCATATAGGAGACCTGTCCTTTTCAGTATTCAAAGTAGAATTTTGAGAGACGGATTTAATGAGCCTATGCGTCCATTTGGGGTATTATAACAGTTTGACTGTTCAAAAAAAACCCACAAAGGCCTACCATTTGTAAAAGTAGACACTTCCGGGTATCTCATAAGGTGCATATTGTGCCTTAACATGCTCCCATTTTTTCACCAATATATGCCAAATGATGTGGTAAAAAATAATTTTGTGCGTTTTTTACATATGGATTGCATTTTTGCTAGGCATTTTGTATATTTCACATGTGCCACTAAGTTTAAACCCCCCAAATTACGCTCAGCTAAGTCTTCTGAGTAAAACGACACCCCCATTGTATGTCTTTGGCACTATTTCGTGAAGCTACAGTGCCATATAGGAGACCTATCTATTTCAGTATTTACAGTACAATTTTGAGAGATGGATTTAATTGGCCTATGCTTCAATTTGGGGCATTATTGCAGTTGGAAAGTTAAAAAAAAAACACGAAGACCTACCATTTCCTAAAGTAGACACCCCAGGGTATTTCAAAAGGCATATTTTAAACCTTAGTGTAGGATCATTTTTTTGTTAGTTTGTACCAAGTCTAGTTACAATTAGCATTTTTTCTGCCTTTTTGACACACACTTGGAGATGTTACTGTATATTTTGTGTCGGTCGCCTCTGAGTCGGAGGCTAACAGGGCATAAGCCTCCTCTGCGCTATACTTTCGCAACATTGTTAATACAGTTAACACAGCTAAGAAAACTTTAACTAAATAACTAAACTTTTTTTTTTAACCCCTAACTAAATTCCCCAATTACCACTAAATTCCACCCACCCAACTAACTAAATCACAAATTAATAAAATAAAATAATAAAATTGAACCCCTTAGGGTTACAAAAAAAATAAAATGTAACCCTTAAGTGTAAAAAAAAAATAGATCACAGTAAAGTACTGTGACCTGTATATTGATCACTGCTAGCAGTGATCAAGCAGCAGGGAAAGGGTTAATATTTTTTTTTTAAAATGCAGGGGAAAGGGATTAGGAACCTTTAATAGATATTCACTATTCTTCTGGGACACAATGTTGCAACGATCCGTCTCTCTCCACTTCACAAACCCACAAGAGGTGGAGGGAGGCGGATCAGATATCCCAGCGATCACATGTGCTGGGACATCGCAATTTGCTGTTGCTGGTCTTCCCCTGACTCGGAGGGACCCAGCAACAGCGTTAACCCCGCGATCGCCAGCACTGCGCGATCGTGGGGTTAATTTTACCGCGTGACGGACGAGGTCCGTCACCCGTCGTTAAGGGCATCCCCAGGATGACGGACCTCGTCCGTCACCTGTCCTGAAGGGGTTAAATGAAAGCTCTGTTTCCCCTGAATAAAATGATATATAATAAGTGTGGGTGCACATAATATGAAAGAGGCGAATTACGCCTGAACAGACATAGCAAATTCAAGTTTTTGTTTACGTTTTGTTTTGATCACAACGTGTACATTTGGTTCAGTCCTTAAGGGGTTAAATGATGCAAGTGTATTAGCAAACCAAGACATGAAAACACAGTAAGAAAACAAACTTATAAGTTAGATGCAGAAAGAACAGACCTACTAAATTGATCAAATTGACCAGCCTTTACATCTGTTTGATAATGTCTGATGAAATTATTTGCCGAAGACCAAGTGGCTGCCTTGCAAATAAGTTCCGGAGACACTTTGGCTGCTGCTGCCCAGTAGGAAGAGAGAGGCCGTGTAGAATGTGCTTTGAGTCCCTCTGGTATCTTCATCTTAGATTGCTTTGTAGGCTTGGATGATAGCTGATACGATCCATCTACTGATAGCTACTTTTGATGCTTGAAGACCTCTTCTGGGATAATGAATAGTCTTTTGAGAGATTCGCCATGATGAAGATCTTTGTAACTAAATAGAAAGGCATCTCACCAAGTCAATAGATTTCAGGTTGGATTCTTCTCCCTCGTCTTGTTCCTCCGCATTCAATGCTGGGAGTACTATTTCTTCGTTTATGTGAAATGATGAAGTTACTTTAGGTCGGAATTCGGGAACTGTTCTTAAGATTACTCTATCTTTATGGAAGACTGTGAAGGGCTCTTTAGCAGATAAAGCATGCAGTTCTGATACTCTTCTTCCTGAAGCTAAGGCCACCAGAAGGACTGTCTTTATGGTGAGAAGATGAGGTGAAACCAATTCTAATGGTTCGAAAGGATGAGATTTGAGAACTTTTAGAACCAGTGGTAAGTCCCATGGTGGTGCGAAAGGCTTGATAGGTGGATTTATCTTTAAGACTGCTGTCATGAATCTTGCTACATCCATGTCAAAGTCCTTTTATGGTCAGTCAGAGCCAAAAGAGACAATATATGTACCTTCAAGGTATTCTAAGAAAGACCTTTATCTAATTCTGATTGCAAGAAATCCAGAATATCTTTATTTGAAGGCCTCAGAATGTCTATCTGCTTAGACATTGCCTGTGGGGGAAAAAACGCCCCAAACTCTGTAATATGTTGTTGAAGTGGAACACTTTCTGGCCTGTAATAAGGTGGTAATCACTGCTTGTGAAAACCTTTTCCTTTTAACCCTTGCCTTTCAACATCCATGCCTTTAGATTGACAGAGACTGGATTTGGATAAAGAACTGGACCGTGTTAAGTAGATAAGGAACCTTTGGAAGCTGCCATGGATTTTCCTTGCAGAGGCTCAACAGGAGAGGGTAAAAATGAGTTGAGTTGGAGGAAATGTATATCCTAGGTTGAATTGCCATTTTAATGACAATGCATCTCTTCCTATGGCTTGTGGATCTAGGCTTTTGGAGAAGAAGTCCTTCACCTTCCTGTTCTTGCTTATTGCCATTAGGTCTATTTGTGGTATTCCCCATTTCTCTGTTATCATCTTGAATATATTGTTTGGTAGACTCCATTCTCCTGGACCTATTTCCACTCTGCTTAGGAAGTCGGCTATCGAGTTCTGTATTCCGGGAAGATGAATGGCGGATAAGCCTGCTAGATGAGATTGTGCCCATGTCATAAGTGGTTTCATTATCCTCATCATTCTGTGACTCCTGGTTCCTCCTTGATGGTTGATGTAAGCTACCACTGTCACATTGTCTGTTCTGACTTTGACCCATTTGTGGATGTTGTTGGAAATACATCAAAGCTTTGTATACTGCTATCAGCTCTAGGAGGTTGGAAGTAGATTTTGCTGCTGAAAATGTCCATTTCCCTTGAATTAACTTGTTTTGAACATGGGCTCCCCATCCCTGTTGGCTGGCGTCTTTAGTTATTACACTCCAATTAATGTTTCCCAGGGGAAATCCTCTGAATAGGAATTTCTTATGTAGCCACCACGTCAGGGACTGGTGAACCTGGGGAGGAATTTTGATGGGTTGTAGCAGATGTCCTGATCTGAACTGGTGGAGGAAATTGTCCTGGAATGTTCTCATTCTCCATTGTGCCCACCGTGTCAGACCTATAGTAGAGGACATGGAACCTAGTAGATTCATCTACCTTTCTGCCAATGTTATATTGGATGCCAACATTTCTCTGACCTTCTTTATAAGTTTTGTACCCCTTTCTGGTGACAGTTCAACCGTGCCTTTGAAGGTGTTGAAGATGGCATGTTCTGGGATGGAGCTAGTTGACCTTCCATCCATGAAGTTGAAAGTACTGTATACAGATTTGACCATGAGTCAGTAGGATATCCTTGTTTTCTGCCACAATTAAGATGTAATCTAAATAGTGGTAAATGGCAATGCCCTTTTTTATGCAGAGTTCTGCTATAAGTACGACCAGAGCTTTGGAGAATGTTCGTGGGGTCGTACTGAGACCAAATGGAAGGGCACGGAATTGAAAGTGTCTATCTTCTACTGCAAATCTGAGGTACTATTGATGTTCTATGGCAATGGGGATATGAAAATAGGCATCTAAAAAGTCTATCGATATTAGCTACTGATCTGGTTGAATGGATTGATTGAATGGACTCCATCTTGAACCTGTGGATGTTCAGGAACTTGTTCAATGTGTGTAAATCCGGTATTGGTCTCCATCCTCCTTGTGCTTTTTTTTTTTTTAAATTCTTTATTTTTGCTTTTACATGAAATTACAATCTGGCCAGCTGCGCCACGATAGCTACAGCCAGCCGGTCATGAAACATAGGATGATCTGGTATAACAAATATAATATTCATCTTAAAGTATTCTATCAAAATTTTTAACAAGACTAACATCGCATACAAGTAGAGTGTACAAATTATGATTCGAAGAACTAGTTTTTCCATTCTCATTATGGCAAGATTGAAGTTTGGGGAGGTACCGTTAAAAGGTCTATTAGGCCAGTGAGGACCCCTCATTCTACATGGCTAACTACGATTTGATACATTTTCAGTATTGAAAGGGTTTTTGTTGTTCTATCTCAAGTCTATGGAATGTGGAATGTGTGACCTGTGGTCTAGCATTCTGTCTAGGTGTCCAACTAGCTGCCCTTTAAGTCAGTTAAGTAATTAATTAATTAATCAATCAGTTTGTGAAGTGCACTCGGGTGTTCATTGAAGAACCTACTATCCTAAATGACGCGTACCTATAATTGTGTGCACTATGATATAGGTCTGTATTCTCCATAAATATATATAGTGGAAGCATGAAGCATCACATACCTCATGATATTAACTCCTTTGAGTCTGGCAAGTGCTTGTAATGTGGGCCTCCCATGGGGTCACCAGTGTCAAGCTTCATGCTAGTAGGTATTGGCAGTTCAGCTATGAGAAAAGTAAATCTCTAATTTTTACAGTCATTTCAGACTAAAGTTGTAAGTCGCTTGTAAGCTCCCCATACCTTACTACTCTGCAAAAGAACTCCTGATCTACCGCTGCTTCTTGGTGTCCTCATCTAATGTCCCTCATGTGTAAGAGACTTCTACTATGGGAAAGCTGAGGAGGGCCATAATTTTGGAGTTTTATAGAGGGGCTGTCTCCCGCAAAACAAACAGATGTATTGGTATCTAAGACAGTTTGCTAGCATGCATTCAACGTAGATAACTAAAGGTTAAACAAAACATTGATATACAAGGAATGTCGTTAATGTACAAGGTGCTCAAGCCATTCTTGGGAAAGCGTCCTAGCTGAGGAGTGTACGAATAGTTCTAGCCCCCTCCTTACGCTATCTTAGGCTTAAAGTTTACCCTGTGCTGTGGTAGTCTGACGGTTCATATGGGGTCATTCTGATGACATTCGTGTGGGGTGGCGGTGGCTCAAATGGGCACAAGGTGGGGGCTTAAGATTTATGACTTGGCGTGGCGAGTTTGGGTGGGTTAGTGAGCTTACACTGTATTCCGTGGTTATTGCGCTGACAGCAGGGGTAATGAGTTGGCTCAGCTGAACAGCCGCGTGAGCGGGTCTAGGACGGGCTGCATGTTGTGCCATACCAGAGGCTCCTTTGGGGTTATGGCCCGCTGGTCACCCCTATGGGATTAGGCTAGACTGAGCGCCGGGGTTAGCGACTCTTGTGGAGTTGAGAAATACCCGCAAGTGGGACCTGGTAGAGTCTCATGTAGTTTACATGTCTACTGTGGTGGAACACTCTTACATCTTTTGCGGGGTTAGCGCTTATACCCTGCTAGCTCTCGTAAGCCCCTCTAGTGGGGCGGACATGAACACCCTAGCAAAGCGTGTAAGCAGCCCTCTTGGGGTTAAGCTAAACCAGTCGATGGCGCAGATCTACGCATGTGGAAATAAAATAAGCAGTGTGTTAGTATGTGTTGGCCATTCAAGTGAAGTAAAACAAACAAAGAGAGAAAAAAAAAAAAAAAAAAAAACCCAAAAAAAACAGCAATCTGGAATAACGTGCATCAATGTTCACATTGGGGTTTACGTGACGGCCCTTTATGGAGTTAGTGCGGGTAAGGGTCCGCCCAATGGAGGTCTCTCGAGTCAGTCCCAAATGTGCTATCATGGGTGAGAACTGTCCTTTCTGCCCTGCCATCATGGCTGGGTGGCCTCTGGGATTAAGAGTCCCATGGAGGGTTTTTCCGGCCTAGCGGTTGCACGTCCCTGGGTGGTTTGGGCCCTTGTTTCGTTTTCTCCGTGGGGTTCACGGTCGCCTGGGCTGCTGTGATTTGTTGTTCCGTTGGGAGCGGTGCTGGCTGATCAAGGGCTCTCAGGAATTCCGTGTGATCCTCGGAAGCCGATAGCACATGTATAGTATCCCCGTGTGGCACCACCAGTGTCCCTGACAGTCCCCATCGGTATTTTATACCTTTTCCTCGAAGGATCCGGGTGGTGGGTGCGAACCTACGTCGCTCAAGTAAAACTGCAAAGGGCAGGTCATCGTACACTGTGATTTTCGTGTTGGCTATTAGTAAGCTTGGTCGTTGCCTGGATCTCGCCATTATAGAGGCCTTCACGTTGGTGTCTCTTGTGATGGCTATGATGTCCCGAGGAGCGTCCGCAGGTGCTGTGGGGGCCTTCCGGACCCTGAAGGCTGTCATTATCGGTGGTCGGTCCCCATCCGTCTGCACTCCGAGTTCTCTCAGGACCTCGTGGGTGTAACTCATCAGGGCATCTTGGCCTATTGTCTCTGGGGCCCCACGGATCCTGATGTTTTTTCGGCGGTGCCGTGTCTCTAGGGAGGTAACCGTGCGGGAGAGGCGCTGCACTTGTTGGGTGAGTGCTGTTAGGCGGGAGCTGGTATCGTCCAGTATCTTACCCCTCTCCGCTTCCCTGGACTCCACTTCTCCCACACGGCGGTTCAGGCCTCCGACCTCCGCCTGTACTCCAGCGAGGTCGGCCTTCCACACCTCTCTCAGGTCCCGCAGGAGGTTTTTGATATCTCCCTTAGTGGAGGGGGATTTGTCGGAGTCTGAGTCAGACCTTTGGTAGATCCCGCTGCTGGGTTGGAGTGTTTGGGACGACTCGTCCTCCAGTGAGCGCTCCGAGTCGCTGGAGCTGTGCGTTTCCGCGGGCGCCATATTTAATCGGGCCTGTGGCTGCGGCCTGGTGAAGGACAATCTGATATCGGCGTGACTGTTGCTCTCAGTTTGGGCCAGTTTTCGGTGTCTGCGCCCCATCTCTTTGCTTGTGGGGGTCTCTCAGGTCTCAACAACCTTTTAATTTGCTTTTTTGGAGGCAAAATGTGTAATTTTTAGTCTTCTGGAGCGGGAGCTCAGTAAAACCTCGACCGCTCTGCAGCTCAGCTAGCCACGCCCCCCCTCCTTGTGCTTTTTTGAGGAGAAATAAATGGGAGTAGAATCCCTGAGTCTGTTGACCCCGAGGGTCTTGAGTAATAACACCTTCTTTCTGGAGGGTTGTAAGGAATTTATTTTTACTCTTTCTCCTGTCCATCTTGACAAATGCAGCATCAAAGCAGTTTCTCCCCAGCAAGTAGACAGTTACCCAAACATAGTTACATAGTTACATAGCTGAAAAGAGACTTGCGTCCATCAAGTTCAGCCTTCCTCACATATGTTGTTGCTGTTGATCCAAAAGAAGGCAAAAAACCTAGTCTGAAGCGCTTCCAATTTTGCCACATACTAGGAAAAAAATCCTTCTTGACCCCAAAATAGCAGTCAGATGTCTCATTGGATCAAGCAGCTATTACCCCACTAATTAGAAATTATATCCCTGTATGTTATGTTTTAGTAAGTACCATATATACTCGAGTATAAGACGAGTTTTTCAGCAATTTTTTTGTGCTGAAAAACCGCCACTCGTCTTATACTCGAGTGAGTGTCTGTATTATGGCAACTTACATTACTCATTGGCAACTTACAGACTCATTACAAGCGCGCCTGTCCTGTTGGGGGCTGGCAGAGAGCTGTAACTTACCTTCACAGCAGCTCATGTCAGCTCCCTTCTCTCTCCTCCGGTCGGCTCCCTCTGCAAGTCTCGCGAGAGCCGCGGGGTCAGAGGTTACCATGGCAACGCCCCGCGCGGCCGCGAGACTTGCTGACAGGGGAGCCGACCGGAGGAGAGAGAAGGGAGCTGACAGGAGCTGATGTGAAGGTAAGTTACAGCTCTCTGCCAGCCCCCAACAGGACCGCCGCGCTTGTAATGAGTCTGTAAGTTGCCAGTTACAGCTCTCTATCAGCTGCCTCCACTGAACTGCCAATGCCACTGGACCACCAGGGAAGGAGAGCCCCCCTCCCTGGCCAGCTAAAAAGCAGTGAGGGGGGACGAAAAAATATAAATAAATAAAAATTTAAATAAAATAAAAATAAAATTTAATAATATTAAAAATAATAATAATTTAAAAATAAAATATAATATATATATAAAAAAATAATTTAATATTAAAATAATAATAATTAAAAAATTATAAATAATAATAAAAATGCCCACCCCCCACCAAGGCTCTGCATCAGACACACAAACACACTGCATTCATACGCACACACACTGCATTCATACACACACACTGCATTCATATACACACACACACTGCATTCATATACACACACACTGCATTCATACACACACACTACATTCATACACACACACTACATTCATACACACACACTGCATTCATACACACACTACACACACTGCATTCATACACACACTGCATTCATACACACACACACACTACACACACTGCATTCATACACACACACACTGCACTAATACACACACACTGCACTAATACACACACACACTGCATTCATACACACACACACACACACACACACACCGCATTCATACAAACACACTGCATTATACACACACACACACACACACACTGCATTCATTATATACACACACTGTAAATAAATATTCAGTTAATATAATTTTTGGGGGATATAATTTTATTTAGAAATTTACCAGTAGCTGCTGCATTTCCCACCCTAGTCTTATACTCGAGTCAATACGTTTTCCCAGTTTTTTGGGGTACAATTAGGGGTCTCGACTTATATTCGGGTCGACTTATACTCGAGTATATACGGTATTTATCCAATTGCAGTTTAAACATCTGTAGTGACTCTGACAAAACCACCTCTTCAGGCAGAGAATTCCATATCCTTATTGCTCTTACTGTAAAAAAAACCTTTTCTTTGCCTTAGATGAAATCTCCTTTCTTCTAGTCTAAATGTGTGACCTATGTATAGCCCTGTTTATGAATAGATTTCCAGATAAAGGTTTGTACTGGCCCCGAATATATTTGTATAAAGTTATCATATCCCCTCTCAGGCGCCGTTTTTCCAAACTAAACAGATTTAATTTTTTTTA
Organism: Pelobates fuscus; assembly: GCF_036172605.1. Lineage (NCBI taxonomy): Eukaryota > Metazoa > Chordata > Amphibia > Anura > Pelobatidae > Pelobates > Pelobates fuscus. Next base: position 206,772,872 of record NC_086317.1, on the reverse strand, counting down.
ACCTTTCTTCATAACTAAAATGCTCCATTCCTTTTATCAATTTTGTAGCTCGTCTCTGGACTTTTTCTAGTGCCATGATATCTTTCTTTAGAATAGGCGCCCAAAATTGCACAGCATATTCAAGGTGTGGTCTTACCAGCGATTTATAAAGAGGCAAACATTTTTTTTCATCCTGAGAATTTATGCCCCTATTTATACATGAAAAAACCTTACTGGCTTTAGCAACTGCAGATTGACATTGCATATTGCTGCCTAATTTGTTGTCTATAACAATTCCCAAATCCTTCTCGTGTGTGGTTATCCCTAATTCACTACCATTTAGTGTGTAAGTTGCTTGTGCATTCTTAACCCCGAAGTGTATAACTTTGCATTTCTCTACGTTAAATTTCATCTGCCATTTTAGTGCCCAGTCCCCCAATCCCTCTGCAGCAAAGCAATATCCTGCTCACATTTTATTACTTTACAAAGTTTTGTGTCATCTGCAAACACTGATACATGGCTTTTAATGCCTGTTTCAAGATCATTTATAAATATGTTAAATAGAAGTGGTCCCAAAACAGAACCCTGAGGGACACCACTTACCACTTTAGTCCAGCCTGAAAATTTACCATTAATTACAACTCGTTGTACTCTATCCTTAAGCCAATGTTCTACCCAAGAACAAGAATATTCATCTAGACCAATTTCTTTTAATTTGAAGACTAACCTATTGTGAGGAACCGTATCAAATGCCTTGGCAAAATCCAAGTAGATCACATCCACTGCAACATCCTAATCTATACTTCTACTTACTTCTTCGTAGAATGCAATTAGGTTAGTTTCACATGACCTATGTTTCATAAAACCATGCTAATTATTGCTACCGTATATACTCGAGTATAAGCCGACCCGAATATAAGCCGAGGCCCCTAATTTTACCCCAAAAAACTGGGAAAACTTATTGACTCGAGTATAAGACTAGGGTGGGAAATGCAGCAGCTACTGGTAAATTTCTAAATAAAATTAGATCCTAAAAAAAATATATTAATTGAATATTTATTTACAGTGTGTGTATAATGAATGCAGTGTGTGTATAATGAATGCAGTGTGTGTGTATGAATGCAGTGTGTGTATGAATGCAGTGTGTGTATGAGTGCAGCGTGTGTGTATGAGTGCAGCGTGTGTGTATGAGTGCAGCGTGTGTGTATGAGTGCAGTGTGTGTGTATGAGTGCAGTGTGTGTGTGTGTGTATGAGTGCAGTGTGTGTGTGTATGAGTGCAGTGTGTGTGTGTGTGTGTGTATATGAGTGCAGTGTGTGTGTGTGTATATGAGTGCAATGTGTGTGTGTATATGAGTGCAGTGTGTATGTGTGTATGAGTGCAGTGTGTATGAGTGCAGTGTGTGTGTGTATGTGTGTGTTGCAGAGCCTTGGGGGGTGGGCAATTTTATTTTATTTTTTTACATTATTTTAAAATATTTTTTCATTATTTTTTTTATTTACTTATTATTTTTTTTTAATTATTTTTTTATTATTTTTTATTATTATTTATTATTTGTAATGTTATTTTTTTTTTTAATTATTATTTTATTATTCATTTATTTTTGTTTCGTCCCCCCTCCCTGCTTGCTAGCTGGCCAGGGAGGGGGGCTCCTTCCCTGGTGGTCCAGTGGGGTTGGTAGCTCAGTGGGGGGGCTGTGGGGGCTGCAGAGATGTTACTTACCTGTCCTGCAGCTCCTGTCAGCTCTCTCTTCCTCCGCGCGGTCTGTGCAGCTCCCTCTGTCAGCTCACACTGTAAGTCTCGCGAGAGCCGCGGCTCTCGCGAGATTTACACTGGGAGCTGACCGAGGAGGAGAGAGCTGACAGGAGCTGCAGGACGGGTAAGTAAGATCTCTGCCAGCCCCCTCTCCCTCAGTCTGTATTATGGCAATGCAAATTGCCATAATACAGACTATTGACTCGAGTATAAGCCGAGTTCCGGTTTTTCAGCACAAAAAATGTGCTGAAAAACTCGGCTTATACTCGAGTATATACGGTAATTACAAAGTTATTCCCAATGAATTCCTGAATATTATCCCTTAATAGCCCTTCAAATATTTTTCCAGTTACAGAAGTTAAGCTCACAGGTCTATAATTTCCAGGCAAGGATTTTGAACCCTTTTTAAATATAGGAACAACATCTGCCTTCCTCCAATCCTCCGGTACAACACCTGAAACAAAAGAATCTTGAACAATTAAATACAGAGGTTCACTTATTTCCCCACTTAGCTCCTTAAGTACTCATGGGTGAATTCCGTCAGGCCCTGGAGCTTTATTTACATAAATTTTCTTTAATAGCTGTAGCACCTTGTCATGAGTTATGCAATCACAAGTTATCTGCAGCTTTTTTGCTGCAATCATTTGCATATCTCTTGCCATAGGATCCTCATTAATATATACTGAAGAAAAATTGTTATTTAAAATTTCTGCTTTTTCCTGGTCTTCATTAGCTAATAAACCCAACTCTGTTTCCAGTGTACCTACACTTTCATTTATTTTTTTTTTTGGATTGATGTACTTGAAAAAATTTTTTGCGTTGGTTTTGCATTCTTGAGCTATCAATTTCTCATTTTCTCGTTTAGCCACTTTAATTGCCTTTTTGTAAGCGTTATTTGCTTCCTTATCTCTTAAATAGGATGCCTCTGATTTGTCTGATTTAAATGCTTTAAATGCCCTTTTCTTATTTTTTATCTCTTGTTTTACTTCTCTACTAAGCCACATTGGTTTTAATGTGTTTCTTTTATATTTATTACCCAATGGTACATACTGAGAAATGTACCTTTCTAATATTTGTTTGAATATTTTCCATTTATCCTCAGTGTTTTTATCACTAAGGAGTTTATGCCAGTCAATATGTTGTAGAGCTGCCCTAATCTTATTGAAATTGGCTTTTTTTAAATTATATGTTTTAGTATACATCAGCCTAGACTAGATGAAGGGTAGAACAGGAATGAATTTTAATGGTGTCACACTTGGCTTTTATGCAAGTCCCCATGCAAGAGGCAGTCCCACATGGACCTTGTGGGGGACTATAACACAACGTTACAAACCAATGGCAACATACCATACAATCCCTCCTCTCTGCCTGGGAGAAAATTGAGTCCGATACTACGAGTATCACAGCCGGTAAGTTTGCTACTCAATATCGCAGCCCAATGTTCTTTTTCAGTCCCTCTAAAGCACATTGTCGCTCAAAGTTCTGCAAGTACGTATTGATCTCCATCTCTCCGTCAACAAAAGTATTGAAAGCAGCATAATTAATCTTTCTCCGCTGCCCTCCATGTATAGATCCTGGCAATGAAGCTGTTTTTCGCCTGGCACAGGTTCATCTGCTGTGAACCCCGTTCTGCGCTTACCTGTGCCAAAATTCTAAGAGAGGAGGGAGTGGTTGTGGGAGGGGCTTAAATTCCCTTTAACCCCTTAAGGACACATGACATGTGTGACACGTCATGATTCCCTTTTATTCCAGAAGTTTGGTCCTTAAGGGGTTTAAAGGGCTGCCAGTCCTCTCCCACCTTACCGTTGATGGTCTGGCGAGTCTGAGAGGATTACTTCCAGTTCAGCCCACCAATTTTGTTTCTCTTACCTGCTTCCCTCATGGTCTCCTGTTCTTCGCTTACCTGACCTGCTTACCAAACAGTTCGTTGCTCCACTGCCTCCTCCTGGCATCCTCGGAGCCCGGTCTCGGCACGGCTAGTGGTCTAAAACCGTAAGTCAAAATCCCTACCGTAAGGCAACGGCCGCAAAATGTTACTCGCTTTCACGGTAGGGGTTTAGTTTGTTTACAATTGGCGTTGCTTAATTCTCTGTTCATTTATTTGCACGCCATTTAGGACAATTTCGTTTATAAATTACAGGTCATATACATATGTTTTTCGTATGTTTAAACCGCAGGAACGCAGCCATTCATTTAGTTTCTTACAGCAATGTATGTTCGTTTGTTTTATTAAGCCAAATTATACGAATTATATCTAGGGGGCTAAACAAACACATGATTAGGTTTTACAGTGTATTCCTCTCCGTTTTTCGGCAGTAATTTCCTGGCATGAGACTTTTCACGAATTTTCAGCTGATTAGCCTGATTACAAGTCAAATGCCCCTATTGGTTAAAAAGTATATTATAGTTATAGTTTATGCTCACGAATTAGGACAAATTCAATGTAATGATAGACTGGTTTGATATAGCTGATTTTGCCCTGATATCATTCCCACAGGTTTCATTTCGGGAATTAAGCTTTGATTGCAGATTACAAACAAGTTTAAATTTTGACAACTGTGTCAAAACTATTTGCCTTTTTAGGTTGGTAATTTGGTTACAGTTACTATTCTAGGTTCACTAGTTTATATGTTGGTTATTTAGTAGGTGTAGCGGAGAGGCAGTACCATCTGCAAGATCTCCGCTGGTATACAGGAACACAGGTAATAATCAGCATAGGCAGGTACAGCATACAATATTCCAGGTAGCGTAATACGAATCCTTCCCTCCCAAGAACTAGACGAGACTTAGGCTGGGAGTCAACTGAGTGCTTTATTCCAAGTTGCAGCATTTATGCAGGTCCCCATGCAAGGGGTTTCCATAATCACATAGCAGGGGTATTCCCCACATTTCTCCCATCATGCATTGCATTTCTCCCATCAGGCACTGCTGGACGAGAGGGATACTCCCACTGAAATATACAGTTAAGTGGATTATCCCCTTGTGCAGCAGAACTGACAATTTACATTTAAAATACATCACTTGGGTAATATCCGGTATATTAACATGGTTGGACATTTCGTGAAAATACCGCTCTGATCCCAGCTCATCTAACCGAACGCCGCACGAAATACATATGATACTTATGCTTGCTTCAAACTACCGATTGAGCTTAGGAGACCACATTACAGAAAGACCGGGGCTCCCGAACGGCTTGGAAGTCCAGCGGTATTCGTGCCATTGAGTAGCCGATTTTAGTTCCAGGCGCTCGACGACCAAATACCGCTGGACGAACAAAGGATCCAAAATGGCCGACCGCCGCATGGTCGTTAGTCAAACGACGGCCACCCGGGATCCTCTTAAATACCGATTGCAACATTGTTGCAATCCTTAATTGGGGCCACACAACCTCCTGTGTGTGGTCTCCATTCGGTAGTCTGTTTGTTTCACGAATGGTGTTGAAATTCACCGTTCGTTAAACGATTACCTGAAGGCTGGCGGTTTACATGCCGCCAGCATACAAATGCTAGCATTCCCCTGAACCAAACTATACATAATACATACACGCTTGGTTCTTTTAAAGGGGTATACACATACATTAACAGTGGTTAGACATACAGGACAATATATAGTGGCTGTATTTGCCACAATGCTCCCCCAGAACCAAGCCGGCATACACAGTCTGATCCTAACGGATCGGCTTGGGGATGTCCGGGAGAGTACTCACGGATCACTTGTTAATGTCTGTTTGTCTGGATAACCCGTCGGCGTTGCTGTTCTGTTTCTCAGGGCGGTAGTGGATGGTAAAGTCAAAAGGCTGCAGCGCCAAACTCCAGCGCAGCAGCCTGGCATTGTCTCCTGACACCCTGTTCAGCCACACCAACGGGTTGTGATCCATGAGTAAAGAGAAAGCTTGTCCATATAGATAGGGTTGGAACTTTTTGAGGGCCCACACCACAGCCAGGCACTCCTTTTCAATGGCGGCGTAGCTCACTTCCCGGGGTAAAAGTTTCCTGCTTAGATAAGCCACTGGGTGCTCGCCGCCATCCGCTCCGACTTGGCTCAGTACTGCTCCCAATCCAAACATAGAAGCGTCTGTATGAACGAGAAATCGTTTAGTTGGATCGGGAGAAGAAAGTACAGGGAAGTTTACAAGAGCCGTTTTTAGTTGCTGAAATGCCTGTTCGCACTCTGGGGCCCAGGTTACTATCTTAGGTAAGTTCTTGCGGGTAAGATCAGTGAGGGGTTTGGCGAGGGCGCTGTAATTGGGCACAAATTTGTGATAGTACCCTGCGGTACCTAAAAACCCTAGCACCTGGGTCTTAGTGCGGGGGGTTGGCCACTTTGGCGACGGCCTCTATCTTGGCCGGCTCGGGTTTCTGCTGACCGCTGCCTACCCGGTGTCCCAAATACTGGACCTCGGCCATCCCTATGTGGCACTTGCTGGGCTTGAGGGTCAATCCTGCCTCCCTGATGCGGTCTAGTACGGCTCCTATGTGGGTCAGATGTTCAGGCCAGGAGCAGCTAAAGATGGCGATATCATCTAGATAGGCACAAGCATACTCCTGAAACCCATGCAGTAGCCGATCCACCATCCTTTGGAAGGTAGCCGGGGCATTTTTCATCCCGAATGGCATGACTCTGAACTGGTACAAGCCAAACGGGGTGACAAACGCCGACTTGGGTATGGCGTCCTCGGCTAGTGGAATTTGCTAGTACCCTTTGCACAGATCTATTGTGGTGAGGTACTGGCCTCTGGCCATTTTATCTAGGAGCTCGTCTATCCGGGGCATCGGGTAAGCATCGGAGGTGGTTTTGTCGTTGAGCCTCCGGTAGTCTACGCAGAAACGGGTCGTTCCATCCCGTTTCGGCACTAGTACCACTGGGGAGGCCCAAGGGCTATCCGAGGTCTCTATTACTCCTAGCTGGAGCATCTCCGCAACCTCTTTATGCATACTCCCTTTTACGAATTCTGGGATACGATAAGGAGGTTGGCGGAGGGGGGTTTGGTCCAGAGTCTCTACTTTGTGGGTGGCTAGGGGGGTGTATCCAGGTAGGTTAGAGAAAGTGGCCCTTTTCTCCATAATTAAGTTTTGGACTTGAGTCCGTTCTGGGGCGGTTAACCGCTCCCCCAACTGTATCTCTCCCAAATCTCCAGTCTGGCCCTCCTGGTCTAAGAGATCGGGGAGAGGTAAGTTGTCGAAATCCTCGGCTGCGGATGCGCAGATCGCAGTGACCTCCTCTGTCCGCTCTTGGTAGGGCTTGAGCATGTTCACGTGGAGCATGCGCCTAACCCCTGTGCCGGTGACCGGGCCGATCACATAGGTGGTATCGCATATTTGCTCTACTACCTTGTCAGGAGGCCTGCAGCTTGTCCTTGGGGACGGGTCGTAATATGAGTACTTTCTGTCCCACCTGAAAGCTGCGGTCCCTGGCTCCCCTATCATACCATCGGCGCTGTCGTCGTTGGGCCGCCTGGAGGTTGTCGCGCACGGTCTGAGTTAGGGCCTCCAGCACATATGGCACGATAGGGGATTAATGGTCCCTTCTCCCTCCCAATGTTCCCGGATTAAATCGAGGGGGCCCCTCACTCTCCTCCCGAACAGAAGTTCGAAAGGGGAGAATCCGGTGGATTCTTGGGGTACCTCCCTATAGGCGAACATTAAGTGGGGAAGGAACCTTTCCCAGTCTTTCTGGGTATCCATGAACGTTCGGATCATCTGTTTGAGAGTGCCGTTGAAACGTTCACAGTGCCCGTTGGACTGGGGGTGGTATGCGGAGTTCAAAATTTGTTGCACCCCACATAGTTTCCAGAGCTGGTGCATCACTTCGGCGGTAAACTGAGTACCCCTATCCGAAATAATTTCCCGGGGAAATCCCACGTGGGAGAAGATTCGCATTAGGGCATCAGCTACCGTTTCGGCGTGCACATTGGTCAGGGTCACTGCCTCAGGGTATCTGGTGGCGTAGTCCACTACCGTTAGCACATATCTCTTACCGGAGGGGCTAGGTTTAGCTAGGGGCCCTATTATATCGACTGCGACCCTGCTAAAGGGTTCTTCAATTATGGGGAGGGATCGGAGCCGTGCCTTGTAACGGTCACCCAATATATAGTAGCTGTATTTTCCACAGTAGGCATTTAACATTCCACTTTCCTTGGGTACCTGATCTTACAGACGGTTGCTTTACATGCACGACAAACCCGTCATCTGCCTTTTCATATTACCACTCCTCATCATAGTATCTGGTAGGTTCCTTTTATTTATTCGGGCCCACGATCTGGCCAGCCAAATCTATACACACAGATACTTATTCATGTTCATATCTATAGGTCGCACATACTGCATTGAGGGGTGAAGTGTATGTGTTTGTGGAGTGCTGTGTGTGTGTGTGGAGTGATGTATGTGTGCGGAGTGCTGTGTGTGTCTCTGAGGGGTGCTGTGTGTGTGCGAGGGGTGCTGTGTGTGTGGGGGATGCTGTGTGTGTGGGGGGTGCTGTGTGTTTGTGTGGGTGGTGCTGTGTGTGTGGGGGGTGCTGTGTGTTTGTGTGGGTGGTGCTGTGTGTGTGTGAGGGGGGTGCTGTGTGTGTGTGGGGGGGTGCTGTGTTTGTGTGAGGGGGTGCTGTGTGTGTGTGTGTGTGTGGAGGGGATGCTGTGTGTGTGTGGGGGGTGCGCTGTGTGTGTGTGGGGGGGTGCGCTGTGTGTGTGTGTGTGGGGGGGATGGTGCTGTGTGTGTGTGGGGGGGGTGCTGCTGCAAATATATATAAATACATATATAATAATAATAATACAATCTCTGTCCCCCCCCCCTTCTTCTTACCTTTTGTGAAGGAGGGGGGCCACAGAAATCCCTGGTGGTCCGGTGGTGGTAGGAGGTAGGAGAGACAGGTCCTGCAGCTCACCTGTCCTCCCGTGTGATGCTGTGTGGAGCGTTGCCATGGTAACGCGTGGCAACGCTCCACACAGATTGCTTGCGGGAGGACAGGAGAGCTGCTTCCTAGAGCCCTCCCCCTGTCCTCCCGACACGGAAGCAGAGTAGGCGCCTGCCGATTTGGGCAGGCGGTGCCTACTCTGCATTGATGGTGACCGGTGTTCTATCAAATAGGGGATTTTCACCGGTAGGGAAATTTGATAGAACACCGGCGACCTATGGCCATCCCATGTGTTCCCTATTAAGGGTTAATAAGTATAGGGGTGTATATAAAAAATACCCCTTTCTGGCCCAGCAGTAATGGGAGTAAGCGCAGGACTTCTCTTTTTGTATTTGTATTTACTTTGTATCACACAGCCTGGTTACAATGCTGCTGCCCATCCCATGTGTTCCCTATTAAGGGTTAATAAGTATAGGGGTGTATATAAAAAATACCCCTTTCTGTCTCATTAGAGATATCTTTGCCAGAAGCTCAAGGAAGCAGGCTGAAGGGTCATTGTTAGGTCCCGCTTAGGAGGGTCTGCCTTGACGTTGGCAGGCGGGCATTCCCTCCAATGGCCATTGGAGCAACTAAACGACCTCCATTTGTCTAAATATACATAGGGATTAAGGAGAAAGCGCAAGTAACATTTTCTTTTCTTTGGTTTTTACTATATATTGGGGCTGATGTGTATTGTAGTCCTTGCTGCTGGCCCAGCAGTAATGGGACTAAGCGCAGGACTTCTCTTTTTGTATTTGTATTTACTTTGTATCACACAGCCTGGTTACAATGCTGCTGCCCATCCCATGTGTTCCCTATTAAGGGTTAATAAGTATAGGGGTGTGTATAAAAAATACCCCTTTCTGTCTCTTTAGAGATATCTTTGCCAGAAGCTCAAGGAAGCAGGCTGAAGGGTCAGTGTTAGGACCCGCTTAGGGGGGTCTGCCTTGACGTTGGCAGACGGGCATTCCCTCCAATGGCCATTGGAGCAACTAAATGACCTCCATTTGTCTAAATATGATACCGGAGAAACTGACAGAAGCCAAGCACAGAGAGATGGACACAGGTTTCTTCAGGAAGGAAGAGATTCTTTATTCGATTCACCGACCGGGACTCAGAGGGACTAATGTCACAAAAAAACAGCAAAGTCTGAGTCCTGATCATACAGTGTAGGTCCCTTATATAGGCATGTAGCTCCTCCCATAATCAGTTCAACCTACACATACTCTTATCTAATCAACCGAATAGAGACTAAAATCCTGTTTGCCCACATGGCTTGCCCAGCACAATGGAGGAGGGGAAATACTCGTATATCCTGTATTCCTACTTATGCTCCTTACACTACTGATTGTATCTTAGCTACGTGTAACTGACTTAACTGGTACATCAACATATGCAAATGCACATACCACGTGGCAATCTTGTCCTAGTAAATTTATTTTTACTGAGATTCCACCACAAATATACATAGGGATTAAGGAGAAAGCGCAACTAACATTTTCTTTTCTATGGCCGCGTGCAAACAGAGAGGGCTCGGCGTGCCACCTGTGGCACGCCATCACTGGCCTAGTTGCCAGCTCTTCATGCCATGATGACGTCTTTAATGTCATCTATTGGCACTATTAGCAAAAGACTGGAGAAATTGGAAGCAGTATGTTCTCCCCAGGTTCCTGCAGACCCAGTTACTTCCAATAACACAGGCTTTGATGTTATGCCCGGTAATACGCTGGCATCAATTAAAGTCCCTGAATGTATCAACCCCTCGCACATGGTCCCAGCTCATCTTAAAAAAGGATATTCTGGAAGGCAAGGATGTTAATCTGTTCTCACTTCTTATTACCTCCCAGGATGTTCTTGAGAACAGGACATTTGCAAACGGGTACATTTCCGTGGTTCTAAGGGCAAGAGACCCCAGGTTGAACAAAAATGATCCATTCCAGAATTTGTATTGGGGTTCGGGATTTATAGGGACGTATATTGCTCAGTTTATCCTGAGAAAAGAGAGGAATTTTATATATATATATATATATATATATATATATATATATATATACAGGGCCGGACTGGGAAAAAAATTAGGCCCGGGCATTTTTCAATCAGAGCGGCCCCGGCAGGGCCAGAGAGGGTGTGTTTTGTCATCACTAATGACAAGCACGCCCCCTCTCAAAGTGAGCATGTTGGTTCAATGCGCAGAGCCCCACTGAAGAGCTCTGGCATTAGAAAAAGGCCCTGAATTTGTTCTGCGCAGCGCAAGCAAATTTAATAACATGCTTGCGCTGTGTTTGCTTTTAAATTGTCTCTGGTGTCTCCACAAGTGGGATACCAGTGGACAAAAGGGCCAGGAAAGTGCATGGTGCATATGTTTGGAGCCTGCTTGTGGGATTGCGTGTGTGTAGAGTGTGGTGTGGTATTGTGTAAATAGGTCAATTTTATTTGTGTTTGTGATGTAATGTGTGTCTAGGGGCTGTAGAGAGTGTATGTATAGGGGATGTAGCGAGTGTGTGCATACAAGCTGTAGTGTGTGTGTGTATAGGTGACGTAGTGTATGTAGGGGTTGTAGAGAGGGTGTGTTTAGAGAATGTTGTATGTGTTTGCTGACAAGGAATGTAGTGTGTGTGGGTAGGTGGTGCAGTGTGTGTGTGTAGGAGATCTACTGCGTAAAGGACCTAGAGTGTGTATAGGAGATTGTGTGTGTGTAGGGGATTAAGAGTGCATATAGGGTAAGGGATCTAGCATGTATCTGGAGCGTAATGTGTGTAGTGGTGCAGTGTGAGGGGTGCTGTAGTGTGTATATTATATTTGGACGTATTGTATGTTTGAGGGGCACAGTGTGTGTGTATGTAAGAGGGGTGCTGTGTGTGAGGGTGTTTTTATCTGCCGTCACATTCTAGGTTTCTAATTTTCTTTGTCTGTTAACTCACTGAGGGTTATTTGGGTGCTGTGTGTGTTTGGGTGCTGCGCTGTGTGTCTGGGGGTGCGCTGTGTGTGTCTGGGGGTGCGCTGTGTGTGTCTGGGGGTGCTGTGTGTGTGTCTGGGGGTGCTGTGTGTGTGTCTGGGGGTGCTGTGTGTGTCTGGGTGCTGTGTGTGTCTGAGGGTGCTGTGTGTGTGTCTGGTGGTGCTGTTTGTGTGAGTGTATTTTTTTATTTAAATTAAAATATATTTTTTATTAATAAAATAAAATGTTAAATGACCCCCCCCTCCCCCTTCTTACCTTTATCCTGGGAGGGGGGAGTCAGTTCAACCATGAGGAGGGGCGTGCTGCCATGGAGGGTGCTTCCTTCCCTGGTGGTCCAGTGGTGAGAGTGAACTCTAGCCTGCGGGCTAGAGTTCACTCTCCCGAGATCTGAGCGTTGCCGTGGTAACCGCGGCAACGCTCAGAATCCCGCGAGAGGACCCGGCGGAGCTGCTGAATAGAGCTCGCCGGGTCTTCTCCTCCCTCCCTCCCCAAGCGGCGCATCTGAGTGCCTGTGGGCTTTGATCTCCCCACCAGCCCATGGAGGCCCATGGAGGCAGACAGCAGGGCTGGCGCTCGGGTAGCGCTGGCCCTGCAGGGGCTGGCACGGGAGATCCTGTGATCTCCCCTGCCGCCCTCGGCCCCACGGCCAACGCGGCCCAACGGGCTACTGCCCGGTGTGCCCGATGGCCAGTCCGGGCCTGTATATATATATATATATATATATATATATATATATATATATATATGCACAAGCTGGTGGATCTAGGGCACAAATACGGTGGTACTGCTTTTTATGACTACCACCGTTCCTTCTCTGCAAAAGTGGCTGCAGCTCTAACCTAGTTCAATTACAGCATAAATTGGAGTAAGCTGGACACTGAGTTATTCTGCAGACATTTTGCAGGCATCAGACCCCCGGCTTGTGCAGTATGTGCATCTATGGCACATAGTACCAACTTCTGCCCTAATACAGCAGAAACTGAGCAGGGCCACTCTGTCCCAAATTTCACGAGACCTACTAGAATCCTAAAGGATAAGCTGGGTAGGGACATTGTGTTCCTGGGCAAATCTCAAATTTGAAATAATTTTAATGCGGGCACTTGGGGTTTTACTTCTTATAGGTTATTGCACGTGTGTTCCCATTGTTTCAGGGCTCATGCAAAGTCCATGTGCCCAAATAAAGTTCAACGTCACGTTATTGGCTGCACTGTTGCAACAACATCCATCACACCATTTGGTTATATTTATTATCACTGGACCAGGGCCGCCACCAGAAATTTGGGGGCCCAGACCCTGAGCTGAGTTAGGGGCCCTCCACCAAATACTGCCCACTGGGACCGCCTCCAAATACCGCCCACAGGAATACACACACAGACACAATCACACACACTGATACAAAAGGACACAGATACGTACTAACAGACACACATACTGAAACAGACATACATGCATACATACTGACACACACATACTGAGACATACACACAGGCATACATAGTAAAAGACAGACACATACTAACATACATACAGACACACATGCATGAGGACATAAAGACACATACATACATACAGACACCGACATACATACATACATACATACAGACATACAGACACTGTCATCCATACACACATACATTCATAATGGCATACAGACATACATTCATACATACAGACTGACATACATGCATATATACAGACCTACTGACAGACATACATGCATACAGACATCCATACACACATACACACGGACATACGTTCATAATGATATGCAGACATACATTCATACTGACATACAGACATACATATATAATGACATACAGACATACATATATACATCCATAGACATACATGCATGCATACAGACATACATACATACAGACATACATACACACAGACATACATACAGACAGACAGACATACATAGACAGACATGCGTGCCTCCATACGGACATACATAGACATACATACATACAGGCAGGTATACAGAAATACACATACAGACAGACAGACATACATGCATGCATACAAACAGACATACAGACAGACATAGACATACATGCATACAGACAGACATACATAGATACAGACATACATACATAGACATACATACATAGATATACAGACAGACACACAGACAGACATACACAGACAGACATACATACATGCACAGTCAGACATACAGACACATACACAGACAGACATACAGACAGACATACACAGACAGACATACATACATACACAGACATATACAGACAGACAGACATACATTAGACATACAGACAGACATACACAGACAGACAGACTATAGCGGAGGTACAATATTCTCCAGGTTATCTCCGCTTATAATCCAAGTGAGACTCAGGAACAAGGCAATTGTAAATCCACAAGCAAGGCTTCCAGCAGGTAAAGTAATACAGCAATATCCCAACAGCAATCCCAATAACTGGACGACACACAGTTTCAGGAGCAGAACAGACAATCTTTATTCCACAGTGCCTTATAAAGCATGCTCCCATGCAAGGGAGGAGTTTTCAACAATTAGTACAGTATCCAATCTGCGATTAGTAACCTCCCACACATCTCCTCCCCTCAGCTTACATCATAATCCCCTTTACACTGTACTCAGATTCCCCCAGTTCCTGGATGTACCCCTAAACCTAGGGGTACCCCTTTAAATGGCACATCCCCTGATAGCCCTGATCTGGGTGAGTAACATATCTAAAAATCACCCAGATCGGACCAGGGGTTCAGGACTTTTATGGAGGTAATAAATAGACCGACCGCGCTGGATGTAACAGCCGAATTGGGTTCCATGCGATGGGGCCCTGCGGTCGGTCACTGTATAAGGAAACACTTCATACGAATGGCTAAAGGTACAGCGATTAGGTAGGGTTCACAGGAATCCCCTCGTTCGGTTGTTCCTGTCTACCGAACGAGGGGCCGTTCGGTAGTTTGGAACCGTACGGACCGGGCTGGTGGAGGTCTCAGCGGTGTTCGCCTAGTCGAGTGTCCGATTTGGGTTCCAGACACTCGACGGCAAAACACCGCTGTTCGGGAGATTGTAAAATGGCCACCACCACGTGTTCGTTTCCCGAATGGCGGCCACCCCGAGACAAAGGACCTATCGCATAGCTCGTTAATTACCCGCTTGCAACATTGTTGCCACGAGTAATTGAAGGCACACTTCACACAAGGGAGGTCTGGTTGTTCGGTAGTTTCATTCCCTTACTTTATTCGAATGATTCTACCGAACAATCAGAGGAATACATTTCTTTTAAAACACATAGAAACTGGCAATGTACACGAATACAGTTATTCACATGAAATTTGTAGGACAGCCCAGGGTCATCCGCTACACAGACATATAGACAGACATAGACAGACAGACTTACATACAAAGACAGACATACATACATTAGACATACATACACAGACAGACATACAGACATACATACATGCATACAGACACACACAGACAGCTCATTTTCCAGCCACCCTCCTGTCTCTTACCTTTTCTTTGCAGGAGGGTGGCTGGGGATGATGGGAGTCGGCGCGGCTCCCTCTTCACTTGCGCACGCGCTCAGTGAGCTGGGAGGAAGTAACCACTTCCTCCCAGCTGCACTTGCTGCAGCTTTTTTTTTTTTTTTTTTTTTAAAGGTCGCTCTATACCATGGCCACAGCGCTGACCGAGCCCCTGAAGGAGGGGACCCATCGGGTGGCCCTAAGTGTGTGCGCCACCCGATGGGGCCCGGGCGGCCGGGCCCCCCATGGCCGCCGGGCCCGTGACAACCGTTATGGTTGTCACCCCCTGATGGCGGCCCTGCACTGGACTGTCTGAAGGGTTCCACACGGGTTTAGTACATTTGCCGACAGGTACACTAGAATGCAACAATTTACAAACCACTTTAAATGATCCAGAGTTGGTATTTACACTTATTAGGACTGAGGTAGTGCAAGGGTTTTTGTTGGGACCTTTTCGTTTCCCCACTTTTCACATCTTGGAGAACCAACCCCATAGGGGTTGTCACGGGGAAAACTTCACTCAAACCCAGACTTAGCATTGACTTATCAGCACCACATTCCTCCACTATTCACTATTCCCAGCCTTAATTCCCTCATACCCTCCGAAGAATTTTCCTTACAGTATGCCACTATCGACAATGCCATTTGAGCCATTTTGACGGCTGGTACATTAATTTTGGTGGGGTTAATTTTCATTTCTGGGCTGCCATACCATCTCCAAGGCAACATCCAAGGCCAATCTGGCAAAAGCAATTTACAAGAACAGAAATTGACAAATCTTATGTTTGACCCTGTAACTTTCCAAATCACTATAAAACCAGTTACTCCAATGGCCTCAGTAAAACTGACATAGTAAATGCTTTTAAATTACTTCCATTCACCCTTCACTATGGCATCTACACAGCATTAAGGGGCAGGGGTTGTATTATTTCTTCACACGACTCACTTTTGGCTCCAAAAGCAGCCCCAAATTTTTTTACACATTTGCTGAAACTTTGTGTTGGTTTTTGCTTAATGTGTGCAGATGCCCATTCGTTATTCACTACCTGGACGATTTCCTCATGATTGAAAATAACACACTCCCTCCTAGTATCCTTACACACATGTTGGCTCTTTTTGAGTCCCTGACTATCCCAGTCTCCCCTCACAATACCTTAGGTCCTGACACAAGCATGCAATTTCTGGGGATCCAATTGGACTCTATCCACATGCAAGCTAGCCTTCCACAGGATAAGATTAATTGCACCCTATCAAGCATTGAACATTACTTACAACTAGGTTCTTGCAAACGCAAGGAACTTCAATCGCTGCTGGGGTCGCTCAATTTTGCCATGAGAATCATCCCACAGGGTAGATCCTTAATTTCTCGTTTACTATCTTTATTACCACGATTCACCTCAGACACTTCACGTATCACATTTGACAATCACACAACCTCTGATTTAATTATGTGGCAGGTTTTCATTACATCCTGGAATGGGCGAGCAATGTTTATTCCCGCCCTCTCTGACATTTCACCAACTCTTTGGACAGTTTTGCTGCCATCTGGGGAGACCAATGGCTTTGGGGGTCATGGCCTACAGACGTTTCTCCGTTACTTCGGCCTTGTTTGAGTTATATCCGATCGTGGCAGCTGCCATTGCCTGGGGACCAAAATGGTCCGGTCACTCGGTCAGATGTTATTCAGATAACTTAGCCACTTGCCACATTGTGAATAGAGGCCGGTCTTTGGTCATCATGAGATTGTTTAGGAAACTCACATGGGTAGCGGCCACTTGCCAATTTTTTATCACATGTATTCACGTTCCAGGGTGCACAAACATCCCAGCTGACCATTTGTCTCAGTTTTGTTTTCAGGCTTTCTTCCAGACATTACCCACCGCTTCCAGACTGGCTACCCCTGCCCCACCATTTCAAGACATGCTCATGGATTAAATGTCTTGTTAAACCATGCACATCACGTTTCTCACCTTGCACTTTCTATCAACACTGGAAAATCATACGATAGGGCTTTTCACATTTTCACTAAATTTATAGTGGAGTTTTAAGTTCTTGACATGTTTGCTTTGGAATCTATTTTGGGGTTCACTTCTTTTTGCCACCTTAACTTAAAATGATCATTTATTTATTATTTATTTATTTATTATTTATTTATTAAAAATTCTTAAGAAACGCAGTCTTATTACCCATAGGGTCTCGATGCGCATACCAGCAATCAAAAACAAGCAAAACAATATCCAGCACACAACAGCATTATAATCACATGCATTTGAACCAGGTTAAAAATTTCATGTCATCCCGTATGCCTGAGCAAATAAAACAGTTTTTAAGCTTCGGCGGAACTTCAATAGATCATTCTCAAGTCTTAATGTCAGAGGCAGGGAGTTCCAAATTTGCGCTCCCTGAACATCACTCGTCCTCCCTCCGCACTTTTTCTTTTTAAAATTTGGAATCTTCAATAAGGCTAAATCAGCCGATCTCAAGGATCGACTGGGAGCATAGCGTGTGAATTTATCCTTCAGATAGTCTGGTCCCATACCGTGGATTGCCTTATATACCAAACAACCATTTTTAAACAGAACCCGTTCACGAACGGGCAGCCAGTGCAGGGCTTTTAAAGATGGAGTGATATGGTCATTGCGGGCCACACCCGTAAGTAGCCTTGCAGCTGCGTTCTGTATCAACTGTAGCTTGTGTATGATGTTCTGAGGCAGTCCAAGGTACAGGACATTGCAGTAGTCCAATCGGCTACCGATGATGGCGTTGACCACCGAGATTTGATCGGAGGGGGCAATAAATCTAAAAATAGACCTCAGAAGCTTCAGGTGGTAGTGGCAAGAGCTTACCACCTGATTGATCTGGGGCTTCAGTGTCAACCTAGAGTCGAAAATGACTCCCAGATCTCTGACCTTGGTGGCAGGACTCGGAGATGGAGAAAACGAGTCCGGCCATGAGGGAAAGATACTATTCACCTCCTGGTTACTGAGGATGATGCATTCAGTTTTGGAGCCATTGAGTTTTAAATAATTGGCTCCCATCCACGACTGGATATCCTGTAGGCAGGAAGAAAGATTGATTTGATCCTCCTTTTTCTTGGCCAGGCGAAAGTACAACTGGGTATCGTCGGCATAGATATGATAGGGAAGCATGTGGCGGCGGATGATATGGGTCAGTGGCCTCATATAGATGTTAAACAGGATTGGAGATAAAGCCGAACCCTGGGGGACTCCACACGTCAGGGCGATGTTAGAGGAGTAAAATGTTCCCAATTTTACCCTTTGAACCCTGTCGTGGAGAAACAAGGTCACCCAGGCCAGCGCCCTATCATCCACACCAGCCACAGTAAGTAGCCTCTCTATCAATCTATCATGATCGATGGTATCAAAGGCCGCCGATAAATCCAGGAGTACCAGGGCAATTTCCTCCCCTCTGTCCAAGGCCCACAGGAGATCGTCGTGGACTTTAACCAGGGCAGTCTCTGTCCCTCTACCAGGTCGAAATCCCGATTGGAAGTCATCCAGAATGTAATTAGATTCCAGGTGAGGCTGAATCTGCCATACCGCCGCTCTCTCGATGATCTTGGCCAAAAAAGGCAAGGTGGAAATAGGTCGATTGTTGCTCAACTCGGAGCGTGGCACAGTTGGAGTCTTCAGCAGAGGGATAACCACAGCCTGCTTCAGAATGCCAGGAACAACTCCGGTGGCAAATGACATACTAACAATGTCTGCAATATAGGGGGCCAAAACATCAGCGGCATCCTTCACCAGCTGAGCAGTGCAGGGATCCAGCAATGAGGACGATGCCCTGAGAGACTTGAGGATGATCAAAATCTCGGGTGTACTAACGGGTTTAAAATTCGAGAACATCGAGCCATCATAGGGTGTAAAAGTTTCTGTATCAGGTTCCACCACTATGTTGCTCCTAATTAGATTTAGCACAATTAAACTGTACCTTACGGGCACCCAACACCACATGCTGATACGACACCCCAACATTACAGGATTCCTTTCATCATATCAGATAAAGACATTACTGAAAGGAATTAAAAAGATTAATACACACGTACCATCTCAAAGGCTTCCCATCAACAACAACATTTTTCATTCACTATCCGACTTATTAGATTCCGCTCCTTTTAAACACATGACCAATATGGTAATCATATTGCCATATACCTAGCATTTTGTTGGTTCTTACTTCTCAATGAATTTACCGCTATATAACTGCCACAGAATACCTGAAAATTATTGATATACAGAAAACCTTAGATCATTATGTTCTATCCTTAAATCAGTCTAAAACTAGCCCTATAGGACATACTGTCAAAATCACCCTGTACCCTACTCAAAACAAATGGTGCCCTGTTAAATTTCTGGACACTTATCTCATTACTGTCCAGAAACAACCACACCAACCCTTATTAGAACTTCACAGCTCCATACTTTCAACATCAAAATTCATGCTTTATGTTCGCCTTCTGTTAACTAGGGCCTAAATACCAACCTTTTCTCAGGACACTCTTTCCTCATAGGGGCAGCATCTTCACCTTCCGCCAACCACATTCCTGCTCATATCATCAAGGCTATGGGACGCTGGAAACACTCCACCTATACTCTTTATATTCGAAACCCAGTTAAAGAGTTAAGGCAAGCCTTTTGTGACTTGTCCAAATAAACAAAGTTTGTTACATGAATAATGTTGTATGGTATTTTTCTTTTTGCCCACTTTTATTACAGTCCTACTGCTTTGTCGGTTCCGGCACACCACAACCGACTGGTGTAAACTTATATATGTTTAATGGTTATAATATGCTAGGTTACTTTCATTACGGCTATATTGCCCCGACTACAAATATATATATATATATATATATATATTATAAATTAAAAAAAACAGACATTTTATATATATATATATATATATATATATATATATACACACACACATTCTATATTCTACATATAAATGTAACTATAACATTTACATAATTATTTGAATGTATTAATTCTATTTTGAGGGACCTGCCTGACAGTCCAGAGAATGGGTTGTCTACTTTTTTAAATGGTATGTCATGGTGGGGTTAATTTTCATTTCTGGGCTGCCATACCATCTCCAAGGCAACATCCAAGGCCAATCTGGCAAAAGCAATTTACAAGAACAGAAATTGACAAATCTTATGTTTGACCCTGTAACTTTCCAAATCACTATAAAACCAGTTACTCCAATGGCCACTGGAGGGAATGCCCGCCTGCCAACGTCAACTGTCTCATTAGAGATATTTTTGCCAAAAGCTCAAGGAAGCAAGGAAGCAAGGTCAGAGTAGGACCAGTCTAGCGGGGTCTGCCTTGACGGTGGCAGGCGGGCATTCCCTCCAGTGGCCATTGGAGTAACTAAATGACCTCCATTTGTTTAAATATATATAGGGATTAAGGAGAGAGCGCAGGTAACTTTTTTCTTTGGTTTTTACTATATGTATTAGCTGATGTGTACTGTAGGCATTGCTGCTGCCCATTGGTGATGGGAGTGAGCGCAGGACTTTTCTTTTTGTATTTGTATTCACTTTCTGTATCACACAGCTTTGTTACAATGCTGCTGCCCATCCCATGTGTTACCTATTAAGGGTTAACAAGTAAATAGGGGTGTATATAAAAAAATACTCCTTTCTGTCTCTTTAGAGATATTTTTTCCAGAAGTTCAAGGAAGAAAGGTAAAGGGTCAGTGTTAGGATCCGCTTAGGGAGGTCTACCTTGACGTTGGCAGGCGGGCATTCCCTCCAGTGGCCATTGGAGTAACTAAATGACCTCCATTTGTTTAAATATACATAGGGATTAAGGAGAGAGCGCAGGTAACATTTTTCCTTTGGTTTTTACTATATGTATTAGCTGATGTGTAATGTAGGCATTGCTGCCGCCCATTGGTGATGGGAGTGAGCGCAGGACTTTTCTTTTTGTATTTGTATACACCTATACATGGGTTGTATCACTGTACTCAGATGATGTTGCTGAACACATATTGGGGTGTTCTTTAGCAGTAACCCTTAACCCCTTAGTGACCAGACCATTTTTCATTTTCTTACCGTTTGGGACCAGGGCTCTTTTTACATTGCTGCGATGTTTGTGTTTAGCTGCAATTTTCTGCTTACTCATTTACTGTAACCACACATATTATATACCGTTTTTCTGTATGTCTGTTTTCTGCTGTCTGTATAGTGATGGAATGGAATAGTTCAAAATGGCTGTAGTAATGACCCCGCTGTCATTCAGCCCTGCCAGAAAAGCCAAGATGGGGTCTGATGAAAAGCTCGTTACGCTGAAGAGTGGGCACTATTGAGTGTGGCGTGTAAGTCCATGTGTTCATGTATTCTTTAATAAGGTTTCTCCAAAGCCTAGGTCCTAGGCCAAGGGACCCCATTCTTAATTCAGGGTCTGCAATCTTGGCATCTATATGAAGGAACGCCACCTATCTTCATTTAGTGCATATTTATACCTAGCATTGCCTGATAGGCCTATAGGAGGGAAAGCTCAGTCATAATAAAGACTGTTCCAGAGGACAGCTTTGCGTACGGGCTTCATCCACTAGAAGCGTGAAATTCGCCAGGATTTCGAGAACGTCGAATAACTTGATTTGAGCCAGTCTCAGGCTGCGATCAATACACCTGCGAGGGTCAGGGCCCAAATCTTGCGATGTATGTTTAGGTCCGATGCACTTTGGAGTCATTGTGACTAGTGATGTACCGAACGGTTCACTGGCGAATAGTTCCTGGCGAACATAGCCTGCCCCCTATTCGTCATCATTGAGTAAACTTTGACCCTGTACCTCAGTCAGCAGACACATTCCAGCCAATCAGCAGCACACCCTCCCTAGCAGACCCTCCCACCTCCTGGACAGCATCCATTTTAGATTAATTTGGAATCTGCATACATTTTTTTTTTTTTTAATTTTTTTATTATTTTTTTTAATTTATTTATTTATTTTTTACATTGTTTATTTTTGTAGTGCATGGAGGTATAGCAAATGAGCATGTGGTACCCCAACGTCATTCCTCATGCTTTTCAAGTAACAATTGTAACAATAGGGTATATGTTAATATACATGGGGGAAGATGGATTAATTTTTTTTGCGCTCGGGTTTTTTATTTCATTTTTAAGTTCGACGGGTATGATGGCTTTTTATTTGGCCTTTTTGGGGCTGAAAAATGAAGATTTTAGAAAAAAGAAGACGTTGAATAGTAAGTTAAATTTTACTTTACAGGGTAGTAATTTTATCCCCCCCTCACTATTTTTTAGGGTGAGGGGGGTAGGTAGGGGCTTTTTTATTTGGGTGTGTGACTAGGGGCTTGGGGACCCCTAGTCACCTTTGATGGGGGAGGGGGGGATTTTCATTTAGGGCCCCCACCCGCCGCTCAGGGGTGGGGGCCGAGGGGGACAGTAGGTCCCTCCCACTTATTGTTTTTAGGGCCCCCACCCACCGCACAGGGGTGGGGGCCAGGGGGGAGGACAGTAGTTCCCCCCTTATTGTAACTTAGGGCCCTCACCCGCCACGCAGGGGTGGGGCCCGGGGGGGAGGACAGTAGGTCCCCCCCATTATTCTTTTCTAGGGCCCCCATCCGCAGCTCAGGGGTGGGGGCCGAGGGAGGACAGTAGGTCCCCTCTTATTGTAACTTAGGACCCCCACCTGCCGCTCAGGGGTGGGGGCGGGGGGGAGGACAGTAGGTCCCCCCCATTATTCTTTTATAGGGCCCCCACCCACAGCTCAGGAGCCATGTTACTCTTTATATAGAGGGAGTCATGTTTACACTGTATATAGAGGGAGCCATGTTACTCTGTATATAGAGGGGAGCCATGTTACTCTGTATATAGAGAGGAGCCATGTTTACACTGTATATAGAGGGAGCCATGTTACTCTGTATATAGAGAGGAGCCATGTTTACACTGTATATAGAGGGGAGCCAAGTTACTTTGTATATAGTGGGAGCCATGTTATTCTGTATATAGAGGGAGCCATGTTTACACGGTATATAGAGGGAAGCCATGTTACTCTGTATATAGAGGGAGCCATGTTATTCTGTATATAGAGGGAGCCATGTTTACACGGTATATAGAGGGAAGCCATGTTACTCTGTATATAGAGAGGAGCTATGTTTACACTGTATATAGAGGGAGCCATGTTACTCTGTATATAGAGGGAGCCATGTTACTCTGTATATAGAGGCAGTGGCATACTGAGGGGGGGCGGCGGGGGCTGTCCGCCCCGGGTACCACTCACTACGGGGGTGCCCGGGGCGAACTTTTGCAGGGGCGGCGAAATGCCGTCCTGTGTCTTGTGTAAAGGGACCGGCCGCTAATAAGACTATCTACCCGATTTTCCCATCCAGCAGCAGCAGGGTCCTCTGTTCTCGCGATCCGCGAGAGCGTTGCCGTGGGTTGCCATAGCAACACTCTCGCGGATCGTGAGAACGTTGCCATAGCAACGCTCTCGCGGATCGCGAGAACAGAGGACCCTGCTGCTGCTGGATGGGAAACTCGGGTAGATTGTCTTATTAACGAGCATGGAGAATACTGGGCCCCTCTAAACTGCCCAGTGATGCTGTGCCACCGGACCACCAGTCGAGGAGGACAGGAGGGACAGGTAAGTGGCAGCACTTATTCCACACAACATACACACTGCATCTGCATACACTCTACACACACTCTACACACACTGCATACACTCTACACACACTGCATACACTCTACACACACTCTACATACACTGCATACACACTGCATACACACTGCATACACTCTACACACACTACATACACACTACACACACTGCATACTCTCTACACACACTGCATACACACTGCACACACTGCATACACTCTACACACACTGCATACACTCTACACACACTACATGCAATCTACACACACTGCATACACACTACACACACTATACACACACTGCATACACACTACGCACACTGCATACACTGCACACACTGCATACACTCTACACACACTATACACACACTGCATACACTCTACACACACTCTACACACACTGCATACACACTACACACACTGTGTGCACCCACTATACACACACTGCATACACACTACACACACTATACACACTATACACACTATACACACTGCATACACACTACAAATACTGCATACGCTCTACACACACTGCATACACACTACACACATTATACACACTGCATACACACTACACACATTGCATACACTCTACACACACTCTACACACTCTACACACACTGCATACACACTACACACACTGCATACACACTGCATACACTGCACACACACTGCACACACACTGCATACACTGCATACACACACTGCATACACACACTGCATACACTCTACACACACTCTACACACTACACACACTATACACACACTGCATACACACTGCATACACACTACACACACTATACACACACTGCACACACACTGCATACACACTATACACACTGCATACACTCTACAGACACTATACACACTCTACAGACACTGCATACACTCTACACACACTATACACACTCTACAGACACTGCATACACTCTACACACTGCACACACTCTCTACACACACTGCATACACACTGCACACACTGCATACACTATACACACACTGAACTAACTATACACACACTGTATACACACTGCATACACACTATACACACACTGCATACACACTATGCACACACACACTGCATACACACTATATACACACTATACACACTGCTTACACACTATAAACACACTGCATACACACTATACACACACTGCACACAGTATACACACACTATACACACTGCATACACACACTGTACACACTATACACACACACTATCCACACAATATACACACACTGTACACACTATGCACACACTGCATACACTATGCACACACTATACACACACACTGCATACACACTGCACACAATATACACACACTGTATACACACTGCACACACTATACACACTATACACACACTGCGCACACTACATGCACTACACACACTGCATACACACACATTATACACACACTGCATACACTATGCACACACTATACACACATTCCATACACTATGCACACACTGCACACTCTATACACACACTGCACACACTATACACACACTGCATACACATACATTTAAAAAAAATTGCAGTTGTTTTTTACATTTCAAAGTTGGGGAGAGAGGTGCCAAATAAAGGATCCGCCCCGGGTGCCAAATGCTCCAGGTACGCCCCTGTATAGAGGGGAGCCATGTTACTCTGTATATAGAGAGGAGCCATGTTTACACTGTATATAGAGGGAGCCATGTTACTCTGTATATAGAGGGGAGCCATGTTACTCTGTATATAGAGAGGAGCCATGTTTACACTGTATATAGAGGGAGCCATGTTACTCTGTATATAGAGAGGAGCCATGTTTACACTGTGTATAGAGGGGAGCCAAGTTACTTTGTATATAGTGGGAGCCATGTTATTCTGTATATAGAGGGAGCCATGTTTACACGGTATATAGAGGGAAGCCATGTTACTCTGTATATAATGGGAGCCATGTTATTCTGTATATAGAGGGAGCCATGTTTACACGGTATATAGAGGGAAGCCATGTTACTCTGTATATAGAGAGGAGCCATGTTTACACTGTATATAGAGGGAGCCATGTTACTCTGTATATAGAGGGAGCCATGTTACTCTGTATATAGAGGCAGTGGCATACTAAGGGGGGGCGGCGGGGGCGGTCCGCCCCGGGTACCACTCACTACGGGGGTGCCCGGGGCGAACTTTTGCAGGGGCGGCGAAATGCCGTCCTGTGTCTTGTGTAAAGGGACCGGCCGCTAATAAGACTATCTACCCGATTTTCCCATCCAGCAGCAGCAGGGTCCTCTGTTCTCGCGATCCGCGAGAGCGTTGCCGTGGGTTGCCATAGCAACACTCTCGCGGATCGTGAGAACGTTGCCATAGCAACGCTCTCGCGGATCGCGAGAACAGAGGACCCTGCTGCTGCTGGATGGGAAACTCGGGTAGATTGTCTTATTAACGAGCATGGAGAATACTGGGCCCCTCTAAACTGCCCAGTGATGCTGTGCCACCAGACCACCAGTCGAGGAGGACAGGAGGGACAGGTAAGTGGCAGCACTTATTCCACACAACATACACACTGCATCTGCATACACTCTACACACACTCTACACACACTGCATACACTCTACACACACTGCATACACTCTACACACACTCTACATACACTGCATACACACTGCATACACACTGCATACACTCTACACACACTACATACACACTACACACACTGCATACTCTCTACACACACTGCATACACACTGCACACACTGCATACACTCTACACACACTGCATACACTCTACACACACTACATGCAATCTACACACACTGCATACACACTACACACACTATACACACACTGCATACACACTACGCACACTGCATACACTGCACACACTGCATACACTCTACACACACTATACACACACTGCATACACTCTACACACACTCTACACACACTGCATACACACTACACACACTGTGTGCACCCACTATACACACACTGCATACACACTACACACACTATACACACTATACACACTGCATACACACTACAAATACTGCATACGCTCTACACACACTGCATACACACTACACACATTATACACACTGCATACACACTACACACATTGCATACACTCTACACACACTCTACACACTCTACACACACTGCATACACACTACACACACTGCATACACACTGCATACACTGCACACACACTGCGCACACACTGCATACACTGCATACACACACTGCATACACACACTGCATACACTCTACACACACTCTACACACTACACACACTATACACACACTGCATACACACTGCATACACACTACACACACTATACACACACTGCACACACACTGCATACACACTATACACACTGCATACACTCTACAGACACTATACACACTCTACAGACACTGCATACACTCTACACACACTATACACACTCTACAGACACTGCATACAATCTACACACTGCACACACTCTCTACACACACTGCATACACACTGCACACACTGCATACACTATACACACACTGAACTAACTATACACACACTGTATACACACTGCACACACTATACACACACTGCATACACACTATACACACACTGCCTACACCCTATACACACACTGCATACACACTATGCACACACACACTGCATACACACTATATACACACTATACACACTGCTTACACACTGCTTACACACTGCATACACACTATACACACACTGCACACAGTATACACACACTATACACACTGCATACACACACTGTACACACTATACACACACACTATACACACAATATACACACACTGTACACACTATGCACACACTGCATACACTATGCACACACTATACACACACACTGCATACACACTGCACACAATATACACACACTGTATACACACTGCACACACTATACACACTATACACACACTGCGCACACTACATGCACTACACACACTGCATACACACACATTATACACACACTGCATACACTATGCACACACTATACACACATTCCATACACTATGCACACACTGCACACGCTATACACACACTGCACACACTATACACACACTGCATACACATACATTTAAAAAAAATTGCAGTTGTTTTTTACATTTCAAAGTTGGGGAGAGAGGTGCCAAATAAAGGATCCGCCCCGGGTGCCAAATGCTCCAGGTACGCCCCTGTATAGAGGGGAGCCATGTTACTCTGTATATAGAGAGGAGCCATGTTTACACTGTATATAGAGGGAGCCATGTTACTCTGTATATATAGAGGAGCCATGTTTACACTGTATATAGAGGGGAGCCATGTTACTCTGTATATAGAGGGAGCTATGTTATTCTGTATATAGAGGGAGCCATGTTTACACGGTTACATAGAGGGAAGCCATGTTACTCTGTATATAGAGGGAGCCATGTTACTCTGTATATAGAGGGAGCCATGTTATTCTGTATATAGAGGGAGCCATGTTTACACGGTTACATAGAGGGAAGCCATGTTACTCTGTATATAGAGGTAGCCATGTTACTCTGTATATAGAGGGGAGCCATGTTACTCTGTATATAGAGGGAGCCATGTTTACACGGTATATAGAGGGAAGCCATGATACTCTGTATATAGAGAGGAGCCATGTTTACACTGTATATAGAGGGAGCCATGTTACTCTGTATATAGAGGGAGCCATGTTACACTGTATATAGAGGGGAGCCATGTTATTCTGTATATAGAGGGAGCCATGTTTACACGGTATATAGAGGGAAGCCATGTTGCTCTGTATATAGAGGGAGCCATGTTACTCTGTATATAGAGGGGATCCATGTTACTCTGTATATAGAGAGGAGCCATGTTTACACTGTAAATAGAGGGAGCCATGTTACTCTGTATATAGAGAGGAGCCATGTTTACACTGTATATAGAGGGGAGCCATGTTACTCTGTATATATAGGGAGCCATGTTATTCTTTATATAGAGGGAGCCATGTTTACACAGTATATAGAGGGAAGCCATGTTACTCTGTATATAGAGAGGAGCCATGTTTACACTGTATATAGAGGGAGCCATGTTTACACGGTATATAGAGGGAAGCCCTGTTACTCTGTATATAGAGGGAGCCATGTTACTCTGTATATAGAGGGAGCCATGTTATTTTGTATATAGAGGGAGCCATGTTATTCTGTATATAGAGGGAGCCATGTTATTCTGTATATAGAGGGAGCCATGTTTACACGCTATATAGAGGGAAGCCATGTTACTCTGTATATAGAGGGAGACATGTTATTTTGTATATAGAGGGAGCCATGTTTACACGGTATATAGAGGGAAGCCATGTTACACTGTATATAGAGGGAGCCATGTTACTCTGTATATAGAGAGGAGCCATGTTTACACTGTATATATATAGGGGAGCCATGTTACTCTGTATATAGAGGGGAGCCTGTTACACTGTATATAGAGGGAGCCATGTTACTCTGTATATAGAGGGAGCCATGTTAATATCTGAGGTGGTTAACTATGATTGGCCCTGGCATGTTTGTTAGTCTGGCCTGCATGGTTGTCTGGCATGAATAAAAGTAGCATGTTTCAACTATATTAGTAGTTAGACTAGTTTGCACTAAAACATGTGCAAATGGGGAGTTTGCGGTTGTGCAAATGGACTGTTTGCGGTTGTTTGCGGTGCGTTAAACGGGGAGTTTGGTCTGTCACTGTGAAGCGGGCGTAACCCTTACATTACCTGATCGATGCAACATCATACCTGATGTTTTAAAGAACGTTATTCCAAACAATTTAGGAATGTTAGGTGATTTATGCCCTTTATGGATTAAAACCAGACTCTGCATCAACTATGTAATTTTCCATGGGAGTTTTGCCATGGATCCCCCTCCGGCATGCCACAGTCCAGGTGTTAGTCCCCTTGAAACAACTTTTCCATCACTATTGTGGCCAGAAAGAGTCCCTGTGGGTTTTAAAAATCGCCTGCCCATTGAAGTCTATGGCAGTTCGCCCGGTTTGCCCGTTCGCGATCATTTGCGGAAGTTCGCGTTCGCCGTTTGAGAACCGAAAATGTTATGTTCGTGACATCACTAATTGTGACCTTATCAGGAAGAGATGGTCTGGGCATTCTGGCGAATCTTGTATGCACTTCCCGGTCTAGGGATCTACGAGTCCAGTAATGTACATACTGGGCCATATGATTGAGAGCCAGCTTTCGGGTGACTTAGGGTGATGAATGGAATGCGGA
The DNA here is from genome assembly GCF_036172605.1 of Pelobates fuscus. Classification (NCBI taxonomy): domain Eukaryota; kingdom Metazoa; phylum Chordata; class Amphibia; order Anura; family Pelobatidae; genus Pelobates; species Pelobates fuscus. Next base: position 206,742,898 of record NC_086317.1, on the reverse strand, counting down.
TCAAAGAGAGGTTTCCCCCATCAAATCCAAGAAGATGTCGCCGTTTGGACCTGATGTAGATGGTTGCGCAGGAGATAAATCAAGGGAAGCTTTCGTGAATGATTCATGTACAAAGGGAAAGTCCTCCACCTCCGAATCTTGTCAGCTATCCTCAGAGGCGGAGCGTTCCTCCTGCCATTTATCCCAAATAGATACTGGGTAGGAACCGTAGGGCTGACCAGAGACTCAGGTCTTTTCCTGCGCTTGGTGCGTGCCATGCACTTTCTGACATAGAGTAGTGTGTCTTCCCCTGTCCAGTAGCACTTGCAGGATTGTGTATGTCTGTATTTGGACTTCTGATTCCTCCAACAGGAGAAAATGCCTGAGGGGTTTGCCATATTGGCATAAATAAAAGCCTTGCGTGATAGTCTTCTCAATGCCATGCAGATTATAAAATAATATATATATCCTTAATAACTGGGGCTCACCCAGTAATAATAAAACCTCCAGGAGTATATTCAGTAGGGAGGTACAGTGGCACAGACAAAGGCCACTCATAGGGCTGTAACAGTGACAGCCAGATCAAATAGCCAATATCAGGCAAAGTAAGGTACCAGGATCTGTAATAATGTGATGGGGTGCTCACCCCTAGTAATATAGTATATAAAATAGGCCAGTAATAGTAGCAGACAGCACTTCTTATCACTCGATTTGTATATACAAGCATTCATTAGCTCTGGCAAAGTGGTTAGTTACAGAAAGGATAGAAATTTCGTGTCTCTTTGTTAGCTTGAAAATAACAAAATGGAGTCTGGTCTGTTCAGAATGATTTAGGCAATATACACTTTAATTTCTATCATAGCACAAAATGTCTGCCGATATAAATACCCTGACAGCTCCCCTGTCTAAACATCCACTACATGTGGCATGTATATTTTGTGCATTTACCTTTAGAAATAGTTTATTTTTTTCAAAGTGGTAAATGTACAGAATATTGCTAAGTTATCAGCTATCGGCCTGAAAGTTCACAGATTATCGGTATCGGCTCTAAAAAATCATTATCGGTCAATCCCTCCAGTAATATGTACTGTGACAAACCATAACAAAACAAATAACCTGTCAGGAAGCAGAAAACTATCCATATTGGTCTGTGAATGGGAGGGGGGCTCACCCTCCAATAAAGAAATCGGTAATATATACTGTCAGATTGTAGTCAAAACAGAGAACTGACAGGAGGCAGAATAAATATCAATACTGCTCACACTCTAATAAAGTAATTAGTATCCATATCAGTGTAGGGCTGAGAGAATGAGAGGGGCTCACCCTCTACTAATGAAAAATCATATTCATGTATTGACGTAAACTGTAGGGTAAACAGAGAAACTGATATGAAGCAGTCTAACAATCAGCATTGGGCTGAACTTTGATGGTACCTCTGCCAATCGCTGCTTCCTAGTACTAACCAGTACCATAAGCACTGCGCTGGAACACCATAACTACTACAAACCCCACAAACCGCCGCAGCTTGGTGGGGATCTCGCCGTCTCCTACCCACCCTGAGCCTATGAGCGCAGCAGGAACAAGCTGCAAGATGATCTCAGAGTTTAATGGTTCAGGTTGGCATTTAAACAATTCTCCAGGCCAGAGGAACATCCCCTGAACCTGATGGGGCACAGGGACACAAAGGACATAAACCAGTCAGAACAAACATACAGTCTGTGATACACCCATGTACAGCACGCAATCCCTCCCCTCTGCTTGGGAGATAATTGAGTAAAGTCCTGTAAGTAACTCAATTATCTCCCGGTAGAAAAACAACATTTTCACAATGTTCAGAAAGTACCGCAAAACATAACATACCCCCAAAAAATACATCCCTGGATAGCCCTAATCTGGGTGAACAACATATCCAAAAATCACCCAGATCAGAGCAGCGGTTCAAAGGTTTCATGGAAGTCTCTTTTTGACGGCCGTGCACATGGTCCCATGCCCAAAACAGTTCCAGAGAATTAGGGCTAACGGTCGGTCTCTCTGTCTGGAGTACAAAAGTACATACTTCACATGAACAGAGCCTTTTTAAGTGCATTGGGCAAGGTATATTGCAGGGCACATAGTCCTGAGGCAAGAGGCTGGCTAGCAGGCCCCTCCAAGAACTTGTGGCAAACTCACAGAAAAAGGGATAAAGGAAAAGTATGTAGACATAAGAGGAAACGTATAATGACAGGATATATATACAGGCACCCAGACCACTTCAGCTCAATGAAGTAGTCTGGGTGCCAGGTCCCTCTAGTGTTAACCCTGCAGCTGTAAACATAGCAGTTTCAGAGAAACTGCTATGTTTACACTAGGGTTAATCCAGCCTCTAGTGGCTGTCTCACTGACAGCCGCTAGAGTCGCTTCCGCGCTTCTCACTGTGAAAGTCCCAGTGAGAAGACGCTGACGTCCATAAAAAGCATTGAGTAATGCTTTCCTATGGGCTGTTTGAATGCGCACGCGGCTCTTGCCGCGTATGCGCATTCGGATCTGATGTCTGCAGGAGGAGGCGAGGTCACCAACTCCAAGGGAACCCGGGATTGGGACCGTGAGGGTGGGGGGGGGAGGGGGTGGGAACATAAATACCCTTTAGTGCCAGGAAAATGAGTTTGTTTTCCTGGCACTATAGTGGTCCTTTAAGGCAGACAGAAAATGATAACTAAATATACATAAATATAGATGAACAAAAAGAAATAGAATATGCATATAAATGACAGGAGTAAAAAGTCACTGTTTATATAGTGTAAAATATTTATTTGATACAGTGTACCCCTGCAGGGGTACTGGTGAGAGGGTTAAACCAAGGAATAACTGAGGCAGCGAATCCACAGACAGCTGCCTAATGAATAGCACAGCACTGCTCTACAGTGAGTCCCCTGCAGCACCAGGGGTAGGAGGGAGAAAAAGGGGGAAACAAGGATAGAAATAGTGACCAGAAAGTGATCAAGAATTATAGGAAAACTATACCAATAAGTACTAATCAATAAAGGTACAAGAAATCGGTAATAAAATCCCACAGCAACCCACTAAGAGCAGGAGGCAGTGGTACTCTGACCTGTACTGATGTGGAGCAGCAAAGAAAGAGTAAGTTACGTATGGGAAGGGGATCATTATTGTATCTAACTTTTTTCTGATTGGTTGATTTTCTTTGTGTTAATGTGCTGCTGTGGAGTTCTAGTAAAGAGAGACTTAAAGCGGCACTGTCATGGCCGAATCCCGTTTTTTTTTAACCCCCCTCCCGACTCCACTACATCGAATTGACCCCCTATTCAACCCCAAATGCCCCCAAGCCCCCCATTTTACCTATTTTTTTATCTTTATTTTCTGCCTGGACCTAGGTCCTGGGCACCGCCATCTTTGTGCGGGTAGATGAAGTCCCTGTGGGACACGTCATCTGCCCACACTAGATAGCGCTGTGAGATTCCCGCACATACCCAGTTAAACACTTGGGCATGTGAACGGGAATTTCATCCATTCATTCGTCAGAAAGACGAATGAATAGAAATGTCAGACGAACAAACAAACACTGAATATCAGTGTTCCTTTCTTCGTTCAGTTCATTACAAGGAGGCAGCTACCGGCGCGCAGCTCCCTCCTTGTAAAATGTAAAGATAGAAGCGGCAGGGAGAGGTGCTCCCTGCCACTTCCTAAGCCCCCCATGTCCTCCCTCACTCTATGGGGGTCCCATGGTTTTTAATTGGCCTTTTTTGGGGCTGAAAAATGAAGATTCTAGAAAAAAGAAGACATCAAATGGTAAGTTTTATTTTCTTTAGGGTGAGGGGGGTAGGTAGGGGATTATTTTTTTTTTTATTTGGGTGAGGGGGTGACTAGAGGCTTGGGGCCCCCACCCGCCGCTCATGGTGGGAGACAGGGGGAGGATAATTGGTGTCCCCCTCATTTTCCTTTAGGGCCCCCACCCACCGCTCAGGGTTGGGGGCTGGGGGTGGAGGACAATAGGTCCCCCCCCCCCATTCACATTTAGGGTCCCCACCCACCGCTCAGGGGTGGGGGCCGGGGGGACTCTAGGTCCCCCCTTCAGGGAGGGGGGATACTAATGTTTTTTATTTTATTTTTTTACCAGTGAGCAGCCACTGTATAACGAGTAGGGGCAGTAGTTACTAACACTAAGTAATCTTTACTTAGTATTAGTAAATTTGGCTGAAAGAACAATTTAGGTCTTTCAGCTTTTTGGTAGATAGCTCCCTGATACAGTGGGAATTAGGGAGTTATCTACTAAGCGGCTGCAAGATGCACCCGCGGCACGAATAGGATCGGAATTTCATTCATTAGAATTAAATTCCGATACGAACAAAGTCCCGAATTGTGTCCTAAAATGAATGAACAAACTGTTCTCATTGTGTTAGGATACAATTCGGCAGTTTCGCCGGCGTTCGGGAATACTGACAGGAAGCATCGCGTGAACAGGGAGGAAAGCTTAGAATTGTGGGAAAATTTCTCTGACCACCGGAAATGAAGCACACTTTGCTCCTCAGCTGTTCAGAGATGGTCAAGCGTAGGAAACCTCCATAAGACCCTACTTTGTCTTATGTTTTAAAGAAAACTAGAGTAGACAGGAATAAATGAATAACAGATCCTGAGAGAGGGGGAGAAGAGGAATCGATTAAAGAAAGGTAAGTTTGGAATGACAGTGCTGCCTTAACCCCTTGTCATGATTCCCTTTTATTCCAGAAGTTTGGTCCTTAAGGGGTTAAGCAAATATGAAGCCTCCTGTCATGTTATAAAATTCTAAAACCCTTTTAACAAAACTAATGTAAACATAGAGTGCAGATTAGCCACATGAAACTGAATAAACCAGTATTTTTTTAAAAAAAACATACAGCCATGTTTTTGTTTGCTCCCTGGATAGACACTGCTTGTTTATTTTCTTATTTAACCCCTTAAGACCGCAGCCAAATGTACAAGTTGTGAACCAAAAAAAATGTAAACAAACCACAGATTTTGACTATATGTCTGTTCAACAATAATTTACCTCTTTCATATTAAATGCACCCACACTTATTATATATCATTTTATTCAGGGGAAACAGGGCTTTCATTTAACATCAAATATTTAGGTATGGAACATAACGTAATATGAATACAATATAAAAAAAATGAGAGAAAATAAGATTTTTTAAAATTTTCTTAGTTCTATGTGACATTCTAACTGTGAATGTCATAATACTGTTTGCTTTTACTGCAATAAAATACACATATTTGTATTCAGCGATGCCTCACGTGTAAAACAGTACCCCCTATGTACAGGTGTTATGGTGTTTTGGGAAGTTACAGGGTCAAATATAGCATGTTACACTTTTCAGTTTTTTCACATTGAAATTTGCCAGTTTGGTTACGTTGCCTTTGAGACTGTATGGTAGCCCAGGAATGAGAATTACCCCCATGATGGCATACCATTTGCAAAAGTAGACAACCCAAGGTATTGCAAATGGGGTATGTCCAGTCTTTTTTAGTAGCCACTTGGTCACAAACACTAGCCAAAGTTAACGTTAATATTTGTTTGTGTGTGAAAAATGCAAAAAACTAATTTGAAAGCCAATTTTGGCCAGTGTTTGTGACTAAGTGGCTACTAAAAAAGACTGAACATACCCCATTTGCAATACCTTGGGTTGTCTACTTTTGCAAATGGTATGCCATTATGGAGGTAATTCTTATTTCTGGGCTACTATACGGTCTCAAAGCCAACGTAACCAATCTGGCGAATTTCATTGTGAAAAAAACTGAAACGCAAGCCTTATATTTGACTCTGTAACTTTTGAAAACACCATAAAACCTGTACATGAGGGGTACTGTTATACTCAGGAGACTTTGCTGAACACAAATATTTGTGTTTCAAAACAGTAAAAAGTATTACAGCAAAAATATTGTCAGTGTAAGTGCCGTTTGTGTGCGAAAAATGCAATAAATTTCACTTTCCCTGACGATATCATTGTTGTAATACATTTTACGGTTTTGAAACACAAATATTTGTGTTCAGCGCTGTCTCCCGAGTAAAACAGTACCCCCCATGTACAGGTTTTATAGTGTCTTGGAAAGTTATAGGGTTAAATATAGTGCTAGCAAATTAAATTCCCTATACTTTCGGCCTGGGTTGTTAGGCAGGTCCTGCAAATTGTAATTAATAAAAGGACCTAATTATGTAAAATTATTACATAAATATATATGTAAAATTATTATATATACACGTGTGTGTGTATATATATATGTATATATATGTATATAATTTTTTTACAATTATTTTTATTTATATATAGGTATACATATAGTGATATATACTTAGGTATATACATATATTTATTATTTCGTTCTCCGTGTATTTTGATATCTATATATATATATTAATATCAAAATACAGTTAGAACGAAATTACACACATATATATTTTTAATTATTTATTTATTTATTTACCGTATATACTCGAGTATAAGCCGAGTTTTCCAGCACATTTTTTGTGCTGAAAAACCCCAACTCGGCTTATACTCGAGTCAATAGTCTGTATTATGGCAATTTGCATTGCCATAATACAGACAGGGGGAGAGGGGGGCTGTCAGAGAGTTTACTTACCTCTCCTGCAGCTCCTGTCAGCTCTCTCCTCCTCTGCGCCGTCCGTTCAGCACCTCGGTCAGCTCCCAGTGTAAATCTCGCGAGAGCCGCGGCTCTCGCGAGACTTACACTGTGAGCTGGCAGAAGAGCTGAACGGACGGCGCAGAGGAGGAGAGAGCTGACAGGAGCTGCAGGAGAGGTAAGTAAACTCTCTGACAGCCCCCACAGCCCCCCACTGAACTACCAATGCTGGACCACCAGGGAAGGAGAGCCCCCCTCCCTGCCATGTATCAAGCAGGGAGGGGGGACGAAAAAATATAATAATAAAATTTTTAAAATAATAAAATAATGAAATTAAATAAAAAAATAAGAAGAAGAAATAATAATAATACAAAAATATTAACATAATTAAAAAAATAATAATAAAATTGCCCACCCCCCACCAAGGCTCTGCATCACACACACACGCCGCACTCACACACGCACGCCGCACTCACACACGCACGCCGCACTCACACACGCACGCCGCACTCACACACGCACGCCGCACTCACACACGCACGCCGCACTCACACACGCACGCCGCACTCAAACACGCACGCCGCACTCACACACACACGCCGCACTCACACACACACGCCGCACTCACACACACACGCCGCACTCACACACACGCCGCACTCACACACACGCCGCACTCACACACACGCCGCACTCATACACACACACTGCATTCATTATACACACACTGTAAATAAATATTCAATTAATATATTTTTTTTAGGATCTAATTTTATTTAGAAATTTACCAGTAGCTGCTGCATTTCCCACCCTAGTCTTATACTCGAGTCAATACGTTTTCCCAGTTTTTTGGGGTAAAATTAGGGGCCTCGGCTTATATTCGGGTCGGCTTATACTCGAGTATATACGGTATTTTAATTTTATTTTTAACGTATTTACATATTTTTTATTATAAAATATATATATATAATTATAATTATGTATATATTTAATCAATATCCTTCTACGTGTATTTTGATATTAATATATATATATATATATATATATATATATATATATATATATAATTATATATATATAAATATTAAAATACACTTAGTGTATGTGTAAATGTGTGTGTCTATATATATATATATATATATATATATATAGACACACACATTTACACATACACTAAGTGTATTTTAATATTTATATATATATAATTATATATATATATATATTAATATCAAAATACACGTAGAAGGATATTGATTAAATATATACATAATTATAATTATATATATATATTTTATAATAAAAAAATATGTAAATACGTTAAAAATAATAATAATATATATATAAATAATATATATATAAATGATCTAAGTATATTTTATTTTTAACTGTAATCTTATTTTTAAGATTAATGGGTTAAAAGGGGAGGAGAGGGGCAGAGACAGTGTCAGCCAGTGATTTTACATCACTGGCTGACACACAGGATCAGTGATCACAGTGACTGCCTGTCACTGTGATCACCTCCTGCAGATCGCGGTAATTGGCCACAGGGGGAGTGCCTGGGTGGCCAGGCATGCCCCCCACCGCGATCTGCAGGGGGATCCTGCCTGCAGTTACTATGGGTCAGCCAATAGGCTGACACATAGTAACTCTGATCGCAGTGACAGGCTGTCACTGCGATCAGATCGCAGGGAGAGGCTGTCTCTGCATTCAGATCGCAGAGACAGCCTCTCCCTGCGATCATACTCTGCAGATCGCGGTCACTGACTGCAGGGGGACTGCCTGGGGGGCCAGGCATGTCCCCCGACCGTGATCTGCAGAGTGAAAATGCGGCCTGCTCCATTTGTCAGCCGATTTTAAAATCGGCTGACACATGGTAAATACCGATCGCAGTGACAGCCTGTCACTGCGATCGGAAGCTGCAGACCGCGGTCCCCAGGCACAGGGGGGCTACCTGGGGGGCCAGGCATGCCCCCCGACCGCGATCTGCAGCGGCCATGTGCCGCCGGCCACGTGGGGGGTAAGACCGCCCAGGACGTTCCATGCCATCCTGCGGCGTTTAGAGCCGGCCAATTAAGGACGGCATGGTACGTCCTGCGGTCTTAAGGGGTTAAAGGACCACTATAGGCACCTAGACCACTTCAGCTTAATGAAGTGGTCTGGGTGCCAGGTCCAGCTAGGTTTAACCCTTTTTGCTGTAAACATAGCAGTTTCAGAGGTTTAATCCAGCCTCTAGTGGCTGTCTCATTGAGAATGCTTTCCTATGAGACTGGCTGAATGCGCGCGCGGTTCTTGCCGCGCATGCGCATTCAGCCGATGACGGGAGGAGAGTCCCAGCACTGAGGGAGCCCGGCACTGGAACAAAGGTTAATGATTAACCCCTTCTTCCCCATTCAGCGCCACGGTAGTGGGACCCTGATGGTGGGGTCACCCTCAGGGCACTATAGTGCCAGGAAAACGAGTATGTTTTCCTGGCACTATAGTGGTCCTTTAAGTTCTGTCTTACTGTAGGATTCACTATCTGTGATGAGTTTAATTCCTTGCACTGTGGTGCTACGTTTAGTCCTGGTTAGGCCGCCATATTTTGTTGTATTGTTCGGCTACCGACCACGAGGCGGCTGCCATCTTGGATTCCCTTTTTGCCCAGCGGTGTTTGGTCATCGAGTGCCTGGAACTAAAATCGGCTACTCAACGGCACGATGTAACGGACCGTTTCGCTCAGGGGATAAAAACCGTTTAGGCGATAATCCCCTTTCAGATAGACCAGCAGCTACTGCAATCACCAACCTCCTGAACTCCAAACTGCACGAATCCCCCAACTCCCGAACAGGAAACACACGAACCCTGGAAGCAGCCGAACAGGAAAAGCCATACGAACAGCTTACACTCCTGGCAATCGGCATACAGTCAAATTCCCCCCAAGAATGAGAAGACACTTCACCTTCAGGGTTAAGCAGCAACAACAACCGTTTATTAACACAAGTGGCTTATAAAGGATTCTCCCATGCAAGGTAGGGATTTACAGTACACCAATCACACATGCGTTACCTCCCACACATCTCCTCCCCTCAGCATGACACATAATCCCCTTAGCCATGTCCGTTACTTCCCCACTTTCTGGATGTACCCCAAATACCTGGGGTACACTCCTAAATAGGGGATCCCCTGCTAGCCCTGATCTGGGTGAGCAACATACTCAAAAATCACCCAGATCCGACTAGGGGTTCGGGAGTTATGGAAGTTTAAAGTTTTGACCGAGCGCACAGGCAAAGTGACCGAAAATAGTTCCATGAGGTCTGGCCTTGCGGTCGGTCTCTGTTAATGTATTAAAAAGTCCCGAATGGCTTGCCATCCGTGGGTTTACTTGTGTTCGTTAGACTCCCCATGTGAACATTAGTCTTGCTACCGAACGGCGGCTCGTTCGGTAGTTGCGGCACGAATCCACGGAAGTCTGGAGGTCTCAGCGGTGTTTGCCTAGTCGAGTGTCTTATTTTAGTTCCAGACACTCGACGGCAAAACACCGCTGTTCGGGAGTTTAAGATGGCCGCCGCCACGTGTTCGTGCGACGAACAAAGGCCACCCAGCGTTCGGCAATTAAGCTGCGGTTAACCGCAGCTGCTGGGTGGTCAATTGATGGCACACTCTAGTTCCCAGGTGGTCCTTAGATCGGTAATTTGTTCGGTAGCTTGAATCTACTGAACATCCCGGCAGAAAGGCATGAATCAGCCTTTCTGCAGGGAAAATAAAGGTTTGAACTGCAGGGCCATAGTCTAAAGGGAGCAGGCGAGCAACCAGGCTTCTCCAGTGTACAGTGGCGAGGTTGGTTTTGCCACACACGAACACCGCTGGAGTTCCAGGCCGTTCGGGAGTGCCGGTCTTTCAGTACTTTTTCCCCCTTTATGTATTTGTGACTTTTATGAAGAATGTATATTAAAGTATATTTCGTGCGGCGTTCGGCTGATTGGGCTGGGATCTGAGTGGTACTTTCACGAAGTATGCGCTCAGACCCCAGCTATCTGCCAAACGGTCATTCGGTACAGTGGCACGAATAAAATAGAAGTTATGGATTTTTAAGTAAAAGGACAGTTCTGCTGTACGGAAGGATAATCCACTCAACAGGATATTCTAGTGGGAGTATCCCTCTCGTACAGCAGTGCATGTTGGGAGAAATATCCTGTATGTCCAGTTCCCCTACTGTACAACCCCTGTAAAGTAATTAAGGAAACCCCTTGCATGGGCAACCACATAAATACTGGAGCTTGTGAATAAAATCATTCATTCATTTTCAGCGCTTTCCTTGGATTACCTTATTTTACCAGCGGAGATATTGGGATTTAATATTGCAGCTCCGCTACAAATACATTAAAAAAAAAAAAAAAAAAAAAAACATGCAGCCACAGCAGTTGAAAGCAACCTGGAGCACCAATAATAATGGCAATTACTCTGTGATGATGCCTTAAAAAAAAAAAAAAAATATCACAGTGGCTTGCATACATAATGAGATATTTACAAAATAATATAGCCAACTTGCAACATTGTTACTGTAGCGGAACCCTGTTGTGGCTGCCCCTTCCTGTATTGTTGATTGCCCTCACCACTCTACCTTGGCCCTAAAAACAAATACTGTTCCTGGCCCTTGGATTACCTCAGGGCAGTGTTGCAACTTTAAATGGGCACTTCGGATACCGTCGAAGTGCCGAAGTACTCGTCGAAGCAGTCGAAGTCGTCGAAGTGCACGGCATCGAACAAAGGACCACGTGGCGGCGGCCATTTTAACTTCGAACACCCATACCATCGACTCCACTTCGACACTTCGACCAACGTCGAAGTACCGGCCACACTTTGAACGGGACTTAGCCGTTTTTATGCCAGAAATTGACCGACCGCACAGCTCAAATCTATGGAACTGTTTTGGGCAGGAAAATGTGCTTGCGGTCGGTCCTAAAGGGACCTCCAGCTAACTTTTGATCTACTGGAGGGATTGGGACGATTTTTGGTAGTAATACTAATTGAAGTCTGCTGATTACGAAGAGGCATTTTTATGTTTTATGTTTGTAGCACCAATATTGTAGAAGTTATAGATATTGGGAAAAAGTTATGTTTGAAACTGTATAATAAGTGGATTATCTCTCAGGCTGAGGGGAGGGAATCTGTGGGTTGCACCCATGATACTATTGGTTGTTTTATGCCTCCCCCTGGGTGTGGCCTGTATGTGTACATTTGTAATAAAAGGCAGGCTGGATGTACCAGCCAGCAGTTCTGCTCCTGAAACTGTGTGTCGTCCAGTTATTGGGATTGCTGTTGGGATACTGCTGTATTACTTTACCTGCTGGAAACCTTGCCTGTAGATTTATCATCACCTTGTTCCTGAGCCTCACTGGGATCTTTAGTGGAGAATAGCTGTGAGATATCGGCTCTCCGCTACAGTTACTTGCCCACTTAATACCATGAACCAAAAAAACAGAAATTTGTGTGATAGTAGAAAATAAAATATTCACATTATGTGAATAACAAATAGGATGGATGTCTTGTAGGTGGCTATATAAAAGGGGGACAAGAAATAGAATTCCCAAATCATGTTTTTCTTTAGGGACAAATGCATAGCTCAGAGTTATACAGTATTTATAGCCCTGTAGTATGTATTTTTATAGGCGTTCTCACTCAAGGGAAGATTTGGCAGGTGTAACGTATACTGATATACTAAAGAGATGCTGTAGGAGAACAGTGAATTGAGAAGCAGGAACGTTAGGTTAGTGGGTAACAGATGGAGAGGAAAAACTGAGCTAGTCATGCTGCTGACACGTGAAAGGAAAAGGCTTGGTGCATGTGAAATTCAGTGAGAGATCACCATGGAAACAGGGTTTCTTGTTCTCAATAATATATATAGACATACTTTTTCTTTTAAAGGTACATTTTCCCTGTGCAAACCTTTTTGCAAGGGGATATCATAGAATAACAGCCAAATAAATTAAAACAAATGGCATTCAGTATATATATACACATATTTACAAAAAACACTTTTGTGTTTTGTTAAATATAAGGATTTATTTCCTGTTTTTTAACTTGTTTTCAATTTTTTAAAATAATGTTTTTAATCAGTTCCATGTTTCTTTTAAAAAAAACAGCATCCCCCAGGGCCGGATTTCCCGTAAGGTATAGTAGGAAAGTGCCTACAGGCACCTGCCTGATGGGGACACCGATTATCTCCCCCCTACTGTTTATTGATGGAAACCGAAACTGCTGGACTCTGGCATTCAGTCTGAGAAGTATTATCTGTGCATGACCCCGCCTCCTCAGACTGAACACAGTGAGCTGTGCACGGCTCTGCCCCGTCACACTGAACACTGTGATTTGTGCATGACCCCACCCCTTTAGACTGGAGGATGAGGAGAGAGGACTGGGGCCTGCATGGCCAACTCAGAAATGACAGGTATATAAATACTGCTACCCAGACTGTATACACCTATCAGGGGGGCCAAGCCACACTCATGTAATAAGCTGGGGGGTCGCAAGGCCCAACCATGAAGTAGTGCAATAAACGGTCTTGTAGGTGAGATTTACATATCTCCCCTAGCCGGATTGCACTATGAACAGGTCCCTAAACAGGCTGAACGGACAGCCCTCATTCAAGGCCGGCCTTAGGGGTGTGCGAGCTGCACCATGGGAGCAGGGGGCACCATGGGGCCGGCACAGCACACACACACGCCCATCTACCCCGGTGGAGGTTTTCATTATTCTCCAACCAGGATTTTAAAAACAAACAAACATTGTGGTGGGGGCAGGACTTACAGTGCAGCGGGGGCAGAGCTAAAATGATAGCGGAGCAAAAGTGCCCAGAAGACATGTCGGGTAACTGCTGCACATGAAGTGGGAAGCAGGAAGAAGTCTCTGCTTCCCCATCAACCAGGCCACGGGATCTGCACTGCCTCCACTCCTCCCTTCCAGCTCATAATGGACAGAGGTAAGTGTGTGTGTTTTTGTTTGTGGGACTGTCTGCCTCTGTGTGACTGTCTGCCTCTGTGTGTGTGACTGCCACTGTGCGTGTAACTGTCTGCCTCTGTGAATGTGACTGTCTACCTATGTGTGTGTGACTGTAACTGCGTGTGATTGTCTGCCTGTGTGTGACTGTAACTGTGTGCGTCACTGTCAGCTTGTGTGTGTGACTGTAAGCCTGTGTTACTGTCTGCCTGTTTGTGTGTGGCTGTCTGCCTGTGTGTGTGGCTGTCTGCCTGTGTGTGTGTGTGTGGATGTGTGTGTGTGTGGCTGCATGCCTGTGTGTGTGTGGCTGTCTGCCTCTGTGTGTGGTTGTCTGCCTGTCTCTGTGTGTGGTTGTCTGCCTGTGTGTGTGACTGTAACTGTGTGTGATTGTCTGCCTGTGTGTGTGACTGTAATTGTTTGTGTGTATATGTGACTGTCTGCCTGTGTGTGACTGTCTGCCTGTAACTGTGGGTGTGCCCGTCTACATGTAAGTGTGTGTGTGTGAGACAGTGGGTGTGGCAGTATGTATGTGACTGTCTGCCAGTACCTGTGTGTGGTTGTCAGTGTCTGTCTGTACCTGTGTGTGTTTGCCATTGTCTGCCTGCAACTGTGTGTGTATGTGTGACTGCCTGTAACTGTGTATGTGTGTGACTGCATGTACCTGCGTGTGGCTGCCTGATCCTGTGTATGTGACTGTCTGCCTGTGACTGTGTGCATGTTACAGTGTTTCACAGTGTATATGTATGACTGAGTGCATCTGACTTTGGGACTATGTGCATATGACATTTACACATGGGCCTACATGCATATTTGTACCTGAATTAAATACACACAGCCAACAAACCCAGCACAATATGTTTTTTTTATTTGGCCTTTTTTGGGGCTGAAAAAAGAAGATTTTAGAAGAAAGAAAAGATCGAATGGTAATTTTTTTTTTTTTTTACAGGTACTTAGTTAAAGGTCCCCCCTCATTAGTTTTTAGGGTGAGGGGGTAGGTAGGGGGATAATTTTATTGGGGGGAGAGGAGGTGACTAGGGGTTTGGGGACCCCTAGTCACCTGGGGGGGGGGGAAATTTAGGGCCCCCACCCGCCGCTCAGGGGTGGGGGCCAGGGGGGAGGACCTTAGGTCCCCCCCTATTAGTATTTAGGGCCCCCACCTGCCGCTGAGGGGTGGGGGTCAGGGGGGAGAACACTAGGTCCCCCCCTTATTCCAATTTAGGGCCACACCCGCCGCTCAGGTGTCGGGACCAGGGGGGAGGACATTAGGTCCCCCCCTTATTTTACTGTAGGGCCCCCACCCACCGCTCAGGGGTGGGGGCCAGGGGGGAGGACATTAGGTCCCACCCTTATTAGTATTTAGGGCCGCCACCCACCGCTCAGGGGTGAGGGCCAGGGGTGAGGACATTAGCTCCCCCCTAATCTGATTTAGGGCACCCACCTGCTGCTCAGGGGTGAGGGCCCGGGGGGAGGACAATAGGTTTCCCCCCCCTCATTATTTTACATTAGGGCCCCCGCCCGCCGCTCAGGGGTGGGGGCCGGGGGGGGGGCAATAGGTGGGGGCTCGGGAGGGGGGACCTTATTTTTTATTTTATTTTTTATTTTTTCCCACGCTGTGTAATTTGACTCATAACTCTCTGATTGGTGGATTAAGTAACCAATCAGAGAGTTATGAGTCAAATTACACAGCGTGGGAAAATTCCAAAGAACTTTCCCACGCTGTGTAAAATGACACAGAACACTCTGGTTAGATTCAAAGCCCACCAATCAGAGTTCTCTTTGTCATTTTACACAGCGTGGGAAAGTTCTTTGGATTTTTCCCATGCTGTCTAAAATGACACAGAGCACTCTGATTGGTTAGATTCCAAGCCCACCAATCACAGTGCTCTGTGTCATTTTACACAGCGTGGGAAAGTTCTTTGGAATTTTCCCACGCTGTGTAAAATGACACAGAGCACTCTGATTGGTTAGATTCCAAGCCCACCAATCAGAGTTCTCTTTGTTATTTTACACAGCGTGGGAAAATTCCAAAGAACTTTCCCACGCTGTGTAAAATGACACAGAACACTCTGATTGGTTAGATTCCAAGCCCACCAATCAGAGTGCTCTGTGTCATTTTACACAGTGTGGGAAAGTTCTTTGGAATTTTCCCACGCTTTGTAAAATGACAAAGAGCACTCTGATTGGCTTAAACCAGCCAATCAGAGTGTTTTTATTTGGGGCCCCCACCCACCACTAAGGGGTGGAGATGGGGGGGACAGTAGGTCCCCCCTTATTGTTTTTTTTAGGGCCCCCACCCACGGCTCAGGGGTGGAGGCCAGGGGGAGGACAATAGGTCCCCCCCTCATTATTTTTATGGCCCCCAACCACCGCGCGGGGGGAGGACAGTAGGTCCTCCCCCCATTGTGATTTATGGCCCCCACCCACCGTGCAGGGGTGGGGGCTGGGGGAGAGGACAGTAGGTCCTCCCCCTCATTATTTTTATGGCCCCCACCCACCGCGCAGGGGTGGGGGCCAGGGGGAGGGCAGTAGGTCCCCCCTCATTATTTTTATGGCCCCCACCCACCACTAGGCTCCCCCCATTGTGATTTATGGCCCCCACCCACAGCGCAGTGGTGGGGGCCGAGGGGAGGACAGTAGGTCCTCCCTCATTATTTTTACGGCCCCCACCCACCGCGCAGGGGTGGGGGCGGGGGGAGGACAGTAGGTCCTCCCCCCTTTGTGATTTATGGCCTCCACCCACTGTGCAGGGGTGGGGGCCGGGGGGAGGACAGTAGGTCCCCCCCTCATGATTTTTATGGCCCCCACCCACCACGCAGGGGTGGGGGCGGGGGGAGGACAGGGATCCTTAGGATAGGTGTCAATCCATATCTGCCAAGTGACCCTATGTAGGGGGAACAGTCCCTATTCTGCTCTGTGTCAGTGTCTGGGGGGAGTATCTGCAGTAATACAGAGTGTCTGGAGAGAGTATCTGCAGTAACACAGGGTGTCTTGAGGGAGGATCTGCAGTAACACAGGGTGTCTGGAGTGAGTATCTGCAGTAACACAGGGTGTCTGGGGGAGTATCTGCAGTAACACAGGGTGTCTGGAGGGAGTATCTGCAGTAACACAGGGTGTCTGGGGGAGTATCTGCAGTAACACAGGGTGTCTGGAGGGAGTATCTGCAGTAACACAGAGTGTCTGGAGGGAGTATCTGCAGTAACACAGAGTGTCTGGAGGGAGTATCTGCAGTAACACAGAATGTCTGGAGGGAGTATCTGCAGTAACACAGGGTGTCTGGGGGGAGTATCTGCAGTAACACAGGGTGTCTGGAGGGAGTATCTGCAGTAACACAGAGTGTCTGGAGGGAGTATCTGCAGTAACACAGAGTGTCTGGAGGGAGTATCTGCAGTAGCACAGAGTGTCTGGGGGAAGTATCTGCAGTAATACAGAGTGTCTGGGGGGATTATCTGCTTGTAACATTTATATGCACTAAAAAAATAAAAAAAAAATAAATAATACATTGAAAAAATAAAATAAAATGGTTGCAGCTTCCGAGTTAATCTAAAATGGATGCTGTCCAGTAGGTGGGAGTGTCTGCTAGGGAGGGTGTGCTGCTGATTGGCTGGAATGTGTCTGCTGACTGTGAGGTACAGGGTCAAAGTTTACTCAATGATAAAGAATAGGGGTTCGGTGGCGAACGCGAACATGCTATGTTCGCCAGGAACTATTCGCCAGCGAACCGTTCGGGACATCACTACCTGTGACTATATGACTGCCTGTGACTATATGTGCGACTGTCTGCATGTGACTGTGTGCGCGTGTGACTGTCTGCTTGTAACTGTGTGTGACTATTTGTTCAATACATTTAAAAAACAACAACACATTTTAAACATTTAGTAAGTTTTTTTTGTTAGTTTTTTTGGAGGGAGAGGGGCAGGGGGGTGCCAAACCCAGGACCCGCCCCGGGTTCCACATGCTCTAGGTAAGCCCCTGGGCAGAGGCATTTTTGCCACAATCTCTTTGTGATCAAATCTGATTGCTCAGAATCCAGCGTCATAACTAGCATTATTGGAAGTGAGTCTCCATACATAGTGCTACCCTATTTCTAAAATAATTACACACAGAGTGTAGAAGTCCTGACATGCGTTTCACCACAACCAGGCTCTTCAAGGGGAACCAATCGATGCAACCAGAGGGGTTTAAATAGAGGAGACAGAGCATTCAATTGGAGTTTCTACTGCACCCATTTGTAATGTACTACTTCATCAACTAGGCAGAGTTAGTGGCTGTTCGTTGCAAGCAAGGAATTTCACCCATCCAGTGAGCCAATCCGTTCATTCACCGATATTCTTGGATGATCAGGAAAGGGGGAAGATCTCATAAACAGTCACTTGCTCCAAGTTGGAAATGGGTGTAATTGGCCCAAAAAGATCAAATATGATTCACAGAGAGAAGGAAAAACCCTCCCTGGGAAGTTATTATGGAGAGAACCAAAAATAAATAAATAAAGAGAGAGCCCGATAATTGTAGATTATGCTAATGCAGTGTACCTATAATCTTAATTTTTATTAAGGACAGGAGGTGAATATTTTGCATTAAACTCTTTACTAAACTCCAGCAGCACCGATTTAACAATAAAGTTTAGTGAAAAAGGCATATTGTAAAGAGGGTATAAAAGGCCCCTCCCCCTTTATCTCGTCCTCTTTCTTTGATGTGATAAAACAAGACATATATCCTTAAAATACAATGAATAACAGGCTTGGTCTGCATTGGATGTCCTGGTTCCCGAAGTCAAACGATGCTTCAATCGTTAGAAACCTGTAAGTGTAGAATATCCCACTAGCTATAGTAAAGCTAGGATTCCCGGATCCCTACAACACGAGTCGAGGCTGCGAGTTGAGGGTAAAACGAACTGGCTTTAATGGCACACAACCATGGTAATTTATGCAAGTCCCCAGGTCCAGGGACAGCCCCCTATGGACCTGATGGGATACAGGTACAGTACAAAGATTCAACCAATCACAATACAATGTATCATTCAAACTAGTACCCGCCCAGCTTGGAGATAATGAGGCCAACGGTTATACAATCTAATTATCTCCAAGCGCCCAAAAGACCATGCTTTATTGTGTCCCAGAAAACAGTATAAAAATATATAACTTAGGCATTATATAGTGAATATAGTCCATTCCACGAATCGTTCGGTAGCTCAGATCTGGATGCATCAAGTATACGAATTGCGCCCACATCCCACGAACAGAACGGGAGGTTTCTGCTTTAGAAAGTCTTGTTCGGCAGTTAGATTGTAAGCCCTCGATGGCGGCCATGTTTTTAGGTCCGTCAATGGACAGCGGGACCTCGACTCCGTACTTATGGAGCGGAGGTCGGGTACATAGTCATACGAATCCCCGCTATCAGACTGGTTGTCTTGGCCGATCGGGATATGAACGGAGACCGCCCGGAAGGGGTACTTAAACTGCGGTTAACCGCAAGATGAACGTTCTAATCGATGCCACACGCCAGAGCGTAGGTGGCCCTAATGGGGGGTCCCCTGTGACCGTCAATTAGTTTGTGGTTAACCGCAGACCGCAACGCCTTGTGCGGTTAATGAGCGGCACACTCCGCTCGCCGGGTGGTCGGCCATTCGGTACTTCGAGGGGTGACGAGGTTAAGTGGCGGTACATGCCAAAGGCTGGGTGGTCCATCGTTCGTACCGACGAATGAGACTTTATAACAGTTCGTGTAATCCGTTCGTATGGACTGAATGCCGGTAAAATAGGGTTTTAACAAAAAGAGGCAGAGTGTAACAATACAACGGGTCCTTGTAACAATTGTCTAAGTCTCATTCGAATGCACGAACAAGGCCATTTGTGCAAATAGCCCAGTCTAACAGTGCGTTCGAATTGTCGAACGCACTTCGATTCCAGCCGAAGCGTCGAAGTTCATGAGACGGTAAGGGTCAGCGGTGTTCGTGCAAATGTGTAGCCGATTTTAGTTCCATAGATTCAGTGGCACGCACCGCTGACCGCGTTCGACTAAATTAAAATAGCCGCCGCCACGTGTTCGGTTTTCGAATGGCGGCCACTTCGACTACTTCGGCACTTCAACTGCATCAAAAGTGCCAGTTTAAAAGTACAAATCCTTTCTCTGGGAGTTAAAGGGCCAGTAGCAGCACAACAAAAATCCATTATGCCCAAATCTTGTATTTAAAGGGCCAAACCTCCCAGGGACCATAATCACATGGCAAGAGGCTTGCAAGTAGTCCTCTCCAGGCACAAGTGGTGATGTTAATTTCGCCACATACCTCTACAAAGAGTGACTTGAATGTTTATAAGTTCCTACGGTTTATATATATATATAAACCGTTATATCCTACCAACTTTATTGGTAAACCATGTGGCCTTCCTGGGACATGAGTAATTAATGAGTGCTCCCCTGGGTGGACACCCAGTCGGACACTGCACCAACAATCACCTAGGAGGCACATAAATCGATGATATGTGGGCTACTCATCAAAATTGCCTCAACACACAAACACAACAGGGAGGAACATATCTCATGCTTACTACAAGAAATAAAAACTCTTGAGGAAAGACACAGAACTGACACCCCTTGAATTATCTCGACCATTCATAGAGTCGTTCAACTCACTAATTAATGCCCAAACACTCCCGACTGCAGCTCTTGTGGCAACAATAGCGGTCCTGCCCAAACCAGGCAAAGACACTACTCTATGCGGTAGCTATAGACCGATCTCACTAATTAACATAGATCTCAAACTCTTTACTAAGATTGTGGCCAACAGACACAAATCACTGCTTCCGAGGCTAGTGCACCCGACCAATCGGGATTCATGCCGGGTAGAGAAGGGAAAGATAATACCACGAAAATTCTAAACTTGATGTACCTGGCAAAACGGTTCCCACACATAGTATTATGCATCCCCTCGACACCGAGAAGGCATTCGACAGGGTGGACTGGTTCATGATGCTAGCTACGATGGAACATTGAGGTTCTGGGCCTCACTGGATAAGCTGGCTGTCAGCAATATACTCCAACCCCACGGCGCACTTGTGCATAAACAGACAACTGTCCCAACCAGTCAAGATCTCCAATCGCACGCGACAGGGGTGCCCGATCATCCCTTATTTTCATTTTAGTGCTGAAACCTTTCTAGCAGGGGGTCAGAAATAATCCGCACATTCGGGGTCTGGTGGTGGGGGACGAGGAGCATAAAATCTCCGCGTTTGCAGATGACCTCCTCTTCTCAGTTGCAGACCCAGAACATTCACTCCAAGATATCCTGGATGAAATGTTACTATAAAACCGAGTGTCTAATTTTCAGGCCAACCTCTCAAAGTGTGAACTCTACTCCTCCCACTATCCACATCAACAATACTATACAAATCCCTACAGCAAAACTATCAATTCACATGGTCAGCCAAAGCCATTAGATACTAAGGAATTTCCCTGCCTGCCCAACTCAATCGCCTCTATGAACAAAATTTTCCATTCTTACTAGACTAGGGACCTGAAATCTTGGCACAGACCTCAGTTTGGGTAGGCTTAACATTCTAAAGATGAATGTACTAACAAGATTACTGTATGTTTTACAGGCCCTACCGATGGTTCTCCCCCCACATTTCTTTACCAACTTCAAAAAGATGATCAAGGCCTTCTTATGGGCCCACTGTCAACCACGAATCGCATAGTCTTTCCTTTGTAGGAACCATTCGGAGGGTGGCTTGGGACTCCCTAACATAGACTTTAATCACAAGGCAATACATTTAACCAGGATATACGAGTGGAGGAACGCTAACAATACACACCAATGGGTTAAACTTGAAGCCTCTTTCTTTACTCTCCCCCTTTACACAATCCCATGGCAAGACTCCTATCAACTGGTGTCCAAATACAAGGACCACCCGACCATTGCCCCCACTATCCGAATCTGGTTGCGCATACGACAAACAGAGACAATATCTCATAAACCCCCCCTCCTCTACCCTATCACACACAATCCCAAATTCAAAGAAGGGGTTGTAATATCTCACATTAAAATTGATCTCTGCTGACAAGGGGATAAAACCCCTACCTGTGATTCTTAACCATCAAGAACCAACAGGCCTCCAGCATTACAACCAAATGTAACCAAATGACCCACTTTGTTCACTGCAACAACCTGTTACCAGCAGGTAACAGGGACCTGACCAAATTCGAGCAGCTATGCTCGACTCACCCCCTGAGGAGGAAGCTACTCTCCTCAATGCACACACTCATACAGCTGTGAAAGAATTTACCTTGATTCCAAGGTTCAAGCATTTGGTGTCATACTAGATAGCCTATATTAAAATTGGCTAACTTGGACTCAGGAAATGCTTAATGCTTAAAATGACACTTAAGACCATATTTATCTAGTTCCGAGAGCAGATAGCCCCCACCTGAGCTGTCTCTCCTAAATCAGTCTGTTCTTTCTCTTTCCCGGGACGTATGTGTTACATGAACATAACGTTCATCCCTATGTCTTATCTGTACTCCTTTCACCCTTTCACTTCCTTCCTACTACTGTCCTATACGTATTTGCACATAAGCACTTACTTTTTAATGTATAAAAACACAACTGACAAAATAAAGGTCAGAGGCTTATTTTGATAACCAACACGAGTCTGGTGTCTAATTCGTGCTTCCCCAAGTGCACTTGAAAATACCAATTTGGGTACCACTGAATATAACAAAGGTCGATATTGGATCTATATCACAGCTGACACAGGACCAGAAACTCCCGCCCTGCATATCCAAATGGGCGATGGAAATGTCAATGTCTCTTTCATTAGAGCAAAGCAAAACAATATTTCTTCAAGTGTACAAATCTTCTGTGAATCTAAGTACGCAAGAGAGCAATTACAAATAAAAAACATGCTGACACTACACACCAGCAAAAATAGACAAACACTATTCTCAAGCAGACAATAAATGTTGGTGATGCCAACAACCTGACGCTCACACCTTCCACATATGGTGGCAATGCTCCCTAATTTCTAACTTCTGGAAATGTATACACAATCCAGTAATCCATACTATCACCTGCACACAGATTCCACTTACTCCAGAATGTATGATGTTCCTCCTTTTGCCTTCATCACTACCAAAAAGTAAATTGCCCCTGTTGCTCTTCCTTCTCATGGAGGCAAAACTGCTCATCCCAACCCTGTGGAAACAGGCAGACTCTCCCTCTATAAGGGAATGGATAGATAAGGTAGAATCCATATGGATGGAGGAAATCACATAAGCTATCTCTAAAAAATACACCAGATACACTTATGCTTGGGGTCCCTGGTTATCCTTTTTCCACCCTAACAACACTGCAATGTCCCCCAATGTTCAAGGCAATCGCCTTCCACCCTCTTCCCCCTCCTCACCTACTAGACATGTGCAATTTGTTTCGGTCCGAATATGAATTCGGACGAATTTCGGGCAATTCGGACATTCGGGTACTTCCGAATGTCCAAATATTGCCGAAGTGCCGAATTGCTGAGGTTCCGTAGTTGCCGAAGTTACAAAGTGTCGAAGTGTCGTAGTTCCGAAGCACAGTATTGCCTAAGTAAAATAAAAAGTATACACACATAGCCAGCATTTGCAAAACTTAAAACAATGAAGTCACATACTTTCATATAAAATGTAAGTTACTTAGCCAGTCAATGTAATGACAGGAATGAATAAGTAGATAACTCCCTAATTCCCACGGTATTAGGGAGCTATCTACTAAAATGCTAAAAGATCTGAATTGGTCTTTCAGCCAAATTTACTAATACTAAGTAAAGATTACTTAGTATTAGTAAATTATGCCCCTACTCGCTATACCGCGAGTAGGGGCATGTCTGTTAAAAAAACACGTCCCCCCTTCCAAGCCCCCACCCGTGCCGCACGAGTGATCCAGTTCCTCCACTTTCAAATGAAGGAAGCCCTAATGAAGAAGAGCAGAGAAGGGCCTATTAAACATGAAGGCTTGGAACTCACCCTGTACCAAGACTTGGTGCCCATCACTCTGCAGAGGTGGAGGGAGTGGAAGCCCATTACGGACGCTATGTTATACCTGGGGATACCCTTTTAAATTGCTTGTGTTTAAAGATGACCGCATGCACGTGCTTTCACCGGGCGGAGACCCGGCACCCCTGTTCCAGGGCCTTGGACTTCCGCCTCCGTTAAACCTTCCGAGCCTGCAAGTGGTGGTGGAGGAGATCGCCCATCTACTGAGAGAGTGGCTGGAAGCAGGAGACCGGATCGCATGAACAACGACTATGGTATCGTAAGGGGACACTTGGGAATGGTTACTCCATGTTGCAACGATGACAAGGCTTCTGGGGGGCCACGTGGCTGGGACCGGGACTCCTGGGGTTGGGGACGGGATTCACCGAGCATGGGTCAATTCACATATTTGCAGTCTCATGGGAGTCAGCTGGCAGAAACAGCACAATATTCTGAATCTCAGCGCCTGCATTAAAATATGGGGACAGCTGTGGGAATCTTTTCGGGTGGGGAATGGGACGGGAAAGAATCTACCCCTACAGCACACGTTACCAGACATATTAGGACATGAGCATTGCAGACTTAGGTTGCTTGCCCGAGACCTGTAGACCCCGCCACCCCTAAAAGACCCGGACACATAGGCATTTTATTTTAACTCTTGTACCGGCTAACGGGTTCAATTACACTCACATTGTGGCGATGCTACAATACCCAACCATTGAGAGGATGACGTAGCCCTATCCAGCCTGTCATTCCCAACAACAGTCTTTAGTGACAAACATTTGTCCCCATGATGCGCAGGAGTCCGCCACCAGGGTAACCTCTCAGAGATATATACTTCATGGGTATAATGTAGCGATCCTTAGCCATCCCTGCACCGTTTAGTGTACAACTAGTGATGTCCCGAACGGTTCACTGGCGAATAGTTCCTGGCGAACATCGCTTGTTCGCGTTCACCACGGACGGTGAACATATGCGCTGTTCGGTCCGCCCTCTATTTGTCATCATTGAGTAAACTTTGTGCGTTTCCTTCACGAGTGTGTCAGTTTCCTTCACGAGTGTGCGTTTCAGGGCCTCACAGTCAGCAGACACATTCCAGTCAGACCCTCCCACCTCCTGGACAGCATCCATTTTACATTCATTGTGAAGCTGCATTCTTAGTGAGAGGAAGGACAGTGTAGCTGCTGCTGATTTGATAGGGAAATTGATAGCTAGGCTAGTGTATTCAGTGTCCACTACAGTCATGAAGGACTCATCTGATCTCTGCTGTAAGGACAGCACCCCAAAAAGCCCTTTTTAGGGCTAGAACATCAGTCTGCTTTTTTTCTGTGTAATGTAATTGCAGTTGCCTGCCTGCCAGCGTGTGTGTCAGGCTCACAGCGTATACTGTGCCCACTTGCCCAGTGCCACCACTCACTCACTGGTGTCACAGTGTCACACCAGTGCAACTCATATCTGGTGTACCAGTAGTGTACATTTTAAAAAAAAATACAATTCTGACTGTAATAGATTGAATAGCAGTTAGTTGTCTGCCAGCATGTGTGTCAGGCTCACAGCGTATACTGTGCCCACTTGCCCAGTGCCACCACTCATATCTGGAGTCACAATAGCTTGCATTTAAAAAAAACTAAACTTTTTGGACTGTAAAATAATAGCAGTCAGTTTCCTTCACGAGTGTGCGTTTCAGGGCCTGCCCAGTGCCACCACTCACTCATATCTGGTGTCCCAATAGCTTGCATTTAAAAAAAACTAAACTTTTTTGACTGTAATATAATAGCAGTCAGTTTCCTTCATGAGTGTGCGTTTCAGGGCCTGCCCAGTGCCACCACTCACTTACTGGTGTCCCAATAGCTTGCATTTAAAAAAAACTAAAACTTTTTGACTGAAATATAATAGCAGTCAGTTTCCTTCACGCGTGTGCGTTTCAGGGCCTGCTAGGGCACAGTGTCACACCAGTGCAACTCATATCTGGTGTAACAGTAGTGTACATTAAAAAAAAATATTTTTTTTGACTGTAATAGATTGAATAGCAGTTAGTTGTCTGCCATCGTGTGTGTCAGGCTCACAGCGAATACCGTGCCCACTTGCCCAGTGCCACCACTCATATCTGGTGTCACAATAGGTGGCATTTAAAAAAAAACTAAACTTTTTGGACTGTAATATAATAGCAGTCAGTTTCCTTCACGAGTGTGGGTTTCAGGGCCTGCCCAGTGCCACCACTCACTCATATCTGGTGTCCCAATAGCTTGCATTTAAAAAACAACTAAACTTTTTGGACTGTAATATAATAGCAGTCAGTTTCCTTCACGCGTGTGCGTTTCAGGGCCTGCCCAGTGCCACCACTCACTCACTGGTGTCCCAATAGCTTGCATTTAAAAACAAAAAAACATTTTTGGACAGTAATATAATAGCAGTCAGTTTCCTTCACGCGTGTGCGTTTCAGGGCCTGCCCAGTGCCACCACTCACTCACTGGTGTCCCAATAGCTTGCATTTAAAAAAAGAAAAACTTTTTGGACTGTAATATAATAGCAGTCAGTTTCCTTCACGAGTGTGCGTTTCAGGGCATGCCCAGTGCTACCACTCACTCACCGGTGTCCCAATAGCTTGCATTTAAAAAAAACAAAAACTTTTTTGACTGAAATATAATAGCAGTCAGTTTCCTTCACGCGTGTGCGTTTCAGGGCCTGCCAGGGCACAGTGTCACACCAGTGCAACTCATATCTGGTGTAACAGTAGTGTACATTTAAAAAAAATATACAATTATGACTGTAATAGATTGAATAGCAGTTAGTTGTCTGCAAGCGTGTGTGTCAGGCCTACAGCGTCTACTCTGCCAACTTCTGCCACTGCACAGTGCCACTCATATCTGTTGTCACAGTAGCTTGCACTCATAGTACCACTAATCGGAAAGAAAATGACAGGCAGAGGCAGGCCACCCCGCAGGGGCCGTCGTGGTCATGGTGCTGTGATTCCCTTTGGCCCTAGAATAATGCCCAGTGTTCAGAGGCCACGTACCCTGAACTTGAAAAGTTCTGAGGACATAGTTGACTGGCTAACACAGGACACCCAATCTTCTACAGCTTCCGCTCGGAACCTTGACGCACCATCCTCCTCCAGCTTAGCTTCGGGCTCCTCTCAAGTTACCACCACCAACACTAGCACCACAGCCGCTTCACTTGGTATGTCAGAGGAGTTATTTACACATCAGCTGGAAGAAATGAGTGATGCGCAACCATTATTGCCAGAGGATGTAGATAACAGGGATATGTCTCAGTCAGGCAGCATTACACACGTACGGTGTGATGATGATGATGTTGTACCCGCTGCTGCTTCCTTTGCTGAGTTGTCAGATACAAGTGAAGCGGTTGATAATGACGATGCGTCCGTGGATGTCACGTGGGTGCCCGCTAGAAGAGAAGAAGAACAGGGGGAAAGTTCAGATTGGGAGACAGAGAGGAGGAGGAGGAGACGAGTTGGAAGCTGGGGTAGGTCGTCGCAAGGAGCTAGTGGCACAGTCAGACAGCATGCATCGGCACCTGGGGTCAGCCAGACAGCACGCCAATCAACGCATGCTGTTGCCACCACCAGAATGCCGTCATTGCAGAGCTCAGCAGTGTGGCATTTTTTTTGTGTGTCTGCCTCTGACAACAGCGATGCCATTTGTAACCTGTGCCAAAAGAAACTGAGTCGTGGGAAGTCCAACACACACCTAGGTACAACTGCTTTGCGAAGGCACATGACCGCACATCACATACGCCTATGGGATCAACACATGACAGAACAAGCAGCACACAAACTCAAAGCCGCCATCCTCCTCCTGGTCCAGCATCTTCAGTCACGTTAACCACTGCTGTCCTCCTTGCCCCCTCTCAACCATCCGCACCTCCGTCTCTCGCCATGAGCAGTTCCTGCTCATCTGCCCACAGTCAGGTGTCTGTCAAGGACATGTTTGAGCATAAGAAGCCAATGTCACAAAGTCACCCACTTGCCCGGCGTCTGACAGCTGGCTTGACTGAACTCTTAGCCCGCAATCTTTTACCATACAAGCTGGTGGAGTCTGAGGCGTTCAAAAAATTTGTAGCTATTGGGACACCTCAATGGAAGGTACCCGGCCGAAATTTCTTTGCACAAAAGGCAATCCCCAACCTTGTGCAAAAGGAAGTAATGGCATGTCTGGCACACAGTGTTGGGGCAAGGGTCCATCTGACCACTGATACCTGGTCTGCAAAGCATGGTCAGGGCAGGTATATCACCTACACTGCGCATTGGGTAAACCTGCTGACGGCTGCCAAGCATTGAATGCGTGGCTCTGCAGAGGAGTTGGTGACACCGCCACGACTTGCAGGCAAGCCTGCTGCCACCTCCTCTACTCCTCCTACTCCATCCTCTTCCATAACCTCCTCGGCGACATCATACCATTTGTTTTCTTCCTGGAGCGTGCCCTGCGAAGAGTGCTGGATCAGGCCGTAGATGAGCGTGAAGAGGAAGAGTTGTGGTCACCATCACCACCAGAAACAGCCTTATCAGCATCGCTTGCTGGACCTGCGGCAACGCTGGAAGAGGATTGTGAGGAAGAGGAGTCAGAGGAGGAATGTGGATTTGAGGAGGAGGAGGAAGACCAACCACAACAGGCATCCCAGGGTGCTCGTTGTCACCTATCTGGTACCCGTGGTGTTGTACGTGGCTGGGGGAAGAACATACCTTCAGAGAGGACGAGGAACAGGACATAAGTAGCTCGGCATCCAACCTTGTGCAAATGGGGTCTTTCATGCTGTCGTGCCTGTTGAGGGACCCTCGTATAAAAAGGCTGAAGGAGAACGACCCGTACTGGGTGTCCACGCTACTAGGCCCCCGGTATAAGCAGAAAGTGCCTGAAATGTTACCGAATTACGGCAAGTCGGAAAGGATGCAGCAGTTCCAAAATCAATTAAAAAGTATGCTTTACACAGCGTAGAAGGGTGATGTCACAGCACAACGGGAATCTAAAGGGGAAGAGGTGAAAGTAATCCTCCTCCTCCCACGACCACGCCGGCAAGGACAGGACGCTTTACAGACGTGTTTTTGATGGAGGACATGCAGAGCTTTTTAAGTCCTATGCATCGCCACAGCCCTTCAGGGTCCACCCTCAGAGAACGACTCGACCGACAGGTAGCAGACTACCTCGCCTTAACTGCAGATATCGACACTCTGAGGAGCGATGAACCCCTTGACTACTGGGTGTGCAGGCTTGACCTGTGGCCTGAGCTATAGAACTTCTGGCCTGCCCCGCTTCAAGTGTCCTGTCAGAAAGGACCTTCAGTGCAGCAGGAGGTATTGTCACTGAGAAGAGAAGTTGCCTAGGTCAAAAAAGTCTAGATTACCTCACCTTTATTAAGATGAATGAGGGATGGATCCCGAAGGGACTGACAGTGGGCGATACATTCGACTAAAAAAGGCCTGATTATGGGGACTACTTAACACACCACTCCTATCTGGTGGCACATTAGATTGCACGCGCAGTGTCCCAAATTTGAAGTAGGAGGACCGACCAAGCATCTTTTTCCATCTCCCGCTTCCTAAAATCGATGCCTTATATACACGTCCCCTGATAGGGGACGCAACAGGGATTAAACTGATAGGAATAGTACTACTTAACACACCTTATAATAACGCAGAGAGAGGCAACGCAGAGAGAGGAGTCTGAAGAAGAGGTGTCAGAGGAGGAAGGTGGCTTTGAGGAGGTGGAAGACCAAACACAGCAGGCGTCCCAGGGGGCTTGTTGTCACCTTTCGGGGACCCTTGGTGTTGTATGTGGCTGGGTGGAGGAAGAGACCTTCAATGACATCAGTGAGGACAAAGAACGGGACATGGCTAGCTTGGTATCCAACCTTGTGCAAATGGGGAGTTTGCGGTTGTGCAAATGGACTGTTTGCGTTTTTTTGCGGTGCGTTAAACGGGGAGTTTGGTCTGTCACTGTGAAGCGGGCGTAACCCTTACACTACCTGATCGATACAACATCATACCTGATGTTTTAAAGCAGGTTATTCCAAACAATTTAGGAATGTTAGGTGATTTATGCCCTTTATGTTCGCGACATCACTAATAGGGAAGCATTGGAAAATCCAGCTGATACGAAAGTAGTTATTCAAGCTATCAATAAATTAAAAAAGAATAAATCTCCAGGTCCAGACGGCTTTTCCAATTACTTTTATAAAATATGTCTGTTATTGCCCCACTGGCCCCGCTGGGGTTTGGTCTCCCAACCGTACCCATTAAGGCCTGCGTGGAGGCCACGATGAAGCAACCATGTGGTGGGTTAGACTCCACCTTCCTAGGTTGTGGTGGTTGAGTGCCCGTGACTGGTGGAGTCCTAAGGGCACCTATTGCGTAGTATTGCAGAATGGGTCAGTTGCTACGTCTGTTATTGCTGGAAGGTTTGTGCTGTTGTGATGTCCCTGTATGTGTGACTGCTCCTCCATAAATGCTAATTAAATGCCTAGGGCTCTGCCAAGGTGGATGGTTAAAGAGGGGGGGAGAGTCAACAGCGGAAGGTAGGTTGGGGGGAGGGTGGACCCGCCTAAAAAGATCTACAGGGATCTCCTTTTGCTAACGTCGTGGCAGTCTGAAAGTCAAAGCAGTTCCAGATCTATTTCCAGAGTTATTATCCCTTTCTAAGTGTGTTGGCTTGTGGGTAATCACTGTGTCCAGCTGGGTCTCATCTAGGTGAGGTTACTAAGTGAAGTGTATGCGTCCAATTCTGAGTGTTCAGGTCAGGTGTTTCAATGCCCAGTTCTCCCAGACTTCATGTCGCCAACTATGACGTGTCGGCACTTGGGTAACAATGGTCTCATATTTCCCGACTTGGGAGATATATTGAATAAGCTCTAGCATAGAGGCATTGCTCTGCGACAGACAGTTTTTTGCTATAATGTGCTGTGCTGCCAGGAGGATATGGAAGACTTAAATACCTGGCCGGTGTAGGGTATTTGGTATCAAAAATGAAAAGGAGCAGGGAGGCTGGGGAGTTTGGTATGGTGATCATGGTATGTTGATGTATGAGTGATATGACATCCCACCAATATGGTTGGAGTGTCGGGCAGCTCCACCACGTGTGTAAGAATGAGCCAACATCCTGTTTGCAGCGCCAGCAAGTGTTTGGCTTGGATGGACACATAGTGGCAAGACGCGTGGGGACCATGTACCATCGATAGAAAAGTTTAAGGGTCAGTTCTGTGTGGGAGGCACATAACGTAAGCCCCCTATGCATGTTTATGGAGGCTAACCAAGTAGTCTCCGGTAGGGTGTATCCCAGGTCTTTTTCCCACGATTGAACGCAGGTGAAGGACTTTATGCTCAGTCTGGGTAGCAGTAGTGCATATATAGCGGAAATGCGTTTTTTCACTGGCAGCAATGCCATAGAAAATATTTCAAAGGTGGAGGGTGGCATTGCCCAGTGATTGAGAACGTGGTGTGTGGGATCTCCACCAGGACGTCAGCTGCAGATAAGAGTAGTGTGCGATGCTTGGCAATGTGTGGCTGACTTTTAAATGTTCGAATGTGGACATGTAGGTGATACACCACACACCTATTCCAAATTCTGTAATAAAAGTCAGGTATAATGGACGCCAGCATCCTTATATGGTTCGAAAGGGGGATAGGGTAGCAGCTGCACAGGAGTTTACGTGAGATACAACTCCAGATAAGTGAGATAATCCGTTCGCCAATCATATGAATAGGTCCGTTTTAGATCCGATAGTCGTCCTTCATCCTCACCCCCATGCAGGGGCGTACCTAAAACATTTGGCACCCGGGGCAGGTCCTATTTTTGGCACCCCCCCTCCCCAACTTTAAATGTAAAAAACAACCCAAAATTTGTTTAATGTATTTAGCACTGAGCAGTGTTTGTGTGTGAATGTATGCATGCTTTTTGTATGGAGTATGTGTGAATGAATGTAGAGGTGTGTTTGTATGTAGTGTTGGTGTTTGAATGCAAGCATGTATTTGTGTGTAGTGTGGTATTTGAATGCAGTGATGTGGTTATATATAATGGTGGGGTTTGTATGTAGTGTTGACATTGAAATGCATGAGTGTATTTGCATGTAGTGTTGGCGAGATTTTGAGATGTCTGCACATATACACATACACATACACGGACATACACACATGCAGATACACATACACACACGCAGAAACACTGTGCTCTGCATGCTGGCATCTGACAACACATTTGCATATAATTCACATTAACCACCCAGATTTTTTGTTGTGGGCTGGCTGACACCGCTTAACTGCGATCTTTGTTTAGCAGACAACTCCCCTATTTGCTATCCTTATGTGGGCTTGCTATATTTAAGGGCACCAAATAAGGGAACTATCTGCTAAACTGCACCCTCATTTGGTATCTTTAAATATGGAAATCTCACATACGGGCACCAATTCAGGGAATTATCTACTAAACAGCTAAAGGATCAAAATTAAAAAGGCCCTTTTCTTATTTTCACTTGTTTAGTAGATAAATCCCTTATTTGTTATACTTATATTAGAGCTATCTACTAAACACATACTCTTCCTGCACAGGTCCCTCGCACGCCCTATAATGACGCAGAGGCCGCAATGACACCATATCCCGGCTGCCGTCTCACTGCAGAGCGAAGACCGTCAGACACAGTTAGATGCACACAGTCCCACACACAGTCACAGGCAGACAGTCACACACACACACACAGACAGTCACACACACACACATACACACGCACACAATCACAGGCAGATAGTCACACAGGCAAACAGTCACACATACACACACACAGTCACAGACAGTCACACACACACACACACACACACACAATCGCAGGCAGGCAGGCAGACAGTCACACACACGCACACACACACAATCCCAGGCAGGCAGACAGTCACACACACACCCACACACAATCACAGGCAGTCACACACACACACATACACACGCACACAATCACAGGCAGATAGTCACACAGGCAAACAGTCACACATACACACACAGTCACAGACAGTCACACACACACACACACACAATCGCAGGCAGGCAGACAGTCACACACACACACACACACACAATCCCAGGCAGGCAGACAGTCACACACACACACACACACACACACACACAATCACAGGCAGACAGTCACACATACACACACAGTCACAGACAGTCACACACAATCACAGGCAGACAGTCACACACACACATAACATCACAGGCAGACGGTCTCTCACACAGTCACAGACAGTCACCAAATAAGGGAGCTATCTACTAAACACATACACAGAGATACACACAATCACTCACATAATCACAGGTATACACAAACACAATCATAGGCAGGCAGTCACACAGTCACACACACACAATTACAGTCAGACAGTCACACATACACACAAAGTCACAGACAGACAGTCACACACACAGTCACAGACAGTCACACACAGTCACACACACAGAGTCACAGACAATCATATTTAGTATTACGAACTATCATATTAGGAATTACTACAGAAAATGCAGACACATAGTCTGAAGAAAATTCAAGGAAAGGCTTTGAAATGACAAGTAAATATAAAATATAGCAACCATATAGATAACGAAATTGACGTCAAAATAGCAACCAGGAAAAGTTAACTCTTTCCTGGATAGGTATGTTCAGTGGGACGAGACTGCCCTCTATAGACCAAATATTAAGTTGCTATCTAAAAGATAATCACACCTCCAATTTTCTATTGGTCTACGAACAGAGAAATTTCCCCTTTAAAAGTTAAGACAAAGGGAAGAGAGAGGTAATCAAGAGAGAGAAAGCAGTCGGGGGCAAAAGAGTCGGAAGCAGGCTAAGAAAGAAAAGACAGAGAAACATTCCTTGACACTTAGCTACCGGAGAACATCTGGTGAGAATATCTATTTAACTGGTAATTATACTGGCTTCATTTAATTAATTTAAATTAATTAAAATTGTTCAAATAGCATGATATATGACTGGATAAATCACGATCAGATTTCGGTATTTAGAAATCTTAGTTAACTAACAAATATATATTTATAACCATTGCATGCTGCATATGGAATTAGGATAAATATGTATTAATGTGACATATCACATGTTAGCATATCGTGATATTTATCCAGGTGTATTGATTTGCTCTAAAAGAAGATAGAGTATCTGTTTAGGCAAATTAAAATTCAGCTTATAAAACATATTAGATTTCTCTTATTGGATGGGTCCAGGAAATGACTAATGAACTGGTTTAAATGTTATTTTATTTAAAATTACATAAGAATAGATCTTAAATGCCTAGAATAGGTCTAGCCAGCATTGAAAGGGTTATTCTAACTGTCAGCTAAAGTTTTTACGACCTAACGCTGCACTCTGAGGAATTCTGTTCTCTGTGTGAAACTTTTTCTTTGTCTCTGTGAAAGGCAGTCGTAAATCTTGTCTTAGCCATTGGGAGATGTATTTACATTACCATATTGTATTACATACTATGTTATACTGAATTTCCATTGATTATCGTCACTCATGTTACTTATTATTATTATTATTTGAATATAAAAATAAATTGTATCTATTTTTATAACAAATTGTGATTTTATTTATATAAAATACATTTCCCTTACACGATAACGATCTTTGGGATCTGAGAATTAAAAAAGTGGGTAATTCTCAACTGTTTACTATTATAATCCCATAAATATCCCCACAGGGTGATTGTCTGTGCATGGTGTGCAAGAGACAATGGCTTTACGTGTTCCATCAGCCCCTTGCCTGCCATGCATGAAATCTACTTGGTCTGAATGTATTAGGGTTGGGAGGATCGAGGTCAGTCTATTAACATAAACTTTGGTCAGAATTTTAACGTCCGTGTTCAGTGGGGATATGGGCCTAAAGTTGCCAAATTTGACGAGAGGTTTGCCAGGTTTTGGCAAGGTAGCCACATCAGCCATAAGCATGTCAAGTGGTAGGGATTGTAGGTCTGTAGTCGATGTCAACAGCGACACTAAGCGTGGGGAGAGGATGGAGGAGAACCGTTTGTAGTATGCATTGGGTAAGCCATCTTGGCCAGGCGTCTTATGCGGTGGTAGGTTTTGTATCATCATTTCCACTTCTGCTAATGAAACTGGCTGTGCTAAGGGTGCTGTTTAGGAAGTCGGCAACGTAGGCAAGTGAACGCCGGACAAGAATGCTGCTATCTCATCCTCAGTGGGTAGATGGACCGTCGGGTTGTCTTTGAGGTTGTAGAGTTTACTGAAAAGGTTGCTAATCTCTTGGGGTTTTATCACTTTTGTCCCATCTTCTGACAGGAGGTGGGAGATCTTGGACTGGCTCTGCGCGTCCCTTAGTCTGCTAGCTAAAAGTGCGCTGGCTTTATTCCCATGGTGTATTCTTTTGTGTTGAAAATTTATGGAGGGTGCGAGATGTGTGAGCGATATTAATGCCGTTTAGCTCAGTCAGAATTTAAGTTATAAGTGCAGCGTCCGCAGGGTTTGGTGTGAGCAAATGGGAGGCAGTAGCCTCCGTAAGAGGTCTAATGACTTCGCCTGGGAGTTTTTTTTTAAAACGATGCTGGTCATATGAACATGCCTCGAATGACTGTCTTATGGGCTTCCCAGGTTAAAGAAGGAGACATCTCTGGTGTGTCATTGAGGTAGTGTTTCATTCCAAATTGTTGGCACTTTGCCTTAGGGAAGTGTGTTTCTTGGAGGCACAGTATATCTGCTGCCGATTTGTGAGCTTCTAGAAGCAGCATATGCCTCTTATTGGGCATGTTAAGCCCTCTTACATTATGGGAGTATATTTTAAAGGACCACTATAGGCACCCAGACCACTTCAGCTTAATGAAGTGGTCTGGGTGCCTGGCCCAGCTAGGTTTAACCCTTTTTTCTATAAACATTGCAGTTTCAGAGAAACTGCTATGTTTATATTAGGGTTAATCCAGCCTCTAGTGGCTGTCTCATTGACAGCCGCTCGAGGCGCTTCCGCGCTTCTCACTGTGATTTCCACAGTGAGAAGAAGCCAGCATCCATAGGAAAGCATTGTAAATGCTTTCCTATGAGACTGGCTGAATGCACGCGCGGCTCTTGCCGCGCATGCGCATTCAGCCGAGGAGAGGAGGAGAGGAGGTGGAGAGAAGGTGGAGAGGAGGAGGAGAGCTCCCCTGCCCGGCGCTGGAGAAAGAGGTAAGTTTAACCCCTTCCTCCCCCTAGAGCCTGGCGTGAGGGGGACCCTGAGGGTGGGGACAAGTATGTTTTCCTGGCACTATAGTGGTCCTTTAAGGTCTG
This sequence comes from Pelobates fuscus, assembly GCF_036172605.1. Lineage (NCBI taxonomy): Eukaryota > Metazoa > Chordata > Amphibia > Anura > Pelobatidae > Pelobates > Pelobates fuscus. The sequence continues at coordinate 206,707,040 of NC_086317.1, read as the reverse complement.
ATTATAAGTGGAATAGCTAATAGACAGCTATTGGCTCTGTGGGGGGGATGTTTTATGTAGTAAAAGCAGCAGGCGGAGATGTGCCCTATGGTCCCATATCTTATGAAGGCATGGCTGGGTTATGCTGGGGGGGTAGGTAAAACCAGGGCAAAATGACAAAAAAAATTAAACCAAAACAGCTAAACCAAAGTATATACATTAAAACCCAATCTCGGTGCAGGGCGCTGGGATACAGCGCCATGGGGGGCATGGGATAGGAGATGGTAACAAGGCAGATGGCCTGAGATGGTTAAGGACAGCATGGTGCCAGATACACATCTTCTGCAGACAACTGTACTGTGGTGCTTATCATAAATAATCACAGTAATGAACAGTATGGGGAACTCAGGCACCTCTTAACAACATAGTGAGGTGTTCCCACGGAACATAAACACATAAACGCATAGGAGATATTGGAAGAGGGGAGTTGGCACTCTAAGCGACTACCAAGTTGCCCGTAACATTAGTTGCCTAGGCAATGAATACTTGCAATAAGCAGTTTCTGAGAGTTATGCAGGGGACCAGTCCTTGTTCACTCTTCTAGGCAATCTTGATTCTGGCGTGGCTGCTGCTGGTGACAGGGTTCCACTTGCAGAGAAGCTGCATTCCCTCTTCCACTGTATGAATGGTTGTGGCAGTCCCGTTCAGGGATATTATGATGTGGACAGGGAATCCCCAGCGGTAGAGGATGCAGTGCTCACGCAGGGTTACTTGCTGGTAGGTTTTACGTTGCTGCAAGGTGACTGCTGAGAGATCCAAGAAGACCCGTACACATGCATATTCCGCCGGAAGGTCTTTGAAGGTTCTGCTGTGCTTCATGATGAGATCCTTCACGTGGAAGTAATGTGCTTTCAATAGCACATCTCTGGCCAGCGAGGCTAAAATATGTTGAGGTTTGGGAACCCGATGTAAACAGTCCAGCAGGACCATATCTGTTGGGACCTCTGGGACCAGGAGTTTGAAGAAGGTGTGAATGTAAAATGGCAGCTCCGCTGGCACTATGGTCTCCAGAATCCCACATAAGTTGCTTCGTCTGGACCTGTCCACGAGGTCCATAATTTTTGCCTCACTTTAGTTTAACTGTGACGTGAGGGACTGTATTTGCTCTGCAGATGTGTTGTGTGCATCCACGAGTTCTTCCATTTTCGTCTCCACTTGCACTGTGCGGGTGCCCAACTCATGCAGGTCACGCTTCAATACCGCCATGCAGGTTTGCCAAATGGAGATTAACTTTTGGGATTGGAGATCCAGAGCCTACTGGAGAAACACTGTAGTGAGTGGCTCTCCCTCAGGCGGCTGTTCAACTTCCAACCTCGGCCTGCTTTCCTCGGAGTGTCCGGCGCCATCTTGAAGGCCTATTTCAGCTGTTTGTAGAGCCAGGGTAGCTACCTTCTTTTGGGCGAAAAAGTGTAACGCATTGGTCTTATTGTGGTGCCGGCGGGTCTTAGGCTGTGACATTGTAGGTCGTGTTAGATTTCCTCAGTGGGATTCTAACTTTGACGCTGGGTTGCCGAGCTCGTGCTGCAGAGCACAAGGCTTATGTTACCATTCTCCGCGCCTGGACACGGCCCCCTCTAACAAATATTTTTAATGACATTTTGAATAATAAACAATTCCCTAGCAAAATGCTCCAAGCGGTCATTATTCCAATGCCTTAGCAAGGGAAAGACGTAAAACTTGTACCAAACTACAGACCTATCTCTTTAATTAATAGTGATATTAAAATGTTCTCTGCTATTATAGCCGAGAGAATCCAAAAAAATATTTCTCTTATAATCCATAAAAAACCAAGCTGGGTTTGTCAGTGGATGTCAACCATATGGCAATACAAGGAAAATTATTGATATAATGGATTATGCATTGAATAATAAAATCTCTATGGTAACTCTTTCTCTGGATGCGGAAAAGGCATTTGATCGGTGTGACAAAACTCCTTTTGGGCAGCTTGTCACCTAACAATCCAGTGACAAAACTCCTTTCGTCACTGGATTGTTAGGTGACAAGCTGCCCTTTTCCCCTGGCTGTTGGGGGAGCCTGATTGCCAGCCTCCTTCCGCATGACTATGGCCCCTGGGAGATTGGGCCCTTTAAAAACATTATTTGGGCTAATGGATTTATATTGTGCTGCTGCTGGCCCTTTAAGAACTGCATTGTGACTTATGGACTTGTATTGGACCATGCTGGCCCTTTAAGGACCATCTGGGGACATATTGAGACTTTGTGTGACAATGCCCCTTTAAGACGGTGTCCCCAGTGTCCCCAGACTTAGTTAAAATATTTTGTTCCTGGCTATTTTCCACTTGGTTCAGTAAATGGGGCTTACTGAACCAAGTACCACACACGCGGACCACCCAGAAGTGGAAGTGTGCAGGCAATTTACCTCCCAGGCTGGGAGCCTGCTGTAGGTAATTTGCGGAATGCTGGGGGGCCGCCGTTCGTGCAAACCAACACGTATCGGCGGCCATCTTTGTTCATTCGAACTAAGTCAGCGGTGTGTGTAGCCAAATTCATGGAACTGAAATCGGCTACACATTTCACCGAACACCACTGACCCTTACCTTCTCCTACACTGAATTTTCAGCTGCAGAGACTAAGTCCCGTTCGGCAATTCAAACGCACGTTTGAATGGGACTTAGTCATTTTTCTGCATAAAATTGACCGGCCGCACAGCCCAAATCTATGGAACTGTTTTGGGCAGGGAAATGTGCTGGCGGTCGGTCATAAAGGACTTCCACCTAACATTTAATGTACTGGAGGGATTTGTATGATTTTTGGTTATGTTTATATTTACAGTATGCTGATTCTGAATATGTATGTGAATATGATACATATTTTTAAAGTTACAGTATATGTATAAAAAGTGTATTTTTCCTGCCTGTGATAAATTACATTAACCCATTGTGTTCAGTAATTATATCACAGGCAGAGGGGAGGGATTGTATGTTTGTGCTGGGTGTGTTTTACGGTGTTCCTGTAAATGATTGGTTGTACTGTGTCCCACCCTGTGGGATGTCCCCTTGCATGGGGACTTGCATAAAAGCCAGTGTTTGGTCATTAAAAGTTGAGATCATCTTGTACCTTCATGAAGTTTCGGCTCATGTTTGGGGGATTGGAGAACTACACTCTGGGGATTGCTATAATCACTATACTCCCCAGGGTATGATCACTAAGCTCTGCTAAGATCTTGTTCCTGTTCCTGCTCTCTGGAATTCGGAGAGGTTGACCTACTGGAAGCTGGACCCTGGTCTTGGGTCCAGAGTGGGTGGAGACGGTGAGACCCCAACCAAGCTGCAGTGGTTCGTGGGAGTCTACAGTGGTTACGGTGGGCTTGGAGTCCTCGGAAAGCACTAGGAGCATCCATCAACGGAAGGTACCCGGTCAGGGTGCAAGCGGTTCCGTTACAATCGGGATGACTGTTTTTTGTTTGGAAGCAACTCTTAAAAGTCTTAACTTTGGTGAAAATATAATAAAACTAATTATGGCTTTGTACTCAGATCCAACAGCCAAGATAGTTGGGCAAGGCTTCTCCTCCCAGTGATTTACAATCAGGAACGGTACCAGACAGGGATGTGCTCTGGCCCCGCTTCTCTATATTATGATCTTAGAACCATTGACAGCAAGAATTTAAGATTAATCCCACTTCAACTTCCATCCTATTTCTGTATACAATTTCAATCAGCAGTAGAAAAATGTATCTGGTTAAACAAGAAACCAAAAATCTCAAAAAATATATTATATGGAAACAAATCTAGTGGGGGTATGGATTTTCCCAACATGCTGTATAGTAGAATATATGCATTGACACATTTATATGCTATTCTCTAGATAAGTAAATGAATAATCTCTGACATTTTAAAGAAGAAAGTTATTGTATCCCCAGAAAAAGCCATCTTACATTTAAATATAGATAATCTTAATAAAAACAGCACATTTTTGACCATTCAGATCTTTATGGCCATGAAGTTATATATCTCAAGAATGTGGAAAACAAGAAATCCCTCTGACCTTGGTATTGAATCCAATACCAATAGAATGTAAGATGGAAAAAGGATATTTTGGTATTGAATCAAATAGACTTCCTGTAACGGCACCCCCAGGCATAAAAGGGGTTAACAGCCGTTTAGGAGATATTCCCTTCCAGATATACAGGCAACTACTGTAGACACCAATCCACTGAATGCCGTAAACAGCTGAACCGGAACCATACGAATGCTGTAAACAGCCGAATAGGAAAAACCATACACATAGGTTTACACTCCTAGCAGTCAAACTGGAACAGCATACAGTAAACCCCCCCCCCAAGAACGAGACAAAGCTCTGTGTTGTGGGTCAAGCAGTGAACAGCCAGAGCTGTGGGTTTATTGTTCTTATATACACATTAGTAACACCCACAGGGTTTTGGAAAACAACCAATAAACACGTACAATACACTCAGACACTCCCACACAAAATCCTCCCCTCTGCCTGTGATACAATTACCTTACACAATGGGTAATGTAATTATCACAGGCAGAGAAATTGTCAGGGTACCTGTAGTCTCTACCTCAGAGGAGGTGAGAGACTTAGACGTTTATCCTCCCAGAGGGGTTGTTTCTTCCGTTCCTCGCGGTCCTCTCGGCCATTTACAAGCCGACCGCGAGGGATCCACTTCCTTATATGACGCGACGCCCAGTAGTCGACGTCATGACGCCAACCCGGGTCGACCTGTCAGTCAAGTCCCGAGCACTAATCAGGACTCGTCGGGGGCGTGATTACCCTTTAGAATCTAGGTATAAAGTAAGGCTTTCGGCATCTGCTCATTGCCCTGTCGTGGTTCTAGCCTGTCTAGTCACTCAGTGCTCTTGTATTCTAGTTATCTCTTTGGTTCTGACCCGGCTTGTTTGTACTACCCTGCTTACCTCTGTTACCCTTTGACTCGGCTTGTCTCTCGCTTACCTGTCCTCTCGTTCCCTCGACCTCGGCTTGTTCTTAGACCATTCTCTACTTACTCCTTACGTTAAGTCCGGCCATTCTAAGGTCCGGTATACGTACCTACCACCTGTTTGTACTCTGCGTGTTGGATCCCTGTCCCGATCCTGACAGAAATACAGTTTTTCCACATTATTCATAACTTTAAAAGTATGCATCACATTCACATACATTTTCATAATCAGCATACTCCAAATACAAACATACGTCAAAATCATACAAATTGGTCCAGTGGTTCAAAAGATAGATCGTAGTCCTTTGTGACCAAATGAAGCATGGCTTTTTTGCCCAAAACCAGTTCCACAGAGTCATCTATCCTGGAGATAATTGGGAAGTAATCCAATTATCTCCAAGGACAGAGGCAAAACTCCATTGAACACATGGCAGCAAAAGACAATAAAATACATAAAAATATATAACTGTGCAGCCAGTGCATAAAACAGGTACATTGAACATATCCCCAGATAGCTCAGATCTGAGCGCACATTATTACTGAATGGCGCTCAGATCATACACATACAGTTCAATTCCATTCTCTCAGTCAGCTGGAAAGATCCACTGATCTACACTAGTGATGTCGCGAACCCGAAATTTTCGGTTCGCGAACGGCGAACTTCCTCAAATGTTCGCGAACCGGCGAACCCGGGCGAACCGCCATTGACTTCAATGGGCAGGCGAATTTTAAAACCAACAGGGACTCTTTCTGGCCACAAAAGTGATGGAAAAGTTGTTTCAAAGGGACTAACACCTGGACTGTGGCATGCCGGAAGGGGATCCATGGCAAAACTCCCATGGAAAATTACACAGTTGATGTAGAGTCTGGTTTTAATCCATAAAGGGCAGAAATCACCTAACATTCCTAAATCACAATGGATATGGATTGACAACTGACATATGACATATTGACAGCTTGACATATGGATTGACACCTGTCCTCAGAGCCCCTGATGCACACGGACACAGAGCAGAATAGGGACTGTTCCCCCTACATAGGGTCACTTGGGAGATATGGATTGACACCTGTCCTCAGAGACCATGATAAACACTGACACAGAGCAGAATAGAGACTGTTCCCCCTACATAGGGTCACTTGGCAAATATGGCGTGGTCGTGGGAGGAGGAGGATGATGACTTTCACCTCTTCCCCTGTTAGATTTCCGTTGTGCTGTGACATCACCCTTATACGCTGTGTAAAGCATACTTTTTAATTTATTTTGCAAATGCTGCATCCTTTCCGACTTGTAATTCGGTAACATTTCCGCCACTGTCTACTTATACCGGGGGTCTAGTAGTGTGGACACCCAGAACAGGTCATTCTCCTTTTTATACGAGGGTCCCTCAACAGGCACGACAGCATGAAAGACCCCATTTGCACAAGGTTGGATGCCGAGCTACTCATTTCCCGTTCCTCCTCCTCACACAGAGCAGAATAGGGACTGTTCCCCCTACATAGGGTCACTTGGCAGATATGGATTGACACCTGTCCTAAGGATCCCTGTATTGGGGAACATTGTCGCCCAAACTAATTTATATGCCCATCAATTCCGAGCTACAAATCCGGACTCTTTTTTGGCAAAGATACACACTGTGCCAGAATTTAAAAGATTCTGGGCATTGACTATGCTGATGGGCATCATAAAGAAGCCCTCCATCCGCTCCTACTGGAGCAGTAGCCCCATCTGCTCTACCCCCATTTACTCCCAATGTATGTCGAGGAAGAGGTATGAAATGATTCTGCATTTCATGCACTTCAGCGACAACAGCCTGTGTCCCCCTAGGGAGCATCCCCAGTTTGACAGGCTGTATAAAATCCGCCCCCTGATTACCCACTTTGCTGCCAGGTTTGCAGAGGCTTATACACCTGGAAGGAATATATGCATGGATGAATCCCTGATGAAGTATAAGGGAAGGCTGGGATTCAAGCAGTATGTTCCTTCCAAGCGCTCTAGGTATGGTGTAAAGATGTATAAGCTCTGTGATAGCGAGACTGGGTATACTCAGGCCTTCCGGGTGTACGAGGGAAAGGATAGCCACCTTGACCCTCCAGGTTGCCCAGAACATATGGGAACCAGTGGCAAGATTGTCTGGGACCTGATATCCCCCCTGATGAACAAAGGGTACCACTTGTATACTAACAATTTTTATACAAGTGTCCCTTTGTTCAAGCTACTGTACTGTTTTGATACAGTAGCTTGCGGCACAATTAAAAAGAACAGCACAGGTTTCCCAGGACAACTTGCACGCACCCGGCTACGAAGGGGGGAGACCTCAGCTCTGCGCCAAGAGGAGCTGTTGGCAGTTAAGTACAGAGACAAGAAGGACGTCCTGTAAGCCTGTGTACTTATGCACAAAGCATTGTACGATCAGATTACACACATGTGCCATGCACGGCACATGTGTCAACTTGCCCAACTTCAATGCCGCTAACAAATTTGTTCCGTTGTCACAAACCACTTTGCCGATATCCAGTTGCTGCAGAGTCAGCCACTTTTCCACCTGTGCATTCAGGGTGGACAGGAGTGCTTGTCTGGTGTGACTCTCTGCTTTCAAGCAAGTCAAACCCAAGACGGCGTGACACTGCCGTATCCAGGATGTGGAATAGTACCTGGGGAGCTGGGGGGGTGCCGTTGATGTGGAGCAAGACGCAGCAGCAGAAGAGGACTCTGCCGAGGAGGTTATGGAAGAGGATGGAGTAGGAGGAGTAGAGGAGGTGGCAGCAGGACTGCCTGCAAGTCGTGGCGGTGTCACCAACTCCTCTGCAATGCCACGCATTCCATGCTTGTCAGCCGTTAGCAGGTTTACCCAATGCGCAGTGTAGGTGATATACCTGCCCTGACCATGCTTTGCAGACCAGGTATCAGTGGTCAAATGGACCCTTGCCCCAACACTGTGTGCCAGACATGCCATTACTTCCTTTTGCACAATCGAGTACAGGTTGGGGATTGCCTTTTGTGAAAAGAAATTTCGTCCGGGTACCTTCCACTGCGGTGTCCCAATAGCTACAAATTTTTTGAACGCCTCAGACTCCACCAGCTTGTATGGTAAAAGCTGGCGGGCTAATAGTTCGGACAAGCCAGCTGTCAGACGCTGGGCAAGGGGGTGACTTTGTGACATTGGCTTCTTACGCTCAAACATGTCCTTGACAGACACATGACTGTGGGCAGATGAGCGGGAACTGCTCAAGGCGGGAGACGGAGTGGCGGATGGTTGAGAGGGGGCAAGGAGGACAGCAGTGGTTGATGTGGCTGAAGATGCTGGACCAGGAGGAGGATGGTGGCTTAGAGTAGGCGTGATCCCATAGGCGTTTGTGATGTGAGATCATGTGCCTACGCAAAGCAGTTGTACCTAGGTGGGTGTTGGACCTCCCACGACTCAGTTTCCTTTGGCACAGGTTGCAAATGGCATCGCTGTTGTCAGAGGCAGACACACAAACAAAATTCCACACTGCTGAGCTCTGCAATGATGGCATACTGGTGGTGGACACAGCATGCGTTGTTTGGCGTGCTGTCGGGCTGACCCCGGGTGCCGATGCATGCTGTCTGACTGTGCCACTAGCTCCTTGCGACGACCTCCCCCTGCTTCCAACTCGTCTCCTCCTCCTCTCTGTCTCCCCATCTGAACTTTCGCCCTGTTCTTCTTCTTGCCGAGCGGGCACCCACGTGACATCCATGGACGCATCGTCATCATCAACCGCTTCACTTGTATCTGGCAACTCAGAAAAGGAAGCAGCAGCGGGTACAACATCATCATCATCACACCGTACCTCCATGTGTTTAATGCTGCCTGCCTGAGACATATCCCTGTTATCTACATCCTCTGGCAATAATGGTTGCGCATCACTAATTTCTTCAAACGGATGTGTTAATAACTCCTCTGACATACCAAGTAAAGCGTCTGTGGTGCTAGTTTTGGTGGTGGCGGCAGGCGGGTGAGTGGAATCTTGAGAGGTGCCTGAAGCTAAGCTGGAGGAGGATGGTGCGTCAAGGTTCCGAGTGGAGGCTGTAGAAGATTGGGTGTCCTGTGTTAGCCAGTCAACTATGTCCTCAGAACTTTTCAAGTTCAGGGTATGTGGCCTCTGAAAACTGGGCATTATTCTAGGGCAAAAGGGAATCACAGCACCACGGCCACGACGGCCCCTGCGGGGTGGCCTGCCTCTGCCTGTCATTTTTTGAGGGATTAGTGGTACTAAGCTACTGTGAGACCAGATATGAGTGGCAAACTGGCAATGTGCACTGGCACAGGTCTGCAGAGCACAGGCTGTAGGCCTGACACACCCGCTTGAAGACAAGTAACTGCTATTCAATCTATAACAGTGAAACAATTTTTTTGGTTTTAAATGCACGCTATAGAGACACCAGATATGAGTGGCAATGTGCACTGGCACCGGTCTGCAGAGCACACGCTGAAGGAAGACCTGACACAGCCGCTTGAAGGACACTGACTGGCTGCTATTAGCTTACACTGGAAACCTTTTTTCTTTGTAAAATCACGCTACAGAGACACCAGATATGAGTGGCAATGTGCACTGGAACAGTTCTGCAGAGCACACACTGTAGGCCTGACAGAGCCGCTTGAAGGACACTGACTGGCTGCTATTAGCTTACACTGGAAACCTTTTTTCTTTGTAAAAGCACGCTACAGAGACACCAGATATGAGTGGCAATGTGCACTGGAACAGTTCTGCAGAGCACACACTGTAGGCCTGACAGAGCCGCTTGAAGGACACTGACTGGCTGCTATTAGCTTACACTGGAAACCTTTTTTCTTTGTAAATGCACGCTATAGAGACACCAGATATGAGTGGCAATGTGCACTGGCACCGGTCTGCAGAGCACACGCTGAAGGAAGGCCTGACAGAGCCGCTTGAAGGACACTGACTGGCTGCTATTAGCTTACACTGGAAACCTTTTTTCTTTGTAAAAGCACACTACAGAGACACCAGATATGAGTGGCAATGTGCACTGGAACAGTTCTGCAGAGCACACACTGTAGGCCTGACAGAGCCGCTTGAAGGACACTGACTGGCTGCTATTAGCTTACACTGGAAACCTTTTTCTTTGTAAATGCACGATATAGAGACACCAGATATGAGTGGCAATGTGCACTGGCACCGGTCTGCAGAGCACACGCTGATGGAAGGCCTGACACAGCCGCTTGAAGGACACTGACTGGCTGCTATTAGCTTAAAATGGAAACCTTTTTTCTTTGTAAAAGCACACTACAGAGACACCAGATATGAGTGGCAATGTGCACTGGAACAGTTCTGCAGAGCACACACTGTAGGCCTGAAAGAGCCGCTTGAAGGGCACTGACTGGCTGCTATTAGCTTACACTGGAAACCTTTTTTCTTTGTAAATGCACGCTATAGAGACACCAGATAGGAGTGGCAATGTGCACTGGCACCGGTCTGCAGAGCACACGCTGAAGGAAGGCCTGACAGAGCCGCTTGAAGGACACTGACTGGCTGCTATTAGCTTACACTGGAAACCTTTTTTCTTTGTAAAAGCATGCTACAGAGACAACAGATATGAGTGGCAATGTGCACTGGAACAGTTCTGCAGAGCACACACTGTAGGCCTGACACACCCGCTTGAAGACAAGTAACTGCTATTCAATCTATAACAGTGAAAAAAAAAATTTGGTTTTAACCCCTTAAGGACCAAACTTCTGGAATAAAAGGGAATCATGACATGTCACACATGTCATGTGTCCTTAAGGGGTTAAATGCACGCTATAGAGACACCAGATATGAGTGGCAATGTGCACTGGCACCGGTCTGCAGAGCACTGCTGAAGGAAGGCCTGACACAGCCGCTTGAAGGACACTGACTGGCTGCTATTAGCTTACACTGGAAACCTTTTTTCTTTGTAAAAGCATGCTACAGAGACAACAGATATGAGTGGCAATGTGCACTGGAACAGTTCTGCAGAGCACACACTGTAGGCCTGACACACCCGCTTGAAGACAAGTAACTGCTATTCAATCTATAACAGTGAAAAAAAAAATTGGTTTTAAATGCACGCTATAGTGACACCAGATATGAGTGGCAATGTGCACTGGCACCGGTCTGCAGAGCACACGCTGAAGGAAGGCCTGACAGAGCCGCTTGAAGGACACTGACTGGCTGCTATTAGCAGCTGCTCTTCTATTACAGTGAAAAAATATATATTTTTTTTAAATCTAAAGCTTAAGCTATTGTGACAACAAATATGAGTGGTGGCACTGACTGTGCAAATGGGCACAGCATCCAGCCTGACACAGAAGCTGGCAGGCAGGCAACTGCAATTACATTACACAGAAATAAAAAAAAAAAGCAGACTGATGTTCTAGCCCTAAAAAGGGCTTTTTGGGGTGCTGTCCTTATAGCAGAGATCAGATGAGTCCTTCAGGATTGTAGTGGACACTGAATACCCTAGCCTAGCTATCAATTTCCCTATCTAATCAGCAGCAGCTACACTTTCCCTCCTCTCACTAAGCATGCAGCTTCAGAATGAATCGAAAATGGATGCTGGGAGGGAGGTGGGAGGGTGTGCTGCTGATTGGCTGGAATGTGTCTGCTGATCGAGAGGCACAGGGTCAAAGTTTGCTCAATGATGACGAATAGGGGGCGGATCGAACCGCGCATGTGTCCGCCCGCCGTGGCGAACGCGAACACGCTATGTTCGCCCGGAACTATTCGCCAGCGAACAGTTCGGTACATCACTAATCTACACATGATCTCTACAGCCCCAAGACACACATTTTACAGCCTGTGTACATGCATCAGTTTATCCTTGCAAGCTTGTTGTCTTGGTGTTATCTTTGATCCTGGCCTCACCTTTGCTCCCCATATCTAGTATGTTGCTAAAACCTGTCAACACCACCTTAAAAACATTGCCCGCATCTACCCATTTCTTATGCAAGATGCTGCCAAGGAACTTGTTCATGCTCTGGTAATCTCTCGCATGGATTACTGTAATTCTTTCCTAACCGGTTTCCCCATAAGCCGTACTCAGGGGAGGGCTGGCAGCCTTAGGCCTGGGGGGCAAATCCAGTCAAGTGTGCACTTCCTGTCAGTCCGACCGGCTATAGGAAACAGAAACTCCTGTACCGCGGACTGGAGAGGAGCTCGGCCACGCTACAGGGAAGGGGAGGTGATGAAAACAGGGGTGGGGGGGGAGAAGAAGAAGAGATTATAGGGAGGGAGGGGGGAAGAAGAGATTATAGAGAGGGAGGGGGGAAGAAGAGATTACAGGGAGGGGGTGGAGAAGAAGAGAAGATTACGGGGGGGAGAAGAAGAGATTACAGGGAGGGAAGGGGGAGAAGAAGAGAAGATTACAGGGGGAGAAGAAGAAGAGATTACAGGGAGGGAGGGGGGAGAAGAAGAAGAGATTACAGGGAAGGAAGGTGGGAGAAGAGAAGATTACGGGGGGAGAAGAAGAGATTACAGGGAGGGGAGAGGAAGAGAAGATTACAGGGAGGGGGGAGAAGAAGAGAAGATTACAGGCGGGAGAAGAGGAGAACATGGGGGGAAGAAGAGGAGAAAAGAGGAGAAGGGGAGGAGAACACGGGGGAGAAGAGGAGAACGGGGGTTGAGAACACAGGGAGGGGGGTTGAGGAGAACGTGGGGGAGGGAGAGACCACTAAATGAGGGAGGGGGTGGTGGAGAGACCACTAGGGGAGGGGGGTGAGGAAAGACCGCTAAGGGAGGGTGGGGGGAGAGCAGAGAACACTAAGGGAGGGAGGGGGGTGTGGAGGATAGACCACTAGGGGAGGGTGGGGGGAGAGTAGAGACCACTAATGGAAAGGGGGCATGAGAAGAGACCACTTAGGGTGTGGGGGAGACCACTAATGGAAATGGGGGGTAGAGGAGAGACCACTAATGGAAAGGGGGGGCAGAGACCACTAAGGGGGAGACGAGAGACCACTAATCGAAAGTCGGGGCGAAAAGGAGACCACTAAGGGAGGTGGGGGGAGGAGAGTAGAGACCACTAAGGGACAGGGGAGGAGAGGAGAGACCACTAAGGGGCAGGGGAGATCTCTAAGGGACGGAAGGGAGAGCTCTATAGGACAGGGGGCAGGACAGGAAGCTCTTTCACACTTCACACTTCACACACACACAAACAATGCATCCCTATACATACTCAGAAACACACAATGCATCCCTACACACACAGAAACACAACATGCTTCCCTTACACACAGAGAAACACACAATGCATCCATTACACACACACACAATGCAACCCTTACACATAAACACAATGCATCCTTTGCACGCATACACAGAAACACACAATGCATCCCTTACACACACATGCAAACACACATTGCTTCTCTTACACACACACAGAAACACAACGCATCTCTTACACACACTCAACGCACCCCTTACAGGCACACACACTGCATCCCATACATACACAGAAACATACTTTACACCCCCTATGCATACAAACACAGATTCACACAATGCATCCCTTACACACAACAAGAAACACTCAATACATCCCTTATACACAAACACACACTGCTTTCTATCCCTTACACAAAAACACACTGCTTCCACTACACACAAACACACTGTGTCACCTACACAAACTGGTATCCCTATACACTACATTCCATAAGCACACACATTAGATCCTCTACCATAACACATCCCCTACACACAGGGCCGGTGCTAGGATTTTTAGTTACACAGGCGAAGATGCATTTTGGCGCCCCAACCCTCATTAAAAAAAAAAAATGCATCTTCACCTGTGTGTCTTTCCTCCCAAGCCACAGGCACACATGCATCATTTTTCAGTCACACAGTCAAAGTCATACAGGTACACTGTCATACAAAGACAGAAATAATCATACAGAGACATACAGACACATACAGTCAGAGACATACATGCATACAGAGACATGCAGGCATATAAAGACATACATGCATACAGAGGCATACCGTCATACAGACACATACATACAGACATACAGAAACATACATACAAAGACATTCAGGCACATACATACAGACATACAGGCATGCAGACACATACATACATACAGAGGCATACCGTCATACAGACACATACAGAGGCATACGGTCATACAGACACATACATACATACAGAAACATGCATACAAAGACATACAGGCATACAGAGACACATACGTACATACAGAGACATAAAGGCATACAGTTACATACATGCATACAGAGACATATATACAGACATTCAGAGACAAACATACATCCAGTTACATACATGCATACAGAAACATACGTACAAGACATACAGACACATACATACATACAGAGGCATACCGTCATACAGATACATACATACATACAGACAGGCTTACAGAAAATACATACTCACACACACACACAAACTCACAGACACATAATCGAACACACACACATACTCACATGCACACACACACTGACAGACACACTGACAGACACACACACACACACACTGACAGACACACACACACTGACAGACACACACACACTGACAGACACACACACACTCACTGACAGACACACACACACTCACTGACAGACACACACACACTCACACTGACAGACTGTCACGGTAATATACCCCAACACGCAGGAATAGTTCACAGTCAAGAGACAAGAAACAGTGTTCGTCTTACCGGACCTTAGAATGGCCGGACTAGGACGAGAGAAAGACAGAGTCAGAACAAGCCGAGGTCAAGGGAACTGAGAGACAGCGTAACGTAGAACAAGCCGAGGACTGGTACACAGAGGACAAAACAGCGGATAAGCAAGCAAGGATAAGGAGAGAGCGGAGTCAGGAACAAAGCCAAGGTCAAGCACCAAAAAACCAACTGAACGATACAAGCACTAAAGGGAACTGGACAGAAACCACGATAGGGCAAGGAGCAAGGGGAAACAGGTGAGTATAAAAACCCTAAGGTTCACTTTGATTGGCTCCTGTCATATCCACGCCCCCAAAACGTGAGTGAATGGGGAATGTGGCCTGACAGGGGCCAATGGGAGACTGATTCTAATTTAGTCTCCCACTGTCCCTTTAAGAGCGCGCCCGAGACGCGCGGCGCGCTCTTAGTGTCGGGCGGGACATGTGACCGCTTCTCGCGGTCACTGCCCGCCTGACTGATCCCATCGTTGGCTGAGCCGCGCGCGGCTCGTGCAGGAGCAGGACCGCGCGCGGCGAGAAGGGAGGACCCCGGCCGGCCCCTGGAGAGGGTAAGTACCGCTACAGTACCCCCCCCTGAAGACACGCCCACCGGGCGGGGAGGAGCAGGCCTGGCAGGAAAACGAGCGTGGAAAGAACGCACAAGGCGAGGAGCGTGAACAGCGTCAGCGGAAATCCAACTGCGTTCCTCAGGCCCATAGCCCTTCCAATGTACCAGATATTGGAGGCGACCCCGAAGCAAGAGTCAATTACAGCCGCCACTTCAAACTCCTCATGGCCCTCCACCGAAACCGGAGGAGGAGGGGGGACATGCCGAGTAAAACGGTTGCACAGGAGGGGTTTTAACAAGGAGGTATGAAACACGTTAGGAATGCGTAGATTTTTTGGAAGATCCAATGCATACGAGACAGGATTAACCACATGCAAGATACGAAAAGGACCAATAAAACGAGGGGCCAACTTCATAGAAGGCACACGAAGACGAATATTGCGAGTAGAAAGCCAAACCCGGTCTCCCACCGCATAGGATGGAGCCGCCCTGCGATGCTTGTCAGCGTGAACCTTCTGGCGAGCAGCTGAGGCCACCAAAGAACACTGAACCTGCTCCCAAGTATTACGTAGACTAGCCAAATGTTCGTCCAGAGCTGGCATGCCCTGTAAGGAGAATGCAGCTGGAAGAACCACGGGATGCCGGCCATAAACAACGTAAAAAGGGCTGTTACCGGAGGATTCATGAGCAGCATTATTACGAGCAAACTCAGCCCAAGGAAGCAGGTCAGCCCAATTGTTCTGATGGTGGGACACGAAACAGCGAAGATACTGCTCCAGAGATTGGTTGGCACGTTCAGCAGCTCCATTAGACTGGGGGTGGTAGGCTGAAGAAAACGAGAGGGAGATACCCATCTCTGCACAAAACGCTCTCCAGAATCTGGAAATAAACTGGCTACCCCTATCGGACACGATCGAAGTGGGAATACCATGCAACCGAAACACCTCCCCGGCAAAGATAGAGGCAAGTTCCTTGGATGATGGCAATTTGACAAGAGACACAAAATGAGCCATCTTAGAAAAACGATCCACAATCATCAGGATGACAGTTTTACCATTAGAGGGAGGTAATTCAACAATAAAATCCATGGATATATTGGACCATGGCCTCTCGGGTATGGGCAACGGATGCAACAACCCACAAGGAACTCTGTGGGAGGACTTCATACTGGCACAAGTGCTACAGGCATTAACGTAATCGGTGACGTCCTTGCGCAAGGACGCCCACCAGAAATATCTAGAAACTGCTGAGACTGTCTTAGAAATACCAGGGTGTCCAGCAGTTCTAGTGTCATGATATAATGATAAGATGTCTCGTCTCTCTGGTATATCAACGAATAGCTTATCAGCCGGCCTCTCCTCAGGAGCCAAGCTTTGTTTAGCCTGAATAGTCTGCAAGAGAGAAGACGAAATAGAAAGAACAGTAGTCGCTATTATTCTGTCAGGCGGAATGACAGGGGTAACATCGACCTCGAGTTTGTCAGTAGTCTCGAATTGTCTG
The DNA here is from genome assembly GCF_036172605.1 of Pelobates fuscus. NCBI lineage: Eukaryota > Metazoa > Chordata > Amphibia > Anura > Pelobatidae > Pelobates > Pelobates fuscus. Next base: position 206,690,328 of record NC_086317.1, on the reverse strand, counting down.
GACAGAGCGTCAGCTTTAGTATTACGATCACCCGGTCTGTAAGTGATTATGTAATTAAAACGAGACAAAAACAGAGACCACCTGGCCTGCCTAGAAGACAATCTTTTTGCTTCACTAAGGTATGAGAGGTTTTTGTGATCCGTTAAAATGAGGATAGGATCCCTGGTACCCTCTAGCAGATGTCTCCATTCCTTGAGCGCCAAAATGATAGCAAGGAGTTCACGATTGCCTACATCATAATTCCTCTCTGCTTTGGACATCTGTCTGGAAAAGAAGCCACAAGGGTGTAACGGCTTTTCAGGTGAATCTCTTTGAGACAAGATAGCACCTACCCCTATCTCAGAAGCATCAACCTCAAGAATAAAGGGCAGTGAAGGGACAGGATGCTGTAAAACAGGAGCAGAGGCAAATGTAGCTTTCAAGAATTCAAAGGCCTCGAGTGCTTCTGGTTTCCAGACATGAGTATTACCATCCTTCTTGGTCATTCTGGTTATAGGCGCTACAATGGCAGAAAACCCTTTAATAAAACGCCTATAATAATTAGAGAACCCCAGAAAACGCTGAATGGCTTTCAAACCCTGGGGCAGAGGCCATTCCATAATGGCAGACAGTTTCTTGGGATCCATACGAAAACCCTTGGCAGAGATTATATAACCCAAGAATTGGACTTCAGATTGATCAAATGAACATTTTTCGAGTTTGCAATAGAGACCGTTAACCAGAAGAGTTCTCAACACTAATTTAACATGCATGTGATGAGTCTGTAAATCATTAGAATAAATTAATATGTCGTCCAAGTATACTATAACGAATGTATGTATAAATTGACGTAGGACATCATTAATAAATTCTTGAAAAACTGCTGGGGCGTTACAAAGACCAAAGGGCATCACAGTGTACTCGTAGTGGCCACTCCTGGTATTGAAAGCAGTCTTCCACTCGTGATCCTTTTTGATACGTATGAGGTTGTAAGCACCCCTAAGGTCCAATTTAGTAAAAACTGTGGCCTGTTTAAGCCTATCAAAAAGTTCTGTGATCAAAGGTATGGGGTACGCATTTTTGACGGTGATTTTATTAAGGCCCCTATAGTCAATACAAGGCCTTAATTCGACATCTTTCTTAGACACAAAGAAGAACCCAGCCCCTGCCGGGGAAGAGGATCTTCTTATAAATCCCTTCTCTAGAGATTCCTTGATATATTCCTCCATAACCAGATTCTCCTGAGGAGATAAAGGATATATTCTCCCTTTGGGAGGCATCGTACCAGGTAATAAATTAATTGCACAATCGTAAGGCCTGTGAGGTGGCAATCTTTCAGCCTCCCTTTTATCAAAAACAGATTTAAGAGACAGGTACTGAGAGGGTATGACCGTAGGCACGGGAGGAATATGAGTAGAATTCAAAGGGGTGACTTTAACAACACAAGACTCTTGGCAAGAATCACTCCAAGAAACTATTTGTCCTGACTCCCAATCAATGGTGGGATTATGAGTACGTAACCAAGGATACCCTAACACGAGGTGAGAGGAAGGAGAAGTAATGATCTGAAACCGAATGGTCTCAGAGTGTAACACCCCTGTAGACATATGTAGGGGAACAGTCTCATGTGTGATAATAGGAGAGCATAATGGTCTACCATCTATGGCCTCAACGGCCAAGGGTGTCTCCTTCTCTCTGGTGGGTATGTTATTCTCCTTGACAAAACTGGAATCAATAAAGTTTTCGGCCGCTCCGGAATCAACCAGGGCTAGTATATTCCCTGCTATGCAGTTACTATCAAGGTGCAGGGAAACAGGAAGAAGTAACTTGTTAAGAGGCAAATGTGAGGACTGTGATGTCACACCCAAGGCCAGTCCTCTATACGGTCTTAGGTGCGATAGTTTCCCGGACGCACGGGACATTCTTGTCTCATATGACCCCTCCTACCACAATAAAGACAAAGTCCCTCCTTTCTCCTATAAAGCTTTTCAGCGTCGGTAAGTTTAGCAACCCCTAACTGCATAGGTTCCTCCTCAGAACCTTTAGATCCCTCGGGAGTCTCAGCTCTAGGGGAGTTAAAGGGAACAAAATGTCTATTTCTGTGTAGCGGTACTTACCCTCTCCAGGGGCCGGCCGGGGTCCTCCCTTCTCGCCGCGCGCGGTCCTGCTCCTGCACGAGCCGCGCGCGGCTCAGCCAACGATGGGATCAGTCAGGCGGGCAGTGACCGCGAGAAGCGGTCACATGTCCCGCCCGACACTAAGAGCGCGCCGCGCGTCTCGGGCGCGCTCTTAACGGGACAGTGGGAGACTAAATTAGAATCAGTCTCCCATTGGCCCCTGTCAGGCCACATTCCCCATTCACTCACGTTTTGGGGGCGTGGATATGACAGGAGCCAATCAAAGTGAACCTTAGGGTTTTTATACTCACCTGTTTCCCCTTGCTCCTTGCCCTATCGTGGTTTCTGTCCAGTTCCCTTTAGTGCTTGTATCGTTCAGTTGGTTTTTTGGTGCTTGACCTTGGCTTTGTTCCTGACTCCGCTCTCTCTTTATCCTTGCTTGCTTATCCGCTGTTTTGTCCTCTGTGTACCAGTCCTCGGCTTGTTCTACGTTACGCTGTCTCTCAGTTCCCTTGACCTCGGCTTGTTCTGACTCTGTCTTTCTCTCGTCCTAGTCCGGCCATTCTAAGGTCCGGTAAGACGAACACTGTTTCTTGTCTCTTGACTGTGAACTATTCCTGCGTGTTGGGGTATATTACCGTGACATTACGATAGGGCCATGGACCCCGCAGGTTTAGGTCAACAGATGGCCACTCATGAGGCTAGATTCGCAGAACAGGATCACCGTATGGTTCAAATGGCTCAAGCCATCCAGACACTGTTATCCAGATCTGTTCCGGTACCTGTACCTACGCCTCCTGTAAACCCTATACCGGACACAGCTAATATGTCTAATGCTTCTGCACATCTAACCCCGCCACCTAGGTATGGAGGGGACGCTAAGACATGTAGGGGATTCCTTAATCAAGTGGAATTCCACTTCGAAATGTACCCACGTTCATTTCCCACTGACAGATCTAAGGTGGGTTTTCTTATGCACCAGCTTACGGATAAGGCACTAGAATGGGCAAATCCTATTTGGGAGGCTAATGGGCCTATGGTACACGACTTTAATAGCTTCCTCACAGCGTTCCGTAGAACATTTGACACGACTAAAAGGTCAAAAAATGCCGCCAGGGCATTAATGAGAATAAAGCAAGGATCTAAATCTGTAGCCGATTATGCTATTCAGTTCCGGACCCTTGCCTCACAGGTAGATTGGACTAATAATGGCCTTACTACTGCCTTTATGGAAGGTCTGTCTGATACTATCTTAGATGAGGTAGCAGCTAAGGACCTCCCTGTACCCCTGGAGGACCTGATTGACTATCTTATCGATATAGATAACAGGATCCGTGACAGGTTATATACCAGGCCCAGAAATAGACATTTTGTTCCCTTTAAATCCCCTAGAGCTGAGACTCCCGAGGGATCTAAAGGTTCTGAGGAGGAACCTATGCAGTTAGGGGTTGCTAAACTTACCGACGCTGAAAAGCTTTATAGGAGAAAGGAGGGACTTTGTCTTTATTGTGGTAGGAGGGGTCATATGAGACAAGAATGTCCCGTGCGTCCGGGAAACTATCGCACCTAAGACCGTATAGAGGACTGGCCTTGGGTGTGACATCACAGTCCTCACATTTGCCTCTTAATAAGTTACTTCTTCCTGTTTCCCTGCACCTTGATAGTAACTGCATAGCAGGGAATATACTAGCCCTGGTTGATTCCGGAGCGGCCGAAAACTTTATTGATTCCAGTTTTGTCAAGGAGAATAACATACCCACCAGAGAGAAGGAGACACCCCTGGCCGTTGAGGCCATAGATGGTAGACCATTATGCTCTCCTATTATCACACATGAGACTGTTCCCCTACATATGTCTACAGGGGTGTTACACTCTGAGACCATTCGGTTTCAGATCATTACTTCTCCTTCCTCTCACCTCGTGTTAGGGTATCCTTGGTTACGTACTCATAATCCCACCATTGATTGGGAGTCAGGACAAATAGTTTCTTGGAGTGATTCTTGCCAAGAGTCTTGTATTGTTAAAGTCACCCCTTTGAATTCTACCCATATTCCTCCCGTGCCTACGGTCATACCCTCTCAGTACCTGTCTCTTAAATCTGTTTTTGATAAAAGGGAGGCTGAAAGATTGCCACCTCACAGGCCTTACGATTGTGCAATTCATTTATTACCTGGTACGATGCCTCCCAAAGGGAGAATATATCCTTTATCTCCTCAGGAGAATCTGGTTATGGAGGAATATATCAAGGAATCTCTAGAGAAGGGATTTATAAGAAGATCCTCTTCCCCGGCAGGGGCTGGGTTCTTCTTTGTGTCTAAGAAAGATGTCGAATTAAGGCCTTGTATTGACTATAGGGGCCTTAATAAAATCACCGTCAAAAATGCGTACCCCATACCTTTGATCACAGAACTTTTTGATAGGCTTAAACAGGCCACAGTTTTTACTAAATTGGACCTTAGGGGTGCTTACAACCTCATACGTATCAAAAAGGATCACGAGTGGAAGACTGCTTTCAATACCAGGAGTGGCCACTACGAGTACACTGTGATGCCCTTTGGTCTTTGTAACGCCCCAGCAGTTTTTCAAAAATTTATTAATGATGTCCTACGTCAATTTATACATACATTCGTTATAGTATACTTGGACGACATATTAATTTATTCTAATGATTTACAGACTCATCACATGCATGTTAAATTAGTGTTGAGAACTCTTCTGGTTAACGGTCTCTATTGCAAACTCGAAAAATGTTCATTTGATCAATCTGAAGTCCAATTCTTGGGTTATATAATCTCTGCCAAGGGGTTTCGTATGGATCCCAAGAAACTGTCTGCCATTATGGAATGGCCTCTGCCCCAGGGTTTGAAAGCCATTCAGCGTTTTCTGGGGTTCTCTAATTATTATAGGCGTTTTATTAAAGGGTTTTCTGCCATTGTAGCGCCTATAACCAGAATGACCAAGAAGGATGGTAATACTCATGTCTGGAAACCAGAAGCACTCGAGGCCTTTGAATTCTTGAAAGCTACATTTGCCTCTGCTCCTGTTTTACAGCATCCTGTCCCTTCACTGCCCTTTATTCTTGAGGTTGATGCTTCTGAGATAGGGGTAGGTGCTATCTTGTCTCAAAGAGATTCACCTGAAAAGCCGTTACACCCTTGTGGCTTCTTTTCCAGACAGATGTCCAAAGCAGAGAGGAATTATGATGTAGGCAATCGTGAACTCCTTGCTATCATTTTGGCGCTCAAGGAATGGAGACATCTGCTAGAGGGTACCAGGGATCCTATCCTCATTTTAACGGATCACAAAAACCTCTCATACCTTAGTGAAGCAAAAAGATTGTCTTCTAGGCAGGCCAGGTGGTCTCTGTTTTTGTCTCGTTTTAATTACATAATCACTTACAGACCGGGTGATCGTAATACTAAAGCTGACGCTCTGTCCAGACAATTCGAGACTACTGACAAACTCGAGGTCGATGTTACCCCTGTCATTCCGCCTGACAGAATAATAGCGACTACTGTTCTTTCTATTTCGTCTTCTCTCTTGCAGACTATTCAGGCTAAACAAAGCTTGGCTCCTGAGGAGAGGCCTGCTGATAAGCTATTCGTTGATATACCAGAGAGACGAGACATCTTATCATTATATCATGACACTAGAACTGCTGGACACCCTGGTATTTCTAAGACAGTCTCAGCAGTTTCTAGATATTTCTGGTGGGCGTCCTTGCGCAAGGACGTCACCGATTACGTTAATGCCTGTAGCACTTGTGCCAGTATGAAGTCCTCCCACAGAGTTCCTTGTGGGTTGTTGCATCCGTTGCCCATACCCGAGAGGCCATGGTCCAATATATCCATGGATTTTATTGTTGAATTACCTCCCTCTAATGGTAAAACTGTCATCCTGATGATTGTGGATCGTTTTTCTAAGATGGCTCATTTTGTGTCTCTTGTCAAATTGCCATCATCCAAGGAACTTGCCTCTATCTTTGCCGGGGAGGTGTTTCGGTTGCATGGTATTCCCACTTCGATCGTGTCCGATAGGGGTAGCCAGTTTATTTCCAGATTCTGGAGAGCGTTTTGTGCAGAGATGGGTATCTCCCTCTCGTTTTCTTCAGCCTACCACCCCCAGTCTAATGGAGCTGCTGAACGTGCCAACCAATCTCTGGAGCAGTATCTTCGCTGTTTCGTGTCCCACCATCAGAACAATTGGGCTGACCTGCTTCCTTGGGCTGAGTTTGCTCGTAATAATGCTGCTCATGAATCCTCCGGTAACAGCCCTTTTTACGTTGTTTATGGCCGGCATCCCGTGGTTCTTCCAGCTGCATTCTCCTTACAGGGCATGCCAGCTCTGGACGAACATTTGGCTAGTCTACGTAATACTTGGGAGCAGGTTCAGTGTTCTTTGGTTGCCTCAGCTGCTCGCCAGAAGGTTCACGCTGACAAGTATCGCAGGGCGGCTCCATCCTATGCGGTGGGAGACCGGGTTTGGCTTTCTACTCGCAATATTCGTCTTCGTGTGCCTTCTATGAAGTTGGCCCCTCGTTTTATTGGTCCTTTTCGTATCTTGCATGTGGTTAATCCTGTCTCGTATGCATTGGATCTTCCAAAAAATCTACGCATTCCTAACGTGTTTCATACCTCCTTGTTAAAACCCCTCCTGTGCAACCGTTTTACTCGGCATGTTCCCCCTCCTCCTCCGGTTTCGGTGGAGGGCCATGAGGAGTTTGAAGTGGCGGCTGTAATTGACTCTCGCTTGCTTCGGGGTCGCCTCCAATATCTGGTACATTGGAAGGGCTATGGGCCTGAGGAACGCAGTTGGATTTCCGCTGACGCTGTTCACGCTCCTCGCCTTGTGCGTTCTTTCCACGCTCGTTTTCCTGCCAGGCCTGCTCCTCCCCGCCCGGTGGGCGTGTCTTCAGGGGGGGGTACTGTAGCGGTACTTACCCTCTCCAGGGGCCGGCCGGGGTCCTCCCTTCTCGCCGCGCGCGGTCCTGCTCCTGCACGAGCCGCGCGCGGCTCAGCCAACGATGGGATCAGTCAGGCGGGCAGTGACCGCGAGAAGCGGTCACATGTCCCGCCCGACACTAAGAGCGCGCCGCGCGTCTCGGGCGCGCTCTTAAAGGGACAGTGGGAGACTAAATTAGAATCAGTCTCCCATTGGCCCCTGTCAGGCCACATTCCCCATTCACTCACGTTTTGGGGGCGTGGATATGACAGGAGCCAATCAAAGTGAACCTTAGGGTTTTTATACTCACCTGTTTCCCCTTGCTCCTTGCCCTATCGTGGTTTCTGTCCAGTTCCCTTTAGTGCTTGTATCGTTCAGTTGGTTTTTTGGTGCTTGACCTTGGCTTTGTTCCTGACTCCGCTCTCTCTTTATCCTTGCTTGCTTATCCGCTGTTTTGTCCTCTGTGTACCAGTCCTCGGCTTGTTCTACGTTACGCTGTCTCTCAGTTCCCTTGACCTCGGCTTGTTCTGACTCTGTCTTTCTCTCGTCCTAGTCCGGCCATTCTAAGGTCCGGTAAGACGAACACTGTTTCTTGTCTCTTGACTGTGAACTATTCCTGCGTGTTGGGGTATATTACCGTGACATTCTGGACCTGGTATATAACTGTCACGGATCCTGTTATCTATATCGATAAGATAGTCAATCAGGTCCTCCAGGGGTACAGGGAGGTCCTTAGCTGCTACCTCATCTAAGATAGTATCAGACAGACCTTCCATAAAGGCAGTAGTAAGGCCATTATTAGTCCAATCTACCTGTGAGGCAAGGGTCCGGAACTGAATAGCATAATCGGCTACAGATTTAGATCCTTGCTTTATTCTCATTAATGCCCTGGCGGCATTTTTTGACCTTTTAGTCGTGTCAAATGTTCTACGGAACGCTGTGAGGAAGCTATTAAAGTCGTGTACCATAGGCCCATTAGCCTCCCAGATAGGATTTGCCCATTCTAGTGCCTTATCCGTAAGCTGGTGCATAAGAAAACCCACCTTAGATCTGTCAGTGGGAAATGAACGTGGGTACATTTCGAAGTGGAATTCTACTTGATTAAGGAATCCCCTACATGTCTTAGCGTCCCCTCCATACCTAGGTGGCGGGGTTAGATGTGCAGAAGCATTAGACATATTAGCTGTGTCCGGTATAGGGTTTACAGGAGGCGTAGGTACAGGTACCGGAACAGATCTGGATAACAGTGTCTGGATGGCTTGAGCCATTTGATCCATACGGTGATCCTGTTCTGCGAATCTAGCCTCATGAGTGGCCATCTGTTGACCTAAACCTGCGGGGTCCATGGCCCTATCGTAATGTCACGGTAATATACCCCAACACGCAGGAATAGTTCACAGTCAAGAGACAAGAAACAGTGTTCGTCTTACCGGACCTTAGAATGGCCGGACTAGGACGAGAGAAAGACAGAGTCAGAACAAGCCGAGGTCAAGGGAACTGAGAGACAGCGTAACGTAGAACAAGCCGAGGACTGGTACACAGAGGACAAAACAGCGGATAAGCAAGCAAGGATAAGGAGAGAGCGGAGTCAGGAACAAAGCCAAGGTCAAGCACCAAAAAAACAACTGAACGATACAAGCACTAAAGGGAACTGGACAGAAACCACGATAGGGCAAGGAGCAAGGGGAAACAGGTGAGTATAAAAACCCTAAGGTTCACTTTGATTGGCTCCTGTCATATCCACGCCCCCAAAACGTGAGTGAATGGGGAATGTGGCCTGACAGGGGCCAATGGGAGACTGATTCTAATTTAGTCTCCCACTGTTCCTTTAAGAGCGCGCCCGAGACGCGCGGCGCGCTCTTAGTGTCGGGCGGGACATGTGACCGCTTCTCGCGGTCACTGCCCGCCTGACTGATCCCATCGTTGGCTGAGCCGCGCGCGGCTCGTGCAGGAGCAGGACCGCGCGCGGCGAGAAGGGAGGACCCCGGCTGGCCCCTGGAGAGGGTAAGTACCGCTACACAGACACACACACTCACACTGACAGACACACACACACACTCACACTGACAGATACACACACACACACATACACACTGACATACACACTCACTCACATGCACACACAGTAATTCATTATCTAAATTACATTTAAATTTCCCACCCAGCCTCCCTACCTGGAGTGCTGGCGTGGGTCTTTCATTGGTGGTCCAGTGGGGCTGCTGGGAGGCGTGCGGCTGAAGTTGAATAGGAGGCGGCGAGGGAGCTCTCTGATCTCTCTGACCGGCTCCCTCGCAGGCTGTTTTCTGATGCCGCGGGAGCCGGAATATGACGTCATATTCCGGCTCCTGCGGCATCAGCAAAAGGCGTGCGAGGGAGCCGGTCAGAGAGACCAGAGAGCTCCCTCGCCGCCTCCTAATCAACTTCAGCCGCACGCCTCCCAGCAGCTCCGGGATCCAGGAGGTGACCTGGCAGGAGGGAGCACTTCCCTCCTGCCGGTCACTGGAATTTTGCGCCCCCAGAGCCGGTGCGCCCTAAGGCGGCCACCTGTGCCGCCTTATGGACGCGCCGGCCCTGCCTACACACTCCACTTCTTGTGAGCGAACATATAGATGGACTTATGGGTGGACCTTATGGGCATACTCACCGTCAGGCCCTGGGGCATAGACCTTGAGCTGTGTAAGGGGCCCCAAAAAATGGAGCTGCTTCCCGTTCTCCCAGAACATTGAATTTTGTGACCACAGTTACAAACAGCCTCCAGAGATCCTGTTCTACACCAGACCAGTGGAGCCAGACTGGAGCCAGAGCCCATCACCATCCCCATCTGGTTGTAAGTAGGCAATCTAGTATATTATTAGTGACACTAATCTCTAATTCACCTCACATTAAAGGGACACTTTAGTCCCCAGAACCACTGCAGCTTAATGAAGTGGTTCTGGTGTCTATAGTTTGTCCCTGCAGGCTTTTTAATGTAAACATGCACTGTATGCAGCACTGGCGTTAGTTCATATGGCAGATCATATGGGTAGGGCATTGTGATGTCACTGGGGGGGGAGGGGGGGGGTGCAAATCTTTCTTTTGCCTAGGGCGGCAAAAATCCTTGCACCTGCCCTGGGGCTAGGGGCTGTAGTGGAGAGAATGAGCTGTAATTAGGAAATGCAGCAAGGGAATAGGGGCTGAAGTAGGTTTATGGCTACAATTTGGGAAAGGGCTGTGGTGTGTGTGATATGGTTTGCAATTATGGGAGAGGAGCTGTAGTGGGGATGTTATGGGGGCTGTGAGGGGGGGGCATGGGGCTGAGGAAGGGGGACAGGAGCTGAGGGGGGAGCAGAGAAGGGGGCAGGAGCTAAGAGGGGGGACAGAAGCTGAGAGGGGGGCAGGATCTGATGGGGGGACAGGATATGAGAGGGGGGACAGGGAGCCGAGAGAAGGGGGGCAGGGGCTGAGGAAAGGGACAGGGCTAAGCAAATGGACAGGGGAAGGACAGGGCTGATCAAGGGGACAGGGGCTGAGCAAAGAGAACGGGGCTGAAGAAGGGGGACAAGGGAAGGAGAACAGGACTGAGCAAAGGGAAGGGGGACAGTGGTTGAACAAAGGGACAGGGGCTGAGGTAGGGGGACAGGGGCTGAGGCAGGGGGGCATGGACTGAGGAAGAGGACAGGGGCTGAGCAAGGGTACAGGGGCTGAGAAAGGGGGACAGGGGTTAAGAAAGGGGGACAGGGGTTAAGAAAGGGGGACAGGGGTTGAGGAAGGGGGATGGGGTTGGGGAAGGGGGACAGGGCTGAGGAAGGGGGACAAGGGCTGAAGAAGGGGATAGGGCTGATGAAGGGGACGGGGCTGAAGAAGGGGATAAACACTCCCCCCCAAAAAAGTGTATTCCCCCCTCCCTGAGTCTTACCTTAGGCCAGTAGTAAGGGGTGGGCAGGAGCCAGCAGCCAAAAGGAGCAGTAGTCAGGGGAGTCGGCCTGCCTCTCCTGATGATGTCAGGAGGAGGGAGCGTGACTTCCTCTGCTCTTCTCCCAGACTCCCCAGCGGTCCTGGGAGAAGAGCAGGGAAAGTCATGCCCCCTCCTCCTGACATCAGCAGGAGAGGACAGCCGACTCCACTGGCTTCAGGCTGTAGGGAGAGAGGTAAGTTGAAAAATCCGAGTCCCCAGCCAGAGGCAGGAGATTCCGATTTCTTCCTTTTTTGCTGGATGCGGACGGCGCTGGATTTAGGGTGGCTTTGCGGGCAATTGCCCCTCTTCCCCCTGTCCCAGCCCGCGCCCGCCCCTGCCCATACTGCTCACTACAATTTGTAATGAATGCTGCCGTCAGACTGATCTATAAAGGTATATATACCTATAAAGCTCCAAAAAACTGTAGCCCCTGTTACATTTCCTTACTGATTTGTAGGTATGCCCCTTCTCGGCCTCTCTGCTCTGTTGGTGACCTTCTCCTGTCTGCTGCTCGCACCCTTACTGCTAACTCATGTTTGGCTCCTCTTCACGTGTGGCTCCTTTCCTTTGGAACAGCCTGCCTACCACCATCAGACTCTCCCCTACTCTTCAATCATTTAAGAATTCCCCTAAAACCTATCTGTATAGAAATGCTAATGGCCTCCCATTGTAACTTTTATGTCACATATCTGTCTCTTGCTCTCTTCTAAAGAGCCACACTCCACTCTCACCTCCACTTCTGCTACTTTCCCACCATGTTTGGTTGCTGTTCCCCTTGGTGCCCTATTGTGGTTTTACACCCCACTTCCTCTAGAATGTAAGCTTATTTGAGCAGGGTTCTCATCTACCTATTGTTTCTGTTTTATTTTATAAATGTTTCATATTTTGTTAAATTTCCCTACTTTAATAATATTGTAAAGCGCTGCGGAATCAGTAAGCGCTATATAAATACCAATAGTAATAATAATATTGTTTATTATAATTATTATAATAAACAACACAATCCCTAGCCACACATTAAACCACAAACTAGCCCTTTTATGCAAAGCCTTTTTACTGCCACTGCATTAGAATCAGAAAACTGGTTCAAATCCTGGTCAGACTACCTCAACAAGCAAGACACCTAAAGATATATTTGCAAAGCTCAGATCCTCACAGATGGTAATAGATGGTAAAGTTGTTAGAGCAGGGTCTTTTCACCTCTTAATATACCATTTCTAGAATTGTAAAGTGCCGCAGAATGTGTTTAATAATAATAATAATAATAATAATAATACTACACCATTAACAGTTACTTCTACACACGTGCAATCCTCAATTGCATACAACACAACAGGGAGCCTCCCCACACATGCATAACATCTTTACCAGTCCTGTCCCACTTTTGTCCTCTGATATCCCACTTATGGGAACTCCAGAGACAATTCACCAGTAAACGCAGTGCAAGTATGTAATTATATTTGCCTATGCTGCGTAAAACAAACAGGGCCCTTTACCTGGAGGGACATCAGGCTACCGTATTTATACTTTGAGGGGGTTTGTCCCATCTATGTCCCTCCTCTCTCTTATTGGACTGATTTGCCTTTAAATGCTTGGGACACATTTTTTCCCTGTCCAGCCCTGGGTAAGATAATCTTTTTTACTAATAATCAGAGGATATTTTATGCTGTTCATTGTTTTCACAATTTACCTGTATGGTGCAGCTATAATGGGTCACTAAAAAAGGCCAACTCGTGAGAATGGGAAATTACATTGACAATTCACCTTAAACTGTGACACTGCACTTAAGTGACCTCGGAGCGCTATTACATAGTACTTGTCACACAGTGCCATCTACTGAACAAATACTAAACTGATCCACCATAAAAAAGTAACAAATATTTAAACCATTTAGGCCTTAATATAATATTGTTGGATAGGCTTTTCACATGATTTACTATTTTTGAATAACGTTTTTAAATTATAATTTTTTTAAATGTCAAAATATCAAAAAAGATATCAGATATAAAACAATATATCAAAATATCAAAAAAAATCACATATACAATAATATATCTCTATATAAAATATATCAAAATACTACAAAATTAAAATAGTTTTTATAAAATAACTTTACAAGTGTAATACATTCATACATACAATTCCAATAATATTAAATAATTAAAAAATATATCCAACAATATTTAACCGAGGTCTTGATCTGCTACTTTCAATCAGAGGTACACACTTCACATTGCTTGTTTACAGGATTCTTTTTGTATTGATTGTCCACTTACCATCAATAAAAAATGTCTCAGTTATATATGTTTAGTTCTATTTTGCTGGGTTTCAGAGTCAGAAGTGGGCAATAATGGAGATTTTTTATTTTGGAGATTTATTCTATGACTTAATTATAATAGTACAAATGACATTAACATGTTATTTAAAGAAGTAAACTAATACACTAATGAATATAGGAATGTGAGACATGTGTACACATGATTATTCAGTAAAGCACAACTGGAAAAAATTCTCCATCAGCTATGTTTGGCTATTTTACCTAAAATGTTTTTTAAATTACTTTAAATTCCCCAAAAATTACAAATCATGAATAACTTTGCTACAACTTGTATGGAAAGACACAAGTCTCTTTTTTGAAAAATTTTATTTCAGAATTTTTGTTATATAACAAAAAAAACAAAATGAGTAACTGCAAAATGAGTAACTAAGGGACCAATAGCAAATACTTGTATTACAGTTTCCTTCAAGGCAATACATTTCTAATGTGAGTTTTGTTAGGAGGGTATAGATGGGGGGTAATTGCCAATACTGACCAATGCTGGACAACTACATAAAGTATGAAACTCCTCTAGAAGAGTGTTCCACACATGAAAATGATGGGCCTATCAGTTTAGGTTGGTGTCATCCAGTGCAGTAACTCTTGTTATCACCCCCCATGGACTTCCACCAACACCAGAACATATCAGCGACTATAAAAATGCTAGTAGGGGATGTACTTTGAGAAGGGATATGCTGTGTGTGTATGAAGAGGGCAAGGGAGCAGCAAACCACATTAAAAAACATTTACAGTTTCAAAAAAGTTTATTTCCAACTCACTCTTGTTACCTTGACAAGGGAGGGGAAACATTTTAGATCACTGCTGGTCCAGTGGGTGAGCTTGCCTTGTTTGCACGTTTGATGCATTGAATATACAGAGATATGTATCTGCACCCAACGAAGGTGCTACGCTATATGAAAAAATAGTTAGAAACACAGCAGCAAAAAATAAACACCAGGAATGCCAAAACAACTAGTGGAAAAAATAAACCAAATATAAAAAACAAAAGATTAAATTCTGCACTCCAAAAACAGTAACCAGATAGTGAAAAGAAAAATATATATATATACACTGTGGCTGAAAAATGAGCTGCATGTGTGTGTGTCAGTGTGTATGTATATATGTATGTGTGTCTATGTCAGTATGTATGTATGTATGTGTGTCTGTGGGTATGTGTGTGTCAGTATGTATGTGTGTTTATGTCAGTATGTATGTGTATATATATATATGTATCACTATGTATGTGTGTGTCAGTATGTATGTGTGTGTTAGTATGTATGTGTGTGTATGTATGTCAGTATGCACGTATATGTGTGTGTGTGTCAGTATGTATATGCATGTGTGAATGTCAGTATTATTTTTTATAATTATCATTTATATAGCGTCAACAAATTCCGTAGAGCTTTTATCAGTATGCTTGTATTTGTGTCTGTATGTATGTCAGTATGTCTGTGTGTGTCTGTATGTCCTTATGCATGTGCATGTGTCTGTATGTATGTTAGTATGTGTCTGTGTGTCAGTATGTATGTCTGTGTGTATGTATATGTGTGTATGTCTTTTTTAGTATGTGTGTGTTAATATGTATGCCTGTATGTGTGTGTATGTCTGTTTCAGTACATGTCTCTATTAGTATGTATGTGTGTTTGTGAGTATGCTTGGTTGTATAGGAAGAGGCAAAGCAGTAGAAAGAGAGAAGTGCTCATGCAATTGTAGGGAACACTGGTGGGACCTCACTAGGAGTATTGTACGCAGTACTGGAGACCATATCTTCAGAAGGATATTCATCCTTTGGAAAGAGTTCAGAGAAGGGCTACTAAATTGGTTCATGGATTGCAGGATAAAACTTCTCAGGAAAGGTTAAAGGATCTTAAAATGTATAGCTTGGAGGAAAGACGAGACATGGGGTATATGATAGAAATATTTAAATACATAAAGGGAATCAACACAGTAAAGGAGGAGACTATATTTAAAAGAAGAAAAACTACCACAACAAGAGGACAAATTAGAGGGGAAAATGTTGTAAAATAATTTCAGGAAGTATTACTTTACAGAGAGGTTAGTGGATGCATGGAATAGCCTTCAAGCTGAAGTGGTAGAGGTTAACACAGTGAAGGAGTTTAAGCAGGTTTGGGGTAGGCATAAGGCTATCCTAGACTTGAGATAAGGTCATGGACTAGATGGACCAAATGGTTCTTATTTGCCGTCTTATTCTATGTTTCTATGTCTGTGTGTCTGTAATGTGTGTCCTTTTCTATCAGTGTGTGTATCTGTGTTTGTGTCTGTGTGTGTATTCTGTGTCAATGTTTGAGTGTCTGTGTATCTGTGTGTATGTCTGTGTATGTGTCTGTGTATCAGTGTGTGTGTAAGTGTATTAACTACATACAATTGCACACCTGCATTCAATACCAACATCCACACATACTTCATGAAAAACATGCTTATATATCAAATACAAATTGTGTGTATGTATGTATATATATATATATATATATATATATATATATCCGTAAGAAAAAATCAGCACTCCCAGGATTTACACGAAAAAAAGAAATTAAGTCTTTATTCCAGAGGTCGACGTTTCAGTTCCACTGGGGAACTTTCATCAGGACAGAATACAGATACACATACAAACAATCTGGTTTAAATAAGAATAGCAATCATGTAAACTCACGGTTCAGATGTGTTAAAGATCAATCAACCTATCCGTCGAGCGTC